>NC_052535.1:73357183-73957600 GCF_016699485.2 Gallus gallus | reverse complement strand
GCAGCGGAGTGACGAGTGCGGCCTGAGGGGCTGGGGGTTGCCCCTCAGTGGATCCTCTGCAGGCACGGTGTATTTTGTTATCCGGGCGATGTCTCCATTTCTGTCCGCCTTTGCGTCCCCAGCTCTCTGTGGGACGGTGATGCTTCGTGGCCCATGTTCCCCTTGTAGAGCAGTGCAGTTTGTTTCCCCACCACACAGCTCGTCCCATGCTCTGAATCCGTGGTCTTCCAGGAGTCCTCCTTGCTGTCATGCTTCCTGGAAAAAGGATAACCCGGTGCCTGGGTACTACATAGCCTTCAGTGCTATAAGGCCAGGCATCTTGCAAAGTTAAACCTTATCCTCACATCATCCCTGTAAAAATGAGGTAACACTGTTATTCCCACTTCATATTCAAAGAGCCAAAGGGTGGAAAAAGTCATTTCAGGCTCAAGTGTTAAACAAAAACACTTTGTCTTCACTGTGTCTTTTTATTGCACATTTGGGAGTGCTTTCTCTGGGGGTACTTAGGTCATGTTTTCACTTTTCTCTGCATCCAGTACAGCCTGGCCCAAACACTTTTGTGCCAATGGAAGACAAAACTCTAAGTACGTTGCCACCATGATGTCTGAGGCTAACAAAACAGCTGTTATCTAACCTGCAATGAAGTTATAAAATCTGGCACCACCTAATTTAAAAAGTTGAATGTTGACTTTCTGGAGCCCATCAGAAGTTGCTGGTCACTAACCATGAACTCAAAAAGCCCCAGCCTTACAGCAGAGTGCTGGCAAATAGCATACTTCAAAATACCCACTACACCACAGAAATACAATACTCTATATTGGCAATAACAGCTGCCAAAATGAGGCTAACAAAATCTTTAATGTACAGTTTCTTTGATTGATGTGGAACACCTATGGTTGCAACCCAGTTTTAAATGCAGCCTAATAAAAGATATGGGCAAGGGATTGGAATTGTGGATGGGGCAGGTGGAACAAGGCTTCAATAACAGCATCACCATTACTTGGGCATGTTGTAGATACTCTTTAGCTACTGTGCTCTTTACCTACCTTTGTGTTTTCTACTTTCATTTGTCTGGCCTCTCACAAATCAAAATGGAACCTGTCCCACTTAATGAAGTTGTTGACCAGCATACACGGGCTATGGCTTTGTGTGTTAGCATTAGTCACTGAGCCACTCAGCAGGACCAACCTGATCTGAATCGAAATGCCATGCCTAAATTACACTTGAGCTAAATTAGGTCAGGACACAAAATATAAAGTTGTCATTCATGCTCTTAAGTTGCTATTGTGCCAACTATAAGAATATATATATCTGTTTAGCATATAGCTCAGCAGAATAAAGTTAATTCTTTAGCTTGGGCTTTTGTTTTAAACAAGTTCAAACTGCAGAGTGAAATTCTATTGGATCAGTGCTTTGCATTATAGAACCCCATCACTCCTGGTCTGGCAGCAGGAGTTTTAAAATGGGATGTACTCTATCAAAACAAGGTCATGGTTCTCCTCAGAGATAGTGCTGGGTTAAATTGCTCTTCCTCTTTCTACTTTCTTCTGATAAAATTCAGCTATGTCAGTTCCATGGTGTGGTACACTACACAGCTACATAAAATGTTTGTGCTGGGGGAAGCGCATGTGAAGATCAGCATGGAGACAGGTTCTCACCACTACTTTTCATATTAATGTCATGGCTGTTTCCATCTTTTTAATTTATAAATTAACATGTTACTTGCCCTTGATTTTCTCTACTATCTGCTCTGTTCTTACTGAGATCACCCCTACTAAGATCTGTAACTGTGGATTGCAGTTGCAATCCTACCATTTTAAATGATTGTTCTGTTTAAAATGGTACTGTTAAAACTTTGAAGAGTTTTCTGTTGATTTTAATCCTGTTGCCTTCTCTTAGTTACATTGCTTCTGCAGTTAATCTAATCCCAGAGCATATAGTTCCTCACCTGTTCTAAAAAGGCTTGAAGGTTTTAAGCCAAAGATTGTTCTTGGAGGCTTGTGCTTTTACCCTCTTTTTTCCTTAGTGCAAATACTACAGTTCCATTCTGTGCTAAAGATTTGAGAAAGCATTATTTTCACATTAACTTAGAAAAGCTTTTAATCCAAAATAAATGTCCCACAGGAGTCCCTTAACATATTTCAAGTGTGTTTTTTTCTGTTATTTTTTTATTTTTTTGGAACTGTAATATACTCCTGTCAAGTTTATTAGATCACTACCTGTATTGTAGTTCTGGTCTAAGGATGTAAGGATGAGATTATGCTCTGCAGATGCTTCGAAAACCAGGAAGTCCCATTCCTCTTGGATTTCCCATACCCCTCTAGCTTTAGGTTATATATTCTGTCTCTTGCTCTACCCGTGGTAGTAATCTGATTGTACAATAAACAGATTCAACTCAACAACTAACGTTTTTTTTTTCTTTTTCTTTTTAACTTTTTACCTGATTTTCTGTCAAGTTATGGAGTTGAGTCAGCTCAGGACAGGATTAAAGCAGTAGCTGGAGCAAAGTGAGAACACTAGCAAAGGGAGTGCAGCCTTCTGCCTTGGCAGAAAAGTTAGCTGAAGTATGGAACTTCAGGAAAGACAAGATTTGTAGGTGGAGGCAATATCTTTTATTATAGGAGCTGATATATGTTCAAAAAAAGAAGGCAAACTGTACCCAAAACTCACAGAATATAGCCAAAATAGCAACTACTCAGAAAATACTATCTTTCTGCAATTTTTTGTTTAGTTTTCTTAAACTGAATTGAAGTAAACCCTCAACTTTCTTTCCCTCAATCTCATAATTTTCTGCCAGTGTTGGTAATCTTGTTGTTACTGGCAGTGCTTTACTTGAGGTAACTCTTAAATTTTCTTGAATGTGTTTTTCTTCCAAATTGCGAACAAGTACTCTCTGTACTTTTTGTTGTTTTCCTGCCCTTCATTAAATTACCCCTAATACATTTTGTTTTGAAAATTAATTTTCCCTCTGTTCATTATGCAGTGATTGCTGTAGAAAAAAAAATAAACAACCTACCACATTTCATCTCTTTCCTTAATGGATTGGGATATCATCAGTTATGTTTTGTTTGCTCCAGCAATCGCCAAGGAAAGGAAGCATTTGGTTGCCCTTAGCTATGTCTGCAATACTGTGGTTATTTATTATTCCAAGTAGACAGAGATGATAACTGCTGGCAAATGCTGGCTTGCTATTAACCACTAAATCTAGCAGGCACAGAGTCACCTTTATACAGCAGTACTTCTTACATACCTGCAGGTTGTGTTATTACATTCCTGCCTCTATTGGTTCACTTGGTTAGACCAGGCTCCGCTTGTGACAAATATAGGCATTCCCAGACGTGTATCTGGTTTGATGTGTTGGATGCAACAAACTGGACACTGCTGTGATCAGGGGTTAGAGATCTTCAGCATCAGTAATTCTACAGGATGAAGTATAGTTTTTAGACTTGGTTGATAAATTCAAAGAAAAACTCTATTTTCCTTTTACTTTACCTTGTTGTTCCTTTAAGTAGAAATGAGTATTTCAAGAATGTTTTGGCAGAACCCCAAACGTTAGTTGGCTTGTTTGTGAACTTCTTATGGAAAACTTTCTGGAAATACATAAAAGGAGACTGCTCTCAAAGTTGTTTACTTAGAAGTCTCTGGTTTTGGTTTTCAATAAATCCCAAATTAATCCAGAATTAGTGAAATTTTATATGTTAAAACCCGAAATATCACCATATACAATTCTGCAGAAAAAAACAGCTAGGCCCTAAAGAGTTTCATGCTCGGTGTTCCATATTTTCTTTGCCTTCAGTGAAGAAAAAAAAACATACTCTGTTGATTCATACAGGGACCTCATTCCTCCTCTACTGTTCTAGTCTACAATTGTAGGTGAAACACTGGCTGTGAAATACAGTCTCAATGCTAAATTTTTCAAAACAGTATATACTGCACAGAAACATGTAAAATATATTATGCCACTTCCCCTTATTCTCTCACCACAGACCCTGCTGAAGAGTTTATCCCCTTCTTTCTTGTTGGTTCACTTCAGATACTGAAATGCTACTATCAGGTCACCACAGAGCCTTCTCTTCTTCACGCTGAACAGGCCTCTGTCTCTCAGCCTGTGCTCATAGGAGAGGTGTTTCATCCCTTGGAACATTTTTGTCGCCCTCCTCTGGACATGCTCGAACAGCTCCACATCTCTCCAGTACCAAAGACTCCACATCTGGACACAGTGCTCCAGGTAAGGTCTGACCAGCACAGAGTGGAGGGGCAGGATCACCTCCCTCTCTCTGCTGACCACGCTTCTTTTGATGCAGCTCAGAATATGGTTGGCTTTCTGGGCTGCAGGGGCACATTACTCAGCATTAATAAGCTTAGAGTCTTCCAAGCAGTGAGCTACTAATAAAAACGGAAATAAAACAGTTTACTTCAATACATATTCTGGTAGATATGATAATGGACAAAGAATCCAAATACACAGATCTGGGGGGAAAAACTAGCAGGGAAAATACTAGCTGAACTACTTTGTTACTAACACATCAGTGCTTATGGCTGAAAACTAGGAAATGGTATTCCAAGATGAAGGTGATTATGTCTAGCTAGATAGATGGGGATTTGCACTGTTGTGTGAACAACACATGAAAGAAAAACTGTCTGATGCTTAAGTATTTGAATGGTTCAGAAGTTAAACTTCCTTAACATTAATACTTTGAAGAATTTCCTTCACTCCCAATTCTTATCACCTTAGATTTTACAGCACATTAACTCTAGAAAAGTCCAAATTTTATTGGCTGCATAATGGCACCTGAAACAAGAGATTCTATTTCTTTTCCCTTGCAAATACCTAAAATTGAGGCAGAAAACCCTGAAGGGAAAAAAAGTAAAAAGAGGAAAGGCTAATATGGTTGTTAAAATAAAAAAAAAGCTACACTGGCCAGAGGCAAAGAGCCTCGGGTACTACACTGACATGAGACTGTAGCTCAGTGTCCTACAGTACCGTGCCAGCCTGTGGGCAATAGTTAGAAAATGAGCAAGGAAAAAAAAAAGCAAAATGGGAGGATGATGAGGTGATGAGAAACACATTCAGGCTCAGAGGTATACCTACACCCAGATGATGGAGTAGGAGTTACAGGCCTGTTGATGGCAACTAGTACCATGTTGCCCTTGAGACAGAAACTTGATTCTTCTTGTTGCCAAGTAACCAAGATGCATGTACACCCTATATGCTATAAAGACGTGTGGCACAGCCAGTACCACACAGAGATGTGAAAAACCGGCAAGTGGATAGAAGCTGTAATGTGTCTTAACTGTGGTACTCTTCTGAACTCAAACCTGTACCTTTCAGCAGGTGGAGCCACAGCAGAGGTTATAGCATGCCTGTCTGATCTCAGAGCTACCGCTCCTGTCATTAGAGAAGTGGTCTTTGTGCCACCCTCAATTACAATAAAAACATTGTCCGAGAAATCTGCAGTAAGGCTCATCGGGGTCTCTTATCCTAGTACATTTTATCTGCAGGATGACTTTTACTTCTGTTAAGCAATCACAAGTCATAAAAAATGAAGCAATAGGAAGCATAATAAATAGCAATTAATACATCATTACAGGTTTTCTTCTAAGGAGGATGGAAATGGGGAAAAATGCATTTTGATGTCAACAGCAAAATTTCTGGATCCTGCTTTCTGGATACTTCATCATCCTGACACCTACTTACTTTCATAGGCATTTCAGCAGTGAAATAATCCAGTGAAAACTTTTTACTCAAGCAGACCTCACAGACTATTCACATTTTTGTTGGTTTTGAAACTGCTGGATTTTGTCTTGATAAACACAGCAAAATAAACACATCCATGTTCTGCTTTGCTTTTCCCTGAAATTTTCAATTGAGGTTTAAGTATTTAATTTAGGCTTCATAAAACTGTTAAAATATATAAAATAAATAGCAACTACCTACTCAAACATATTTGCAGAGTATTGTGGCAATTCAATGGGTCCATATCAAATTCACAATTATGAATCTATTACATAACTTTTAATCCTTTGTGAATATTTAATAATCAGTATTCAAATACCATACACTAACTGTCCTATTAAATCTAAATTAATTGTGGCTCAGGGAACATCAGTTTAAAAGGTTACCTGTTTTCTCAGCAGATCTGATCTTTGTTTCATACTTTTTCATTAAAATGAGTATTAAAGACTGAGTAAATTTGTTTCATTTAGAGTAGTTACTTACTGCTGTGAATCATGGTCTGCCAAGCTCCTCTGCTAACAGCAATATTAAAGATTCTCTCTCATTTCCTTCCATCATCATTAGCAGTACCTGGAGATAACAAAATATTACATATTTGTTTAGGAAGGTTAGTCCCTTTTGACTGAAGGAACTGACATTCATCAGATTGTCACAATCATCGAGTCCAAATTTTACTGTGAGATAGGCATATTGTGAATTTAAGAAATGACCATCTCTCAGAATGAGATGTAAGACTGAATATGCACAGAATATTTTTCCCCTCTAAATGAATGGGGATCACCACAGAGTTGATCTAATAGTAACTTTATCCCTTGCAGTCTTCTGAGTAACAAATCTGAGTAGATTTTGCTTTTTGCTGAAAGACTGCATAGCAATGAGCAACAACTGGCATCAGAGTTTTGATCTGTGGACCTAGATGTTTCATTGGAGAAAAGAACAGGATTCATTGCAGTTAATGTTAGTTGTTGTGTCATATAATCTAACATATACTACAAGAAACTATTAAAAGCCTGTATTGACCTCATTAAGTCGTATCCAATGGAAGCTATCTAAAAAAGTATTTGTCAGAACACCCAGAACTAGAGAATTCATTGCTTCTCTTGAAAAAGTATTCCCTTCAGGTTGCTCAGGACATTATCTTGTTCTGTACAAGTTCTTATCCAAGTTCCATGCAAGCGGCTGTGCTGCAATCCTAAGGGATCCAAATTGTTACCCTGAACTTCTTATCCATCACATCATGCCCCATTATTCATTTCCCAACTTAGAATGAAAATATTGCAGAATTTTCCAGAACAAAGTCTCTCATAGGAGACACTAGAAACATCTTAGTATAAGGAAACTTTAGGTGTACTATATATTGAAGACTTAACCCAAATAACATGTATCCTAATGTTAATATGTAGCTTAGATTTCTTTTAAACCAGAATTATGTTTGGTAAGGTGTTACAGCACTCTGAGAGAAATTATATCTATGAAGTTAACTCAATCATTCAAACTTTGTGTCAAGAAAGAATGAGCTCAAATACACTTAGGAGGTATACTGAGAAAATGGCAGATGTTAATTTAGAATTTTTTTCCTGTTGAACAATTAAATCACATGTTGACTTTTGCTATGCTTTTCCAGATTAAAAGTTTGCACAGGTCATAATGCTTTGAATACTTTCACAACAGTAATACTACATCTGTTCTCTGAAATTTGTTCAGCTTTGAAAGACATATTAAAGTGAACTTCTCTGAGTAAGAACTATGCTTAGCAGTCTCTCCTTGGAATCTCAGCTGCAAGATAATTGAACATTGAAAAAAAAAAAAAAAAAAGCTTTATAGATGTATGACATTCTTCATGGTCACAGTGATGAGTTAAAAACAAGTGTATTCTTTTCACAAGACACAAGACTTCCAAATATGAAATATGTAGTTTTGAACTGCATTTTCTCCATTCCTGTGCAAGCCATTAGACCATTTATATCTGTCCATTAGTTGCTGTTTTCCAGCATTTTAGAACTGGGCTCTATTCATTTAAGTTTGCGATGACTTGTTATAGGTTTTCCTCTCACTGCATGCCAGATGTGTCAACCAACTACCTGTTGCTGGCAGGTAAAGTCACAAAGCAGGATGGAAGCTGGCATGAGATAAGCAGGAAGGATTGCTGTAAAAAGCCCATTCCTGAAGTGCTGGTTGGCATTGAGCTGTGTGGCTTGCTTCAGGTTTGATACATAGATCTTAATATTTGCTGCAGGAATAAAACAGTTTTAGTGAGAGCTCTTCCACAGTTCCCTCTAGGGTCATGATCAGCCTGTGTGCTCTTTCCCATGAAAGCTGGATATTGAGGAAGCTAATGAAAGTAACTGCACTGAAAGAGTATGAGCTTCATAATCTTGTCCAGTCTGTGGAAACAGGGAGTGTTTAAAAAGAGTTAAATTGTGTTAGCTAAAGGAGTAATATAGACAGATTTACCACCCTGTAAATTGTTTAGCTGTTTGCAGCTGAGCATTGAGTTTAATATCTCAAGAGCTGATGAGATTTAAGTAATAAATGTCTTTGTGGATCAGTCCTCAGCTACTTAAGAACCAAATATTTTATATTACTCTGCCCTTTTAAAACAGTGCCCATTTTCTTTGTCTTGATAGAACTTAATTTTTCTCTCACATGAAGCCAAAGATTACATCATTTCTGGCTCTTGGCATGCTATTTCTTACTGTTCTGCTGTAACACTGATGTTGTAGCTCCAACTCTAGTTTGGCTAGAGCAGTGATCTTTAATTTCGGTTGATTCATGATCCAAAAATAATAAGCAAACAGCAGAGTCAACATTTTACTTTGCTGAACTGAACACATGCTTGCAGAAAACAGAAAGTACAGGCAACAAGAGAAGGTATGGCCTTGTGAGCCAAAGATGGAATCCACTTCTCTTGTACAGGTTGAGTACAACTTTCTCCTTTGCTCACTGAAGTCATTTATTACTCAAACTAAATGTTATTAGTCAAATGTTACTGTTTATTGCTTAGTTCAAAATCTGCCTCTATTTATTTATATGCCTCTGGAAACCAATAAGGATTGGAGTTTAAATTATATTAAAATTTTAAAGAAGAGAATAAGTGAGGGGTGAGGAAAGATGAAGAATTATAGGCCACTAAATTTAACTTCAATACCTGACAAATAACTAGAAGAATTAGCAAAGCAAGAGTAATCAGTATATAAACAGCTTGAGGAAAATGCAGTGATAAATTGGTAGCACATTTGTAAAAAGCACAAATGAAGTGAAACCAGACTAATTGGTTTCTTTGATAGAATAATGAATGCATACAGGTAAAGTGGTAGATGCAGAACTTCTTAATAAGACACTGATTGTGGTTGCACATAGCATTCTCAGAAAGAAGCTGAATAGAATCAGATTAGATGGAAGCAACAAAAAATGAATACACAGGTAAATAAATCAAACACTGAGAAACTTTATGAACTGTTGAGATGGTAGCCAGGAAGATATCAAAAATATTTTAGATTATCTGACAACCTACATAGATCAATTTAGATGTGAAGAGGGGGTTGTTTGCATTTTTTAAAAGGACAAAAAAAAAAAAAAAAAAACAACCCAAAAAACAAAAACAAAAAACCCACAACCATCCAACAATAAAGCAGCAGAAACACCTAAATAAAGAAACCAAACAGAACAGCAAAAATGTCATCCATTTTGATTCCATGCCAGCACCAGAATAGTTTACATCAGCATCGTTTTTCTGCTACACAGCTGAGTTTCTTTATTTAGACATATTAAATACTCCAAAGCATGTCTAAATAGAGCTTTGATTACTGCAGGATTATCTCGAATTTATTTATTGACATTGCTTCTGTTGACTGATATTTCTGTCCATTCATCTAAAAATTTCACGATTCATGAAATGTTTATGCCTTTTTGTTGTGACTGAGTGAGAAAGGATGTCTAGTGGCATCATGTCTCCAAGAACTTTTGCTCTGCTTTCTTTATAAAAGATAATAAAGCTTCTTATGATTGTTCATTTGTTTTACCATAATAGATAAGTGCATTATTGGCAGTCATGGCCACCTACTCATTCAGACAACTCAGAGAATATTTTGGAAAACAGAACAAAAACTTGTTCTTGTCCCAAAAGCTGAGATGTGACAAGAGACCAGGGGACAACAGCTGATAGACAAGGGAGATATCAATGAGATTTTTTTGGTAAGCATTATAGATAACGACTGTAGCAAGCACATCAGGTTCCTCACCATTGTCAAGAATTTTCATGGCTATTAGAGGAAAATACCTCTTTTAGAAATTTAGAATAAGGGTTATCAGGTAGTTCTCCAGATTTTTCAGATCCAATCTTCCCAAATAAAAGGGGTAGCACAAAACTGAGCAGTGTGCACTCATCAAATCTGATAATAAAAGACAACAAATGTATTTTAGATAATAGAGTAAAAATACAGTGTTGAAAGGGGGCAGCAGTTGTAGAAAAGATAGAAATTGCACAGACAATATGGAGATGAAATGAACAAAATCTTTTACATAAGAAAAAGCAAATACCATTAAGTGTTGAAGAGTTGATTTTATGTCTGTCCATGCAGACTGCAGTAGTGCTTATTTTAATATATAATGAGTAGAACCAATAAGATACAGGCAACAAATAAAATCCTAGTCAGTAAAGATTTTTTCACAGTAATTTCTGTACCCTTAATATAGCCCATGTTGCATTAAAGTAAATGCAAAATTGCTACTGACTTCATCAGGAATGGCTTTGCACTCATAAGCACTGTGCCTTCTAATTTCAGCAAAGTACCAGATGACTTGAATAATTAATTTTTTTTAAGGGCAAGGATAAAATATCATTAAATAGATTGGGGTTACAAGATCCGTTGCTTATATTTAAAAATAGAGAAAAATACTGCATTGGGTTTCTTCAGTAGAAGTATGGTACGTAAAGATACAAAAAATAAGGTAACTCTGTTCCCCTCCATAATTAATGTGCATACTAGCACAATCACAGTGTTATCTTAAAATTAATTTAAGAGTCAGAAACTTATAATAAAAATGGATTGATTTAGTTGTGATTCTTTTTCTTGATAACTCTATTTCTCACTAACTCATAGGCATATTCATTTCATAGAAAAGAATGGAAGCAAAGCTTAATAGCCTACAGATGCATATGTACATTAATTAGGTTGCAAATACTGCTTGCTGAGAACAAATGGGAAATGACAAAGGGGAAATTTTGTTTACAATGAGTATAGTAGACAGTAAGTAAGAATGACTGTGGAATTGCTGTTACTGGAAACACATAAGGCTGGAGGTGATGCTGCAGTGTGGAAATGGAAGACATGAGATACATTAAATGTGTCGCACCAAGCAACAGACTTTCTAAGACTTCAGATTCCAAGTCAGATGCTACCAAGGCAGTTGAATGCTCTGCCACTTACAAATCCCACATGCACTTCTGAGAAAGTGATGTGTCAGGAACCTTTTACAAAAGCTTCTGGAAAGATTGCATCCTGTCAGATGTCTCCATTCTTAGATGCTGGCTAATTACCAGCTTGTTTTAAACCCTAGTGTTTCGAAGTAACAAATGCAGTGAAGAGTGCAAAGGTTTACAAAGTATCTAAGTTTTAACATTCTTCCGTATAAGTTATAATGGGTGCAAATACTTGACTTTCTACTCTAGAAGAAAGATCATTTGTTATAGCATACCTAGACAGGTTTATTCATAAGTAACAGTATTTTCACTTATAAGAACTGTACAGCATCTCTTTTAGGGAGGTCTGGCCAGAGCTTATTGTTTGAAATACACTTTAAGGAATGTTTCCAAGAAGATTTGGAAGAGTAGATTTTTTCTGTTTTTAAATGAGATACTTTAGGGTATGTATGCACGTATGCAAACACACATAAAGAGTTCTGAATTGTTTTTCGGATGTACCCCATAGAAATGCATTTGGCACATGTACATATGTAACTATATAAAACAAGATAAAAAATGTTAAGACAATTATAGATGTATGCTTTATGAATGCCCCCCCCCCCCCCCCCCCCCAAAAAAAACCTACAACAGTATAAGAAATTTCAAGTTCAAATTCTCATTACTCATTATTACCATTCTCTAAATGCCAATCTATAGTGAGAAACAGTGACTCCAAAACCTGAAGATTTTTAAGTGAATTATTAGCATAATTTATATTTAAAGACATCTCTCACAAATGTCCACTAACAACCTTATCCATCAAAGAAATGCAGATTCTTCTAAGCTACTGTAGTAAAGACTACCATACAATGATCCATTAAACAGTGTTCTAAGCCAAAAATTGAAGACTGTAACTAAGACTAGGTGACAGAAACAAAAAGATTGTAAACAGGTAGAATTTTATTACTGGATAATATTTACCGAAGTGAAATAGTACAATACATATTACCTCAGCTTCATTGACTAAAATCAATCTAATTTCTATTTGCAATCTGGAAGAAGGTCTTTCTAATATAGATATATTTTAATCCTCTTGTGGCACTTGCATATGTACATATTATCCAAGTAATGCAAGACTCTCAAAACTTCTATGCTGCGCTGAAAAAGAAAACAAAAAACAAAAATCAAAAACTCATGACTGACTGAAAAGCCAACACCATGACTAGTGCAGGCTTGCTATCTTAGTATTTATACAAATTCCTAGTAGATTGCTAAGCTTAATTGCTAGCACAGTATCACAACTAACAACACGTAAACTAGTTAGCTGAAACCCTAACCTCTGTAAATACACAGAACTACTCACACCCTTCATTATGGAATCAATTTAGTTCAAGAAGGAAAAGTATTACTCCTGACTTGCTCTTGAGATTCTCTGTTTCCTTCAAGTGGCTTCTGGTTCAGTTATTGACTTTTCCTGATTTCACTAAGCATGAAGAGATCCGCAGGGCCTCAGCCTTCTTCAACCATGTGTACAGACCAAGAGAAAGTTCATTAGTTCCAGTGTGAATTCATGTCTTCTCCTGAGGCATCTTCTGAAGCATTTTCCACACACACAACACTTGCATAGATGGATGCACTGACTCCAGTCTAGTATATCATCCTTTATGCTCCTAGCTTTTAAACTGATTTCAGTGAAAAATAATAGTGAAAACCCTAAGAAACATGGAATGTTGGGATGACCTTCTCAGAGTTTGACAGCAGGCATAAGGAGGCAAAGCTGCATACATTACATTTAATTTATTCATATCACAGGGAAAAAAAGTTGTACTGAAGGTGCCTAAAAGGACTTCCACTTGTGATAAATTATCCTATGCTGGTACACTAGGATTTAGACATGCATTTTAGCATAGCGTTATTTTGTATAAATAATAGCAATGAGCTAACAAAGGTATACACCCAAATTTCACTCAGGCCTCCAATTGGAATAATGGCATGGTAAATCAATAGCCTTATTTTGCCAACCTAGCCTTGCTTTTATCACTGGAAAAAAACATTCATACTCCACTGTGGAACGGTAACCATTGTCCTTAATTTTTCTTGTGTGGGGTAGATTATCCCTCAAGATTTTCATAGTTATAAGAAAGCTGAATTCACGAAACACCTGACCATTGCTTTCCCCACATCTTGCCCCACCAATGTGAGATGCAGCCAGATTTTATCTGACTCTTGCTGGTCATCATTTTATTTTGACTTATAGCATAACTGTGTCTTTTTCACTTCACACGCGATGATCTAATCCTTTCTGATTTTGGAGCTGGGTCAAAGTCTTAGCAAGTTTATATTTCTGGCTTAAAATGCCCAGAGCTGACACTCTGTACATCTGCCTTGCTTAGACAGCATTTGTCAGTGAAACACCCTTATTCTCAGCATTTGTGCTCCAGATAGTCTGGCAAGTCATTGTATTCATACCTTCTGAGTGTGCTCCAATTTTCCTAGTCTTTTTTCTAAATAGGATATGTAGTATCAGGGGAACAGTTCTGTCTTCATAATCAGTGCCCATGTCGATGACTGGATTGTTTATGAATCCCACCTAATGTACAGTCAAGCAGTATATTATACAAATGTGAAAATAAAATGCTTATTTTAGGGTCTTACAGATGCACAGCTGAAGACCTCCTTCCTTTCCTACATGCAAATGGTATTAAAATCACCTTTTCAGCAACTAAAGAGCATTAGTTAAGATAAATTTACCTCAAAAATGCATTCATCACTCTCTTCAAAAGTAAAGCCCCAAAGCAAAATGCATGTAGTTGCCAGAAGCTTTACTTTAAGCTAAAATTAGCCATGCTGATTAAGTGGATTTTGCATAACCTTAACTATTAATCCCTCATATTGGTCTTTTCTTTGAAAAACCTTGGAAGTACCAATAACATAAAGGTTTATAGAGTCACTTTTTAATACTACTTATTTAAGATTTAATCCTTTGTGTAATAATTAACATTGGCAACATCTTTTAATAGCCCAAGATTCCTAACATCCACTTGCCTAACAAAACAGACATTTTAAATTCCAAAGAAATAATGGCAACAGCCATAGAGCAGAAGAATGTTAATTAAAAGAATTTTAAAATGTATTTATGAGAGATAGAAGTAGAGTAAGAGTAAGCTAATCCTTCATTTTTTACCTTTCCTTTAAACAGCATTTTTTTCATTGTAATTTCTCTCCCTCTTCATAAGGACTGAGATCTTTATTTTCTAACAGTTAGGCTGTTATTTTAACTGACCGTGCAAGACATACACTCATTTTTCCAGTGAAACCAGTATAGAATTTGATTTGAAGTCTCTTTTTTAAAGTAGCCGTTGTTTTACAGCATCTTCCTTTCAAAAGGTGTGGTAGAACTTAGTCTTGGATCATTCTATTGATGTAGAAGATACAATAAATTCCTGAATTAAAAGTTGGAATTGTTCTTATTCTCAAATCAGTACAAGGGGGAGTCAGATTGTTCTTTGTGGTGTGCCACTGGAAACATGACACTTGTTTGGGGTTGGTCCTGCTAACAGAGGATGGATGCGCTCCCTGAAGATTAATCTAACATGTTTTGCTTCAGATTTGCTTCAGGCTAAAAGTACAAATGCTGTTAGTTACCCAAGCTCAGCTGACACCTGGAAGTACATTAGTTTACAATAATTCCTTTGTGTGTCCAAGCCCTACCTTCACATACCACAGCATTTTCTCCTGTGCCTTTTTGTATAAAAAGTAATCAACCATCACATTTTGTAATAACTGACACTGTCTGAGATTTATTCATATCACCAATAACTGGAAGAGAGATTGGCAGGCACAGAGATTCTGCTTTCTTCACATTAGAAATACTTAAAAGAAATCCAAAAATGAGTAAAAGTAGGGAGCTTGTAATTATAGTTCACACCTTTCTTTTGCCAGTTAAATGATTCAAAAATCAATTATAAAACAAATTATTAATTAAGTGAGCTATAAACATCTTTACTCTTTTATATCACTTAGGCTTCTTTCTTCCATGTTCAACCAATTATTCATTAATTATTTTAAACATCGCTTCATCAGTAATGAACTGAGAGCAGCTGACAGTTGTGTTTTGTGTTTATATTTGATCAATACAAGCAACTGAAAACTTTCAGATCATTGATCATGTCAGGTACTGCTGAGTAATTGGCTAGTAAAGCTGGATATTTGGAAACTGATGACTTAGTGGTTCAAGGGTCAATCCAGCAAACCACTGAAGTTAGCTAAACAGGATTTTATTTTTCTCTTCTTTTTTTCAGTGGGTGGTCTTCTGAATGATCCATGAGCTCATCTGTAGTCTTTCTAGTGTTTTTCCTCTTTGTTAGTAACACATTGTTGCTTCATAGATCACCTTGCTCTGTTGTCTGTACTATATTGCAACTAGCAATGGTATTTCAGAAGGAGAGTATAGTGACATCTATAATTTTCTTAATGTTTTCTTTCTGTCCTTTTTGGTTGTAAATAACTGTCATGTATTCACCTTCATAGCTGAAAGTTGTCAGGTGTGATCACTGGCCAAAGTTCACTTGCTGTTTTACATTTCAGCAAAACGCAGTCATGTAAGTTTACCTTTTTTTTTTTCTTGCACGATGCATTGTGGTCTTTTTTCTTGTAGAGGTTTATGTAACACCTAGAGTTGAAGACTTAGAAATTTAGCTTGGAAAGTATTTAGTATAGACATCCTTTTCAGTGCTGTATTAACAGTCTCTCCCTATTTGGTAGAGTTATACAGATGACTCAAACTATATTTTTCAGTGATGTTGACTGTGCATGGAAAGTATTAGAATTTCAAAAAATAAATGAAAATTATGAGATTGCCAATATTTGGAAACCTGAATTATTTCTTCTCCCCTTGGAGAGATTCATGTTTCAGAATAAGTACATGCAAGCATTTATCTCACTAAATGATACAGTGACTTCACTTAGGAAACTAGTGCCTAGGAGAGACTCCACAGTGGTCCAAGTCAAAGTATCATGAAGAGACATTGTGTCTAAAAAAGTGAGGGGCACAAGTGAACTCATGGGAGGTTGCAGGTGTCAGATGCTGTGAACAGGGTAATGGCTTTACTCCATAGATTTCCCTGAGTTAGGCTCGGGTAGCTAAAAAACTTTCAAGGTATTTCCAGCCTTCAACAGAAACTTGCCTTCATTTATCATCATAGTGATGAATATCTACTCTATATGTACACAAACACAGTTTGAGAAGAGTTTGTATTCAAGTTTTAATGATTGCTAAGAGGATAAATTTTAAAGTGATATGTGGACAACAGCAAAGATAAACCACAACAGAAAAGCGTAGCAGTTTTATAATGCTGTCCAATGACAAAAAGCTACCGTTTGCAGATAGATTTGCCACATCTGTTAAAGTTCCAATTCTTCCATCAAATCCTTATCCATCTGTAGGGCAAATGAAGGTGATGACAAAGCCTTTATTTAAGAAATAGGCACACGAGGGAAAGATATCAAAAAGAATCGACTCACCCCTCCCGGTAGCAGTGCGCAGCCCGAGCCGAGCTGAGGAATGTGTCCCTCCCCCGTTCGTACCGCCGCGCCGCCGCACTCACACACTCACAGAGCCCACCCATTGGTTCAGGCTGTGACCCTGGAATTCCACTACACTCCACCCCTTCACAGCATGAACCAATGACTGAGCAGGTAGGGGGTGAGCCCCTGCAACCTGGTGGCCCAAGACACAATGCGCATCGCGACGCATACACAACACCCGCCGCAATATAGGATGTCAAAACAATAAAGGCAATCAGTGGCAGTCCCCTTCACGGTTCTGTTGGGCCAGTACTTGATGTTCTTTCTCGAGGCGTATCTTTTTCAAGGACCAGTAGCGCTTCTGATTCATGCTCTCCAGTCCCCAAAAGTTCAGCAGTGCGTCACAGGGTGTCATGATGTTTCCTCATAAGCGTGTTTGAGTGATGTTGCTCCTGCGGGCCATCCTGTGAACTTAAAACCTCAAGGGGAGTAAAACAGATGTTTAATAGGTACGAGGAGGGGTAGGTCCGCCCTCCACGGTAAGATGCAGGCTGTATTTCGGTCTTGAGTCAACACCTCTGCCTGTATCGGGGCACGTCCTGGCCTTCGATACCACACTCTTTGGCCCGAAATCTGCGACTGAATCACTATATCGGGTACCAAAGGGGGGGTTCTAATTTGCCACATGGACATGATTAATGTCCCCCTTGCAATGAAAACAGGGGTGTCAACTATTACCTCTGTTGGCCATACACCGATTACTGAAGGGTTTACTGATCCCCCAACCTCTAACAATCTCCCCCAAGGTGCAAGGAGACCACACCATTTTGGTCCTGCTTGCACCTTCCAAGGCCATTTTACCTTGTGTCTCCCGGGCTCTAGGTCATCAGGGGCAGGGAGCAGAAGATTATTCATTGTGCCAACTTGTGGCTTGAGTGAGGTGTCCTTGCTTGTAATTTGTATCCTAAGTGGGGAGGCCCAAGTTGTCTGCAGCATTTTTAAAGCACTGGGTCTGCCATCTCTTGGTCTCTCATTCAAGTCTCGCAGGGTTTCATAAAGCCTTTTGGTCCACCCCTGCAAGGACTGTGAATCTGCCTTCAGAGCAGCCTTCAGGATCCCATTGTATCTTTCTATTAGGCCTGCTCCTGTTGGATTGTAGGGCAGGTGAAACCGCCATTCAATGTTATTGTCTTCAGCCCACTTCTGCACAGTTGCACCTGTGAAATGTGTACCTTGATCACTCTCAATAACCTCAGGAGTCCCATATGATGCCATCAATCTAGTTAGAGCTTTGATGGTATTGGCTTGGTTTGCCTTTGCTACAGGATAGGCTTGCATCAGTCCACTCGCTGTATCGACACAAGTTAGGGCATATCTGGCCCCCTCAGATCGAGGAAGGGGACCTATATAATCGATCTGCCATCGCTGTAATGGGTTGTGTCCTCTAGCGAGATGGGCCGTAGTTTCCGGCAGAGGTCTTGGTCTCATTCGCGAGCAAGCGTCACAGTCCTGACATGCCTGGACAATATCTGGTAACTGTATGGGCAACCCCCATGCTTTAGCTGCTGCCCACATGGTTTTCTGTCCTGCATGCCGTAATTTCCGATGCAGCCAGTGAGCTATGTCTTCTGATGGTGTACTTCCCAACCATCGGACTCGAGCCAGTGTGTCAGCTTCATCATTGCCTGGTGACTGCAAGGGTTGATGTCCAGAGACGTGGTATGCTCGTACGGTCCTGTGCCTAACCACGTTCCATATATCAACCCACATATCTTTGCCCCAGATAGGTCGGGCATGGATCGTCCAATCCTGAGTGGCCCACTGTGCTATCCAGAGCGTGAGCCCTCGGTAGACTGCCCAACTATCTGTGCAGATGTTTAGTGCACTGTTGCCAGGCTCTTGAGTTATCACCATCCACACAGCTCGTAGCTCAGCCCACTGGCTACTTTGTCCATCCCCTTCTTCAAACCATATTGTTTCAGTTGAGGGATGGTATGCGACAGCTCGCCACCTACTTGGGTTCCCTCTGCTGGATCCATCTGTATACCAGGCATCTTCTGGGATAGGGTATTTTCCCTCCTGTACAGGACTCTTTTCTGGACAAGTAACCACTATTTCCTCAGGTGTCTCGCTGTGATATGTTACTGGCCCAAGTATCTTTTGAAGTTCTTCCTTCAGTGGAGATGATGACAGGCGGCTTCTTTGGCTAAGATAGGCAACCCAGCGTGCTACTGTTTGTGATTGGGCCACCCCGGTCTTAGGAATGTGAGTTAGGTCTTTTACCCACCCCTGAATTGGTAAAGTTGTTTTGACAATAACCTCTGCGGTCTGAGTTATTGGTTCTACTGCCTGCAATGCAGAATAGGTAGCCAATAACTGCTTTTCAACCATGCTGTATCTCTCTTCTGCTCCATGCCAAATCTGTGACCAGAACCCAATTGGGATTCGAACAGAACCCTGGCGCTGCCACAGCCCCCAGCCAAACCCTTCTTGGGTCACATGCACATCTAGTTCGGCTGGAAGGGTTGGATCAAATATACCTAGCGCCTGGGCCTGTTTAACAGCTATTTTTGCTTGCTGGAAGGCTTCTTGTTCTGTTCTACCCCAATCCCATACTTGGCCTTTTTTTGTTAATCGATATAAGGGTTTTAGCAGTTGTGCTAAGTGGGGAATAAAGGATCGCCAATATCCTAATATACCCAAAAACTCCTGCAACTGCTTCGGTTTCGTAGGAACCGGGAACGCTTGGATCTTATCAATGATCGCACTGGGTAACACCTTAGTCTTACCTGACCAGACAACACCCAGGAATTTAACTGATAGCCCTGGTCCTTGTACTTTTTGTGGGTTTATAGCCCATCCTTTTTCCTGTAAATAAGTAATTAATGATGGTACTGTCTTTTCTAATGCCTCGATTGAGTCAGATGTTAACATCAAATCATCAATGTAGTGGAACATTTTGACAGTAGATGGTTTGTTCCAATTTGCCAAGTCACTTGCCACCAAATTATGACAAAAAGTAGGTGAATGCACGTACCCCTGAGGTAGAACTTGAAAAGTCCACTGCCTGCCCTCCCACGTGAATGCAAACTGGTCTTGGGACTCCTTAGCAATTGGAATGCTGAAAAATGCATTTGCTAGATCCAGAACGCAGTGGTATGTTTCTATTTCTCTACTTAATGTATCCATGAGGGAAGCGATGTTGGGTACAGCTGCATGGATCGGTGGCGTGACTTTATTTAGTTCTCTGTAGTCTACTGTCATTCGCCACGTACCATCTGGTTTCCTGACTGGCCATATGGGGGAGTTGTATGGGCTGTGTGCAGGTCTAATAATCCCTACTCTCTCCAGCTCCTGCACAGTCTTGGTAATTTCTTGTTGCCCACCCGGGAGTCTATACTGCTTTGTATTTGTGATCCGGCGTGGTTGTGGCAAACAAATAGGTTCAATTTCTGCATGACCCCTTATGATTGCCTGCACTGCCCGGATACTAATACATCTTTCCCTTAATCTGAACTCTCCCACAGTGGTTTGGAGAGTCAAACCCGACAGGATATCAATCCCCAATATATACTCTGGAATTGGGGCAATAGACACCTTGTACTCCCGGGGTGGTAGACGCCCAACCCCCAATTTCAACCATGTTTGTGTTACGGGGATCATCTGCCCCCCGAACCCACCTATCATTGCCTTAGAGCCTGAAAATTGGTTTGGGTCACCATATATAATTGATGTTTCTGCCCCAGTATCTACTAATGCCATAACCCGCTGTACATTCTTTCGGGACCAATGAATCGTTAGTTCAACGTAGGGTCTCCGGTCTCCTCTGGAGACCCTAGTCTTGGGGAATTTTGGCTCCGCTGTCAAGCCATCAGCTGTGCAATCCCTAAGTCTTTTTCCTCTGATGGCTCAACTGTGGCTGCCCGGGCAACCTGAGGAGGTTTACGTTTTTTTGATGGGACTATGAAGTCTTCTAGATTCCACGTATTTTGTGGAATCCGTTCTATGAGTCTAACTCCTTCCCTTTTAGGAGAGCGTTGGAATCTCTGACTGTTTGGTAACTGTTTCCATAGTTGTAATAAGACCTGGTTAGGCTGTCCATCGATCTTTTGAAATTGAACTCCAGCCCTAATCAAGTCAGTAAACATTTGTTTTCTTGAGACCCTGATGGGTCCAGATTGAATTACATTAGGAGCAGGTCTCCTAGGTCGTGGTGGCGGATGGATGTCCGACTTTTCCACCACCATTCGGACGTTGCGCCTGGCGCGCAGGCGCTCTGTCTCCCCCAGATCTGCCACCAATTGGGCGGCCTGTTGTATAATGGCCTCTGAGGCCACTAGGGGATTTAGTATGGATACCAAAATTCCATACTGATGTGGTGGAGCCTGCTGCAGGATGAGGTCCCTCATTCCTGCGGAAAATTTTATCATATCTGGGCTCTCAAAATTGTCCTCATAAATTGCCTCCTTCATACCTAATTCTCGGATATAATTTTGTAAGTCCTCCATAGAGGACCACAGGCCGGTATTTAATGGTATATCCGTTTTATTTGCCCATGTCACACGGCATGCGGCCATTAACCATGCAATCAGTGAATGATTTTCTTCATTGTGTTGCACAGCCGCATATAGTCTTTGCCTGAGGGCCGGGTGAGTAGTAATTGATGCCAGTTTTGAGATTTCTGGCCCATTCACCACAACACTTTCTGCCCCCATGTCATATAGTCTGAGTAACCATGCTGGCACACTCTCTCTCGGTCTTTGTCTAAAGCGTTGTACTAAATCCATTAATTCAGCTGCCGTGTATGGGCGAGCTGTTACATGTAGTGTGCTCTGGGCAGGGGGCCACTGGTCAGGGGGCAGCCCCGCTGGCCTGTCCTGCGTTTTTTTTTGTTTTTTGAGTTACAACTGGTCGGATCTCAAAGGGATCAAGCTCTAGTGGAGCCTCAAGATCTGACTTCTTAGTGCTTTCATTTTCTGAGTCCAGTTCATGTGGACTCTCTTGTATAGGATCCCCAGTTATTTCTAGAGAGATGTTTCGGATTTTTTGTACCGGGATTATAGGGTTAGGTTTTTTCCCTCTCAAAATTGCAACCTGTCTTTCTAGTTCTTCCACACGGTCACGTAATAGTTGATTTTCATCAGTGAGAACCCCTTCAGTTATATTTAGCCGGTTCAAGGCCATCAGCAGCGGCCACGCCACCGTGGAGGCAGCTAACTGTCGTTCTCGTGTAGTGAGTACGTTTTTGTTTAGACTACTGAAATACTCAGCCAGGCGGGCTGGGGATTCCTGAACATTTCCTGCATCCCGTAGGGGACCCCATTTTTCAATAATACAGGCAATCCCGTGATATGGGGATCCTAGGAATCCCGGGATGTGCCCTGGCAAAACCTCACTTATGGGGCTAGCCTTTCCCCGTCCAAACCATCCCATGAAATTGTTCAAAAATGTCATGGTAATTATTTTAAGAGGCTTATAATTGGGTATCTTTAAAGATATTTGGCTGCCTGGCTCGCCAAAATGTAGGGCAAATGAAGGTGATGACAAAGCCTTTATTTAAGAAATAGGCACACGAGGGAAAGATATCAAAAAGAATCGACTCACCCCTCCCGGTAGCAGTGCGCAGCCCGAGCCGAGCTGAGGAATGTGTCCCTCCCCCGTTCGTACCGCCGCGCCGCCGCACTCACACACTCACAGAGCCCACCCATTGGTTCAGGCTGTGACCCTGGAATTCCACTACACCATCCTCTTATGCGACTGTGATCACAACTTGCTTAAACAGCAATTCTAATTATTTATTTTACAAAACCACCCCTTTCTCTGACAGATTCACAGGAGAAATTTGAATGATAAAAAGGGTAATCTCTAACATCATTTACAGCATTTGTGTTTGAATTGGTTGTACAGTGAATACAAACATTTAAGATTTACTTCTCCACAGGGGCTGAGATATTGTAGTATTTACTTTAATAGGCAATCATTCAACTTTTTAACTTAAAATGCAAAGGAAATCTAGTACAGGAAACTTGCCATTGCAAAGTTATGAATGAAAAGATACGTTTTAGCTTCCACTCAGCAGTACACAGAAGCTACTGCACACAAGATATTCAGAAGGGCAGAGCTGAGAGACAAGATTTTGTGTTTAAAGTCTTTTTCCTGACACTTTAACATCTGAGTGATAAAGTTCTGTTAATGTCAGGTTTTGAAGGACTATTTGAATCCATTATTCCACTGACCATTTTTCTCACATACACTTTCCAGAACAAATCAGCATAGTAACTTACTTTAATTAAATCTAACAAAAAATTTCTACTAGATTTTTGTTTTTATAATCATATGTTGTAGAACAAAATATCCATCTGTACGTTTTTCAAACTCTTCAGAAATGTGCTCAGTGACAGATGATAATTTTGCAGTAGTTGCAGAAGTTATAGATAGATATTATCCTGAAAAGGACATTAGCCTGATGAAAGATCTAAATGTCTTCCTAATCCTGATACTGACCTTTCTTATGGCTTTTAAGAAATCATTTATCTTTCCTCCAGGGACTCTCTTCTCCTTCATAGTATCTTTTCGGGGGCAGAAAAAGAGGATCTAAGCACTGGAATCTCTTTGCATTGGAATCTGTTTACTGTAGACATTTGGTATCAGCTGTGGGGGTTTTTGTTGTTGTTGTTGTTGTTTTAAGGATTCTTTGTCTTAAACACTTGACACTGTTATTCCCTACTTATTTTGCTCTCTTTCTGCTGTGCCACCTCGGAACTCTTCTCATTAGAGAACCCAGTGCATGTAAGAAAAAAGAATTGCAAAAAAAGAGTTCAGAAATGAATATCACCCCTTTTTTAAAAACCAAAAAACAAATTTAGAAGTGAGAATAAACCAATGCCTAGATAAATGAATGGCTGCTGTAAAGTGTCCCATGCAAATAGCTAGATATTACCATACATAAAATTTATAGTCATCTCAATAACTTCTCTTATGAAAATATTCCTGGCTTGCTTTGCCATGCTGACATTCTCACCAAACTTTTCTGGAAAGACAAAAGTTTTTTTTTTTGTTTCAACATTCTCCTTGAAAGGCAAAGGTATGCTTGAGGCAGTGCTCTAGCTGTATAACAATTGCAACTTTATAACCAACTGCACATGACAGAGCATGCTGAGATACACATCTTGGAACTGTTCTTGGCGTCAGTTCAAGATTCTGTGCTGTAACTGCAAGAGAAATACAGATATTTTGAGTATACATAACCTACAGTCTCTAGAAAACCCTTAGAAATCTTATCTATAGCCTATGTTAGCTAGGTGTTGGTTAATCTTGATTGGGATACAGTGAAAATTCCAATTCTTTTTTGTAATAGCCATTTAACATCCTGTTGCAATAGTGGCAGTGCAGTTGTGTTAAAAGTCTGAAAAAAGTAGCTTTTAAAACATCAGTTGCAGTTATGAAAAAAAAGATGTTTTGCTAGAGAAAAAAAAATGGTACCATTCAAGTGTCATATTTTCTTCTCCTTTCATTCAGATTGACTAAATATATATATATATTTGTGAAAACTAAGACCTGATCTAACTTCCAATGACTTTAATGGAAAGCTTGAGCTGATTTTGATCACAAAAGCTGTTTCTAACCGTAAAGAGTCTGAAATGAGATTTTTTGGTAATGTATTTGTTAGAACCATAATTGAATTTACATTTGACTGCACTCTAAGGAATTCCACAGTAGTATGTTTAAAAGGAAGAAAATTGTGAAAATAAAAAGATTTTTAAAAGTAGTGATGATTATGACTTATTTATTTATTTTCATTGTTGGAACTGCTAGTACTGAGATATTTTGTGAGAATTTAGTACTGTAATGCAGTTTTTGTTGATAAGATATTCAGAGTAAAAAAAGGGGGGGGGGGGGGGGGGAGGGGAGGGGAGAGGGAATAATTTCAGTGTAGGGTTAGGCAATACGTGCTGCTTAGAGCACGCATATAGTTAATGTTCTAACCTGACTGGTGCCAAGTAAGAACTTGATTCTTTTCTTGCAAATATTTCAGCTAACTCCTCTAGCGTTCATCTACTCCTCATTGCTTTGAAGCGCAAGTGTTTCTCTTTTCTCTTTTCTTTCTCTTTCTGGTCTCAGATTTGCCCTAGTTGGATCAGAGATGTTTGAAACGTAAGACTTTTGCAGGGAAAAACAAGGTAGCTTTAGCATCTACAAACACTGAAGGAACAAATTGAAATTTGGACAGAAATGCCAAATGTGTGTTAGCATTTGAATTAGTTTCTTGCCATATCTGGCATAATTCATTAAAATTTGGACCCAATATAAGCCCTGGAAAGAAAACCCTTTGCATAAGCCCAATGGAGTACTTGTTAGAGTTTGGCTGTTCAATTTTCCAAAGATTCAGCCTCCTTTGAGAATGCTTCAGTCCTTCGCAGCTTCTCTGAATTACCTGGACTGGGCTGTTCCTGCAGAGACTGAACAGGCCCCATTCTGGAGTTCAGAGGCCAAGCAAAACATTCCCTTCCATTTTCCTACTGCTGCCAAAGGTTGTTTCAAAAAAACCAACAGGCACTAAGATTAGGAATTCAGGCCAGAAGCAGAGTATAAAAATAATTTATAATCAGTAGAGCACACACTGCTGCAGAAGTTGGAACCCAACATAAAGTTTCTCAGTCTTTGGCAAGAAAACAAATACTGGAACCAGTGACAGGCTGGAGTAAAAGTCCACATAAAGGGTAACAGCTTTCTGTTGTGACAGGTTCTTGCCTTGGCTTAGACAAAGAGAGGAAAGTGACGTGGGTATCAGCACAAGTGGCTGTATTTTAAATACAGTTAATAGAGTGCTCTATGCATTCTGCTAACAGAATGGTAATTTACAACATCTGCTTTTCAAAGGCTAGAAAATAATAGATTGCCTTTCCCCCCTCCCGTTCTGTATCAATCTGATCACGACATTGTCCTTTAATTACACAAACACCCACTACTTTTCCACAGGCCTCCATGGGAATGTAAAGAGCCAGACTGTAAAGAGCTCGGTATGTGCATTCAGCCAGCCTTCCCATCTGCACGTCGTTACTTATTGCCTCCTACTGGAAACTGATCACTTCACAGCCAAAAGCTTTAAAACAGCAAACATTACTAGATCTGTTCACCAGTTTGATTTGAAAAAGATAATTAAGAGATAATGAGGAGATGGATAGAAAAACAGACTTGCTTACCCATAAACTCCACCTTTTTTTTTTCTTGTGTGATGTTTATAAAATTATTTAGTATTTAATCAGAAGAGCAAAAATATACGATTGTCTACAATGTGAATGTTTAGCTTTCTCTGAGAAAAGCTAAAATATGGGGAAAGATTAAAGAACTTAAATTGAATGTGATACTGTATTCATCTGTGTGACTTCTTTGCTAAGTAGACAACCTCTATGATGATAAAAGAAAGAAAGGGTCAATGCTGCACCATTAAAACTGCCATATCCTTTAATTTTTTTATTATTATTATTTGTATGTTTAAATCAAACAGGAGGCAGCTATGTTAAACAGTTCTATTGAATTTTGACTTTTTTTTTAAATTCTATTAGTTTAGATTCAGGGTCAGGTACATGTTTTGTGATATTTCCAGAATAACATCATCCTCAGACATCACTGCACATCTGTAACACCGTTTGGAAGACCAAAAAATATGTATAAAGCATAAGTTGTCTGAAAAATAACCTGTATTTACTGAACTCCAAATAGGTACTTGGATTACTTTGTCAAATTAAAGTACTGCTCTGCTACTTATCTCATTTTCCAGGTGCAAGCAGTAGTATTCACTAATATTTTTCAGGATAAAAATGAAGAGTACAATGGATGGTATATCTTGCAAAAGGAAAAAATATTTACAGCATAATGGCATAGCACAAATCTTTTGAAAAGTAATATCAGCTACTGTCTCTCATACTGTGCTGCTGCTTAATAGTAGATAGTTCCATATTGCTGATATAGAGAAGTGGATTTTATGTAAATGCACTAGTATAATGGGATTTCTTAATCCTGACTGGTGGAAGAAGCTTTTCAAGCATATTTGCTAAAGTCATAGTCAATGTCATTAGTCATAGTCAGTGACATTAGAAACAGCATTTCTATAAGAAAAGAAAATGAAAGATACAGTTTCACTGCCATAAAACCTAGTCTCTCTATTTCTAGCTAATTCTGAAAACAAAATGTGGGACTTTACAGGACTTAATATACATCATGAATGATGAAATCACTGGGTTTACTCAGTATATCCCCAGTACAAAATCAATCTAGACAGAATCCTTTCTACCTCATGTATTAAAATAAATAAATACATAAATATCTAGAAGGTTTAAAAAGATACGAAATAATAATAATTTTTTCTGGGTTACTAGTGTTTCAGCAAAACAATCTCCAAAGAACTAAAAAAAGAAGCAGGTATGTGACACTGAAAGTTTTAAAACCAAGTGTATATGAGAATTTTGATTTTTGCTTTTTTTGTGGTTTCATACATATTGCTTGAAGCATTTTCCAAGTATTAGCACTCATAATATCTCTCCTGAGTGTATTCTCTGATGTCTAATATAATAGGACATTTTATGTGAGTGTGTGTGTATAATTCAATACAATTAGACATACTTTTCATACTATGCATCAGTTGCAAGACCAGTATAAACCACTTATTCAGCTATGTATTCTCAAAAATGTTATTTTTTCCATCAAATTCAGTTGAATCCAGTAAGTGATTTCCATGGAGATCAGTTGTTAGACTATTAAGGACAATGCTGCATCATTCATGTAGGACCTCAGATATCTCATCTTTTTCATGCTGTGTGCTGTGGCTTGAGCCCGCATCTCTCCCTCTCGGGGCACAGTGGCAGCATCATGGAGGAGGCATCAAAGCAGCCAGGTTCTAAGCCAACATTTTCAAGAGAGTCACATTCAACCTCCATATTTGCATTCCTATGGGCACCTGGATAATGTTCCAAAGTCAGGCAAAGCTTGAATAAAGTGCTGTGCTCAAAGTGTACATAGTAGAAAAAAATGGGCCATACTGGTTTTAAAACAGAACAACAGTACTTGGTGTGTGCAGTGCAGATGATATATGCATGATTTTGCATATTCAGCTCTGTGAAGAATTAGCCTATGAATCTGTGACTTGAACAGGGAAATTGCACTGCTTTCACGTGTATCTAAGACTTCTGGGCCTTCTGTTTTAAAATGTTTAGTTTAAATGTTTAGTTTAAAACCATCCCAACATCATCCTAACCAATTGCAACCAATCTGATTAGCCATAGCAGGTATTTTCCTGGCAAAATCACATCAGGAAACTGCCAGTAGGCAGTTTCTACAAATTTCTTGAAACTGAATTCCTGGAAAACTTAAGACAGCCCTGCCTGGATCAACAATGAAGAGGTAAAACAGAAAAGTTTCGTTCTCAAGGGATCTTTCTCATGTCCATGTATACATACTGCATTTTTTGTTGGTTTTTATAGATGCAGATCACTCCAAAAGTAATGCCTCCCATTTGTTTCCATGGAAACTACAACAGATGCAAAGTGCACAATAACAATATTTGCTAGAACAAATTCTCACTACTTTTCAAAATAGTCACCACCATTAGCTATGTATTTTTGCCAGTGAGGAACAAGAGCCTGCTTGCTGCACTCATACGAATCTGTGTGGCTATCCAGAATATGACTCATCTTTCATGCTGCTGCTACCACTGCTGAAATGTATCACCCACTGCTTCACTGTGCTCTTTGGTCCCCATAAATGTTCAGCAAGCATTAATGAATGTCAGTGGGTGCCATTTTTTCAGCGACACACCTTTGCTTCATCCACACTTCCATCTCAGATGCCATTCTGTCAGACTGCCCCTCCGCTGTCATCTGTCGCAGAGCAACAAAATGTAATAGAATATTGATGGAAAAGTTCAACCTCTATTGTCATGCCACCATCTGCCCTCATCATTGTGGGTAAACATAATAAAATAGGAAGCATTATTTTTGGAACAACCGTCATATAAATCCTTCTCTTTTTTAAAATATGTATACTTTTACATGATGGCTCATTGGTTTTCAGCCTATTTCCTAGGAAGGTATGTAATCCAGGAGTGTGGCAGGACACGCAGAGGTACAGATGAATAGAGCATGGTTTAACATGAGAAGGCTTCTGCCAATTTTTCTACTGAAGTGTGCAAATTTAAAGCTGTGGATCAATGCCTTGCTCCTTGCACATGTAGTACTGGGTCGTAACTTTGTGACAGTGACAAACTCCTGAGTGGCCCAGCCCACTTAAAAATTCTGTATGGAGGCACTCAGCAATAAAGGACGATTCTGTCAGCAGCCAAGAACTACCAAGGACTTTTGATGACTGATGGCCGATATGGCATATCACTTCACATACATACTCTACATCCTAATGCCGTGCCATGCTGAACTGCCGAAACTCTCTCTGGTACAGGCGGTGATATAACATTAGTTTGGCACTCCACTGTAACTTGCATACTGTGATTCCCAGCAAGAATAATTTCTGGGAGCTCTTCAAGTGGAATTAACTTGCTCACTACTAGCTTTAGCTCTCTGAGATATTGTGCACATATATCTGGTATTGGAAAGTTCATAGCAGATAGCATTGCACTGGCAGTTTCCTAAGCAATATATATAAAAAAAATCAAGCTGCATGATACAATTACCAGAAGCAGTGGGATAATATTTTATTTCTTCAGTCTCATGCTTTTACTATTTTTTAGCCAGTGGCTTGCAGTTATGTCATTCACTCCATGAAGGACAATGCTCTGTTTGTTAAATGGATGGTTTGCTTCTAAGTTTTCTCCATGGAAAAAAAAAAAATCTG
The DNA here is from genome assembly GCF_016699485.2 of Gallus gallus. Lineage (NCBI taxonomy): Eukaryota > Metazoa > Chordata > Aves > Galliformes > Phasianidae > Gallus > Gallus gallus. Next base: position 73,928,090 of record NC_052535.1, on the reverse strand, counting down.
TAGCTGCAAAATCTCTGAATATCTGACTGATAGTCTGTTTTGTCAGTGCCCAGATTCAGTGCAGAGGAAAGCTGATTGTAGAACTGTTTACACTGAAGAGCTGCTTAAAGTTTAGTCATCGCTGCTTAGTCTTTACCAGTTCTGCCCAAATATCAGGTTTATACCTGTAACCGCCTGTTGATCTTTTTTACCCAAATATTACTCTTCTATTTTCTAAAATGAATCTCATTACAATATTCTGCCTGTGTTTCTAATCTTGCCATGACCCCTTGTATTATTTCTCCATTTTCAGCAGTATGCTCAGCTCCTCCTAGTTTAATAGATCTGCAGATTTCATTAATGTACCATTTACTCCCTCTTCTAGCTCATTATTGAAGCTATTAAATGAGATCAGAAGTAATACTAATCTGTGTACTGCACTAAATGCCTCCCTTCAAAGTTATTGTTTATCATTACCCTTCATTGTTTGTCATCACCCTTCATTTCAGTCAACATGAGAGTTCATTTCCAATTTGATTTAAGCTTGGGAACAGTATTTTGACACATTGGAGACGGGAGAAGAAAGGCTAATCAACAGTCCAGTAGAGGGTTTTAATTAAGGCTCAATTTAGATGATCAAAGTTAGAAGTCCTCTGCTGCCGCAACAGTGCAAGGTGGAAACAGTCTCTGTAATGTAATTGAGAATAGCCAAGCTTGGTGCTAAAATGTCCTGAAGAAAACTGTACTGCTACTATTCAGACACATGACAGCATAACTTCTGCTGCCCATTCATTAGTTTTGTATTACTATTTAAAAGATTGACTTTGTCTGGTAGACTTCAAAGTGTTTTAGTAAATGTTTTTCCTCAATAGCTGTTCCATTATGTTGCCAGGGATGGAAGCTGAATTTATGAGTAGCAGTTTCAAAGACAACTTGTGAAATATGTGACTTCTATCTTCAAATGTTTTGGAGAAGTGCACTTCCAAAGTAACTATATCCTTCTTCTGTTCCTGCACAGTGTACTGTTTCAGGAGAGAGACTTTCATTTTCACAACCTCTTCAAAGATTAATTTCTAAATTGCATGGTAAATATTATTAAACATATTTATAATATGTAGATAGGAAACAGATTCAGTCAGGAAGTACCCATCTTGACAACATACTCCAATAATAATTAATCCCATGCATTTTAAGGGGCCAGCACCAAAATCTGCTCACCTTTCACCTTGATAAAACGCCTAGCATTTTGTAAAGGTGGGCTGCCAACTCTTAGCATCAGACCCAATTACTCTTTATTTTTATTGACTTGCCAAAACTGTCTTTATCCAAGTGTATTTCTATGTCCAAGAACTACTCAGTTTTTCCAAGGAATGCCCTAATTGAGCTTTTAAAATTACATATAGTCTATGGCAGTGCAAATGTTAAACAAACAAACAAAAACCCAAAGCACTAAACTAAACTAAATCTTGTACTGAAAAAAATGCATTTAGGTATTACTGACTTCTCTTATAGTTTTGTGTTTGTAGGTGTTAGAAAAAAACAATGGAGCAGTGAACCACTGAATTTTAGAGTGAAGTGAGACTGCTTACTATATGTGGGGAAAATTGACAGAGAAATAAGGCTTCTTGAGGAGCCAGGCATGCATCATAAGAGCCATGACATGAAGTGGATCTAATGGAGATATGACTGCACGTCCGACATCTGCAACAGGAAATGGGTTCTTGAGTCCAGAAATACAACCCAAAATGAGGTCACAAATATAGGAATTGGGTTGCCAGAAGAGATGGAGATTAGCTGCTATAAACTCAGCTTCTCTGAATTTTGAAGCTTTCCATCCTTCAGTATCTGCCTACTTATCTGACATAGTCTGCTATCTCATTACTCTGAACCCGCCATGACCTCTGAGGCAAATTTTGTTCACTCTTCCCCAGACCAGACTGCTTATGGAATATCTTCCACCCACTCAATCTCTCCTAAAACCCATCTCTGTCTCTGTTGATTCCTGCCTGGGAATCATCAGTGACACTTTTTAGCCTTGTTTTTATGGTTAAACATTTTTATAAAACTTTTATTGGGTTTTTATTGCTACAGTCTCCTGCCTGCCCCTTCCCCCATATTACTGAGTTACATATTTATTATATCTCTTGTGGAATTGAATTATATGATTTTCTGGGAAAATTATTTAATGTCACTTAGGTTTTTAAAAGTACCTACCAATAACATTTAATGATGTAAAAAACATGCGTAATTACTCTGGTTCATTAATACCTATTAATCATGGTTTAAGATGTCCCCAGTGTGTTTTACTGTTAACTGTCCAACGGTTACCTGCTTACATAAGAAAGCCCAAGGAGGCTGATTCCAGCAGAGAACATTAACCCACTAATTGCATCAGTTTTCAGTCGTCTCTCTGAAATGTGTGAGGGGTATGTCTGCCTACAGTATGTGTCTTTGTGTGTTTTGGGAACAAGTCAGTACACTGTGCCTCATTTCCCTTCTTGTTCCTTTGTATTCATGGTGCTTTTACCTTTCTTTTGAAAGACACTTGAGGAAACACATGCCTGCTGTGAAAGTCTGATTCATTTTGCTCTGCATCTGCACTGTCTGGTTCTGTACTGTGCACTTTGGATTTAAATCAGCTTCTCTGCATCTCTGCAAAGGTTTTCATTTTCCTACTAAGTTGACTCTTAAGTTGTGTGTATTTCTCAGAAGTGTGTGCATTATCATCTGACAGTCTAATTAGTTCAAATACTGACCTTGGTAAAAGCAGTATGGCTTTAGTAGCATAATAAATGGGAAGAAAAGTCCTCTAACTCAAAATAATAATAATGAAGATAAATAATAATAAAAAAATTGCAGTAGTGCCATCTAGTGTGCCAGGTGTTGCAGTTTGCTGGAAAGGGACAGTCAGCTCCTTTCAGCCCATCCCACTTGTTACTGCTCAGCCAGCTCTCCTGTGACTGCTTCCTTCTCAGCCTGTGACAGGGCGGCAGGTACAGCACTGACAGGAGGCAGAGGAGAGGACCCAGGGGCTGCCCTGCAGATGTTCATCCTGGCACACATGCCATGAGGTTGTCGTTGCTGCTCTATAAAAAAAAAATGAGTATCCACGAGACTTTAAGGAAGGAGAAAGATAACTCTTCTGCCTGTACTCCCACATAAACCTTCCTCTTCTACTCATTGCTAAACATGTAGTGGCTAAAACAGCCTTTCTCATCCACTGCAGCATGGACAGACCAATTGTTTGGTGTGGGGAGAGAAAAAAAAATACACATTTGATGTGAGAAGGGCAGAGAAGCTGCTGCTTTTTGAAGCTAGGAAAGGATGGAAATGAGCCTTTGCCTGGTATCTGGAGGATATATGTTGTATTAAGGGTCCACAAAGCCCTCTGTCAGTGGAGGAGAGGGGGAGCTGAAGAGGCACTTGCTCTGCGTGCTGATGCCGTGTGCTGGTGGAGCCCTTTCACCATGACTACTGTAGGCTTTTCCAGTGCTGCCTTCTTCACTTCCACTGTTAGTGACTGAACCTCTCTGCTCTAATCCTGAGATATGCAAAGTGCATAGCTTACCCTTCAGCCTGTGAAGCTGCACAGGGTTTATTTATGTCTTCAGTGTGGAATCTGCTTGTAACAAGTGGAAGAGTGATTGAGCCAAAAGCTGTTGTCTGCAAATGAAGCCCGCATCTCCATAGCATCATATAATGCTGTGTATTCGCCTGTCCTCTGCAGCTGCTGATGGAGGATATTGCTTTTCCAGCTGGATTTGCTTGGGGTGCAGCTACAGCAGCATATCAAATTAAAGGTGTCAATTTTTAAATGCCAAATTGTTATGGAAGTTTCCAGTGAACAAGAAGTCAGGATCTAGGAAGGAAAGATCTTTCCTTCATTGCATAGATGCTATATTTAATGCAAATACATGTAGCACTTCCATTTAAACATTTCTGGCCCGAGCAGTAAGAAGAGGGTAAAAGATTTTACAAATCTCAGAAACATATGGCTAGGAATTGGAAATGGGAAGGAATCTTCCGCTACCAACTGTGAGTGGAGGGAAAAAAAGAAAAGGAAAAAAAAGAAAAGGGGGGAAGGAGGGAGGAAGAAATAAGTAATGTTCCCGTTAGCTTTTATTTCCTTTTCTAGCATTAATTTAGGAAGGTTACTATTGGCTATTCCAAAACAGAACAGGAGAACTACCAAATCAGACGTTAGTACTCCTGGGGGTCCTTTGTGAGGAATTCATCTTCAAGGAATGTGAAAAATGGAGAGCTGGGAGATTAACAGTGGGACTTACTGAGACCCCCAAGCACATCTCATGTTCCAAACTGAATGGTGGCACCGATAAAGCAGTTTGCCCAGCATGGTAAAAATCTATGTAGCAGAGTAGGGAATGCAAACCCATAAGGTACAGGGACACTGACAGCTGTAAGCCCCCAACCTTTCTCTCTTCATAAATGTGTGTTTAGAGACCACTAAAATACATATAGATCTGATTTTCTCATATTATACCCTGCAGCATACTGGCACTCAGCTCCCATTGATTTCAGTGCCTAAATGGGAGCTGTAGGTCTAAAATTGTCTTTGAGGATGTAGCCTTTAGTTCTTGCTTATTGCTGAAAGTGAGAATACTTACCCATGCCTGGAACCTTCTAAAGAGCTCTGCTCATTTCACCTAATGGCCTGAACAGCCCGCTCTTCCCTGGGAATCAATATTCTGGGCCAGATCCTAACTCAAGTCCAGCAACGCGCAGAGCTTTGCTAACTAATTCTTAAAATGTGAATTGTGTGTGCATACAGAAGGACATTATAATTTCCTGCCTTTTGAGTGGCTGAAAGTGCAACTATAATGTTCTCTTAATGTATTTTTAATGAGCTTTCCTAAGGCTTCTGAGTGGGAGAGATGTTAAAAAAAAATCTATAATGTGGTCTAGACACCACTCAAATGACCCCTTTCTCACTGAAGTAAGAAACTCAACAGGGAATTCCTCCTCCTGAAAGCTGTGGAAGCTGTGCAGCTTTTGACTTAAAGGCAACGTGATTGAAGCAATAGTTCTTGTAGAGTCCAAACTCTGTTGCTGCATGTATCACAAGATCCACAGTGGATGAGGCAAAGGCTGATAGGCTACTTTACTTTTTTTTTCACTGTCAGCTATGTATTTATGCACAGCACAACCTTATTCGCTCTGTATATTTCAAAGTGTTAAAAAATCATACCAATTGTACTCTGCATGCTCAAAGTGCAGATTTCAGAGGTTCATGACTCAGTCAAATCAAAATCAATTTGCACCAGAACACTCAAAGGCACTTCTTCTTACTGAGGGCCATTTCTATGCTAAATTTCAACTCTGCTTGAAATTTTTATTTATTTATTTATTATAGGGTGTTGCTTTTTTTTTTTTTCTTTGGGGGGGGGGGGGGGAAGGGAGGGAAAAGTTTCAAAAAATTCTTGTAATGGTAAAAGTGGTTTTCTTCACTTCCTTCATGTGCCAAATAGTTGAGCTACATTCATTCAAACAAAATTTTACCTTTTGGGCAGAGAAAAAGCCAAGAAAATTTCACACTGAAAGATGAAAACGCAGTTGAGTTAGAAAAAGAGCAAACTTGCAAAGTATATGAAAACTCAATTAATCTGATCAGTAAGAGCCCTGCTTCACTAGCTCCACCTAAAAGGAAAATAATTTTCTCTTATTCCATTGTGATAATTGCAGAGAATGAGGAACATGCATCACATTTCATCATGTTCATCATAGTATTCATCATTTGTTGACATACCATACTAATATGTAAGGATCTGGTAGCTAAGCCTCTCCTGTGTATTTGAAATGTGAAATCAGTTCCCCATCAGTGTTTTTCCTGGCCCCCAAGCTCACTAAAACTCAGGGTATGTCTACAGTAAGAGCTGTAGCACAGTGTCAAGGTTTCTGAGCAAGCTTAGAGGAGCAGGCTCAGTTCATTGAAGCTAGCTGAAGCAGAGCAGAGCTCTGTGCAGGCTAATTGTGGCTCAGCAGGATACCTTACTGTGTGTCGAGCTCTCTGTTGCCTGGGCTAGATTGCTTCCTGTGCTTTATTTAGCTAGCTTGAGTACACCGCACTGTACAGAGAGGCTCACTGAACAAGATGAGGGACACTTAAAAGTGGGTTGGTTTGCCACAGGCCCAGTCAGGGCTTTATAGCAACTAATGACCACCAGAGAAGTACTGGTAGGCTGCTAGAAATCAAGTGCTTTCCCCCACCCCTCCCATCTCCTTTGCTGGAGGAAGGCAGGCAAGAAAGCAATGGCGCAGCATTTGTACTAGCTGTTTATTCTTAAATAAAAGTGTCTTAGCTGCCCAGTCTGAGAGCTTTTGGCTTCACTTCACCCCACCGTGGTGAAAAGGAGCCGTAGCGCATTGATGTGGCGCAGGAAGCTTGCTTTTAAGAGCTTCCAAATTCTAAATACCACAAAAGAACTACTATTAATTGTTATTACATGCACTCCTCTGACATTTATTTTTGCAGGCACATTTAAAATCAAAAGCAGGACAGAAAAACTTATACTATGGCATTTTTCTGAGGAGCATGCACACCGAGAGCAAGATCTATGATAAAGTCTGAGACGAAGAGAAACTCAAGCTGCCTGGATCTAAAATTTGACCTACTTTGAAGGTTGTCCCACATAAGAGTTTAATTGACTGACCAACCAAATGTGGATGTATCAGTGTTCATGTGCTGCAATAAAATTCTGTAAAGAACATGAAATGTGACAATGATCTTTGAAAAGCTAGGTTACAGAAGGGATATTACAAATTTTAGTAATGCTTTAAATTAAGTGTCTTCAATATGCTTAACCTTGCATTAAACTTAGATTTAATAAGACAGATGTGTATTAAGTACTGAATATACTTAAGGGAGCAATCTTGCGTTGGCAGGGGATGGACTCAATGACCTCCTAATAGTTCTCCTCCATCTCTAATTTCTATGATACTAATTGATTATTAAAACACTTTTATTGAGGATTGATATGTAGCTATTATATAGTTATTAATCTTACAACCCAACTGATATTTAATTTATACATAATTTTAACACACAATGTCATTTTAGTTTTTAGAGAGTAGCCCTGTAACAGTGCATTTAATGGAGCTCTGAAAAATCTTGCTGGTAAATGTGCTTAGCCATTTTGGGGTCATTTGGAATTTCATGATAAAACCACATTTTGCAGGAGTTCAAGTTTACAGAGCTCTCCACATTAAAAATGGAATGTTTACCTCTGCTACAGCATTGCTCTGGAAAGACAAAGAAGCTCATCAGGAAGGAAGGTACATCTGCTTGGCTTCAGTAGTATGTAATGTTAAGAATGTGTGATCTCAAACAACAGTAAGATTTTGAATATTTTAAAGATAATCTCACTGCCTCTGTTTTGGAATTGCAAAGAAATTTCCCCAGTCTATGAGAGTGAAGAAAATGGTGCAGGGATTTTGAACATTTAAAATTCATTTCTGTGAACGTTTGGCTAGGCAAAAAGCAGAAGTTTTGCAGAGCTGTGTTATTAATTCAGCTTGTATATGCCTAGGGCCATAGCTCATAATGGCATTCCTTTCTTTTTAACAGACTGTCAGGATTTTCAAAGGACATCTAGAAAGCCATAAGTGCCTATTTGTTGGATGTATTTCTCATACCCTAAAGGCTTTCTTTGATATGGACTGATCTTTTACATTTATGGATGGAAGCTGTGTTAGAAAATGTCCTTTGTGAAAACCTGTAATATCTCGAGAGTTGCAAACATCAGATTTTTGGCTAAGGAAATACGAAGTGTGTCAGAACTCCGAGTGCTTTTAGAAACAGGATTTTCAAATAATTAGCAGCAAGCAAAAATATGAATAAATGCAAAACGTAATGCAAATATATACTAACACTTGAAAGTTCCTAGCTACTTTAAATGATATGAGGAGGGGGAAGGGAATACCACTTGCTTTTCTCTTAGGATTCTGAGGTTCTTGTGCCTACTTTGTGATAAATATTTACATTCAACATATGCTTTTTGATGTCAAAAGTGTAACAACCAAGTTTTGTTTTTCAAGCAGAAGGCTGGAATACAGATGGAAGTGGCCTTAATGTCTGGGACATATTCACCCATCAGGGAGGAGATCGAGTTTTCAAGAACCAGACTGGTGATGTAGCTTGTGGCAGCTACACTCTGTGGGAGGAAGATTTGAAATGTATCAAACAGCTTGGATTGACTCATTATCGCTTTTCTCTTTCCTGGTCACGTCTGTTACCTGATGGGACGACAGGTTTCATCAACCAGAAAGGCAATTGTTTCTTAAAAATAGAAGGTTGCAGCTTTAATTCAAGGTTATTGCTGCAGTCTGGCATAATTAATCCAGTATGCTATTCTGCAGTGTAGCTTTGAAATTGCAACTTTTTTCAGAGTAATTATGGGATGGTTTTTTATAGGTTTGCAACAACTTCCTAATTAATATTCTAGATCCCTTTGGATAGCACAATCTTTTGGGATAGGATTAGTATTATGTTTCCTATGTATTTTTGCTTACATCAGTTTAATTGTTACTCTAAATCATTTTGCTACATCAGAATGTTTTTAGTTACAAGAATCCTAGCCACAAGGATATGTTTAGATGGCTTACAATAGAGAAGTCTCTTATTTGGCAAATATATTTAGATAGGCTATCAGCATACTCTGATGTAATGAACTTCATGATGACAGTTTTACAATAAGAGGGACATAATTTTTCCAGATATTTTCTTTAGAACATTAGAAGGGATTCTTTAGGCTCAGCTAGGAGCTATGGCTATGACAAACACAAGCCAGCCCTTGCTCTGAAGAGAAGAATTTTCCCAATAGACAATGCAGAAATCTAAGTATAAAGGGATATAACATATAAACAAGCCAGCTGGATTGCTAGATGTCAGGTATAGAATATAATGCATAGACTGGGGAAAAGATGAAGATGACTTAATGGGAAAAGAAAGGAAGTGACAGTTTTCCCTGCAAAAAATAAGGAATGGAAGAACGAAGAAATAAAGAGAATTGTGAGGTATAAAAGCAACTGAAGCTGAACCAGAACGGATGGGAGAATCAAAGCAGTTGGCTGAGGTCTCCCTTATTCTGGGCAGATAATGTTCCAGGAAAAACAAAAGCAAAGTACGTTTGGACAAACCTCTGAATCTCAGCTTTGTGTCCTACTCTTCTGAATCTCTATCAAGAAAAATTATCTATCAAGAAAATATGTAGCTTTGCATTTCTGGGGCAATGTTTACCTTGATAATTCCTTTCTTTCACTGTTTTGAAGCTTGCAAAGATGGAAGTCTAAAAAGGAAAGGATTTTTTAGAAAATGTCAGTCAGGTTATCCTGACCTGCACTAGGAAGTAGAAGCAATATTCTGCAGATTTTGGTCATGGAGAGCTTGGCTGTTCAAGAGGCAGCAGTCTGTCCTCTGCATCCTGCAGATTACGTTTCTCACCAGAGAGTGAAGGAGCCTTTGTTTCAGGAATTCAAATGGGGGGGGACTGGGGGATCTGCTGTAAACAGACCAACCAGCCATTTTCCCCGCAGAGCATGACTGCAAAAACTGTGCCAGCATCCCGTAGAGGCATGAATGGAAGCCTTCCCTTTGCTACCAAAGTTTACAATATGTGGCCCACTTTTACAAGCACAGCTTGTACTTCCCTTGGAATGTTTTTTTGTGGCACAGTGAATTTAAATTTGGCTGAGTCCTTGTGGTTTCTTCCCTGTCCTGATATTCCTTCAGCTAGTGCTGCAGGCACCGTGCAACACCACTGAGCAGCCCAACGAACAGGCTTTTGTTTCTTGGATGTCAGACTGGGAGAAAGCAGGTAGACACTTGGTAAGGAAAGCTAACATTCTGACAAAACTCAGCTGTAATTTCAGAAAATGTTCGCTTGATCTGTAGTATAAGCAGTTGCCTGATTAATATTATGAACTTTACATTTAGCGAAAGGGCACTGGAGAAACTCCAAGTAGGCTAGCTTTCATTAGGCAGGAGTTCACTTCTCTTGTGCAGTGATCTGTTGAAGCAATTGTAGCTGCCTAGCATGGAAAGGCCATCATCTTCTATATAAACATTTTTATAAAGAGCATGTGAAGAATTAGAAAGCTTAGAGCAATGTCCTTTCAAATAAAATCGTTCACACCAAGAGATTCTCTACCAATTTCACACCTAAAACAGAGGACATTTGAAAACCTTTACAACCATTCTGTTTCCAACTCAGTGGGTGTAGGGGCTCTTAAAGCAGCAATGCTGTAGGGCGTGTCTGATTTTAGGTTAAAACTTACACCGAGTTTGTTTTCAAAGTATTTTAGCAGTGTTATTTGTGCCCTAAAAGCTGTTCTGAGCAGACTGTATCTGCTAAACACTAGGTGCAGATGTGGAGGAGGACAGAAGCAGTAGCCATGGGGCTGTTAGGTCTTGGAGAGTTGGATGTTTTGCCTCACTTCAGCATTAAGACAGGGAATCAAGGTGGGGAGAGAAAAACAATAGCAAGGAGAGAAGAATAATCCTTCATTCTCCAGCGATAAAGTGCTCCTTAATGTCTGTAATCCCATAATTTTGATGTGTCTCCAAAAATCCCTTAACTATACACTTTCCTGGAAGAATGTTTTCTTCTGTATTTCTGCTTTTGGATAACCCACAAATGTAGCCATAAAAACTAGATCAGGCTACTCTGAAAATTAGAATAGAAAACCCTATTACCTATTATTAGAATAGAAAATCCCCATACAAGCATGACTCCCGATGGTAGAATGGGATCCTGTACCAGTGAAGGTTTTTTTCATTTTTGTTGTGTGTTTTTTTTTCCCCCAAATCGATTTATGTACTAAACCTTGCAGTTCTTTCAGCAACAGTTAACACACAACCAGATCAAGTGGGTCCCTGTTAAAATATAACAGAAACAAACTGGTTTTACACTAAATGGGTTGCAAATGGCAAGAATTATCAAAAATTACAGTTCCAATGGATTCCTTCTCTTTTTATGTGGGTGCCTTCTGAGACTCACATACATACCTCCTTAGGATTTCGGTTCTTCTGGTGACATATTCAGATGGAAAAGCAAACTACCTGTGAGATTTATTGTGAATCACTTGGTAAACAAACTTATTGAGTCTTTCTGTGCTAAAGGATGTGTATGCACATGTTTGTTTACAAGAAGTCACTGTCTGAATATTAGGTTCTTAATTGATTGCTGCAGTATATGATGTGTTAAAAAAAAAAGCCATTTGACACAAGTCCTTATGACTGAACTTGAAGATAGGATAATTTGAAATTTAATATTGTCTTTTTAAGAAGTTAAGGCAGCGTTCTCTGCTGACATTTTAAAATATCAATATATACCAGGATGAACCTACAAACCCCTGGAAATATCTAGTACAGTGTAATACAGACATCTATTAATGAACTGGTTTTCTGTTTGGATTTAAAAAATCTTTTGTTCACACATTGGTAATAATAATACAAACCATCCACAGTCTCATAGGCCTATGTTTTGTTGACCTGTGCAATTAATTTATTCTCTCTTTATTTCTCCTCCTCCTTTCTACTGCATTCTCAACTTTAGAAAGCATTTTTTAGTTTGGAGTTTCGTTGCAGCATATCCTCAGGATAGACATTTCCTAAGCAGCTATGTCTTTTTAGTATATGTGGGAGTGTAAAACCCACTAAGGTTCTTTAACACTTTGGTATATTTAGCCCAAGTCTCTAAAGCAAAAGCTGTCTGATTTCTCCATTCCCCTAGCACGATGGAGAACTACTCCTGGCTGGAGCCGCGTAGCTTAACAAATAATAATTCAAGGCCACTGTTGGCCTTTTCCAATTACCTCACTAAACCAGATAGTTCTAGTAAAAGAGCATGCTAATTGATACTCTTTGAACCAGAGCTTATGATATGTTTTGCAATATCTAATATTTTCAGAAGGCTTAAAAAGCAATGTAGCTGTGTTTGGATTTAAGTAAAATTAAAAATGCTTATGTGAGAGCTTAAGGTATTTTGATATTTAAACTTGCTGTGAACTCTGAGCAGCATAGAAAAATAGTCCTTTAGGAAACATATTCATGTCAACCACTTCTAAATCTGAACAGAAGGTGAATTCCCTTTAAGCCTCTAGAAATGCATCCCCAGTGCTGGCCACTTTTAACAGTGCATCCAAGAGATTATAGCTGAACTCTGTCATATCAAGGGGGGCAAGTGAGGTTGGAAGTCATGAGATTTTAGAGAGGTGAGCTAAATCCTTCTTGGTACCAGAAGGATCAAGCTGTCTGTGTAATGGTGGTGTAAAAGGAAGAGAGTTGGTTTCTTGGATAAACTATTGCCAAGGCATTCGAGCTAGTAGTTAAATAGACTAGCACCCCAAACTCTAAAATATACCAGAGCTCCATGAAAAGTTGTAAATCTCACATAGACCTGGTAAGTTGCCCTATCCAATGAGGAAATGACTGAATTCACATTATTGCAAGGTATTAAACACATTGGTAGTGTCTTTTTTGTCTTGATGTTGGCATGGAGAATGATGGAGAAAAGAACAGCCTAGAGGAAGCAGCTTACCAGCAAATGAAGTTCAAATCATAAAAGATTGGCTTAGTTACCTTGCTGAATATGGAACTAAACTTTGTAAAATATACACTTCTCAAGGAGAGAAATTCTTTCATTAGAACAAATCTACCTGTCTAACTCTTGTGTCAGGATTTTTCCAATGCATTTTGGTCTTGTACATGCAGCTAGGCTGCCATTCAGGCATTAAAATGAAAGGATTATATTTTCATGTGACCAGCACCAATCAGAATTATTCTTCTCCTGGGGAGTTGCTGTCCACTGATCTATTTTGAAAATTTGCATCCTCATTTCATTTTATGTGCCTGAATGAAATGTGTTGTGTGCTGAGCATTTTTGCCAACTCTGGGGTCTTGTAACAGTAGTCAGCATACAGTTGAGAGAGAATTTTTGCATCTCATAACAGAGCAAAATGTGCAGTGAGGTTTCTTCATGTGTTAAAATGTAATAAATTTAATAAGTTAACCCTTCTATTCTTTTCAATATTTTCAGGAGTCAATTATTACAGCAAAATAATGAGTAACCTGGCAAGTGACATCCTGTTCACAGTATTTCTTTGACTTACTCCAGTTTTTTAGAAGATGAAGGTGGTTGGAGATCTAAAAAGATCATTGAGACCTTTGATAATTTATGCAAAATATTGCTGCAAAGCATTTGAAGACTGAGTAAAGCTGTGGATCATTATTAATGAGCCTTATGTTGTTGCTACACATGGTTGTGGAAAAGGTATAGCCCCTGCTACAACAGAATCTTGTACCAGAACTTACAAGGCAGTTCATAATTTGATAAAAGCTCATGCTAAAGCCTGGCACAGTTACGATAAGATAATTAGAGAAAACAATGTGGACCTGTGCCTATAACTCTGAACTGAGCTTGGCAGCATTTCTACAAATTCCGTAGCAAACCACGAGGCAACGGAAGGGAACCTGTCCTTTACCTTAAAAAGCTTTGTCAGAACAGTATTTATTTATGGTGAATATCAAGCCATTGTGAAGTCCTGCTACACGTTTAGTTCAGGGTTACTGATCATAAAGACTTCTAGAATGTAGTAAAGAGTTAAAAATGATGACCTTGCATACTGCTGACTTCTTTGCGCTGAATTGTTTCACTTAAGATCAAGAAAACACAGACAAGAGGCTAATTGTCTGAGTGGCATATGAGGCTAAGCAAACAATGGATCCCTCTTGGTCTGTTGCAATTGGGAGTCTATGGCTTGCTGAAGTACCATGGGGTTTATACTGACTTCTGTATTATATCAAAGTATGACATAAGGCTCACAGGACCATTTAACCACTACTAGCTGGCCAGTAAGGGGATCTGAGAATCCTATGAATAATACTGGTGATTTGTTTTCTTTTGAGGAGCCCATCTGGATGGCATAAGACATTGTATAGGATATAAATAAACAAGTCACCTTGGGATTCTTAATTTAATGCTTGCGTGCCAGCTACAAAAAGTAGAAGCCTTATTGTTTCCCTACTGCCTTTATACTTGATAGCTATTTTACAGTTTGAAAAGAAATACCAGTGTTTTATCATCTTTTCAGCTCCAAAAATTATCTTTTTCATGCCAGCAGTAAGGCATTCTTGGCATGGATCTACTCCTGGCAATGGGACTTCTGGTGACTGCCAGTACCAAGGGGTTAAGGAGCAGTCACAATAAGCAGATGCTAATGCAGGAAAGATATTTTAGACTTCTCATTAAAATAAGTCATTTCACTGTCTTCATGGATATTTGCACAGTTTTGCTTTTCCATTGTTAGTCATAAAAGGTCAGCTCATGGAAAATTAAGTTAATAGGGTCAGTGCAATTTGATGAAAACTAGTTTTAGTTTTAGCTTAGAAAAGATAGAGGGTAATGCATCTGATTTTATGGGCTTTCTTACATCTGTTCTGAATAAAACTTCTGCTCTCTTGTTCTAGGATATATATAATAACCCTCTAATTTACATCACTGAGAATGGGTTTTCCCAAAGTGACCCTGCTCTACTTGATGACAGCCAACGATGGGAGTATTTCAAGCTGAATTTACAGGAAATTTTATAAGGTACCATTTGAGATGCTGAAAGATCAATTGTTCTAACTTTATATAATTTTCCTTTGTGCTTATTTGCATTCAGCAATGACCAGTGATTCTTGAAGCTAAAACTAATGTAAATCAGAGTAAAGCGATGCCATTAGAAAAAAAAAATGTTTACCAGAAAGAAAAGCCAGTAGTTTTAATCTTGTTTCCCCATCTTGGGATGGGGAAAAGGTTCTCCACACATACATTATTTCTAACCTCAGTTTTGTAGGACCATTAATTGAACAAAGCAGCCACAGTGATCTTCAGAAATGCTCATCACACACTTCTCATTGTGAAGGATGTGAAGTTGAGTGCACCTAAAAAAGTGACCATTATGTCAGACAGTTTATTTCAGAATATGACCTCCCGTGCAGAATGAGGTCCCTGAAATAATTCATTCCTGCACATGACTATTAAGCCTTTGTAGCTCAGCTTTTGCCATTATGACAGGATAGGTAACAGTATTAAATACTGGTACGTTTTTGTTTTTTTATTTTTTAGAAGCTTCTTTACTATTGACTTTGGTAGAAACATAGTTGGTCCAATACTGAGAGCTTATGAAAATTCCATTTCTACCTTCCATCTTCTGGGAGCATCCTCTGATGTAATTTACAGGGAGGAGGTCATCTCTCTATGTATCAAGTAGAATGTATTTTAAAATAGTTGTTCAGCGAGTCTTCCTGTCATATTTGTCCAAAGCGATCACAATCATGAGTGTAATGTATTCGTTTAATATTTTTGGTAGTCATTCTTCCATCTTCATTTTCCTTCTATTTTATTTCTGCTATGCTTTTATTTTATATTTCATTACCTTAAACGGTCATTTAAGAACTACCTGTCTGTCTTCATCCTTTCTATTCCAAGTCACAACCTAGACTTGTCAGCCATGCCAATTAACTGTTTCTTCAGCTGAGTGGAAGATGCAAAAACCATTCTCTGTCTCTGAAGTCAATTGGTAGGGTCTGCTTCTATCTAAAGCTGTATACCACATTCTAGCTGCCTTGGACTGCTCTTCCCATGCTGTGCCGTATCTGACTCTAAGCCATATCTGGACAGTGGTTTTGTAATGGAGTAAAAATTAATGTCCATGGATTATCAAGGGTTTGTGTTTGAGTCATGCTATTGACCCTGTTTTGTTTACTTACCTTGCAGACAGGATGTCTGGATTTGATTTACTCTGAAGAAGATATCAAGAATTTAATAAGCATTTAAATGGGTTTAATTTCAAATCTAGTTGTTCTACAATGTACAGTGTCTTATCCTGAAGTAAACATTTAAAGTCAGTCAGATGAATCACCACTTCATGCATATCTATTCGTGTACAGTAAGACAATGAGGGTGACTAGCTTTGAGACTGGTGCATATATGGGAGATATCAACATTCAGGTAAAATGAGACTTACTTTGCCGTTCATTCAGTCCAACAAAGTTTTTAAACATGTGTGGTCTGACTGTAATCAATGCAACTCT
This sequence comes from Gallus gallus, assembly GCF_016699485.2. Taxonomy (NCBI): domain Eukaryota; kingdom Metazoa; phylum Chordata; class Aves; order Galliformes; family Phasianidae; genus Gallus; species Gallus gallus. Next base: position 73,912,018 of record NC_052535.1, on the reverse strand, counting down.
ACACAGGCTTAGTTAGGTTTTTGCTTTAACATTATGTTTTATTTACCTCTATTTGTTTATACAGCAATAAGCACGATGGGCCACTGATTGAAATAGGTCTTTGTATACAAAGATAATATAAATATTAAATCCATCAGCTGTAAAGCATTCTGTGAAGAAATACCAGTAACTTTATCCCCATGTAACTTCTCCCCTGATGCTTGAAGTAAACAGTTTCTCATATCCACTCCCTACAAACTACCCGATGAATGAGCAACCCATTTCAAATTTTCAGTTCAAGTACCCTGAAAAACAGGATTTGCAAAGATGTTCACTTTATTCAATGCTTTAATTCTTAACCATTTATTAAGTGTTATGTGAAGCAGAACAGTTCAATTGCTCTGTATGCAATGTCAACAATAATTCCTTATCTTTGAGCTAACTTCTGAAATGATTAGTACAGGCTCATTCATGCAGTGAGCTCTGGGTCATGATAGGGGCTTGTGTGGATTTTGGTGTGGGATTTGGGCATACTTACTTACTTTTTTGTCTAACCAAGAAATAAGCATGCCTGACTACAAAGAAGAGTGTATCAACAGCCAGTGACTGCACTTGTAAATATAAAATTTTAATGTGTATTCTGATATTATATTTTGCATTAAAAATCCTCCTGCCTTTTTGAATATATACTTGCATTGCTTATGTTAATATTGTCAACCAATATTTTCAAAAAATATTTTCTCCCTCTTTGAGGCCTTGAATGTCAGAAAGAGCTATACCTTGTACTCTGAAAATCAGGTACTTCAGTGCCTCTCAAGATAGGTAGAAGGACTGCAGGTGTGCAAAATGCCTAAAATTTTGGATATCAAGACAATTTGAAAAAAAAGGTTTTGGAGATCTGAAGCAGACTTTTTATTTCATGAGTTTACTTAACATCCTTCACCCACTAAGACTGTAATTACACAGTGTGAATAAGTAAAAAAAACCCACCGTATGTTACTCCTATGCTTTAGTTTTTAAAAAAGATTTTGATGCTGTCAGATAAAACTGAGATTTTTATTCTGCGGGCAGCATTAGTTAATAAGAATGGAAATAGCAATGTAAATATGAGCTAGGAAACAGAGAGTGAGCAGCATGGAGCCACTACAAATATATCACATTATAGCTGTTATAAGATGGAAAATAGTTATTAAACACTGCCATGTTGCTTCTGCACTATATGGATAGATAAAAGCATCAATATTTTAATAAATGTGGATATACATATTTAACATCTCTACAGAGCCATAAGCATGCATGGTACTTTACAGATAAATGAAAATGATGCCTTCTTACCCCAAGGAGCTTAAAATCTAATTTAGATACAATGCATGAAGAGAAGACAAACAGAAGGCCGGATGAGATGTATAAAGAGAAAATGGATCAGAGTTTTGAATCGCCTTTTACTACAGTTGCTCTTCCTTAATTTTATATAAAATATGTTAAGGATGACATCTAGACCAAAGATCAAGACTGCCAATAAAAAGGTAATTGAAACTACTTAGTTTTGGAAAGTGGAACCTTTTAAAAGAGATAATAGAGTTTCATAAAATCCATGAAGGAGAGAAATGTAAATAGTGGGTAAACTGTTGCCACAGGCAGATGATGGAGAAGAGCAAAGAAGTTATTCCATAATCTGGACGGTAGAAGATTAATAATAATGCTGATGGGGAGGGAAAAATGAGTTAAATAAAAGTTGGAGTGCAGACGGCTGTAAGAACTAGTCAGTAGAAGGAGAGGTGAAGTTAGTATGAATAGAAGGTAAAGAAGTTTCGGATGATGTGATGTGATATGAGAAGAGGCAAATAAGAGGGAGATGAGAAGCAAGAATAGATGAGAATAAGCAGGACTAGAGCTGGGAGTAAATAGAAAACATATGAACATTCAATTTAGAGTTAGCTAGAAGGTCAACAGTGAAAAATGCAGGGCAAATGAGAGGAATTATTGCTAGAAGAAAGGTATAAGTAAAGCTTAAGATTCAGATGGTGTTAATTTTCTCCTTAAATATACTTGAATGAAGGAGAAAAGGAAATGAGATACAGAGAATGCTGACTGCCATGAGAAGTGCAGAGCAGAACTAAAACTGACAGTAAGCAAGGTGATACAGTTAAGAGGATTTTAAAAATGCACCTAATGTTAAATGCAGTTTCTTCTGGACTGCTTTTGGGTCCCTTTTTTCCACTCATACTTCTAAGATTTGTTATAAAACCTTTTATGTATTGTTGTCACTGTACACTTTGATTTTGCTCTCGTGAACTAACTGTTTAGTCTAGATTGTAGTCACACTCTAGCCTGCTCTTGCTGCATTCCCATGCACATAAAACAGTGAGGTTATAATGCAATACTATAGTCCCTGAAAATATGATTTATTGTTAAATTAAATATGGATGTCATAATGTGATCCCCTCGGGTCAACTATAAGCTTGAATGATATTGAAAGAGCTGCAGCTGCAGCTCTGTTTCTTCATTGCCACTGACAAAAATGCCTCTACAAATAGAATACAACAATGCAGACATCTTGAGGAGTCTCTGAGATGTGCTGTCCCTGGCATAATATTGCCATGTGACATTTTCAAGAACTATAAATACATTGACTACATTATAGTGTAAAAGTTAAGAAGCTTTGCAGTAGTCACCGCAGAACTGCTCAAATCAAGCAGAATTTGTTATCAATAACATAAGAGATTCAAAGATTAAAACAAAACAATGCAAAACCAAAAACTCATAAAGATGAGAGTCAGCACAGAATGATGCATTTATCAGATTTTTGATATAATTTAGGTTCAGAATATATGGATGTGATTCTATACAATTTCACTTCAATGCCAGTTTCATAATTTCACATTATCACAAGTAAGGCCACACATAATTTATTAGCACAGACGTTTGAAGCTACATCTAGACAATGACAAGATTCTCTTGTTACTGAATGCTTAAACTTCTTTTTATTCCTTTCTCAAACTAATCCCATAATCTGAATTTTCTAATCTTCATAAGTGAACACTTTCATTTTTCAACTCTTAACTGACAGTTTTGCAATGGAAAATTATGACGAAACATTTTCTTTCTCCAAAATGTTCTGTAATGTGCCTTCAAAGTATCTTAAGTGAAAATAATGCAACATACTTATGAGCTTCTGTTAGGAATCTCTCTCTTCTATTGGAAACAGAATAGTAGGAGTCTGGCTAGTACAGCAAGAGAAAACAACTGTCTCTCTGTATGGTAGTAAATTTATTACTTGCCATTGCCTTGATTTCAGATGGAAAGAATAAATGGAAAGTAAGAGTGAACAAGGATGGCTATGAACCCTGGAGAAAGGGACTGCCTGATTCTACCATAGGAGTTTTGTGTGCAGTGTTAAAGGCTAGATAGGCTGCATAATGCATCTGCGCTTGAGTTGTAGGGAATCTAGATGTAACCGGTGTTACACATCCTCATGCAGTATCTGCGATGTACTTTGATTCTAAAGTAACCAGCCCTCAGTGAACCATAAATTTTCAGAAGCATTAGCAACTGCAGCTCAAGAATAGCTCCCACTCTGTACGGGAGAGAGAGCGCAGGTGGTTTTGTGACTAATTCTTACCTCAGAGAGTATAACCTAAATATTTAGGCCCTGTGGATGTGGTACTGCTGCTGGTCTTCCTGATTAAGTCCCTTTGGGCTATTATTAGGGGCAAAGGATTTGCTTTACTTACACAGAAGTATGACTGGACTACGTTGTTAAAGCCAAATTCATGATTCCTCAGCTTTGCTAACAGTTGTGCAAGCTAAGATTTGGGATCTCAGTGGCTAACCATCAAATCCTATCTATGTGGTCAGAAAGTTAGAGACAACTGTTACTTACCTGCAACTTAGAGATTTCCCTTAGGAAATGATTTGTACGTACAAAACATAATCCTCACATCAGAAGCACCTACTGTAGTTTTTTTGATTCTGCCTATTTGTTGTACAAGTTGAAAGATAATGGCAATACTGCCGGGGGAAAAAAAAAATCCTTCATAAATAAAAAAGGATTTGGGCCTTTTTGATGAATAAGCAGCCTTTTATGAAAATTGTGAGTTTCAGTTCATCAGATATAGATTACACATAACATTGGTTTTGAAATCAGTTCTAAGCTACATACTTCGTTTGGAGTTACTGTTCTGCAATGTACTGAATCCACAGAGGCACATCATAAAAAATACTGTGCTGGTGGTGTGTCTTTGAGATAGTTTTAAATTTTAATCCTCTCTTTTTCAAGATAATTCAGTTTCAAGTAACTCAAGCTCATTATGTGCATTCTAAGTGTTTTTCCTAGGGTCATGTACAGGATCACACATACAGGAAATGAAGTTAATATATAAAATACACCACCATGAGCTTTTCTATATAGGCATATATATATATATCCTGCAATTGAGAGGCAGGTCCAGTTTGTTGGAATAAACATCTGTATTTAGATACCTATCACTTCAAAAAGTCACAGATATCTGTTCCAGAAAATGAGATTTTGCATTTTGATATAGAAGAGGAAATCTATTTTGTCTCAGTGCAGAACTCATTACCACAAAATATTATGAAAATTGTTTCCAAAAGATATTAGCGAATTAGGGAGAAAGTTGTTAAATTTAGAGGTGATGGTACAACTCTTTTCTCAAAGTGTTCCTAAATGATGAATTCCATGGAAGGCATTCCTGCACTGTATCTCTTCTTTCTTTCCAAATATCTGCTATTGACCATTTAAGTAGACAGATCTGTGATTTGGCAGTCTTTATGCTGTTTAATAATCACTAAATAATTGTTTTGTTTTGTTTTGTTTTTCCTGGGCTCACATATAGATATGTAAATAGGAGAATGAATGAAAATAGAACCTTAGCTAGGGTCTACAGAAAAAATATCTGTTTTTAGGATAGCCTGGATAGCTAATATATTTCTGGCCAGCTTTCACTAGTTATTTTTTCATGGTGTTTTTGTGATAGTAACAGCTCATCATTTAATTTCATGGGAGTTACTGTAATTCTAGAGGGCTGAAAATAAAGTAAATGCGACTGTAAGGGGAATATTACAATGTCAAATGAAACAGGGTCATTGCAGTTCTACATGTATGTTGCTACAGTGTCAAGATAAACAGAAGGAAACCATATTGAGTAGAGCTCAGTAAAGCAGAGTATCAGAAGTGACTGAATAAAATGCAAACATGGCATTATCTTTTATAAAGTCTTATTAAATGAAAATAAAAATTTTAGGCTATACCACTACATTAGAATTTGATCTCACAGATGTCAGGTGATTTAAAGCCATGATTTCCACTGCAGTTTTGACTGAGCAAGTGTATGTTCCTTCAGTGCATTAGCACATACATTTACTATGACCTACTTTATAATTGCTGTGGGAGTTTGCCTTTGCATTTTTTGATAGCTCTCTGTTCAGATTCTCAACCATAACATTGCATTAGTTTATTTGCATTAAATCAATTTTGCTAAAGAATCTCTCATTTTTATATAAAGAAATACTTAGCTTCATCATACAGGGAGTGAAGTACCTCTATCTCACTTTTAAACTAGGGAAATTGAGGTAGCACAAGTTCAGTGTAATTTAGCTAAGGTCAAAAAGAAGATGGGACTAATACTAGATGTAGTGTCTGGATTTTTTACTCTCCTTCTCTGACTCTGTGTGCTCAATGTCACATTCTTGCTGCGAATAAACACATTTTAAAGTAAACATTTGTATCAGAGAATATGAAGATCTACATGAATGCATGGTATATGCCTCTATCAAAAACTAATGGGAAAATCATCTACTGAGCTCATATAGAAGCTGGAAATTAAATGCAAAATGTTACTATTCAAAATATACAAAATACGCTTATCTTGAGTGAGGGAACTCTGATGGTTGAACAGAATTTTTTTGAGTAGTTAATAATTCTGTGATGCTGCAGAATCATTTCTCCAGAAAAGTAGGTGGACAATTATATATTTCTGGCAAATGGAAAAATCAAACTATCAAATAGTAAACTATCTACAAGTCATTATACCTCTATGAGAATGTTAAATCTATCTGGATGCAACACAATTTAGAATATAGAAGTTTCTTAAGAAAAAAAGATGGCATTTACTTATTCAAGTTGAGGTAACAAAGAAAATAGCTACGTGAAGTCTTCTGGACTTCCCTAACAGCTCTTGTTCAGAAAGAAATTAATGTAAGAAAAAGTAATTATCTAGAGGAGAATTAAATTGTTCATGTTCATGTATGCTTAAAAATAATTTACTTACATTTAGTTTTCTAACAATGTAACAGTAAAATGTATTTTTCTTGCTGTTTTCTGAGAGGAGAAATCCTCTGATGCTGGCACAATTTTATTTTGGAAGAGTAAGACCTAGAAATATTTCCTGATACTAAGAGGAATTTGGTGTTCTAATCTTAAGTTGTACATTCTGTCACATTTACCCAGTGTGAAAGTGACTGGAAGCATCAGAATACGGAGAGTTTTTTAAACCATCTTACATGGGAGATAAAATCTGGAATGAGTTGTACTTGTATGAAAAGTATTTGCTAGTGTTGGTGTCCCATGGGATTAACTGATGTGTAAGGGAATGAAGTCCCCCGTGAAGTCTATGTGTAAGGGAAAGATGTCTGGAAAGGTTCCTTATCCTACAACCCACACTGTATCTCCCCTGTGTTTCAGTTTTTAGGAAGCTTTTTAGATACTTCCATGTTAGCATTCCCTTCTTTGCGTTCGCCTAGTAACACCGATGAGCTAGGTATAGCAAAGGCTGGTGAATTCCTGGAAGCTGTTTCCTCAGCAAAAAATGTTGTTTATGCTGTTGCTATTCTTTGCATTGCCTAATTTATTGGAATTCAGGCAATGTTGGCATGGAATGATAAAGTTTATATGGATATTAGTAGGGGCTACGAGTGCTTTAGTGAAGGGCTTAAGCAACAAAGAAACACTTTGATTTTTCAGACAGGATCAACTGAAGCCTGTATGTGCCTTACGTATTTGAATGTTTCTAAAAAAAGTTAGATGGTCAAAAGCCAACGATTGTACTGTGTGTTATCATTTCTTCAAAGTGTCCAAACTTGTATGAATCACTTTTATAAAAAATGTAAAGAATTACACATTTTTTATTACTACATGTCCTTGTTAAAGAATACTTCCTGATTATTTGGATGATTAAAAAAAAAAAAATAGGCAAAACAATACATTTCCTACTGCGAATGCAGGGTCAGGGCTTACAGTGCAGGGCTCACGCGGTATAATTTTTGCTTGGACTAATACCTTCCCAGCAGTAAGTACACTCCTGCTGTAACAACTGAAGCTGCTGTGCACTTTTCAAGTTTATTCCTCAGCTATCCTGCATTGTAGAAATCCAATCTAAAGATCATAAAGGAATGAATAAGCATAGCTGAATGCAGTGCCAGAGACAAATGCTTTAGCTTTTGCAGAAGAAGGAATGAGAGTGCTTTTGCTTCCACAGCTTCTGAAACGGTGATTTGAAAGCTCTCTTGGACTTGCATGCCTTTTATATCTGAAACTCTGAATGTCACCTCTGATCTCAGCATCCAGCTTTATGGCTGTCTGGCAGTCTTTTTCTCATGAGCTACCCCAGCAGTTATGATCAGCTGGGTGCACAAGTAAACAGTTCACAGGTTCTGCATCCTGCCCTTTTCTCAACATCTTTATAAGTTTCTGAAAAGGATCTTTCACTAAGATGTACAATTTTCAGTGCCAGAGTTGAGCTAATCAGTCTCCTCTCTCAGGTATTGGCTCTGCAGGGTGAGCATTGGCTTGAGTACAGGACCTGCGTCCTGAAACCTCAGTAATTCAATACTCTTTTATATATGTTACTACTTAAATTAGGGTCATCAAATCCCATTTTCCATTTGCAATCTTTTGGCTATTGTGATTTTTTCTGTTCTTATTTGACGATCATGGTCTTTCTCTTCTTCTCTATTCCCTGCTTGCCTTACTCCTGCCAATCCTGTGTTTTCCAGCAGGCAGATGCTGATTCTCCTCATCCATGCGTAATCCCAATGAAATTTTCATTTTCCATATTTTATAGTCTGCTGCTATTCACCTTTTTAAACACAGGCAATAGGAATCCAAGGGAGAAGAATTCACTAACCTCCTGGGGATACTAAAAATGATCATAGTTTAGCAAGTCAGTCTTTAAAGATCCTTTTTTCATTCCACCCTCCCCTCTGCTACTCTTTAAGTATTTAAATCTGCCCCCCACCAGCCAGACTTCCTCACCAGATGGTGCCTTCTGACTAGCTCTGCCTTTCTTCAGAGGATGAATAAGTACAGTGAAGAGCATAAGGAACTGGTGAGACAGCTACTGGAATATTTCATCAGTACTAGTGTCCACTTTTTTAAAAAGACAGTGAAAAATGGGAGAGAGTTCAGGAAGAAGCTACAAAAATGATTTGAAGGCTGGAGAAAATGCCTTACGGTGGGACTCAAAAAGAGCTCAATCTGTCTAGCTTATCAGAAAAGAAGATTGAGAGGGGACTTGATCACAATGTACAGGAACCTTCATGGGGAAAATATACAGGATACTAAAGGGCTCTTTAATCTAGTGGAGAAAAGCATAAAAAGAGCCAATGGCGGGATGCCAGACAAATTCAAATGAGAAATCAGACACATTTTCTAACAGGGAAAGTGATTAAACATTGGCACAAATTACAGTAAGTCCTGCATTCTGCACCTCTTGCCTTCATATCAATGCTGAGTGTTGTATGGAAGATGTGCCTTAGCCAAACCTAGATGTTAGATACATTACAGGGAATCTACTGAAATTTAAGAGCCTGTGATACAGAGAAGGTCAAACTAGACAATCTTATGATCTCTCTGTCTTTGATTCTGTGAATTCAAAAGTGCTGACAACAGTGACTGTCCATACATCATGAAAATCAAGCTGGACTGAGGTATAGCCTTGCAAAAGCTAGACAGTGGTTTTGTTGAAGTAGATCTATTTAAATCATGATTGGGGAAAAAAAACTTTTTTTTTTTTAATAAAATAATTAATGGAATGGATTGATGCAGAGTATTTAACATATTAATGTTTAAATTATTTCAAATTATTATAATTTTTTTCAAGCCAGAACAATTTGAAAATGTATATTTTATAAATAAATATCAAGCTGTTTCTTCTGGGAGATTTTTAACTTGAATATTTATATTTTCCCCAGATTGTTTTGCATTGTTTTTTCTGGCTGAAGGAATTCTTCCCGTCTCACTATAATTGCATTTACAGCATGTTTAGTTTCATGACAATATCACTAAAGATTTGTCCAGAATAACAGAGGAACATGTTCCACCCTACTGCTCATTGGTTGTTCTCACTTGTTCTCCTTTCTGAGAATCATTATCGTTTATACAGGCAGTGATAGTTTTTTAAATGATGTAATCATATATAGGTGTGAAATGGTAATGGCTTTATCCTTAAAGATAAGGATTTTTTAAAAGGTTAATTATATTCCACAAATTGTTTTAAAAGTACAATGTTAGCATTATTGTAAGACCCAGAGTTGGAAAGCAATTCCCCAGTCTAATATATGTCATTTAATTCTAATAAACTTCCTTATTTTTTTTCACATTGTTGCTACACTTTCCAAGCCCTATGCTAAATAATTTCTCTCTTTCTTTGGTGTTTTTTCTTCCAGCTGTTTGTAACCATGTTTCTTCTATAACCATAGACTTCACATAGCCAGGTGAAGCATGTTTGTCTTTTCTTCTTTGTCTTAGCAGATAATTCATTTTTTCTATCAATCATTTTTGTTTTGTTTTCAATTTCATTCAGTTTCTCACCACCTCCTCTCCAAAAAAGTCATACATGGGATCACACTAATGTCAGTTTGTTTCATAGTCATGATGATTGCTGTGTTTCAAGCAAATTCCAATGCAATTTCACCCTGGGAAAAGACAAGCTGCATTCTTATGTCTAAAGTTAGGGAAGGGATAGAGGAAAAAATGTCAGCCCAATGTAGAAAGCCAAGTTGTATATTGCAAAGGCTCAGTGGCAGAAGGAGGAAGAAAAATTCTCATGACTGTGGTTGAGGCAGATCAGAAAGAAAGGACAGGTAAGGAGAAGGAGAATGTGGCAGTAACTGACCTTAGCTGCATAAAAGTTGGAAACTCTGCCATAGCTACAAAGAAGTACCAGGTACAGGAATTTCACAAGATTTTATCCACCTGGACCTCAGGACATGAATTCTCATGCTTTTCTACGTGTTTTAACGGAATCTTCTCATCTCTCATCTCATCTCTCATTCTCTTTTCACCACTCGTAGCAGCAGCCATAGTAATCCTTTTTATCTCATCAGCTTCAACTTTGCCCTCTTTGTCTTACAAAGAATTGGGTAACAATTCTCCCTCCACATTGATAAATAATAATAACAATGGTAACAGTAGTATTATTTTTTAAAAATCAATGCAATCTTTGATTTCTGATTTACCATCGCCTGTATTTTCTCCATGGGGCACAGGCCCTCATGCCTAGGCCTGAGGCTATCCTCCCTCTATAGATTTTCTGTGACATATGATCCAGAATTTTGTTAGCATTCAATCTATAGCTAATCCAAGACAACTAAACAAGCAAGGACATGTGGAAAATGGAAAAGTAGATTCTTAACACCAAATGTGAGCTGGGTGGGGAAAGTATTGAAGTTAGAAATTAGAGTCTCTGATTGAATAGTCTCCAGTCAGAAGAATTTCACGAACATGGCAACATGCAGTTGCTAGTATGTGGACTGATAGCTTATTTGTTTCTGTAGTATCAGTTTTCGTTACTATTTTCTTAAAAGTCAACCATGATCAAAGGCTCAAATGTACATGTGGCTCTTTGCTGGCAGTCAGCAAGAGCCTGGTGCCAGAATTCATGCCTGTTTTTCATTTATTCTGAGTGTCTGAATAATAGACAGTGTGTTCTGTACATGATCTGTAACTGGAGGTGGCAGTGTTCTGCTGCATCCTTTCTGTAGTCGTTTTTAGCCATGGAAAGTCCATTTCAATTCTCTCAGTCTTAATCTATCTCTTTTAAATAAGCAAAGCATGTGCACCAGTTTGAAAGTTGTAATTGAGAAGATTAATATAATAAGAAAAATGTCTTCACTTAAACAAAAAGGTTTTCCAGGACTTTAGTTTTATTAATATGTAAGTAGTGTTTATAAATTGCATATAAAACATACTGTAAGGGTAACATCAGTTCAGTGTGCAACAAAGGCAAAACCCTTTTCTAACGCAGGAGACATTTCTCTTTGTCTTAGATAGCCAGAAGTATGAATATATGGCATGGCTGCTATAGTCATGCAAAGGATTTCAGAAAAAAAAGAAGCAAGCTAGACACTGTGAAAACCTAAACCTTTGGTTTAGTACACTACTAGTAAAAACCACAGATCTGCTCCAGAGGTGGCTTTTTGGTTTTTTTTCTTTCTTTCTGGGAGTGAGAAATTGTTCACTTTATGAAACGTTGAACAGTTTGTTAGAATTTGACTAATTGTGGGAGACTTTACAGAAACAGAGGAGATGAGCTAAAGGAGTAAGTCGGCTACAGAATCCAGCTGCGCTGCAAAGATCCCAGCTGCAAAATGTCACACTGTATGTGGGTATTGATTTTTTTACCAGCCAAACCGAGTGTACCTGAACCTGTAAAACAATACAATATTGATCTATTAAAGAAAGTGATCTATTTTGAGTATCTATTCTCTTTACTAGTGCAGGATGCAGAAAGATACCTATTTGCTAGCATAGCCTGGCATATCTGTTCAACAGACACCGGTTTACACCATCTGGGTGTAAAGTCAGCTGACATCTCATCTTCAAAAACAACAAAATACTGGTTAAATCTTCCACTGTCAGTTTCTAGATATGCCAGGTGGTTTGCATGGAGCTGTTTGAAATAGAAGACCTACTAACAAGCAGAGTTGGATTTTTTTTCCAAGTAGCAATTTGTTTAACAGGTTTCCACTGCAACTCTTAAATGATTTCACTTAAAAGGACACTGTGAATGTTAATTAAAACATTCATTAGGGTTTTAATAATTCCTTAGAGGCTTTAAACTCAAATCTGTTTCTGTACCAAAAATGTTTTGTTTTTTTTTTTTCTTGTCTTTGTCCATCTAGTTTTGGGAAATGAGTAAATGTTGTTGGACTGCTAATAATGCTTCTCCTCCTCCAACCCCCAGTTAGTTTGGAGAAAAGATGTAATGTTTGGTTAGTGATGGGGAAAAGTCAAACTCACTTTTTAATTGCTTCTTTACAATGACCAATTGAAAGTCAGAACAGAAATCCAGCCTTCTGTTTTCTCAGTTCAAGCATGCTTTTCTGAAGTGTCTTTTGTGTAGTGCTGTTTAGGTACATAAGCATGATATGGTAAATCTGTCCCTGTGCCACAACAATACACTCTGAATTCTCCATTGGGTGGGCATCAGCATAGCTGGGACAACATTTTCTAACTTACCTAAGTGTGTATTGATAATTTTTGTGAGTGATATCGTCAGGCATTAATGGCTGAATATGCCACACAGACAAAATTCAAGATTCCAGATTCAGTGGCAGTTTCACCATTAACTTCAATTTGACCAAGAAGTAATTATACTGGCATGTAGAATACATTTAGTAGGAAGTCATAAATTCATTCATCAGTCACAAAAGGGAATGGATTTGTTTGAATCTTTTGAAATCTTCTTTAGGTGTATTTTTGCAGTATTTCCTGATTATTTTTGTGTATTTCTGTCCAGTGGAACATAATTCAAATATTTAGACTCATATGAATTGTGAAAATTGAAATTACTGTTTTCGTATGTCATATTTCTATGTTAGAAAGTCAGATTGTCATTACTGTATTAGTGGAATTTTGATCAGCTTTTTTGATCTTTCTTTTGTACTTTCTTAGTTTGTGTAGTTGAAATCTAAGCCTCTCTGTCTAATCTCATTCCATTGTTCAGATCAATTTTTTTCACTTTGTATGTATGCCAAATATGCTAACTCTACGTAGGTATGAGGCACAGTAATGTATGTGGCATTAAATTAATGTTCTTTTCTATTCTCTTGATTATTAAACATCTATTTAAATCCATATATATCATTTGCCTCTACATTTCATTTGCATGATCGAAAGCTTTTTGGTAGTGAGGTATATTCTGTATATGCAAGCTCCCGAAATTCTCAAGGAGAGGTGTATTTCACAGTTTTCACTTTGTGGTCTGTGAGGAATCTTATTTTTTAAGCAAGTATTGATTGCATAGTACAAATGTACAACCCCTGCTTTTATTCAGAAGGAAAGAGCTTGGTTGATGATGAACAAGAACGTTCGTGGCAGTCCAATAGGATAGAAATACCCTGACTCCTGTGATGTACTCACTGTAAAATTTCTTAAGTGCATATGTTGATATACAATGACTTCTGCAAAACCAGTATGAAATTCAAGATTTGGCATTTTTATTTTAAGTATGGGACACTATCTGTGGATTTCCAGTATTCACAAATTTTCATGAAATAATCCAGTATTGCCAGTTGAATTGGTAAGGGAATGGCCAGTTTTTCCTGAAATGGACCCCTAAGTGACAAGAAGAGGTTTGCAGTCAACAAGTATTCTCGTAGCAAATACTACAGCCTACCATTTTTCCAGTGCCTAGGTAAAGCACTGCTGTTCACCTGTTCTGAATCTTCATGATCCTGGTTGTCAATGGTCGTACCTGGAACACTTTTCACTTAAGACTCTAAGCAGGTAAAAGCTGGAGATTTGTAATAAACAGATTTATTGCATTATATCCAGGGTTTTTCCCTATTCTTTGCCTTATTAATATGCCAAGTGATTCATTGATAATGTTTGCTCACAAATCTGCTTGTCCTGCAGACATTAGGTGCTATAAAGATGTCACTTTCAGAACAACACTTTTGGAAATGCTGTTCTCGGGAAATTTTCGCTATTTCTCATTACTTTTCTTGGCTGATCTTCACTGCTTAACTTTGCAGTGCAGCTTGTAAAATGAAACTGAAAATTAAGAAAAGAGGAAAATACTCTTCAGTAACACTGTTTGTAATCTCTGAGTAGTCACTATATACTTTCAGTATTTCATCCTACAAAGAAGGGCTGTTGAATTAACTTCTAAAATTTGGTGCACTCAAAATGACCGAACACTTAGTCATCAGCAGTAGTTACAAAACTCTGTGTTACATGCCTAGGTGCCCTTGGTGTCTGCCAGATGAGTCAAAAGTTTCTTTTCCTGTGCAGCCATATAACTGCATGAAAGTGGATTCAAAAGAGTTTTCTCTGCCTATCCCATGCAATGCCTGTTACTATTTGGAAAACAAGTGTTCTCCTCTGCCTACCATCCAAGAAGACAGAAGAATAATCGGATATGGCTTAAGAGAAATTATGCACATAATTTCACTCTTGGGTTCCAAATTCCCCTTATGATAAGTGAGGAGGGAGAACCAGTAACAACAGATATGGGGAAGGCTGAGGCACTCAGCAGGTTTAAAGAGACATTCAAGGCTAGGTTGGATGCAGCCCTGGACAGCCTTTATTTAGTTGGTGGCAATCCTGCTCATGGCAAAGGATTGGAACTGGGTGGGCTTCAAGGTTCCTTCCAACTCAAACCACTCCATGATTCTATGATGAAAATTAATCTCTGCTCTCAGTGACATTTACTCTCACTTCCCACCTTTCAGAAGTATACAAGTAATGTTTTCCACTGTGTAAGAAATTTCTTTTCCTCTGGCTAAAGTTGTTCCATCCCTTTTAAAGCCCAAAGATGAACTGAATATAATGTTTCAGTGAGGAAAAAGACAGGGATCCACTCCCTGTGTTTTAATAACACTAGCAGAGTTTTCCAAATCAGTTTTGTAGGACTAGCTTTGCTGAAACTGCAGGCTGGAAAATGAGGTGCCCAAATTACTGGTTGCTAAAGTTGTAAGTTCAAGATGAAAAGAATTAGAAAATACTGTAAAACAGATTGCTATAGAAAATCCTTCATGAAGAAATGAACAGCACTATTGCAGAGCTGGGGAGTTACTTTGCCAACTTGTTATAATTTAAACATTTCTGTTAGTATTGCAAATATTCATTGTGTCAAATATTTTGACCATATTGGCTTGAAGAAATAATATATTGTGAACAAATAAGCTTCTTTATATTTTTCAGATACTGTATCAAAAACTTTAGCATATACATATGCTAAATTTGCTCATTTTGAAAGGAGATAGGGAATAGCCTTGATGAACAAGTTTTATAATAAAATGGAACAGGAGGCAAATAGCAAAGAAGAGAGTGAAGGTGCAAGAAAGTTCACTTCATTCCAGTTAGGAAGAACTTAGATAAAATTTAGCCAAAGAATTTTGAATAGTGATAGGAGATACAATATTTTAGAAGGAAGAAGTTTTGTAGATTCTAAGGACATAGAACTGATAGAGCAGTCAAAATAACCATGAGATGCCTGCACAAGCTGCTGAATATCTGCCATAGATAGAACTGCACATTCATCCTAAGGAAGCTATGAGCATCCAGTATCAGATACATAGAGGCAAACCTGAACAGGCAGAAAAGTACATTTAAGAGTCATTAATGCTGGGAAATAAGTGAGTCCAGGACAGCTGGCAGAGACACCCAGGAGGTGTCTAGGAAGAGTAGAAAGGGAATGATGACAGAGACTTAAGAGATGCTAACAGAGACAGAGGGGAAATAGAGGATCTATCAGCAGTAACTCTCTAATGCTGTCAGCCACATGAAGAAACAATAAGTTGTGGTGTCACGGAAACCTAAGGGTGGTAGCTCCTTGTGGAGAAGTATGTGGCCTATAGAGTCAAAGGTAACACAGTCATCAAGGAGGAATGTGCACAGGGAAATGAACCTACAAGAAATAGGAGCTTAATGTGAAGGATGACAAGACAAATTAGATACTTGGCAGTACACCTAAAGCAACTCCTTCAGCTTCTGCGACCACCTACACTGGCAGAGTAATTAGAAGATCTTCCAAACACAGTGAAAAATGGCATGATAGGGGCAAGGAGATCTATGCCTATTTATAAAGTGCCTGTGATCTCAGTATCTAGTATCTCAGTAGTCAGTTAAAGAAAGAAAGTCACTATCCAATAGCAGAATATTTTCTTTAATTTTGGTTAGATGAGTTGGTATAAAAACATATTCCAAATAAGCAAAATTTTGTCAGGCGTGACAAAAGCAGAGGAGGCCTCTCTACACTGAAGTGCAGTGTACTTCTTTAGGAATTGGAAGTACTCATGCTTTGAAGCTGAAATAAAAAACATATTTTATAAAATTATTTAATGGTTACTCTTTCTGAAGGAAAAAACCTCCCTCAACTAACCTATGCAAAAAAAAGCTGGCACGCAATTTCACTAGCAGTGTTAGAAAATCGTGCTTAGGGCTTAAAAATAATGAGCTCCTAATGTGTTTTTCTAATCAAAGTATCAGCATGAAATTCACTGTATTTGGAGACCATCTTATTACTAAGGCAGCAGTGTATCAAAAGTTCACTGAAGATATTATTTTTGTCTCATCTTTGAATTAGATTTGCTTTTGCCCCTCCCTTTTAATAGTTTTAAGTCAAAAGCAGTAGAAACAAGACAAGAGCAGTGCTTATCACATCTGTTCCAGCTTCCTTGGACTAACAGACATCGTTCTCAGTTTCAGTTATCTTTGTATGCAACACTGTTTTGAGAAGGTTTGTTACGCAAAAGCTTTTTTCTCCCCAAGATTTAGGCACTTCATAAATTAAATAGACAAGCCACAGGATGTTACTTCTTTCCCTATTTAGTCTATTGGATGCAGATAGGCATGTATTGTAGGCTCTTCAATAGCTTATTTTCTAACTTATCTTCTTATTTTTGTGGTTTTAACCCAAGCAGTGTTTTCCTATCACAATACCAAAGCCATATCTCCACTATCAAAACCATGTAATTTTACCAGCTGTGAACCTAGTGGTGTTTCTGA
Organism: Gallus gallus; assembly: GCF_016699485.2. NCBI lineage: Eukaryota > Metazoa > Chordata > Aves > Galliformes > Phasianidae > Gallus > Gallus gallus. The sequence goes on along the minus strand of NC_052535.1, from coordinate 73,895,067 downwards.
AGATCACTTTCTCCTGTTCCTCCCTATGCCTTACCGTAACATCATCATCTATTCTTGAGGGACTGATTTTCTATATTTCATTTTGTTTGAAAATTATGCTTATGTATAAAAAGTGACACGTATGTTTCTAGGAATATGAAAGAAAGAAAGAGAGTAGGCTTGCTTTATTTTCTTTGTTAAAACAGTCAAAGGAATCTAAGTTCTCTTTACTTAATTTTTGTCTGATTTTCATTATCCAAGTTATGTGGACATTGCAAACTTTCAAGCAATTTCTCTTAATTTTTTTTTATTTTTTATTTTTAAGAAAATCTCCAAACAGCTGCATAGGCTATTGGTATTTGACCTTTTTTGGAAGTCTTGTCTCATGGCCACTCTCATATTTACTTGAACAAACTGTGGTGATTTCACCCTGACAGACAGCTGAACTCCACTGCAACCACTTTCTCACTCCCCTTCCTCAAAGTAAGGGGGGCAGACGATACAGTGAAACTAAAGTGCTGAAGGGTTTAGATAAGGACAGGGAGATGTCTCACCAATTACTATCACATAGTCTGGTATTAATGAAAGAACAAAGAGGTAAAGGGTGGCTGGAAGCTCTTTAAACCCTGCCTTCGTTATCTGCACCAAAACATGTGTAATCATAGAGAAGAGAATTCAAGCAATAACTCGGTTATATTGATTTGCTTCATGGAATACATGCATTACTTAAACAGGCATTTCATAGTCAGAGGTTGTACAGAGGCTAAATCATGTCTGCAGCTTCTCTTCTATGCTGCGGAGTGTAACTAGGAACTGGTGCACAGCCTTGTCTCTAACATACACACAGTACGCTGCAGGCAGGATCACCTAAAAGCTGCTGTGTTGAGAGAAATTTGCAAAAGGTATCATTATAAAAAAAGACAAAAAAGAAGACAAAAAAAAAAAAAGTGCAATTATGTGCTTATCTCAACCTGAATTTCACAACATTAAAGCATCTCCCAGATTGGGCTCCCAAAATAACCCTTCCTTAAAAATCTTTGTAGCTGGGTGCTACAAAGCTGGGTGGTACAAGAGGTGTGTTGTATTCATTAGTTTGCAGGATAGAAGTAGAAGGATGCTGTATAGATTGGTTTTGATAGCTTCCCAAATCAACCCTTCCTTCTTTAAAGGAAAGGAATGGAAGTTTGCTGCCCTACTATAGTCCTTCAACCCACTATAAACTTCAGCGTGTGTAAATGTAGAGACAGGGAGTTAAACAACCTCCATTAGTAAAACAATGTTATGTTCAGGTCTGCCAACCCTGCTTCCAAGCTCTCTTTATGAACAGCAGGGAAAGATTAATCCTTTGGATTGCATTCACAAAAGGACAAGTTATTCATAGTAAGAGTTGCATTTGGGACATTGACTCATTTAAAAGTGGAGTTTAAAAACCTGAACCAATAGACATTCCACATTTGCAGTTGTTTTATTTTAGTTCCAGACATTTCTGTTGATATTGTCCAGCTTACTGTATGTTTTGTGTGATCCTTCTGATTACTTTGAATGGGTGTGCCAATGAAGGAGTTCATTTGGACTATTCCACATCAACCCTGAAAACTCAAACATTCCTTGTACTCCTTATACATCAGCAAAAGATTATGCAAAAGACATCAAAACAAACTGACTAACAATAACAAGATCAGCTAAGCAACAGAAATAGGAATGTTTTCTGGTACCAATAACTGTTTCCTTCTCATGAAATCTTATATAATAAAGCAAGGACTAGCATTTGGAATTGGAAAAGAACCTACTGACCCAGTGATTTTGTATAGTAAATAAATTGAAACAGGAATATCTGATGTTGTGAACAGAGGAGTTTACTTACAGAATTGACAACTGCAGTTTAAACTGCATGTTAGAGGGATGCTGCCAACCTGAAATTGAGACAGTCTTAAGCAATAACTTAGCTGCCACTTCCACAGCCTGTGAGTTTTCTTGCTTGTTTTTGTCATTTTAGGGTCACAATCTTCTATTTTCAAATGCTCTTCTTTACCTTGTTGTGAAGGCTGCAGTCATGCAAAGTGAAATGACTGCAAAAGAAAAAGCGATTACACAGAAAATGTTGACAAGTGAACAATGTAAGTTAACAAAAAGAAGGTGAAATATTGATGTTCTTTTTTGCTTTTTTCTTCCAGCTACAAGCAAGGCTCAAGGTGAATCAGTATGTCATGATACTAGCTACCACTGTCACTGATATGTGAGTTTATTTCTTTTTAAATGAGCACACCACCTCTTCATTATGGTTTATTAGGCAATGCAGAAAACGTTGCTGTTCCATCCCTGTAAATTATATTAACACTGTTTTAAATGTTTCGTGAGTGTCCCCTTGCTTCAGAATACTCTCAGAGAAAGAGGTTCATTGCACCAGCTAAGCAGCTGTCTTCTTCTGGAAAGAGAGAGAAAACAGTTGAACCTTTTTTTTTTATTTTATTTTTTTTCAATGTAAAGGATTTACAACAGAAAAATTAATGTGAAAAAACTATAAATTCCTAGGAAGAAAAAAAAAAACACAAAAGAACCCACAAAGCTCTGATGCTTAGATTAAAAACAAGTTGTTTTACCCTTAAACACAATGCTTACAACCTGCAGCTGTTCACAAAAGACCAGAAGACTTAATGCATAAACAAGTACAGTTGTTGGCTTTGTTCCCTCCTTTTCTTATAAAGGACACTTTCCAGTGTTACATCAAGGTACTCTCCTTGAATCGAATTTATTTTTCTCCTTTTGGCATTTAGAAGGGAGAGGAAAAGGAAAAGGTAGTAATATTTTGTTTTTAATTTGAGAATTTTTCATGCTTCAACATTGAAGTGTCTTTCTAAAACTCAGAGTGCTAAGTATCCCACATTTTACAGATGAGGAAGGAGCTAGATGAAAAATAAGTGCTTTACTTTCAGATCGTACACTGATGGTTAATCTTACAATTGCTCCTTCTTTTCTTGTAGCTGGCCTGTGTCACCTCTATGCAGTTTGGATTCTCAGAACCCAGGAATGAAATGAGCTACAAGCTGCAATAATATTTCAATATTTGGCCAGCCTCTTGTCATAAGATTAGCCTCCCGACCTTTGATACAACTGATGGCAGAGATGATTTCACCACCTACAGATTGAGGTTTCTTGGTAATAATTACTTCAGAGTGCTGCTAGGATCAAGATTAGACTCCAAAACAGTGTTTTCTTCGCCTCACTGTAAAATTTGCTCTTTTTTCCCTTACTTTTCTGTCTTCTCCTTTTCTTACCCTCACACTTCCTAGTGCATCATTTCCAAGGAGACCTGCAGAGGGCTATGCAGTCTGTGCTGGCAATGGCATTGCTGCTGCATAGTGGGAGCTGCAAGTATGTGGTAAAAGCACAATCCCTGTTAATGTGGATATACCTGGTATCACTAATGTGTGGCTATATTGATCCCTTAAGGCCACCCTCATCCTGCACTTCAGAGAAGCTCCAATAAATTATTCTCTGGGTATTTCAGCTTCAGCCAAAGAACCAGGTCATAAACTTGCAGCCAGCATCAGATTATCACTGTGGTTATTTACACACAAGTTTCTCTGAAACAAAGCTGTGGTAGGAGAGAATCCTAAGAAATATTCTTCTTTCAGGAATAGGTAAGAAATATTTTTTTAAAAAGTTATCTGTATCAGCATTTATTAGTAACTAATCATTACCTTATCAGTCTTGACTATCCTACTGTCACTGCCTAAAGAGTGAAATTATGGTAAAGACCTATTTTAATATCCTTATTCAAAAGCTATCCTGCTTTATTAGCAGTTTCATATCCAGAGCCTTAAGTGTTTAAATTACGGTCTCCCCATATGTATGTTTTTCTGTTTGTGAGGGATGACATCACTAGTAGAAAGCATACTTCTGGTGGCAACTTAGGACCAGATGTGATATTCCATTTTAAGGGAATATTTGCATTTCTGGAAGGTTAGAGCTTCAGCAACGACCTCTGTACATCATACATAAGTCCCTCAGGATGTGTATGTGTACTAAGTAGATGACACCTTACTCTACTCATTTACCTTCATTTCACCTCTCATCTAGTGATGACTTCCCTAAAAAATGCAATGTGATGTATTTCCATTTCACTGTTATTTAAAATCTACAAATTCATATCAGATTTCCAAAGCCCAGAATGGTAATACTGCATGAAAACAAAATTAGCCTTCAAGACTATAGAAAGAGCTAAGTATAATTTCATGTTTACATATTAGATAGTGCAATGTGTTACATCAAAGATAAATCAGAATATATTTTGTGCAGATTTCATTGTGATCACTAAAGATTCCCAGCCTTACTTGTATATCAAAGTCACCTTTAGACTGTGGTAACCTTCTGCCAATAAACTACACTTAAAGTCTTGGCATTGAGAATAAAGGTGGCATACTGCTATGTTAAACTGGATTTTATGATTTTGTGGGAAAAAGTGGTTGAACAGTTATACTGTTCTTAACTGTTTTTTTGGTGTGTTTTTTTCTTCTATTTGTTTTCCTTTTTATTATTTTTTATTTCACAGCAAACAATTTTCAAAAATATATTTTTTAAGTATATTTGTTGATGAATTGTATATTTTTATCTGTTCCTCTGGTTGTCTTGTCCAGGTTTATAACATATTGTCAGTTTACTTTTCTCTCCTGTGTTTTGCATGAGACAGTTATACTCTCCTAATTAGGACAACTGGGCAGAATATCATCTATCCTATATTTGCATGTTTTACAACAGTTCAAATGGGCAACGCATTTTTCTTGCAGAAATTAATATTCTTCATTGTAAACAATATAATCCATCATATTTGGTGTACATGGTGAACTGAATATCCTGATAGTTAGCATGAAAGCTTACTGAAGTACAGTGACCATCTGCATCTCTCTGTTGGGCTTTAAAGGCCAGTTCTCCCTTCTAAAGATTTATAATACAAAGGGCAATTCACTAATTAGTACTGTAAATTAGTGTTGCCACGAGGTTAAAAAAAAAAAAAAAACTAACAGTCCCTGCAGTATTTCAATTAATGTTATTTTTAATTGCTTGTATTAGCATTTGAGAACAAGATTGATTAGCTTTTGACTGTCAAAGAAACAGAACTTGAAGCTCTTAAATACTGAAATGGAAGTTGTTAATTATATTTAAAAATCCATAGATATTGTACATGGAAGTCTGGAAGGTCATCTGAGTATTAAAGAGAGTATGTTTCATTTCTGTTCTGTTTAAATAAAAATTTTAAATGTTTGCATAGAGCCACATGTATTTCTCGTGCTCTCTACTAATTGATCACACAAATTAACATCTCCAAAATCACTTTAAAAACAAAACAGCTTTAACAGTGCATCTGTTTATAGAAAGTAATTTTAGAAGTTGTTTGACTTTAAAGTGATTAGCTAATTCTCAATTTGTGATTAAAGTGCCAAGAGCAGAAATCTCTCCTAAAACTGTCATTGGATTTTCTCCGTAGACCATGATTCAAGAAATAGTGCCCATTTTCAAGGACTTCAAGACTAGCTCTAAGACAGGGCTTCTGTTCCTTCATCGCCAAGTTCAAGACCTTGGCTGAGGCAAGGCCAGCAAGCATAGACAAAATCTACCTGTAGCATACTAATAGGGATGCTAAGGCTAGCTGTTCTGTATACCACCTCACACAGCCGCTTGAGTTAACAAGGTAGCCACAGGCTGATAAGCTTCCCAGAATACACCTGTGGTCTGCTTAAAAGGAATAAACACCATCAGAACTTCCTGATGGTGTTTTGAGTGGAGGGGAAAGCATACTTGCTCACATGGAGGACCTTTCTTCTATTGCTATGGAATATTGCCTTGGTAGCAAACATCACAATGTAAGCTGTCAACGTTGCCCTGACTTCCATGTTTTTCGTCTTACCATTTGTTTCAAGTCCTTTGTTAACGTCACTCTTTCTTGTATCCAAAAAAATTACCGCAAATTATAAGTAATTGTATACTAGCTGATCCATGATAATTTGAATGTGAGAGTTCTGATGTCAGGTTTCCTACTACTTTACATCTTCTAACTGGATAATAGTAAAAAGTGAAGGATACAAAAGACAGGGATATTAAGTAGAATTAAAAACTGAGATAGAAATGAGATCTGCTACTTTCAGTTAGGAAAAACAAAATCATATTTAAAGTGAAAAACAAAAAAATCAACCCTTCTCAGAAAATTTCATTTTGGAAAAGCTTTTTCAGATGAAAAATCTTTCACACAAAAAATTCAGCTACATGTGTCAACGCAGTATATCAACTCATCAGAGGACCAGGATTTTTTTAGAGGCAATTAGAAGGTATATTTTAGAGCTAATTTGACTATCTAATGAGAATATCGCAAATGAAGTGATTCAAGATAGCTCAAGTACTAGTGATCAGCGTTCGTCAAGGTCAAAAGTTTCAATTATTAATATTTATATATATAAATGGGCGAGTAGTTTATGCACAGTTAATACTTTTTAAAAAATAAAAAATCTCCAATTCAGTGGCCAACAAGGAATTATCACAGCAACCTCTCCTAACCTGCTGTCGAATCCCTAACTGCAGTACACATGTCAAACAAATGCTGTATTTAATTCCTGGAGAAACAGATTATAAATCACACTAAATAGAATTAATGGCATCTAATTACTAGTTATATATTTCACCTGGAGTACCATATTCAGTAGTGATCACCGTACTTTAGGATATAATCATTCGTGGTGGTTTATAATACAGAGCTTGACGTACAATAAACTTCAGAGAAAAACATTAAAAAATGAGAGAATAAAAACAACACTTTAAACTTGAGGACTTTTGTTCAAATACTGGTCCCTGAAAAGGGGAAGTAGCCTTAAAATGTTTTAATTTCCTTTTCTCTATGGGGATGTGACTTTCTGTGAATGTAATACAAAATCTCCTGAAAAGTTGGTTGATTTTTTTTCTTTGTTTTTTAAATACTTCATGCTATGGCATTTTTAACTTGATTTATTTGTAGTATTGCAGTGTTACGACATTTTTTTTTGGCCAAAAAGAAGGCAAAAAAAAAAAAAAAATGGGGGTTTCCTGTCATGTAATACTGCTTTAGGTGCACACAATTTGTTTTTTGACCTTCTCATATAAATCGGTTAAGTACAATTTAATGTTGAGGAACTACACAACTTTGTAAATAGACACTGTCAATTGCTGGGTAATTGCATATGAAGTCTAAAAACAGAGTTGGCAACGTCAGGCTCCCAAAGACTCTTCAAAATGTGCGTGTTACTTATGATATGTACCAGTTTCCCTGTGCAGCTCTCTAACTCGATAATTGCTAAGAGCTATATCCTAAAGGTTATCATTTGCTTATTACTCCAAGTTCTAGAATAATGCAAACATGGAACTAAGAAAGTCTGTATTCTCCTATATTAGTTAATCATAATACTCTGCCACTATTATTTAATTACAAAGTGTAGGAATAGAGTTTGAGGTACAGTAGTATTTTGAACTGGAGTAATCATGGCAAAGTTTTAATATTTTTTTCTTAGAGGGCTTGTTAAGGATTGGATAAATTATTTCTAATTTATTGTGTTAGTGAAGAGAGTTAGTTAAAATCTGTGTTTTATTTTCCCACTGTACAAACATAAAATGTTTACCTATTTATAGGTGTAATCAAGACCTTTCTCTGTTTCATCTTCACCTAATGCATAAGTACCAACTTTTTGTTTTTCAAGTGGGTGAAATGAGAGAGAGGGGATCATTTATAATGCTGAACCTCTTTTTGCTTTCTGTTCTTTAAAAATAATGTCATAGAAATACTCCCAGTGTTAGATGTAGAGACTAATTTCTGAGGGGCTTTCAAGGAGCGTTGCAATGTCAGGGAAAGATTGTGTGGCAGTTAAGGATGTGATGAGTTTTCTGATCACTGACATTTTGATACACACGGAGCTTTAATTTTTGCAGACATCTACTACTTCTGGGCCGGTATGTGAGAATTGTTCTCCTCACTGTAGACTGTCCCACTGAAAACAGTGATCTCAAAATGGCTACGTGCTTTTTTGGTTCAGACAGAATGACAGACACTCAAAACAGTTGGATAGAGATTTACTCATCATCTGCAGAACTATGGAAGGAAGCTGATAGAGAAAGAGAGCATTCTTTTGTTTGCAAATGAAATTCCAGCCTTTACTGTAAGAGAATTTTGCAGAAGCTTTTTTTTTTCTCTAGCAGTGTTTGAGCAGCATGGCATTTCTCTGCTGAGAAGCCATTGCTTCCAGATTTTGCCTTTCCAAAGGAAGGAAACTGTTGTAAAGAATGACCTTCTCACAAGATCTACTGTATACGTGCAGAGTTGGATGTAAGGAATTCGTGTGCTGAATATTACTGCCAGCTGAGTTAGGAGCTCATTTTAGGAATCCAACTCCTAAGTTTTTTTGTGTAGCACGTTTTGTGTTCCTTTGTACATTAAGCTCCTTTGTACATTAAGCTGGTGTCAAACATGACTGAAAACTTTTTTTTTTTTTTTTAACCTTACACCAGTAAATGCGTCTGTGGTGGGAACACTACATTATATTTCCAATTTTCTTGTAAGTGTCTTATTACAACATATATTTCTTATTACCTTAATGCACTGTGAATTGATTTGCTTGCACTATACAGTGAGACTAGAGCTCTGAGTATGACATATTTCTTGCAATTTCCTTTCTTACAGTACAACAGGCTGCTGAAGCGCTCCCCAGTTGCATAAGTTTTGATACACCATTCTCCAATCATAATTCCCAATGTTGACTTTACCTATAAGTCCATAAATTTCATTTAATTTCATTGCACTGGGATTGTGATCTCTACCATGCAGAATAGGTTTCTGTATGTCCAATGAGAACTAAACCATAAGCCATTCTTTCATGAATGATGTGAATCTATCAAAAAATATATTATCAGATGCAATGCACAAATTAAAAGGGAATAGCCACAGGAAAAGATATCTCTACAGAAGACTTTATGTCAAGAATGCATAATAATAGCCTTGTTTGGCAATCAAAAATACACTAGTCTTTTACTGAGTCTTTAGTGAACTTCAGCATTAGTAGTGAATTCTGGTTTGGATACTAATTTGATGCATTAGAAAACTATACCATAGCCCACTTTGTTCTTGTCATGAAAATATGGAGAGTAAGGTCTACATATTGATTCTATGGCAAGCTGACATCCAACAAATTTATGCTATTTGAAAACCCTATTCTTGCTAAATGCATTGCATATGTAAGTTCAGTGTAAATTACTTGGAACTTTGCTGCTCCAAATAATGTTAATATCTCTGTTTTGATATGACATGAAATTTATTTAATCTGCTACCTCATTTTGAAATATATTCATTAAAAGTCTTGAATAGAGGAAGAATCTGTCAGTACAAATGGTGTTCATTTTCAGTGTGACAGTATTCTCAAGTTCCAAGGAATAGAACAGTTGAATAGATAATGTCACATATCATAGTTTTATTCAGGTGGTGTGATCTCCTCATTGATTGGACAGCAGTTGGAAATTTAAAGCTTTTGCTACATTTCACTAATACCATGACAATGAGGAACATGAGCAATGGCCTGTCAAATGTCTGAAAATTGTGCCATGCAAGTAAATAAAGACACAGCTTACAATTCTCTGCAAGGCTGAGGATAACATTTGTTCTGGAATTAAGCAATATTGAAACAGAAACTCTGCTTTGTGCCTTAAACATAAAGTGGGGTTATAATGGAAGAGCAATTCTTTCAGTCCACTTATTAAGAAATTGTTAGCTTCTCCATGGTGTAAAAAGGCCACTTCTCAAGAAGACAAACAGAGGCAACTCTATTGAAACTGCAGTTTGTAATCCCTGTAGTATTATCAGCCTTTAGGACAGCAATCATTTTATCTTGTTTTTATTGTTGTAAATAATAGTGAAAGCTTTTTTTATCAGAATTCCTTCACACACAAAAAAAAATCAAAACTGATTCATATGCAACTCTCATTGCACCTAGAATCCAAAAGCCACTTCTAGAATTCATCAACTGTCTTTCACCAGATTATCTGGGAAATCCCAAGAACTGAAACAAGTGAGTGAGTAATAATTCATACCATAGTAAGATTTGGATATTGTTAACAGCGATGTATCAAGCAACATGACCAGAATTTGTTGCATATGTTTTTATTCTATTCATCCCACTGAAAAATGCAGGTGAGAGACGTATGAATGCAGACACTCAGCTGCATTTTAAATACTGAGGTATCCTACCTGTCACTCTAGGAGGGCACAGCTCTTCCACAGATCTTCTGACATTTTTGTCAGCCTCACATAGATATCTTGGATGCTCTAGATAATCTCAGTGGCACATTTTTATGCAATTAATTATCCTTGGAAGTGTTTCTGGGTTTTGTCATATTCTTAAACAGTAAGGAGAAATTAGTAGTAGAGAAAGCAAAAAGGTGCAGTCTGGTCTTCAGCCAGAGAGTCAGGGACTTAGAGCTTGACTTCCACTGCTCCCTGTTTCACGTATATGAGAAACTGTACGTCCCAAGTGAGACAGGTTCTTGGATTCCTGTGTTCAGGGCTTACACAGTTCAGCAGAGCCTGTGCTTCAGCTGTGCATTACATTTGAAAGGGTAACCTTGGAAGTGGAGACAGAGTTGAAGGTGTCTACATTGCTTGGCTTCCCACAAAAGGCAGTATTTACAGCATGTAGGCTGGCTGTGAAGATCATATGAGTAGTGAAATCTCTGAAGGACCTGCAAGGTCAGGTACAGATAGGCTTAATTATTCTTCTAGTCTAACGTCCTAGCCATTAGCCTGGATCTGCACTGTTTGGAAGGGAGATTTTTCTCTGTTTTCACTTGTTGAATTACTTGCTGAAGTGAATTGTTGATGGCAAGCAGATAGAAATATCCTTTTGCATCTCTTCCAAGGAAGACAGTGCCTGAGATGCTTGCTGTTTTGCCAAGTACTGCGGGAGTAACTGCCATCACTGACACAGCACCCTCATTGGATCTGGCAGGGAAAAGGAAAATTTTCATGAATCTTTATATTGGGATTTTTTTGATCCCGTTTTCATTTATCTGTCAGTTTGTACTGAAAATTGCCACCTGGCAAAATCAGCCAGACTTACATTTCATTTTGGCATGTTCCTAGTCTCTTGCCCATATTTTTCCTTATTGCTATGCATTTTGGAGAGGTGGGAGGGAGTTGCCAAAACGAGTTGGTTTCCTTCAAAGGTCAGCTCAGAGATGAGATAGGCCTACAGCCCCGATCCCAGACACACTAAGTGTTAGGTACAGCTCTGGACTTTTCAGCCTGGCAGGCTGTCTAACCTTGCTTCAGCCCCAGGAGAAGCATGTCTTTGAATGGTCCCCATTGTTTACTGTCCCATTTGCAAAACAGTGTGTCCAATGAATGCTTTATCTGACACTCCTGGCCTTACTTGCAATGAATCTTTAGTTCATAGGAAGCACTTAAATCAGAAAAATGATGATAAATTTGCTGTCCATTCATTCACTGTGTGAATAGAAATGCAAGAGACATGGAGCTCCTGAACAGACTGCTTCTAATGCCAGATAGTCTGTCCAACCACAACATACTTCTGAGTTACCTGCAAAAGAGAGGGAAACTGGGGGGTGACTTTGAGCTGACTAGGTTGGTTTGGGAGAACAAATGTTGTCTACAGACCCCATCTGCTATGATTAACAGTATGAAGTGAATGAATAGGCAGGATCAAGCATTATCAGAAACAGTCCTTTATTCTTCCTAAATCTTTAAAATTCTCAGTCATTCCAGCAAGAGAAATAAGGCTGGAAAATTTTTTATATAAGTAATTTCAAGGGCTGCACATCCTTCTATTATAATAAACTGCCGCACAAGGAAAGCAGATGAAATTATATGACATAAATTTGTGGTTTACAGAAAAACAAAATAAGCAATTTGAGTCAATTAGGTATGTGCTACAAGTCATTCCGCTGCATGTTTTACAAGTGAAATTTTCACTCTCCTGACACAGTGTATATATTCTGCTAAGACTGTTCAAATGGGTTATGGCTTCCTTTTCTGAATCTGTAAAATAGGCATCCCTCTATCCCTGGCAGCAGCAAATGAGGCCCAGTATTTCTGCTGCTGTTTGCCACTCTACGTGATCTATCCTTCATGCAAGCAGGGCACTGGTGATGCTGAGGAGTAGCTCCACAAGAAAAACAAGACTCCTAACCTCAGCAAAACCATTCAGCTGTGTGTGCCTTGGAGTCACAGCTGTGAAACACATCAGGAGAGCAGCAAAGCATTTCAGTTCCTCTATGGGATATCAAGGGATCCTTTATCTTGCTACAACCATTCATAGGCCCCTATCACTTTTAGATGATGGCAGAAAATCATTGGCTCTAAAGTCTCTACTGTCCAGCAGTGACAAAGAAAACGTCGTTGCGTATCAATTGTCTTGTGGCAATTGTCACTGAGCACTGACAGCATGCAAAGTGCACTGCCATTCCAATTATTAAAAGGTCTTTTAGGGCAACCTGGTTTTCCCAAAGGTAATTGATATCAATTTATTTATCTAGTTTTTTGTAATTACAAGAAGAAGAAAAAATGGCTTAGTGAGGTACATTGGCCTTTCATAGCGCTTTCAGGAGGAAAAATCCCCAGAAAATTAGACAAAATACATTTCTTTGGGAGAATGTGATAAGTCACTCTTTATTGATTTAAAAACTTCACACAAGGAAAGTTTTGCACTGTTTAAAATGAGATTGAAAAGTGAAAGCAGTGGATTTTTTTTTATCTGTATTATCAAAGTATAGGGTTGGTTTTGATTCAGTCTTTTTTTTTTTCTGATGAAACGTTTCATGTTGTAATGTAATAGAATTAATAAGATCTGATACACTGACTTTTAATGAAATTTCATTTTTCAAAAATAGGCACATAAAAATGTCTCCATAATAAACTTAATTAGAGAAAATAGAAAATTGTATTATTTCATCATTAATACAAAGAGATGGATAATTAGGAGGGTGAGATATGCATATTGAGTGAAACCAACCCTTCTGCAGGAGGCTGGAGTATACAGACCTTCTGTGGGACAATATTTAAGCCAATGGAGCCTTAGAAGTCTTGCTATGGATAAACTACTCCACACTCTTCAAAAGTACTTTTCAAACTCTCTGCGCTGCTCTCCCTTTGGAGAGAAATGCTGCTGGTGTGTACTCTGGCCCAGGGAGGAAACGTTTTGCCTCATGGGGTCTCATGGACTTCTTGCAAAACAGATTGGTTGTCTCCCGTGGGGAGCAGTGCAAGCTAAAAGATGTCATCGGCACCTCCCATGGCTGATCTTCACTGCTTATGGTTTTTCAGCACTGAAGAAATGGTAACAGTGCCTATCTTTAGTCCTTGCTTGTGACAGCTAGGGCATGGGCTGTAAATTATCACAGCTGCATGACAAAAGAAATAACAATTTACAGCAGGTGAGGAACAGGAACATTTTTTTCTTTAATTATCTATTATTATCCATTTTGCTTCAGTTCCTACCCAAAAGAGCCCCAAACATGCTACGTTTTCCGTAATTGTTCAGTATCCTTTCCACTTCCTTAGTCTTTTCCTAAAGCTCTACTTTCTTGGTTTCAGTAATTTTCCTGACATTTTTCTTCATTTTCTTTTGTACTAGTATATCTTCATGTGCCTCAACAATGTTATTGTCAAGGTCTTATTTCATTATGTAACTCTTACTTGTATCAGTTGATACGCTGCCTCTAGGTTAGCCTGATACCAGATTATTTGTAAATGTAGTATAAACTGTTATTCAAAATGTTGTGTTGGCGACTGAACCAGTTGCTGTTTTGCTGGAGCATGGAACAAATTAATTTTCTGATGCAATCAGAATAACAAAAGCAGTTCTTCAACTATTAAGGGTAGAATTCACAGGGTCTATACAAGGACCTTATTTAAGTTTAGCTGATGTGTGAGACCTTGTGTGGGTACTCTACACTGACAGAAATTTATTGACCTGATTTGTTCAGTCTGTTATATTTGTACTGTTCTGAACAGCCTAAAGCTCTCAATGGTGGATTTTCTCTTGTAATCCCATTCTTTTTACCTTGTTACCAATTTTATGATTGGTATTAAGTTAGTCCTGTCAAGGGTGGTGTCTTCACCTGTTCTAAAATATCACTAACTTGTTTCAAAAAGTACAGCCAGTGTATTTTAAAATAAATATTTTAAATGGTGCTCATATTGAAAATTAAGATTTTCAGTGAATATTATTTATAAGAAATGATGTAATAATAAAGTAGTGTAACAGGATTTGGAGAAAAAGTTGCTAGGGATGCATTTGCTTTTTCAGCCCACAGACGATAACGTTTTGAGAAGTACCACTCATTGTACTTCCAAATCAAAGTGCCCAAGGTGACTTATAAAGTCACTTGAAGTCAGTTTTTCTGATGAATGCAGCATGGTTCACAAAAAAAAAAAAAGTCTGCTATGTAGGGTGTTTTTGGTTTTTTCTCTCTCTCTTTTTTTTTTTTTTTTTTTTTGGTTTTTGTGGGGGTGGGGGTTGTTGGCTTTTTTGGTTTTAAACAGTAATTTTCATTCCTTGCAGCTGCAACAAGGCAACACACTACATACTATTTTCACAAGGACTGAACTGATTGTTGTTCAGGGAAGAGCTAGGAACTGAAGCTAGCTTTAAATGTCAGTGAAGTATACTCCTGACTGTACATTCCCAGTGACAGGATTTTACAAATGAGCCTCTCTGTATCATCCTACCACCCATGTTTTCAGCAGACGAGGCCATGTCCGTGTCCCCAAACTGCCCTTAACAGTACACCTCTGCCAGCTGACAGCTGCCATCCACAGGACACAGCCACTTTGCAGTGTCACAAGACATATCAGTTCTTTGAGGTCAGATTAGTATTTCTTCATTTTAAATTTTCACATTGTTAAAAGGGTACTGAAGATTACTCCTGTGAATTGTTCCTAGCACTTCTAATAAATCAATTTCTCCTCAGCAGGTACCTCGTGACAGTGGGTCTAAAGTCATTCTCTTGAGTTGTTAACAGATTTTGAACTCCTGGGGAAAGACTAGGGAAATGGAGGCTACCAGTGCAGGCCAAGATGCCTCAGGTTTCCTCTGGCATTTAGAAACATCGGTCTATCCTATCTGGCTACAATACATAATTCAATTAGTATTATCCCTTAAATGCCTGTCTGCTGAGTTATCCAAACTCATTCTCTGTTTACTCCTGTGGTACCCTCTATAGATGCATTTCCTATTGCCATCCATCTCTATCTTTTTATGTCATTTTACTTCTCTGCTAGAACCCATATAATTCTTATCAGCACCCATAGTACATCATCCAATCCTCTTTTATATTGTATGGTGCTATCAGTATTCCATTCTTATATATTTTTAATCTCAGACAAGAATATTGTATCATCTTTACTTTGCTCTGATAAAAGAAATGTAATATTTTTGTATGGAAACTATTCTGTAATCCACATAAATATACAAGAGATTTGTTTTCTGTATTGAAAAGACGTCTTTTTTTTTTTTTTTTTACCGTATCTTTAGATCAGAAAAGGCATTACATTTTTAACATATTTTTCTCCTTAAAGGATGAATTTAGTGCTCATGAAAGCTGCCACATTGACAGCTCTGAGAAAAGAAGCCTATTTAATTGGCTGTGGAAAAGATAAGTAACAGCAGTGTAAGCTTCCTAGGCTGCTTATGCATTCACCTGGAAAAATCTGTGATCCTCCTCCCATTCAAGTCTACGGTAAAATTCCCTGAGACCTGGTACTTTATTTGGCTTCTGAGTTTGCCCACAGAAATAATCCTTATGGCAATGGTAGATGTGACATGTTCTTAAAAATCTTCTTCAACTGGAGATACCATGAATTTGCTCTAAGAACTGAACGCCTTTCATATGTCTGCATTTCTGGCAGCTATCTCTCTATGCCAGATCTGATTCAGTGACATGGAGAAGAGAGGGGGTATAGCTCTTTGCCTCTTTTTCAAGCCCTCCTGATGATATTGCAACTTTGGTAGTATTAACTGTGCATGATATAAGACAAATCTCCTTTAAAGTCACTTTTAATCTCTAATGTGAGCAAGGGATTTTATCAACAAATAGGTGATATTGTGTGTACCACTGTGGTTCGTAAATGTTATGCCCAGAAGAAATCTTATTTTATAAACAGATGGATCCTTTTTACTTGATTCAGTAATGCTTTACAATTAACTAATTAACAGGTTTATTGCCAAAATTAGCAATAAAACGTGTTCAGGAGTTTTGACCAAAGCAGTTTTGGCAATTACATAGATACAAAACAATCTGCATGATAGTTTGAGGCGAAATGTTCCTCAGATCAGAATTTAACCTGCTGTTATCAAATAAAAGTTGACAAATAGGAAACCAAAGCCTGCAGATTTCCTTAACAATTTCAAATTTGAGTACCTCAGTCTTAATTAGTATTAATTACAGGTAATGCAACAACGGTGGGAAGAGCTGATTATGCTTTTTCTAGACAAACAAACCAGTTTAATATTCTTCACTTTGATGGACTAGCTTTTTCATTAGGCTTCTGTAATGATAGAGTTCTGTGTGAAGAATCATTGTGCTTTTCATGCTATAAATAATATTTTGCTTTAAAGGGAACTGTATCTTATAGAACTACATAGCACAAGAGACATTTAAAATCTCATTATTTAATGCTACTGCAGATAAGTAAAAGAAGGAGGAATTCTCATTAAAATAGACTTCTTATTTTTTGAGTAATCAACCACACAATCTCCTCATAAAAATCTTACCTTTTCAATCTTGCACACTCAAAATGAAAATGAGCAAAAAGCATACAGTTAGATTTTCAAAAAACCTTTCTCATTTTGTAGATTTGTCTCCAGAACTCATTAATAAATGTGGACTAGTGATTAACTTACTCCTAGGCATTTATTTCAAAATTAAGTGTGCACCAAATGGCAAGATATATTCAAGGCAAGTCAAAGCCAAGTCAAGAAGAGAGAAGTTTGCAAGTCTTTGCATCAGTGAGTGTGCTCATCCACAGATGGCAATTCATTAATTATTATTTATATATATTTTTGTATTTAATATCCAGTGTGACCCATTACAGCTTTCTGTTTGACATTGCATCTTGCAAACTCTTTACATCTTTATTTTTGAACAAGATCTTTCTATACAGTTTGAAGGTAGCACTTAAACTGACATTGTATTTTGTAGAGCACTCAATTCTCAGTACAATGGATGCAGCATTAAGTGCATAACTCTGTTACCATGAATGGAAGTCATTGGATTCTATTTTCTAAAAACTACAAAAATCATGAAGTGTTACTTCCTTCCAGTTTCTAACCAAAATTTGCAGGACTATTTACATAACTGGTAAACAAAACCGTCCTATAAGTAACCAAAAGAGTGAAATGCAACTTTTTTTTTCTTTTTTTTCTTTTTTTTTAAATTAGGATTTACTTTCTGCATAATGTGAATTTAATAGGACATGACCAACTTGTTACTTGAGTAAGGCATCAATAGGGCATTTTAATCACTTAACCAAAAAAAAAAAAAAAAAAAAAAAAAA
This sequence comes from Gallus gallus, assembly GCF_016699485.2. Taxonomy (NCBI): domain Eukaryota; kingdom Metazoa; phylum Chordata; class Aves; order Galliformes; family Phasianidae; genus Gallus; species Gallus gallus. The sequence continues at coordinate 73,877,513 of NC_052535.1, read as the reverse complement.
AAACACAACAATTTGAAGATTTGTTTGGATTGGTAATTTGTTAAATTAAGTACTGTCTTACATGTGAAAGAAGGATACTGCTTTTAATTTCACTGTCATTCTAACTTGTATTTCCTTCAAAAGGACTGTCTGGTTTTTGACTCTTATTTCTGTGAGTGGAATATAGGCACACATTCATACTGATTGTGAAAATAATCCTTTATTTTATATATATCAGTCTTATGCTGTGTCTCTCTTTAGTTTGGAGGTGACCTCGTTAATGTTTTTAAATACATAAAGGGTGAGTGTCATGAGGATGGAACCAGGCTCTTCTTGGTGGCATCTGGTGATAGGACAAGGTGCAATGTGTGCAAGCTAGAACACAGGAGGTTCCTCATAAATATGAGAAAAAAAACATCTTCACAGTAAGGGTGACAGAACACTGGAACAGACTGCCCGGAGAGGTTGTGGGGTCTCCTTCTCTGGAGACATTCAAAACCCACCTGGATGCATTTCTTTGTGACCCGATGTAGGCGTTCCTGCTCCAGCAGGGGGATTGGACTAGATGATCTTTCAAGATCCCTTCCAATCCCTGATATTCTGTAATTCTATTATATTTGTTTATCTTACTGTGTATGATAGGTTACACTTTTGTAGAAGTACTTTGCCTTGTGGTCTCATTTAATGAATTAAAGCATATTTGCAGTAATATATTCACAGTGGGTCTCTTGTTGGTGTGTATTAGAAAAGGATTCTGCATGAGAAGTTCACTAGCGAAGTTTGGAAGTTTGCTTCTTTAATGTTCTTAGCATGTATATCAACCAAAATATTTTGTGAGGAGTACATGTACTTTTAGTACATAAAATTTCAGTTTATATCAGTTTTCTTTAACTGGTGGATGTGATCATTCTATTAGAAGGGAGTGCTGCAATTACAGAAACACAGAAAGATTTAAACATAGCAGAGCTAGTGGACAGTGCTATAATATACAATTTATCCTATTTGATACTTGTTAACAAGGGCAGTGATCCATGAAGAAGATTCTTCTTTGAATTTTTGTGTCTGAGTTAAAATTAATAGTTTGGGAGTGGAGTCTATTACTGTGTGCTATATAGCTAGCAATCGTTTAAATTCAACACAAATTACACATGGACTGGGGATCTCAAGGTGCCTAGTTATAGTTATGATTGGCAACCAATCATTTCTTTCTCATTTTCATTACAATATGTCATCAGAAACATAAGTTTGTAAGATGCTCCTTCTGTTTACCATATGTTTGATATTCATGAACCCAAGTGCAGCAAAAATAAAAGAGTAGCTTAGCAATATTACTATCTTTTTCAAATATGAAGTACATACGTTAGTTCTCTACCCATCTGACTTTTAAGGATTAATAGAAGAGAAATAGACATCAACAAGCAGCATTTGAACCTTTGGGGACAGTTGATGTAATCCTATGCCAGTGTAGCCTCCACAGCAGTATAGTGATTCCCAAGAATAATAGAGATATTATGTCAGTGAAACAGAAATCATAGAATGATGATCTGAGGATCAGCAAGAAGTAAGGTTTTGACCTTGAAGAGATTTAAGAATGCCTTCTGAACAGCTGTCTGGGACATAATTAAAGGCATTTTAACATGATAAACCCTGAAGAACGCAAACCATCATCTGTGCACATTGAAGAAGTAAAAGATACTGCTTTTATAGCTGTAGAGCTTATGGTCAGAAGTGATATGAAATATTGGAAATGTGACAGTTTTATAATAATTTTATACTCATTGTAATAATTTTAATTTGCAGTTTTTTGCCAGTGAATCTCTGGACTGGCATTAAATATTTCTCAATCCAACTTGCCCTGTAATATTAGAGTGTCTCTGTGGTCCTTTTTTTCGCATAACTCTGTAGAAGTTGCAAGCAAACAGGCATTCAGATATTGCCTGTTATTTAAGCTAACAAAAGAATAAGGGATGAGAATTCCCAAACACTTTGTTAAGTTTCCACATGAAGAATACACTCCCTCAATCTCCTAAGGTCTATTTTAAAAATGCAACTGCGGTATTTCAAGCAAGAAAATAAATAAGCCCTGCTGACTTCTGCAAACTAATTATTGCCAGAAAATGGGAAGATGAAACGAAAATATGTAGATGAGGAAATTCATAGCACATTTTCTTTTTTTCTTCTTCAAACTCTGAAGCAGTCTAATCAATATCCCTTGGAACACATGGAGGGCACAATGTAATTTAGCTCTTCTGTAAAACACAGGATGGACTATGTTATCCACCTGGTGGGTTCATCACAATGAAATTGAAATCCAGGGATACATTACATGTGAATTTATCTTCTGAGAAGTATGCATGAGTCCAGGGCAAAGAGAAGTCCAAGTAGTTGAAACAGAGGTAAGTGCTTTTATTATTACCATGGAACTACCATAGTTTGCCTGCCTGTTTATGACTGATAGCTTTGGATCTTAAAGTGACTCCCTGAGTGCCTTTCTTCCTTTAGCTGGGGAATTATTTCTCACAAGCCATAGCATTATATATTTTCTGTATTAAAATTTCTGTAATCATTCCTATATTTGTCTGTAGGGCTAAACCTTAGGCAAAACACTTTATATGATGCAATTCAACTGTTTCCATTGTCTGTTTAGCTAGTTGCTTCTTTCTCTAAATACCTTGATGGAAAATTCAACCTCTACATGCTCAAGCTAACTCTCAAACTCATAATTATTTTGATAATCTACCTTAATAATCATTACAACACACTTGGTCTAGATCTCTAATTCATTTAGGTTTGTCTGCTGGGAGAGATTACATTTATAAATGTTGCATACCTTTCATGTTGGAGGATATATGGCAAAGATGTCCTAAAGTCTTACTACAGCACAATAAATCACCATCACTGATCTCACACCTGATTAATGGATTTTATTTAAATTTTAGGAACATCAGGTTTTGAGTGAAGACAAATATTTCTAAGTTAATCTCAGAAAATCTTAGAGACATATAAGCAGTTCCATTTACATGTTTCAGCCGAACTGTAGCATTTGGTACTGAACCCAGAGCAGTAAATGATGTCTGAAGAGGACTTAGTTTGCCACCCATAAGAAGAACGCAGTTGCATTCAGAAATTTGACACAAAGGAGCCTAATTCTGCAATGAGCAGGAAAGCCTTGCTGCTTGTGGGTGTTGCCTCTTAGGGGCTGCTGCTTCACTCTAAGCTGACACAACCAGAGCAGTGTGAAGTGATGGGACTGAAACCATCTCTGAGGAGAGAAGTAGGCCTCAGTCAGTGGTGATAGAAGCCAGATAAACATCTTCCACTAAACAGACAAATGGTTGTGGCAGGTTGATTGTTGGACTAGATGATCTTAGTGGTCTCTTTCAATCCTTATGGTTCTGTGATTCTATAAATGTCCTCAATCCTTCACTTCCCCAAACATTAAATTCAAGTTTTTAATTTTTTTTCATCAAAATTACATTCATGATTTATATAGCTGCTGTCATCAGGTATTTGCAAAAGCCTCGCAACTGCATCAAATCATTCCAACTTGTACTGCAACTGGTTCTGAAATGAATGCTGCTGCCTTCATTCACATCCGCTAGGAATCTCCAAATTGAGTCACTTCCCCCAAAGGTATGACAGATTCCTAAGATACTAAATTAATCTGAAAGATACTGTAGAGTCTTGCATATAGATAAACGGCAACAAGTGTAATGTAACAACTATAGTCACCCCTCTGAGATGAGAGATTATTTCCCTCCATCAGTTTTCTATTATTCTCTGCTGATAAGGCCCTTTAGTACCCTGAGGGTACTTCTCTTCTGTCTAACCAAGAATGAGGAAAGCTATTTTTATCACTGAACAATATTTAGTTCTGTATAAAAATCTTTCATTTTTTGACACATTTTTAATGCTTTGAGCTTAATGCCTCAGAGAAAGACTTGATGTTCTCAGTGTATCTGTTTGTGGCACTCAACAGAAACTTTTTTGATTTCCTTTGTTTATTAATCTTTATGCTCTGTTTTATACTGAGTGCACAGCAGCATTCATAGCTTTTATTTATGTCTGAATTGGCCTCAGCATTGATATAGATTGCTAATTAAGGATGTAGAGCATTTATTTGATGCCATGAAAAATGCGCTGGCAGTTTTCTGCCTTGTAAAACTGGAAAGCTAGGAAATGTTTAATCACATTAAGGGTACAGTAACAGTTACCCTCCTGCACATGGGTTTCCAATAGCCATAAAGATATAAGGGAAATAAATATTTTTTCAGAATTTAAACTCTGTTCCAAGTGAGAAATTTACAGAGAAAAAGGGTCTGCAACGGTGCTTTTTTCTTCTGTGTGCTTTCAGTTCACTCACCTCCTTCAGAAAAAAAGCTAATAGTTTCATGCTGCCTACTGACATTATTAAATGAAATTAAATAAATATTGGTTCAAACGTGGCACAATTAAAGAACAGTAGATTTTGTGCCTGTGTAGTGCTGCTTACATAAGCACAATGCTAACTACCTCACAGGCATTGATTTGCATGGTATCTCTGTAAAACGCTCCAGACACAGACAGATTAATGAGCTCCTCTGCATTTAACCACCTACGCCATTAATTTTGAGACTCAGAGGAAAGGAGAGAAAAGGTATCCCCTGATAAAAATCTACGTATTCTCTCAACTCAAAACTGTTCTGTCTCTTATATTCAGTTCATTATGTATCAGTGGCAAGCAAACAATAACCACCTCACCTTACTGAATTTCATTCTGCATTCCATTTATTTGTACTCTACTACATTTCCATTAAGGCTTATAGTAAAATGGAGTATGAAGCTTGTTAGATCCTGGCTACATCAGTAAAAAGATGGCAGACAGTATTATAGGCTACAAGAAAAATAATATTTGTAATATTTTTCCTCCCTTCTACCAATCTTTAGAGTCTTGTGGATTTGTGGTTTTCTGTTGTATTCTTGCTCTGGTAAGAAATCAGTGCTAAAGCCCAAAAATATTCTTTTATAATTCACTTTTCTTAGTCCCACTAGGTCTCCAAAAATGCATATTCCATCTGTTTTCCTAGAAAAAAATGCAGAGAAACTGCTAAGAGTTTCCTTGGTCGGAAGCATGTGGCTTCACAGCACTTTGTACTCAACAGGCTGCAAATCTTTTCTTCCATCTCACAACTTTTTTCTTTTTTTTTTTTTTTTTTTACTTGCAATAGTCTCAGTGTTGCTCTCTCAGCAACAAGCAAAGGTCTCATCCTTTGCATCCAGGATAGAACTTTGTAGCTTTGCTTTGAGCTACTTAGTCCAACAACTGGAGCAAACTCCTCATTTGTAAAGCAGATTGATTGCTCTCTCACTGGGGAGGAGGGCAAGCATTGGTGAAATCACGATTAAAAATGGTGAGGATGAACAATGTGGGGAAAAGGTATTTTGATTTATTGTGGCCTTAGTGATAAAGTAGTACCCTTTTCAGTTCCCTCTGAAGGTGGAAAATACACCTAAAAAGAATTAAGATTTCCAGACAACTTCTCTCCAGGAAAAGATCATAGGGTTAGTGGGGCAAAGAGAAATCTTGAGCAACCCATCAGTGGCGTTCACTAGATGATTTCATCTGATCTGGCATCAGCATGTCCTTCAGATAGGAGGAATATTACAATATATCTGAATATTTGAAACAGCACAGCTCTTATGCTCCCTGAAACACTTTATACAAAGCTAGACACTTGACAGAACATAGTGTCTAAGAAGACTATGCAATCTGATAAAAGGCATTTGGCTTTCCCTTTGTTTACCAAGACTGTTCAATGTTATATGTGAAGAGTAGCTTCAATTTAATTAACACTATTTGCAAATTTTTAAAAACATAGGCAATGCAAAACTGGAGAAAGCAGTATATCATCTTGATAATGAATTTAAAATACTAAGAGGTTATTTATATTTTAAGAAATTTTTATTTGCAACCATTTTCATTAGTAGTAGCACCACACCACAAATCTTCCAAGACCAGAATCTCTGAAAGGATTTGGTACAATCAGAAAGATAATAATATAAAACTAGCTTGAAAATATCATTGCTCAAAATCACAATCAAGATTTTAAGAAGAATCTTAGAGTAAGAGGGGAAGAACTTCCTTCTTCTGAGAAGAAATGGTTAAGAAATTGGCATTCTATTCTACAGAAAATATGGAAGGTAAAATAAAATATCATTTTTCATTCTTGGAATGTGGTACAAGGCTGAGATACTGCTAACTTGATTTTAATAAATGCTCAGTTCTGCTCTATGAACCTTCTGGGCAACATTTGTTATGCTTAATAATGTCAAGGAACAAGGTAATTTTAGCTGTAGTAACCATAATAATGTCTATGTTCCTTCAAGAATAGTCTTTTGACTTGAGGCTTGCAGTCCTCCTGCTGTCTATATCTGTCTGATCTGAACCTTTTGAGGCAAATTATCCAAAACGTGGCTTTTTGTAAGTAGAATGAGCCTGATACTTCCACTCTCCCACATAAATGAGAGAAGTGGTAAGTTTGCACAGATGCAGCCATCACACCGTGTCTCAAAGGAGAAAAGACAACAAGGACTGAGTTAGGCAAACAAATGCATTTGGATGTGAGTAAATTACCCAAAATACAGATCAGTGCTGAAATGAGCTGGCATTATTCAATTGCCTTTCAACTTCTCCATTTGATTATTTGCTTCTAAACCATCTGGTGGCCTGGAAGGTGTGGAAGGGAAGTCTCTAAACACTTCAAATGTTCTCCTAAATGTGTAACTGCATAATACCGATGGCAGCTACTTAGTTGAAGTGCAACAAATTTAGTTGCAAGATGCAATAGCAGAGAGCAACCCCTTCTCCCCCTCCTTATACATTGTGCTTTTATTTGAGATCTGACAGAATAAAATAACTGCACCGGCACCCTCAGAGCCTGGTTCCTACCCAAAATAGTTCTTAAGACTGTTTTAAGAACAAACAGAAGATTGATTTTTCTTTTAATAAGGGGAGCATGAGGGGCAAAGGAGGAAAGTATAACAGCTATCCGGGGACAGATCAGAGACAGTATAACTGCAACCCTGCCAAATTTATAGAAAAGGGAGAGGTTTCCTCCCTCCTCTCCACTAGAAGCTGCAACAAGTAAATTTGCACCTTGTGTGTGACGGTGTCTGAGCTTTGGCCCTGTGAGCTTCCTGCAGTATCCAAATTAGGACATAGGCATTCATGCAACTCAGCTCAGTGGGATGCTAGTGCTCCTTGGTCAAGATCTGTGCCTGCTATATGAGTCCTTTCCCTGTTTTTCCAACACACAGGCAAATGGGACAACTGACACCACAGACACCTTATCCTTATTTGCTGTCTTTGCACAAGGAGAGAGGAGAAGAATCACCATTTCACAGTTGAGACTGGTTTGAGATATGGGGTACTCTCCCTGACTCCTTCCCAGTGGATGAGGCCAGCAGTCATGCCAACAGTGAGTGTTTCAGTGGGATGCATCTACTCACATTCAAAGTCCTGCAAGTTGGCTAAAGGATCAAAGTGTTGGAAGCTCGTGTGCTTTATTTCTCAGTAGAGCATGGAGAATTACTTTTCCATCCAGCACTATCTCAGCTGGGATGTGATGACTTGTAGCACTGTATCCCAATGCAAAGGTGCTCACCAAGTCCTGAGTCTTTACTTTCTCCAAAAATCTGCAGTTCCTTTGAAGCTTTGGAAGCCTACCTAGAGTTAGGCAGTACTGTGGTGAGACAGAACTTCAGCTTGTGACTTGTGAAGTTGTGATAAATTTAAGTCACATTTCTTCTCATAGCCTCTCAGCTAGGTCACCTACTTTTGTTGTCCAAAGCTGATCAGGTAGGAATCTGAAAACAAACTTGTACTGTCTCTTCTTACTTCAGAGGAGGTCATTCCAGTATTAAGGTATCCTCATGTCGTAATGCTCAGATTTCCGCTTTCCATTGCCGGTGCCAACTTGGGTGTGTCCCATCTGCTAGTATTCCTTGCAGGAGCTGCTCACTGCTGCAGATGCAGTCCTCCATTTCATTACAGACTCCATTTCAGGCACTGAAAGTGAATCACTTCTCAGATTCCTGCTTCTTTACTAGGATAAAAATACTTCCCTTTTGCTGTGCCCAAGCTCCACTGCCATAATATTCCAGTGCCACAACACTCACCTTCCTTCAGAGGTCCCTTCACCTGCAATAAAAGCACTGCTTGGGTTATGCCTATTTTCCAATAAAGACACAGTATTTTTTATTACCACACTGCACTGAAAATGTGAATAAATAAAGGGGAAAAAAAACAACCAAACAAGGAAGTATAATCAATACTGACTGAGCTGGTTTTGTACCAGAACTCTGGGCCTAACTCTCAGTGAGAAAGTGAGCAATAGAACCAGCCCTTGCAAGTCCTCTGATCCTCTAGCAGTGGGGTCACTAATGCAGTAATGTGGAGACATCAAAATGCAGAGATCTAGAATGCTACAAGAAAGAGAGTACAAAAACAGTGGGAACTAAATGAAAGCTGACAAATTAGATTGTGAGGCCTCTTGGGCTTGCTATGTGTCGGGCACTCAGGATATGAATGATAATAATGAGAGATTAGTTGATGAGTTGCACAATGGTTAGCTGAAGTAGTACCTTTATTGATTCTTCAAACTATTCAATTCTTTCTTTCTAGCTTACTCAGATATCTATTTAGTTGGCATCTGTCTTAACTTCATATATCATTGTAACTGTTTTCTTCCCAGACTGACTGCTACTTAAGGGATAATAGGAGGGATGCTCTGTTTTACTAGACAATAATATGGTTCCTGCTTGAATCAATTACAAGGCTGAAGGGAACCTGATTATTGCCAGAGAAAATGGGGCATCCCTCCTATTGAGCTTAATATACTAGAAGTGAACCAATAAAGTTGATTTTTGGATACAAAGTTAATTACATTGAAAAATCAGCTGTAATCCAGCTGATGAATGCTGCTTTTAAACACCCAGAAGTATACTCATTTAGACCTATTATTTCCTATTTGTAGGAATTAGGGTCTCTATAAAGTTAGCTGATCGATTTCATTTTAATTGTTCCCTTATTATGGAAAGAAGTATGGAATGAAGGTAATACTCATATGCCCACCTCTCAAGGGTGTCCTGAGAATTAACCAGTTAATGCTTTTACAGCACTTTTAACATGTAAAAGGAAATACAAATGCTAGGCATTATTAAGTAATAATTAGTATTAAGCAGTAATACCTGAAGAGAGTGTACAGATTGCTTTCTCGTGCCCTTCCCCATCCCTTATTAGGAGGAATCCCACCTAGGGTGCAACGAATGTACTGCCTCAGGACTACAATTTACATCTGCCTCCATTTGTTTCAGTAAATCAAGCCTTCTGGTTCTCCCTTTTTTCCACTCATAATTGAGTGGGACATGTTTACAGGCGATGCAAAATTGCACCTTTAAGCAAGGCTATGTGTAGGCAAAACATATGCCTATAAGCCACTAGAGGAGACAGAATATGTTGGAAAATAAACCAGATGGCTATTCATTTTATTTTTATGGACTCTCTGTCTTGTGGAATTGGGTCTTTTATAACACTGAGGGTTTTTTGATACCCCAGACCAAGAAAAGAAGAAAGAATGATGTTTGTGCTGCAAGTCTGCCTAGATGAGATGAGGACACACTGCAATACCTGACTTACTCTGCTTTCAGGTTCTTTGTGTGAAGTGGAAGAAAAATATGTAAAAAAGAAGGGACTACCATCTTCATAAGCTTGGACCTCCAGAATATGGTGAATTTCCTGAACACCACCCAGGGATCAACTGGTATCAGTTGCAGATGGAGTTGTGTGTCAGTTCTACTTAATAAACACACATGGGGATTTGCCTGAAAGGATAGATTTGAATTTCATTGCTAACACTCAGATTTCTAAATGGTGCACGTGTAAAATAAGAGGGTTATGGGGGTAGGGATTAAGAGCCATGATGATGCTGTCATATCTTTCTACTCACAGAAGACATCACTTTGAGAGAATAATATAGTCACGGAATCATTAAAGTTGGGAAAGACCACAAAGGTCATCTAGTTCCACTGTCAATGCATCACCACCACGCTCACTATTAACCATGTCCATCTTATAGAGCCGGAGTGACTCTGTTGTTTTCTCTGGTTGAAAGTCTGCATTTTTCTCATAACTTTATTTAATCTCCCCCAAAAATCAAAGAAAAATACTGTAGACTCTTATGTATTCCTGGCACACTTATTGATATCACAGGAACCAGTCACCTAATCTTCCAGTCTGAAGTTAAATTCAACGTAACACTAGAACTGGAAGATAAAGCCCTCTAGCCCACAGAAAGTACTCACTGGCCCCTTCCAGGGAAGAGTGGCCCTGTTTCAAGACCTCGTGCAAGCTAACATGTAGCCTTATATTACTCAACATGATAAAGGCCAAATTCTGTTGCTAATGAACAGGGAGCGCAGAGCCCCTGCTGCAGCTATGCAGGAATGATGGTCCTTTCCAGGCTCAAAGGACCCGGGATTTGCTCGCTGGTGAGACGTTCCTGTTAAAAGGACAGAGCTTATCAGACTTCTATGCAAGGGTGAAAAGGTTCAGCTCATCATGCTGAACAGCCAAACCCTACCTGCTTGTTACACTGGAAGAGAAGTGAGAGGACGCTCACATGCAGGTTGTTTTAGCATCATCTGGTTTCCTCCAAAAAATGGAAATACTCTTTTCTAGCTGTGAGTTAATTATATCTTCATTTTTAACCAGCATTTATTCTATCCGCATTATATTTCTGTAACATATTTTATATGAGTTTTCAATCCTGCTACATCAAATGCTTCTTTAATGCAATTCTTCTGCTAGTCGGAAATATTAGTAATTAAATTCTCTGAAATACGCTAGTGTAAAGCAGAGGGAGAACATCCCAATTCTATCAGCACTGGTGTTAATTATTTTAGGCAAGCTGTCATTTATGTTTTCTAAAGTGGATTTTGTTCTTGCAGTCAAGAACATTGCTTAGTGCAGAATTAATTAATCATTATAAATATAAAACCTGCAGTATCAGCTTCTGCGTTCAGTAAGGTTTCAAGAGGCAAGGTTGAAGGAGTCAATAGGCTGCTGTGGGGAATCGTGGTTTCTTCATCTGATACAAGGACAATTAAATAATACACTTAATCTTTACAGCGCTATGTATTTAAGTATGATTGCAAAATAATAATAATAAAAGAATATTTGATCATTTATCATAACTGGCAGCTCTTACTAATGCAATGTTGTTTTAAAAATGCTGTATAAGATTAAAAAAAAAACAACTGAGGAGGCAACTGAAAAGCTGAGTATACTATAAATCTGAAAACTTGATTTTAAAGGTGTCTTTCTCATTTTACCTCCTTGGAAATTGGATGGGTCATTAATTTACTCATCGTAGTACAAACACTGTCATAAAGCACTACAAGCCCACGAGAATAAACACATAATAATCCAACCTTGCCTAAAGCATGGTGTGTAAGAACTGAGTGCCAGCACTTGGAACCATGGGGGTGGCTTTACTAGAAAAGGCCAAGCAAGACTGACAGCTTAGGAAAAAGGGAATTAATTATGAAATAAACTCAAAATGTAATCTTGCTATTTGGTATAAATGATATTGGCATTTTTTTACCTGTACCTTCATTTTGCCATCAAAAAGCAATTAAAGCACATTCATTGTCAGAATAAGGGGAGAAAATTTCATAGCTTAAGACCTGCTCTGACTTTACACGGTGGAAAAATTTTACACTTCACACAGCAGAAAATTGACCGATTATTTTCTCATGCAGGGATCAAAAATGTGATGGATAGCCATTAGCTGCTTTACAGAATTGACTGCCACCATCATGTGGCACATCTCATTGTTTTACAATCTACACTGGCTGGCATTTAATCTCCAAAAGCAACATATGATCTGGGGCTTTGAAGAGGAGAGGGAAATCAGAATTATTTGATGTAACACTCTGAATCCTATGCCATGTATGTTGACCTCCTATTGAAATTATATTTCAAAGACGTCCCCTTGACATGTAGGTTGTACGTGATTGAAAGGTATGGGTCTGTGCAATACATAGTAGTATTAATTATGTAAGCTTCCTCAGTTTTATAGTTTATTGTAAAAGATACCATTTTATGATTTGTATCACTACAATTATGTTTCTAATGGGATTTTAATTGATTTTGAATCCAATTAAAAAAAATCCCTATTTTTAAAGCACACCTCAGCTGCTGCCACTTTGAATCTGTGCCAAGCTGGCAGACTGTAACTCATTGTGTCATCATTTAAATGTCTCGCTGCAGTGCTGGCTTTAGGGATTCAGAAGTGAACTGCATTTAATATAGTCTCTTAACTGGCACCAGTTTCAGAACCAGGGATGCAGAAATCTTGAGTAAGTGTGCTACTGGCAGTTAGTAGGCATCTAGTAGGATTGTGTTATTTAGTTATTCTTGACACTTGTTGAGATGACAATTTCTTGGTGCTTTTACTGAGTGGTGCAAGTACTTTCCCAGAACATGCTTGGAGATTGATCCTACCCCAAGCCCCTGTTCACCTGGACAAACCTAGGATGTAGTAGGGAAACAATTAATTGAATGCAATTTATAAGCATCTTTCTTTATCCTGGAGATAACTGACTTACACACTGAAATATCTGCAGAATTTGAGGTGAGTAGAAATATGAATCATCATTTCTCCAATTGGGCTCCTTGTTGTTGCTCTTTGTCTCTCTCATATGTCAATTCCCCAATCCTTTTACATCCATATAATTTGAAAACACATGGAATTGGAACTAAGAAGGTTTTAGATAATTTTCAGTCATAAGATAAACAGGAGTTATTTTATGTATACAGAAACCTTTCTTGGTAGTTGAGATAACTTCAAGTAAACTCATTTGGCTCCAAACAGCATATTACTGCCCTCAGGCTGAATCAACTGCCTAACAACCATTGAAAACAGAGTTCCATCTACCAGCATCGTGTAGATTCTGCTACTGCTGCTGATGGTCTCAATTCACGTCTCAGTCTTCGGAGCTTTCCAGGGCAAACTTTCCATTAACCCAGAAGATTCTAAACAGTTAATTAATCTCTGACTGGGTCTGAGGAAAACTGCAGTAAGCTATTGCCCAGAGGTATTAAAGCTCTGCTTGCGATTGGCTTCAGGCAGTATTACCTAATCCAAGGAATGGCTTTAACCTGCAGGCAGCAGTTCATTGTGGTTGGCCTCAAGTTCAGTCAATAATATGTATTTGCTATTAGAGGTCTGTTGGTAATTGAATTTGGGGTTGGTGGAAGAATCAAGAATTTTAAAGAAAATAAAACATAGTGAAGAATATGGTGAGGGTTTTTTTGTTTGTTTGCTTAGGTTCTATGAAAGACATACATCTTGAGAGCACTCTTGAGAAGTGTGAAAAGTGATCTTAGACTCAGAAGGGAATGTTACCTACATCTGTTTCTGAAAATAAGAGCTTGACCTGCTTTCCTCCCTCCTTCTAGACAGGTGCTCTAACCACTGAGATTTGGGACACTGATTTTTTTCCTGTTGAAATTCTTCCACATTTTATAAAATGTTCAGATACTAATTAGTGCAGGAGCTAGTACCTAACTACTAGGACATACTTTTCTTCTCAGCTCTGCAAGTATCCACATTAGTGAATGAAGAGGATATCAAGCCAGCTAATGAGTCAGCTCCAGGACCAGAATGGTTGTGTCAGTGCAGGGCTGTGCTCAGGCTAATTAGCTCATTTGAAGAAAAGGGCTAATTAACTCTGGAAGAGCACTGAGCGGATGCTTCTCATATGTAGGCACCATTCCTGCTGTACAGCTCTGCAGCTTCTGCCTAACTCAAACTCTGCTGTGTGGACCTCTGGATGCAACATTCCTCAGTGCAGACCTTCACTATGCTCTGAAAACAAAATATGTGGATGTGCTTAACTCAAGTAATCTTGTGGTTAATCTTTATTGGTTCATCCCCTTCATCTTTGTTTTATCTCTGCCTTTATCCATCATTCATAGTAGACTACTGTTTAGCAGCAGTTTCTTCCCGTAATAGAAATAACAAAAAATATTTGAGGTGTCAAAAAGGGGTTATAAAAGCTGTGTAACTGCACAGACAAGCAAAATTTCCAATGGCCCTTCTGGCTTAAATCTACCATGTGAGGAAATGCCTAGCTAACACACCCCTACTGTGTGGGTAGGCAGATAGCCATATGGACAAGTGTAGATGTGATTTTCTCCCAGATACTGCTTCAAATTTTCCATTTAAAACTTGTCATTACATTTTCAAATAGCAATACTAGTATAAAAGATGCAATTCTATTACCCTACAGTTTCATTTTCTATACGAACTCTGAATACAGCCTAATACATCTCCTCTCCCCATGATATACCAGAGTGTAACCCACTGAATAAAGAATAGCTCCCTATGCAGCAGAGCACTCTATTATAATGAAGAGATTCAGTTATCAGTTTATTAATATTTTTAAATGAAATAATTGTTCTGAAATGGGAAAATAAATAATTTTTTCTTTCTATTGTGTATTTGAATTAGGGTGTTTTCAGTCCCATAATTGTAAATTAGTTCAATAGAACTGCCACAAAGTAGGTCCAGACAATAAAAAACAATGTTGAATTCTTACATATGTTAACTTCCTGAGTACAATTGTTTGCCATAATTCAACTAAACAGGCAAGTGAGACATTTAGACACCTGATGGCAATCTTTCATTAAATTTGATTTCATTAAATATGATTTGTGCTTCTTTCTGTAGGAGAATGACTTAAGCATAATAATACAATTTAGTTTTGTATAGTGTTTTTTGTTTTTGTTTTTCAAAAAAAACAAAAAACAAAAAACAAAACGAAACCCTAGAAATTGTCTTAGGATGAGAAGCAGAATGGACAGATAATCCTTCTTGGAAGTGGATGAAACAGTACCAAGAGAGGCAGCATAGGAAAAGATTGAGTTGAGTTAGAGGTGAAAAATGCAGGAATTTTAAAGAAGAGGCACTTAAGCATTTTTGCAGCCAGTTATAATGAGACAAATCTGGAAGAAAGTGGCAATAGGAGGGAGGAAAAGGTGAATGAGGTTTATGTTGTGTTAAATGATGCAACATAACCTAATGCCATGCATGGATTGTGTTACTTCAGAGACTTAAACAGATGCTGCTCACTTTTTCTTAGGGCTGACTGGTCAGCTAGCCAAGCTTTCTTATTGCTATGCCAAGTACGATAAAGTTATTTTCACAAAATGAATGTGATCATCTGTGACAAATTCTACCCTTCTTCTCCATCTACAGTCATCTCAAATATTCTGAACTTTGGAGCAGCTTCATACTTGAGGCTGAGAGGAAGGCATGCTGACGGAAATGTGCATTCAAACCTATTTAGTAGCTGATGAAATAAATAGCAGTCCTGGTGTCTGTCAGTCTGTCTGTTCCAAAGACTGTGAAATGTATTCCGCAGAGCTTGGCATAAATGTGAAAGAAGAAGTTGTAGTTGTCAGCATCTTTGTCTCCTGATACAGTTTTGTGGGAGCCAAGGAAGGGTGCATGGGAAGGACTCATCTTTTTTCATCTGGATCCAAGGGGCAATTCAACTCTGCCCATGCACCAAACAGTGTATCTGTCTTTCTTCCCTGACTCTCCTAGCCCCACCAACACAATTATTTGCACTGGAAACACTAGAGAGAGATTTTTTGTGCATCCAGCTCTGCTGTCCCTGCCTGAAGGGCTCATACAGAACTGATGAGTAGAGACAGATGGAAAAAGACAGGTAAACCCTGAGACAGCCCCAGCTCCCTCTCACCAGACAGTGGTTTTGTCATGCCGACTGTCCAACTGTGGAAGCATATTGTGAGTGCCAGGGGCTGTGGTCACTCAGAAAGAGACTTTGATTAGTTTTCAGGAGGTAGAACAAGGACCTGGCACTCCTTTCTTTTTTGCCATCCTAATAACAGCTTAAAGGAGATAAGTATTTACAGAGGCTGCTCCAAAAGTAATGCCTCTAATTTTATTACGTTGGCCCGTGATGTCAAAGGCAACTGTCAGTGGTATGGCAGTAGATAGAGGTTGGACTTTCCCATCAGCATTTTGGTACATTTCTTTGCCATGTGACAGATGGCAGCAGAGGGGTAGCCTGATAGAATGGCGTCTGACATGGAAGCACTGATGAAGCAAATGTGCGCCATTGAATCCCTCCAAGTGGTACCCATTGACATTTGCTGCATGTTTCTGGAGAACAAACAGTGGGTGTGAGCACAGTGAGGTGTTGGGTGGTGTGTTTCAGCAGAAGTGACAGTGGTCATCATGGCTAGTGCAGATTTTTATGCAAATGGCATGCTGGCCACTGGTGATAAAGCGTAGCTAATGGTAGTGTGCAGCAGAATTTCCAGGTCATAACCTGAACCAGCAGTTGAGCACCAGGTTGAGAAGGCATGGCTAACTCAGGGAGCCCTGGTGCTAGCAATGTACCTGAGTGACTGGAAGTAGTGGAGCCTGAATCCACCCCTCCTCACCCTCATTTAAGGATTAGCAGCTGAGTAATGCCTCTTGAGATAGGGATTCTGCTCCTCCCAAGCTGTTACTGGTTGTTGGAAGGGGGTGAGCTAATTTTCCTTTATTGTTGCCTGTTACTGCTCTATAGTGCCTGTATTCCATTAGAAGGTACTGTCATTGCATTCTTTTGCTATACATGATGTCTATGCTGAAAACTATTTTTTGTAGCTGAGAATTTGCTTTAATGGTGTTACTGTGCTGTTTGTGTCTGTTGTACTTTCTGTGGAAAATAAATAGGAGGCATTATTTCCACCGAGACTGAAGTGAGTGTAAGTACAAATGTGTGCTTGGTTCTGGACAATGCTGACAGTAACCCATGTGTACTAGAAGAGTAATTCTAGTGTGTTAGTTGGTGGGAAAGAATTTCAGTCAAAAGTATTACCCCCTCAAACATCTCTTATTTTTATTTGTTAGTTTCTGAAACATTTCTTGGCTTTAAGAGATAATGTGCTGCTTTGATTGGGCTAAAACCTGTAATTTAGATCATCTTAAGAAGACAAAATAAAATCTGATAAACAGAGGCAAAGGCATTAACCTGACATTTTCTTCACAATATACAAACCCATATTAAAATGCATCTCTTACTACTTTCATACACGTCCCAAAGTGGAAGTGAGGGCAGTCTATTCAAAACCAAAGGACTGAATTTTCCTCTCGGTTCCTAGATTACCAAGCTACAGAGCCTTATGTAGCCATTCAGCTAGAAGGTCGTTTGGGAGGTGGGATGCCAGATGCCATCTTCTCTTCAATGGGGAAGATGATATTCCTCAGTCCTGCCAGGCGATGGGCAGGCAAGATTCAGAAATACAACCTTATGTTTGAACCTTCTTGAAGTATTTTTCTTTCAGCTGTATCTCAAATATAAATTTTACCTTTCCAAGATCTCTTTTATATTAGCATACTTTTTCATGGAATAGTCTTCTTGTGTAATAGAAGATGAATGAACTGTGTTGAAGAGATAAGCAAACAAATCGTGACATTTTTGCTTTGCCTGATTGCCTCAGTGAGAATAAGATTCCTACAGTCGTTGTGTGAAATTGTGCTAATGTTGCATTAATGGTTCTATGTTCAAATTTTATTTAGCTCCAGAAAGATCAAAAGGACATAAAACTCCTAGAAGTGGGTTAATAATTAAAATAGGACATTCAGCTTCTGTTGCTAGAAGGGATACTTGAACTGTGGATCCACTGTGACCTGAGGGCAAGAGTTGAAATATACACTTTTAACCCTTTATCTGAAATAACAGAATGCAAAAGGCTAGGGATTATCTAATGTTTCACAGAACTATCTTGAGCTCCCATTTAGAACCCCATAGACATGAAATACAGATATGGGATCCTAGGAATGGCCTATTTCCCATTACAGGAAACATTGCTTGTTTCCACCTTGCCCTCCAAAGAAAGTTACAGTCAGACCTTACTTCAGATAAACTTGAAAATTCAGGATGAATGTCAAAGGAGATGTTACAGCTTTTACCTGGAAAAGGAATAATAATGAGTGAGCAATGACCTTGTGTATATTTTAATCTCCCGATTCCAATATCTTTTGGAATGAAATCTCTAAACTTTAAATACATAGTCTGCTTTCCCACTCTCTTGACATTTACTGGCTCCCAGTGCAGCCACTTCTCTTGTAAGCATGTCAACTGCAGTTGCTTTACTATTTAATCTGGCAATTGAGATGTTTGCTTAACCACCAGCCTGGTGGTTAATTTTTTTTCAATGGAAAGCCTAAAATTTCAGCAGTTAAAAATGCAAGCAAGACTTGTCTTATTCAGTCTTTTCTATTGATCACCACAAATATGACCCCACGTTTCATATTGACGCTAACAAAAGTGGCACAGTACTCAAGGTATGGCCTCACCAGTGTCCCCTGTACTCAGCACCTTGAGTACTGTGTCCAGTTTTGGGCTCCTCACTGCAAGAAAGACATCGAGTCCCTGGAGCATGTTCAAAGATGAGCAACAAAGCTGGTGAGGGATCTAGAGCACAGGCCTTATGAGGAGCAGCTGAAGAAGCTGGGAGTGTTCAGTCTGGAGAAGAGGATGAGTCTTTTCCAATCACCAACCTTGATGATTTATTCTATGATTCTATGACTTCGGCTTTGTTTACCTGGAGTTTTAAAGCAGCTCTGGACCAATCTTCTCCTTGTTCAATGCCAGGTGTCAATAGGTGTCACCTTTTCACCACTGCAAGCTACAGGAATTAGATAAGCAACAAACAAAGTCATTAGAAGCATTATGTAATTGCATATACCAACTAAGATTCTATGAATGAATGGCTATTATATTAAAATAGTCTTGGCAGACCGCCTGAGAGGACATATGCAGAGGAGGCTGTAGCAGATCTAATCTAATTTGCTTTTTTAAACAATCCTTTGTTTTTTTTTCAGTTGTTGCTGCTTTCATCCCAACAGATTTTGTTTTTACGAAACTGAAAAGCTGTTATAATGATTTGGAAACAAAATCCACCTTCTTCCAGGGCAATTCCTTGCAGGATTTGGAAAGATAAGATGATAGAGCTGTTGTTTCTGTGTTTTTTTTCTAAAGGGGTTTGAAACCTTGTCTAAAGTGACCCATATAAAAAAGAAAGAAAACAGGAACATTGTGTCTGTTAGGAAAACTGGGACATCTGGTCTCCTCGCTTGTTACCAGAGGAGTATCTTCAGCGTATGATATCTCTAAATACAGTAGATTGATTATTTCCAATGAGAGAAAAACAAACTTTTAGTTAAAAGTAAAGCTAAATCCTTAGCTGCATTTATGGTTTTTGAACTTTTAAAACAGATACAATGATATTTTGTATATTTTTAATAATTGTGCATTCATATGCCTTAGGCTGTATGCACATTAATATAATGAGCATCTCAATAAATACTCAGTTACACAGAGTCTCTTCATCATTAGCTCTGTGCACATCCCAGCTAACTATGTACCATGTTTAAACCTGTTCAAAAATCTGTCTGAGAGACTTATTTAGCACTCTGGAAGAGTGTTTCACAGGCAGAGAGGGGATCCTTTGGATAGGCCATCCATAATAATGCACAGATATGTTAATGATGAGAACATGAAACATAACCATATAAACTCTGATGGAGAATGTCATTACAATCAGACATATCACATTCACAAGTACTGCAGATGTTTGAAAGATAAAGCCGGAATCTGAAAGCTTTCTGAACTTTGGTGTACAAGAAGAGATTATTCTTTTACACTCAAACTTCTGGAAATGTTTAGAATGTGTTTAGAGAAAGCCATTTATCATTGAAATCATGTTGTTTTGAGCTGGCTTTATTACTGCTATGGAAGATTCCAAATTTAAGCATATTTGCTGTTACATTAGACATCACCAAACACTTGATTGTTAGGGGCATGGTACATATGACATTGTTTCGCAGCTTCATCAAGTGCCTAATGAGCTCCATAATGTTGCATCTGAGGACCAACCTTTATTACTTCTCAAGTTCTATTTTAGTGAGGTCGTCTGAGATCTGGTCAACTATAAATGTTACCAATTTCTTGAATGATGAGCCTTGCAGTTCTTTGATCAGGCTTGTTGCTATGAAGAGATCACCACCATTTTGCAACTTGCCTGTGAAACAGAATTAGTTTGTGTTACCTTGCCTCCTTTGCCGATTTTGACATCCTTTGATGTGTTGCAGAAAATACACCTATATATCCAGAGGTCATTTCTTTGCTGTCTTAGCCATTCATAGTATCCTTCTCCCCTTTTCTCCCATCTTTTCTTAGTACCCAAAACCACATCCAGCTCATTCTTCACAATCTCTAGGCGTTTCTATATTTCCTTTACAGTCTAAGCCTTTTAGTGCTAAGTGAGAATTTGAATGCTGTTAATATGCAATTAGGCATTCTTGTATAATCGAGACAACAATGATTTCAGGTGATACTCCAAACTTTGCTTAACTTTGGTAGATGAGCCATACAGTTTTGCGAACTGGCTTACTAAACTACTATTTATTTTTGTTGTTGTTGTTTTTGAACATTTCTTTGGAGCTCTGCTAGTGCATGACATAGCAGTCAAACCTGGGACAGCCTGTCTTCAACCTCCAGTGCTTATTTAGCTTGTGACCAGGTAGTTGTATGTATTCTTTTTCTTGTTTATACTGATTATGATAGTAAAGCTGCAAATAATTATGAAAGTCAGTGACCAAAGTTAGCAAAGTAGTCCTTAGAATGAAAACTTGATTTTATTAGCTTAAGAGCAGTGTGGGATTTGAGCCACGCTGAGATAACATCACACGGTAGGTCGCGCCTAAGGGCTGGCATTATCTCTCAGGAACACACACTCCTGGGGTGATTTATTAATTATGTTTAATTGCATGAAAATTAATGATCTTTTTCAGTGACTACTGGACTACTCTACAGCTGCACTTTAGCTTATGTTTCTTGGTATTTGAGCAGTTAAATGCTTTCACTTTATCTTCATTGACTCTCTATTCTCCTAGTATATAACTAATTTAATATAGTTTATCAGCATCATTGCTTTAAGCTTTCAGTAAGTTTTTTTTTTTTCCTGCTGTTTTTATTGCATTTACAATCTGTGGGCAAAATGGCAAATAAATGGCATTTACCTTAAAATTTTGCTTTATTTGAGAAAAGTTTAGAAATCATTCCCTACATAAATATCTAAGGGGTGCCAACCATAACTGTTAGTCTTCTGCTTAGTCTCTTGTAACTAGATAGTATCAAGACAACCAAGAAGTCTATATAACCAGAAAGTGAAACAGACTAAAAATGTTGCTGGAAAACAAACTTCAAAACTAGTGTTAAATAGCTGTACTGAAAACTTACTACCTCCTAAACACTAAGGCGCTAATGCTGGGGAAGATAAGCTACCGAAAGGCCGGAAGTGAAACCTTCAGATAAGAATCTGATTTCTGAAAGCATTTCCTAGCCTGGGGTCATAGATTTTTGTTGGTTGGTTGTTGTTGTTGTTTGACTTGACAGGTCTTAGTTCCTTTTGGATATATATATGATAAATTCATGTACTCCATATTCATAGACCTGTGATACTTACTAAACAAATTTAACATTCAAGACATTTCTATTTTTGATAACCTTTTTGTTGAATATAGTGTGTGGCTGATTTTATGGAGTAACTGTAAAAAGCTGGAAGACGTGATGAATGAATCAAGGAAAACGTGCTCTGAAGGAAAAGGGATGATGCTGTGCTCACTGCTGAGTGTTATTCATTATACTCTATAAGAACGTCTGCAGAATATTTAGTGATGAACAATTCTCAAGTCCAGTATATCTAGAGAGAAGAATGAGTTTGAGCCTTAAATATCTTTTTGTTAATTTTTAGCACATATTGCTCATTTTTCCAAACAGACAATCAAGCTTCTCCAGAAATGCATTTTCTTGAGAATTTGAAATATGTCTAAGATGAATCCCACTTTTAAAATCACTATCTCTTCATGGTAAACACAATACTGAACACCTGAATGATCCAATGCAGCCTATGTACCTATAACATTAACAATGCGCTATTACAAAGAATAAAAGTCATGACTCATAAGATAATTCAATTGAAAATATAAGAAGTTTTAAGTAGTGTAAAAAACATGAATTTAAGACTTCAACTGCTTTTTTGTTGTTGTGGTTGTTGTGTAACATTTCGCATGCTTTTTAAAAACTGCTGGAAGCTTGATATAGAAGGAAGAGTGGAAAGAAAGTATAACAACATTCAGGTCACTTAAATTAATGGTTACGTGTATATCTGCACTTAATGGTATGTTAAACTTTTTTGGTTTAAAACAACATAAAATTATAAAGAGCAAAAATTCTTAAAGCTTTCAGTTTATTACTCCTTCATTTCAAAATGGCTATTTAAAGCTTATCTCCTCAGCTATTTAAGAGATGACTTAATCAAGTACCTACATGAGGCAGTCTTATTTGATAATAGACAGCACTTTAACCTACCAAAGACATTAGAAAGTCAAATGGCTGGAAGCTGAATTTTGTCCAAAATGTCTTATGCTTTTTTTGTCATGAGAATAACTAACCAACGCAACAACTTACTGAGTGTTGTGGTCGAGTTTTCGTTTCTAGAAATCTTTAAATCAATATAGAATATCTTCTTTTAAGAACTTACATACTCAAAACAGTTGCTGACTAAATGAAATAATTTTGATGCTCCTTAGCCTATGTCAGTTCTGAAGTCAAACTAGTATATTTTATGAGCCTCTCCTGGTGTTAGAATCTATTAATTTATACATTTTGGCCTACTGCAGAGGGAAGTTGTATTAAATACAGCTTTTCTCTGATAATTTTTAATATTTAATTATAGCTCCATCATTCTAGACTGTTGGATGCTAGTGAACTGGCTAATGATGAATTACTTCCTGCTTACTAAATTAGCTGTGGCACACTCTTCAGAAAGTCAATAAATTTACCATGGATCTGAAATATCTTATTGGAGTCCCCTTTCACAAAACAGCAGCATGTCTAACTTCTTATGTACAGATCTAGAACATATGGACTTGAATTCCTTTATCTAAGCAGCACCTAAATTACATGTAAGGCTCTTTTTTTTTTCTAGTCAGTAGTGGAAGATGAGATTTGAATGGCTTCCTATTGATAACTATCTATCTTTTTTTTTTTGGATTAGAGTGATTTTAGTTCTGCATCTTACTGGATACATTAATTAGGATTAAATTAAGATTTTAAGACAAACTACGTCACTAGTTGTGAAACAGAAATCAAGAAAGAAAGAGATAGTTTCATCAAACATGTTTCTCTACTATTCTATGCAATTCTGCTTTTCTCTCAGTTAGCTATCTGAGCAACTATTATTTGCATCTATAGAGAAGTTGAGTTCTTAATCACAAAGAATGTCTGTTTCTATATCCTAAATCTGAATTCATTATATTCTGTCAGATTTCACAAAATCTGTCACCTAACCGTTTTCCAGAAATTTGTTTCACTTCTGAAGCCTAGTTTTTCGAACGAAAAGCTTTAATTCTCCCTCCACAGCCTCTGGGACAGATGCACGGTGTTTATAGAATCAGACTCACAAAGGGTGGCAAAGACCTCTAAGAACATCCAATCCAACTGTCCACATATCACCAATATTTCCCACTAAACCATGTCCCTCAGTACAGTATTTAAATGTTTCTTGTATGCCTCAGGGATGGTGACTTCACCACTCCCCTGGGCAGCCCATTCCAGCACCTGATCACTCTCTTGGAGAAGTATTTCCTAACGTCCAGCCTGAATCTCCCCTGGTGCAACTTGAGGCCATTCCCTCTAATCCTATCACCAGTTACGTAGGAGAAGAGGCTGACACTCACCTCACTACAACCTTCCTTCAGGTAGTTGTAGAGAGTGATATGGTCACCACTGAGCATCCTCTTCTCCAGTCTGAACAATCCCAGCTCCCTCGGCTACTCCACATAAGACTTGTGCTTCAGACCCCTCACCAGCTTTATTGCCCTTCTCTGAACATTTACATTTATTTTTCATTTGTATTTATATCATCCCTTCCCTTTTATTAGTGTGAGACCCATGTTTCAGAGTTGTCAAAGTGTAAGGTGATGTGTTGTTCCAAAAGGATTGTATCTTATGTATCGCATGACTTAATGTGACCTATAACACATGTATGCATCATTTTAATACAGACTATAACAAAAGGCATTCCTTTAGTCATTATCTTAGGAACAATTAATGATTTTAAAACTTGACCAGACACTATGTATGATGTACTGGGGAATGGTAATACTCAGACTGCATCCATAACAAAAGGCTGTGCTTTTCAGCCATGTGATCTTCACAAGGCCAAGTTTTGGGCTGTCTCTGATGTGTCCTGGCTGCCAGGGCATGCTGAAGTTAGCGAAATCTTTTCCATCAGGCAAAACCAACTGATTCTTCAGTGAGTATTTTAGAATTTTCTGACTGCTAAAACCTGCAATCAAATGATTTCCCTACCCTGACTACGTTGCACAATAGAGCATTGTTCTGAATGCCCTTATACCAAACTAGACATAAAACCTGGTTGAAAGTGTTTCATTTTCTCCTGTATCCTGGATACTCTCATTAAATATGGGCAAATTCTAAACATTATATTTCCATTCTGCAATGGTCACAAATAATTTCTCCGATAATATGCTAGAGAGGCTTCCTTAAAGGAAGGTGCAAGACGCATTTTGAATTAATGCTGAGAAAAGTACCCAGAATTCCATCTTAAGATATTAATTAGGTTCGATATTTTTGAAAATTCATCTGTTGAGAGGAAATGTACACTGATGTGCAAAGAACCTTTAAGAGCAGGTCTGCCTCATTACAGAACTTTTTGATTAAAAGATATAATTGAAGAAATATTTAGGTGATATGAAAGTTAAATCCAGAAGCTATTCCTCACAAATCGTTTTCATGTATTAGTGACCCCATTGCTACCTGATAGAAGGACCACTTCATGGAGAAACAGCTCTTCTTGGTGACAGTATTTATAGCTGCCAATCTATGACATATGGTATTCTATAATGACAGTGCTGAAATTGGCTTTTACTTCCTTAAACCGTCATTGTATTGAACCATGTAACCAGAAAATCACAATGTAGTGATCTTTCTGTATGCTAATCCATCTATGAGAGCTTAATGACTTGTCTGTTCATGTTGGAGATAATAAACCTCACAATGGAAGGAATAGCTGTCTCAGTGACTTTGCATAAATCATTATTTGTAAAAGTGAAGGAAAACCTATACACAGAAGCGAAGCAATAAGATTGCTCACCTTTTTGATATTAACTCTGATAATTGGCTTTAAAGCATCTGTAATGTAGGGAATAAATAGATACAGAACAAAAAAATAAATATTATCCCAAGGTGTAATCAATAAGATCTCCTACATAGTCAGTAAAATCATTGAATATCTCAGAATGATTGACCTTTCCAAAGCAAAGCCATGCTATGTGCTTGTAAACAACAGTATTTTGTTCAAAGACCAGAGATTATTTCTTTCTACTATGTATTGCATAGAGTTTAACAATTCAATAACTGAAAACTGAGGTAATTGTCAAACCTTACTTTTATAGGAAAACATGAGGGATCTGAGCCTTTTTAAGTAGGAAAGTTGCACACTGGTGTGATTTACAGTGTCTGCAGAAAACAGTGCTTAGGATATCTCCCAGAGAAAACATCTGTAATTAATTGAACAAATGCAACAGAAAGTGTACCTACTCTGACAGTTACTAAGAAAGCACAGGCTTTAGAGAAAATTACCGACATATATGAGTTGTGAGCACTCGAACACCCATTCAGCCTGAATTTGAACAGCAAATAAATAAAATTAGTAATTTTATATCCAAATGAGAATTAGGTTCCATTCTTTTTCTTTTTATACTGATTTACTTAACTTATACTTACTTAATTTATACTGATTTACTTAAACATTCCTCCCATTAAACAAATAGATTCTGTTTTTGTTCTTGTGTACCTATATTCTTTAAATGGTGAGAAAGTGATATTCACCAAACTGTGACAACAGATAGCAATGCATATGTGTGTTTCAAATCGGCCTTGCCTTAGCTGTACCTTCTTTCACATTGACTGTCATTCTCTCATTGGAGTTTGTCTTGAGGAGTTTATGTTCAGCACTAGAGCTAGTGTCTTTACTAGTGATTACACAGAACAAAGGCTTTAACCAGAAGATGAAGAAAGAGAAAAGCAAATGGAAACAAAAAGCCGGAGCTGAAAGACCAGAAAATGAGCCTTTTATAACTCTACTGGTTAGTGTTTTAGATAATTAAACTGCAAATTTAATCTGTATTGACATATTCTCAACACTGCGTCTTCTGTCAAAGGTATCAAGATGTCAAAGAAGATAGGTGGAGGGAATATTAATATAAATCTAAAATATGCAATGAATTTACTTTGAATTCCTTTGTGAAGTGACCTCTCTTCCTACACATCTGCACGTGTCCTTTCCTTGCTTAAAAACAATTAGAAAATCATTTTTTCCAAGTGCTGTAGGTTTCACTTATTAACTGTAAGTCATGCATTTATATAGCTTCGTTAAAATTACTTTTTATTAGAAATGGTCACTTGACTGATGATGTAAGAATGATGTCAAGGGTAGTAAGCTCAGCATCTGAAGTCAAGGCAGTTCCTGGATGTCTGATGGCATTTAGTCCATTAGCAGAGACCCAGCTCAGGTGAAGTGCATCAGACAGGAAGATCACCTTCACCATATCTTTAAACTGCTTTGAGCCATATTGGACTACAAGTGATGTCCCTTTAATGCCAAAGACTCCATGAGTTATTTGGGTTTTAGTATGCTCCACACAGGACATTCTGAAAAAGTTCAAACATGCTCCAGGGAACAAAACACCCCATTGCCAAATGTATAGTGTGTTTCCTGACATGAAGATCTGAAATAACCTTTCTTTTGTAACTGCTATGCACGAAAAACTGTTATGTTCAGAGGCAGAACAGAAGAACATTACTTTTAGTTACTACTAGAAGAGAGAGAATCACATCTGACTTTCGAATAATAATTTTGAGCAATGAATGTACAGTATTTATTTTCCCCTCAATATATCTGTATAGTTCAAATTTATGTTTATGTAGTTTAAACATAGGCTGAATGAACCCCACAGTGTAAATAAAAAGCACTTGGCCTTCTTGTTAGTAGTAAGCGGTAATGAACTCTACGAGTACTTTTGTATAATATGCTTAAACAGTACCCTGCTAATCTCATATTTTCTTAGAGTTTGTAAAATGTTATTTTACACTGATGGTAATGGTTAAAAAACATTTCTTACTTAGCTAATTACTGTGAGCAATTAATAGTTTAGAAGTTGAATACATCCTGCAGATACTCACACTCTGATTCTGAAATTCATTTTAGTTTCATGCGGATATAGTATCCAAAGGCAAAATTTATACCCAAACAATTTAGTTATCCAAAATGCCTTTGATTTATTTTCCTCATTTATATTGTCATGGTGTTTGAAGTGTGCCATGCTGTCATGAAAAAGCTATGGAAGAAATATCCTCTCCATAAAATGTGCAATCAAAAGCATATATCCTGCAAGCTGCTCTTCATGAGAGGACCTTTATCCCCCCAGTGGAGGTCTTTTCAAACACATCCTAGGAATAAGGAACTTTTTTTTTTTTTTTAATAAAAAATTGAAGAAGGCTGAAGGATCAGGAAGCATAAATAAGAAAGGCTTTTTAATTCAGTGATCCTCTAGAATTCATCACCACACTCTGAGATGCAAGACAGATTATAAATATCTTCAAATATGTAATAAAATGCATCACAATGTAACCACCTATTTCTAATTATTATAATTACCACAAAAAGCACATAATTAAGAAGTTATCTGTGGTGCCAAACTAAGCAGCTCAGAAGTGCCAGACATAATCATCTATGTGGCGTTAATTATGCCCCACCTCTGTGCTTTCATGGACCTGAAAGAGGAAGGAGTTCTCTCCATAGGGTTTTGCTCTCAAGGCATGTGAATAAGACCTTCATCAAAGATGCCTGGTGAATATAAATTGGATATTCCTAATCCTCCTAGGGATTCACCATCATAAACAAACGGTCTTTTAACATCAATCTGGCGAAAGTTTTGTTTTAAATTATCAATGTGTGTAATTACAATATATTTCCTGTAGTTCCTTAACCGTTGCAACACAGATGTAAAGTATGAAAACTGACATACTGGTGTTAAGTCAATCAGCTGCCAATGGAAAGTGACTCCTACTACAATGGTAGAGTGAATGATCAGAAAAAAAGGCCAACCAAATTTCCTCTGCATTCCTGTCATTCCTAAGCAAGTGCCTAAGTACCTAAGTACTATGTCTGATATTTTACCTAATGTTGTGTTGGTAATGGCCTCTGTCCAGACCTTCGAAATGTTCACTGTCAACACTTTTGCAGAAAGCTAAATATTCCTTTAAAAAACAGGTGATGAAAAACCAGAAATTGATACTTCAGTTAAACACAAATGGAATTTTAAGAGACAAAGAGGAAAGGTAATTCCATAGTTCAAGACCTTGTTTATTGCCGTGTTTCAAGTACTTTGCTACAAAGAACACAAGTGATAGCATTCTTAGGAATGCTTTCTTTTCTTAGCAAAAATCTTTTATAATAAAAATATTGAGAAATATAGAAATGAGTTACTGCTCTCTTTCAAAGCTACCGGACTTTGCAACCCAAGTAACACTTTTCTCAATGTAGAGTTTTTGTGGTAACTTTAATAAGCAGTCACATAAGGATTTGGAAAAATGTCGGCAATTCACGTTTCTTATCTATTTGAAGATACTTAACCTTTACTTTTGTGTTTTACAACATATTCACAGCATCCGTCTATTAACACATGACTTCTAGAAGCTTACCGGTTTTTACAATAATAGAAAAACTGTTGGTTTTATTTTCAGCTGCAATCATAATTCTGAGCTTAGTCTGGCTGTTTCTTTCTTCTAAGCCTCATTTTTTTCCAAAATGCAAAGTGACATACTAACCTTCCTTTACAGTCCCCAGTAACAGCTGTAGCTGAGAATGTTGTACAGAAAAACTATATTTTCCTGGTGCAGTTTTCAGTTTCCTACTTTCTAATGGGCACCAACGTCTCCTTATTCATAGCTGCAGTGAGAAGTACTCACACCACACTGCTGACAGGAGCCTGGTTTCTGCTTCCATTTTTGTTTTAGGTGTAAAATAAGACAGTAAATGTTTATTTAGGAAAGTGCCATGGCCTTTAATGCAGCATTTTGTGTTTCTCTGGCAACTTTCAGTTATTATTTT
Source organism: Gallus gallus (assembly GCF_016699485.2). Lineage (NCBI taxonomy): Eukaryota > Metazoa > Chordata > Aves > Galliformes > Phasianidae > Gallus > Gallus gallus. The sequence continues at coordinate 73,848,205 of NC_052535.1, read as the reverse complement.
ATAAGACCTCAAGTGAGAACTATTCAAGATTTTAATGTAAACATTCAAAGAATGTATTCAGGCTGACCCTTGGTCACAAACTGCTGCTCCACCACTGCACTGCAAGTATTTCAGGGATGCCTTGTAGTCAGCAGTGTGCAGAGGAAGTGATATTTTATAAGTTCATCATAGACACCTTTTCAACAGCCATCTCTAGGAACCACATCATCGACTGTATTTGCCTGCATTTGTTTTTATACTATCAATTCTTCAAAACATTGATGAAGTGGGAAAATACATGCAAGGAAAAAGACTTATTTTCCTGGGTAATATTAGATCAATTTCAGAAGAAAATTTTGTGGATTATTAAGTACCTAAATTTACCAAGGCTTGTTTTTTCCAAGCTTTAATCAAGTGACTCTTCACAGGCTTCTGAGAGAGGCAAAATGCATTGCTGAGTCCACACCAAATTGGCCTGGGATGGAGATGTTTTATGACATTGTTCAGGGTCCCTCAAGCAGGAAGGGAAAATGATGAAAGCAGCTGGATATATTCAGTCCCCATGCAAGTAGTTACATTTTCAAGGATTTTAGGTTGCACTGGCTAGCAATTATTCTCTAAATCTTTATAAATTACAGTAAAGAATGCATATGTCCTATGCCTGCCAAAAATAAGCTGAAAAGAGGTCTTAAAATGTAAAGTGGATGTCCTTTTCCACTCATTCCGCTAGAAAGGTTTGCATTTAAGTTTCAGACATTTAATTCCACATCCTAAAATGCCAATACATTACTCAGGAAACTTCAGCTCGAAGCAATTATTTTTGGTGTTTTGATCACTGAATTTAATTTTTTTTTCCTAATGATAAAGAATATCCACATATGACTATTCAGAAATCTGAAAGAAACCATAAGTTACAGGAAGTCTGAATTAGGTCCACGTTTTCCAAGATGAGCTTAAAACATAAGATTAATGATTGTACAAACTTGTTAAATTGTCCTTTGCATTTCTTTATGGATCCCATTATTCCTTGAAAAAATTTAAGGACATTTTAGTTTTTGTTGGAACTAACGCAACCTCTCTTATCTATGAGGCTGTGGTTCCCAGCTGTTGGATAGAGGACATGCTTTTCTTATTACTCTCATCTGGTACTAAATGATAAGAGGGACAACAACACTCCATTTTAAAACTAGCTATTGCAATGAAAATCTCCTATTGTTACACGGGGCAATGTTAGTGGTTAATATTAATCTTTATGAATCTAATAACCTAATGAAATCATTTGCATCATGGCTTATTCCATATACTGTTGCTTGCATTACGTTGCCAGTAATGTGAAGAAAGGGCTTATTTTTCACAATTTAAGCATCTTGTAGAGTAAGAGTATTCAGCAGATGCAAATGAATTGCTTTAAACAATGAGAAATACCGCGCCTCCTGCAAATGAATTGATTTAGACAATGAGAAATACAGCACTTCTTGAATGAGTCAATTTGCAAAGTACTGCAAAATTTTCAAGTGCTAGTATTTTTAATGAGTCTCATGTTGTTTGTATAGGAATGTCTAGAAGATGAAGCAAACCAATTCTCATGGCAATTTTTCCTTTTCTACTCAACCTTTTATAAATACCAAATACCCACTGTCAAGCTAGTTATCAGATGATGAAAATCCAGTCCATTGTCTTGGAGGCTGTGTTAGAACTGTGGTGGTTTGGATTAACCCAGACATGCACAAAAATCTGTTGACTCTAATGCTAAATTGCTAACTGTAGTCCTGCCCTCAGTCCTCTCCTTAAATAATCCACAGTTCCTCTAATCCTGAATTACCACTGAAAGCAAGCTCAGAAGTGAATTGTGCACTCCTGCTGTATCTCACCAGGGCAGGGTAGAGGAGAAGGATCATCTCCCCAAGCCTACTCTCCCTGACTCAGACCAGAAGGCTGTTGGCTACTGTTGTTAGAAGGCCACATAGCTGGCTTGTATTTATGGAGATGTTTTATTTTTTCTACAGCCATGATAGTGCTTGCAAAAACTGCAGCGTAAATGTTGTATTAAAAGTTTATCTATAAAAACTATTCACTAACACCAAAATACTATAAGAGGGAACTCCAGTTTTTCAAGACATATGATCTTCACTAGGTAATGAGAAACTGTCCTGTTCATTGAACTGACCCAGCTGCACACTTGTGCTTACTAGCTGTACAGTGAGTATTACTCATCCATGGGGAGGTGTTTGGGTGACAGCACATAGGTACAGGTACTAGATTTTGAGGACCATCCTCTGAGGCTCTGATTTGTAGGTTACAACACTGGCTTAGCTCTTTGGAGAGAGCTCAGGTCTGCTCTCCTTGGCATCAGGATCAGGTGCTATACTTCTGTTGATGTTGATAGATAATTTGTAAATTGCGTTGTCAACACAACAGTTAATCTGCTCCAGACAGCTCATAAACAGTTCCATGATTAATTCTTCCAGTCTGTGTCTTCTGGACAGGATTTACAGCGTTCTACTTGTTTGGATGAAAAATAGAGAGAGACAAGCTGTCACCACTGAGAAAAAGAGTATTTTTTTCCTTTGCTTTGTAGCTTAAGAGTCATTTTATCATGACTTTACTGTATGAAAATGGCAGAAGATTTAAATTTGTGACTGATGATGCAGAAGCTGTAAAACTTGATGGACTCAAGAGTGTTCATACCATATTACCACAAGCTACACATATTTTAGGCTGGGAACATCCAGTTCACAATGCAATAGCAATTTAGAAGTGTTAGTCCATGATCAATGCATAGGATGATGTTAGCCAATGACATTTGAAAGAGCTGTTTATTTATAGCCTCGGCTGAATATTGCAACACAGCTGGAGGAAAAATGAGTAATTTCAAAGACAATTCAGGAGATATGTTGTGGGTGAGGGGCTGGGGGACACTGAATTTACTGTGTCCAGATACTGAATAGCATTAAAACAAAAAATCTGAAGGAGTAAGGCTTGCTTTGCTGACCTTGTCTTTGGTTATCATATTAAATTTAACTTACAGCTCGGAGGATCGTGTTACTTTGGCACTGGAATATTTTTCATTTATATGTACCTTTGAATCAGCACACTACTACTGTTCATTCAGTTCAGCCAAGACATAAGCATAATTCTGGATCACTTTTGACATAAGGTACTTATATCACCCCCAAGCACAATTACCAACCGATAACTAGAGTTTGAAAATTAGAAACTCAATGCCACTAAAGTAAAATTCAATTCCTATCAGAATGATTGTGATAAAACATATACAAGCAGTTTGTGGCTGATATGGGAAGATTAAAGCAAATAGCTATCTATTAATTTCAGGAGTATCAGAAATGTAAATAAGAACCTTCCACACCAGTTCCTTTTTGAATGCTAGCTGATTTCAGCAATCCAGCTCTCTTGGATGAAATACATTTTTGAAATCTGCATTTCCAAGTTTGCATATCTACAGCTTTACCGCCAATTTTATTCTACTTTTTCCTTTCTCTTTATTTTCTCCACTTTCTAAACCTTCTGGAAAATTAAAAAAAAAAAAAAAGTACTTAAAAAAAATTTTATTATGGTACATGTATGGATGTTCGTAATGTAAAGTAAGAAAGTCTGCCCCTAAGAAAGGATAGCAGTAGACTGGTGCTTGTATATAGTCTGCATACAACACCCAGGGTAATGCTAATCTAAATATAGAAAGTAATTACACTGACCTTGATACCTCTCATAATTATCTTGCTTATAGTGCAAATGTTTTGCTGAAGATGTCATCAAACCCATAGTTTTAGATCTATTTCCACTAAGAAACTCCCTCTAATCATTGCTCTACAAATATTGTGGTTTAAACGATACCAAAGAATCAGTGTATTTAATAGCCATAATTGTTCCAAGAGAGAATTAAGATGAACCTCCCTCACAGACTTAATTCCAATGGCTTTCATGTACTTCTTGCAGTGTCAAAGCATTTAAAACACTGTTTTATAGAAGATTATCTTGTACCTGGGGAAAAAGAAAGAACAGAAAGAACAATTTTATGGAGTTAAAAAACCTGAAGTGCACTTCATTCTTTCACAGAAACAGATGTCAGAAATTGACAAAACGCCCTAATATTTTCCAACTTGTAAGAAACATTTCTGATATACAAGGTACATACCAACAGCAAGGCTAAACACAACACTAGCCCCTGAGAAACAAGGGGCTCATTCATCCACACAAAGAGAATAATACACAGTGATTTTCAATCTTCTGAGAACAGCAGTGGACTATTGGGCTTATTCCATGATTATAAAAGCCTCATAATCTATGACTGCTGCAAGCAGAAATGATTTATTGGAGTACTCTCACATATATGAGATAAACCTATAACTTGCTGGCAGCTATTTTTTTAAAGGAGAGTATTAAAGGAAAGGCGAGCAGCTTGCTTACTTTGTAGCCTCAGAAAGCAATGATTTGCATCTCCAAAATATCAGTTCTGATGAATGGTTGTAGTGAAATTATAACTGCTGTTATACAAAGAGATAAACTTTCACCTCCATGAGGAAAATATAGATTACAAAAACTGATTGTAAACAATCGATGCTTTATATTCCTTTTTCCTAACTGAGCAATTTTTGAATTTATGCCAGTCCAACAAAAGCATTAATAATGCTTAGCCAGTAGGTATTTGTGAAAGAAATTGGAAATTGTTTTTAATTTGTTAGTCTGGTGAGGTGATAACATGCTGATTCAAGAAGGAGGAAGAATTGATATTACGTGTTTGCTATTTGCATACATAAATATAGAAACACACATATAAGTGTATGTCCTCCTACACATATACTCACTCTTCTGCACAAAAGAAGATAAGTATAGTGAATACAGGAAGGAAAATCATAATCAGTTTCTGAAAGATAAGAAAGGAAAGTAACTCAAAAGCAGAGGAGTCTCCAATGAGTTATGAAACTTATTTCCTACATATCACAGACATTTTCAACATTCCTTTTATATGTGTTATATAGTTTAAATTAGTCTTATTTTATCTTCTTATTGAGTCTTCTTCTGTTATCTCATCTGTAAAAGACAGTGCAAAGCATACTGCCTATTTGCTCTATATAATCTATGGGATAAGATCTGCAAGGGAAATTTATTATAAATAATGTACTTAGATGCATTTTAAAAGCCTTGTCCTATTCAACTGAAGTTCTTCCTTTTGATTTCAAAATCAGTGAAAGGTTCATACACTACAGAACAAAGAAGTGAGTAATAAAAGAAAGAAAATCAGAACTACAGCTGGAGTGCAACTCTCAGTATTTCCAAACCTAAACGCAAGAAGCAACATGTTAAAATACTCAGATGGGAGTCACGAAAATTCTTCATGCAGAAAATTTTACATGCTTTGAGATGCCTTCTTTTAGTGCAAATAAATCTATGCTCTCACATTTAGGAATTCTTTTTGCCTATTTAATTCATTTCAGCATCAAAAAAGGGTGATATCACACATTTGTGGAGTACAGGTAATCTGAGGCCTGGAATTAAACAAATATTTTAGAACTGAGTCCCCACAGATTTTGTAGTCTCTTTGATATTAAAGAGGGATGAGTAGTGAAAAAATAGAAGGCCAAGAAAGAGCCCTGGGTAAGGCTAACATATTGGAATGAGGTATTTAAATAATCTAATATGTGGGGCAGAAGAGTTACACACACAGAAATGTTAATCTGCATTACAATAGGACGTGAGCTGGCAAAAAATCAAGTCTCTGTGCAGAAACACTTAGTGCTTGTTAGGTGTGAGGTAAGTTTCGCAGGTGCCAAGGCTGGGCAAGGTTTTGCTGCCTTCTTAATAGGAAAAGAGAAAAAAAGTTTCTTCCTCTCTTTTCCCTTTCACCACAGCCTTTCAAAACCTTCTGTATCTTACAGAACATGTGTTTACTTGACAGATTTGTCATGATTCCTTTATAGATAAGTTTTAGGTAGATTCTGCACTATATGAAGAATATCTATTTCGTCCTTGATACTGTATTCCAAATACAGTGTTTGAAAGTGACTCACATGCCTGAAAAGGAGTGTCTTGCATCATTTGACACGTCCTGGGTCACCTTCATGGAGCTGGCAGGTATGACCCACGATCCTGCACCTTTCTGTACTGGCAGTTAGGAATCATATGTCATTGTACACCTATGTTAGCACAACGGAATTGTGCCTCTAATTCTACATTAATACAATTGAAAAGAATAAAACTTTTCTATCAAGGGTGTTTGAGATGACCTAGATTCACTCTTCCTCTTGCTTCTTCTACATGGTGGGTTTCAAACTCACCTCATCCTTCCCAGAGGTGTCCTTCTCAGGTTTGGACCATAAGATATTAGGGACATTCACAAAACTTCCTGCTATTCTATGCACAGAAATTTTGAGGTTCAAAATTTTATGTGATGAGAGAGCAGAGAGAGAAGGTGTCTGTGGGCAAGTGGAGTCCTTTCTTCCAGTGCAAAGCATGTCACTGCAAATTACAGAAACATTTTGCTCCCAGGAGTAATATCCGCATCCACAGAGCTTCAGCTACTTGCATCTGCTTCCCTTGGGTGCAGATCTCTTACTGCTTCAATCTGTGCAGTCAGTATTTCCCAGGGTGAAGAAGGCAGAACAGGGAGAAGCAATTTTAAAAGGTGCTTTTATCACTTTCTAGTGAATTTTTTGATAAATATTTTGTGTTGAGAAAGTCTGGTTCAGAAAAATACAACTTTTTTTTTTTATTATTATTATTTTTTTTTTTTTTTTTTTGCATGAATGTATCATTGTATTTAATCATTCTTTGTGGAAAATTTCCTTAAACACAGGTGGGCATTTCTAGTATAAGCTAATGTGTCCTAGAATAGGGAATTACTTAGTGGAAATAATTGGGTTAATTGCAGGATGGATTGGAATCTCTACATTACAATCTCCAGGACAATAACTTATCCACAAAGACAATAGTTCAACCTACTGATTGTATTTCAGCTTCTTCCAGACGGCACTGTTCACCTTTTAGGAATGACTGAGCTTCCATTGTGAAGGAAGGACTGGCTCTAGTTTTGAGTGTAGAACATTGGGGCACTAAAATTAAACCTTCTTTTCCATATCAGAAAGATTGAAGAACTTCCTCAAACTGAGATTACATGTGTGATCTGGTAAATTATTCCAGGACATATTGGCCCTTGATATTTTGAAGGACATTTGAAATGACTTTGTTTTGTCTGAATTGAGAATTTGACTTTTTTTTTAAAAAAAAAAACTTGTTGATCTTTGTTTGAAGAAAAGAAATTGTACATTTCAAATTATGAATATGTGAAAATGATTATATTTTGTACATGTACTAAAACTTTCAGGTTACTCCACAACAGAATTTCCGTAGTTCTACCAAAATAAAATAGTAATAAGGAAAAGATAAATTTGGAATCTTTCATAACTGTAGGCCTGCTTTGTACATACACCAAAAGAAAGTAATTTATTTTAATAAGGATTCTGACCAAGCAAAGTACTTAAGACTTAAGGGGAGAGGGGGGGGGGGGGGGGGGGGGGGGAGGGAAAACTGAATGAAAAATTGAGAATGACTGAATTTTAAAAATGTCTTCTTCAAGTCTGATCAATTTTTATCTTCAGTCTGATTTACTATTTGGTGCAATTCAAAATTGTTTGTAACTTTATTATTGTAAATTGTACTGTTCTGTCATCTAATTTCAAAGCTTTTACAACTTCCAAATAAATTATTTTGAAATCGTTTAATCACAGACAAACTAAATAAAACATTTGTTACTTCTTTCTTGTTTTGCACTCAGATGCTTTGGCTGGATGTTTTTTCAAAGCACAGGATCATATCCTACGAACAGACAGTTCCTCACAGCCATCAACTGCCTTTTTTTGGTCAGGAAGTGAAAATAAACAAAAGTAATCTTCCAAAGAGAGATTTCTAGTTACACTTTAAATGAAATGCTCCCCCCTTAAAAGGATTTAAATCTGATTTAATGAGAAATTTATTGTATGTTAATTAAATACAAACTGATTACTATGAATATTTATTGAAGTGTAACAATAATTTGCATGAAGATAGATGTTGAACAACTGAATTTCAGTAAATATGTTCCTAATAATTATTTAACATTCACTAAATTATGCAACTAAATGATTTTTGGCAAAGATATTGAGTATTTATTGTATACTATAGGCCCAATTTTATCATTACCTACACAGGTGCAATCCCATTTAATTAAAAGGGAAGTTGTTGTCATGTAGTTGAGGGCAAGATGCAATCATATATACCAGCTGATACTAAGCATATTTAATGATATTGAACAGCAGTACTGAGATCTAAAGAAATCATTCTATTGAATTATTTCAAAACTCGTGAAAACTAAGCTGAATGACCCAGCCAGAATCTCTTATTTTTAATATACTAGGCACCATACAACCAAGTCCAGTTTTAGGATTGTCACTGTCCATGGAGTTTCACATCCACTCATTCTTGCATCCTACTTTTTAAAGTTTTTGACAGCCTATTTGGTCATGCATATATCCAACTGTACTACTCCACCAAGCCTTACAAAAAGTACAATGCAGAAAAATCCTACCTTGATTCCTCTCTACTGCTGTTCCTCTAACAGTGAAATTGTGTCCACAGCTAATCTAATTTACCTACGGAAAATACTGAAAGCTAATTTTGGATATTACTAGTATCTCTTCTAGGTGCAATATAAATTACAAATAATACTATGGCCTCTTGTTTGAGTGAGTCTCATGAATAATTTAGGAAGTATAAGGAAAGATTAAACATAAGAGAGAACCCGTTTTCTGTAGGTCAGTGATGACAGTATACATCTGAGACTGGAGAGCATCTCACCCTCCATCTATTTATGAAATTCTATCTAGTGTCTCTTAAATGTTTATTTTGAATAATCATAACAGAGGTTCCTCACCCTTAGGCTTGCTTGTAAACAATGGAAATGTCACAGATTTTGTTCCAGGAATAGTTTAATTTAGGGCAATTTCAGAGCTTGCTACATACAACTAATACTAAAAATCTCAAAGGGAATCGAACAGGACAGAGAGAACAGAGCCTGCAGTTATGCCTTTTGCACTTATTTGTCAGCCCACTTCTATATTTATTTCTCATGCTACATTGTTTGAATCAGCACACTGTCATAACTTTTCTCCCTCACACATGGCAGTGAAGCATTGGGATGGGTATTGGGATTTGCATGCTCACTGCACATCCAGTGCACTTCAGCTAGAAGTGGGAAGCAGACTGAAAGGGAAGATATGCTTCTAAAGGAAAAATCTGTCAGTCATAGTGCAATTGTCATCCATCTCATTCCTTTCTATCTGTCAGTGCTACAAGATATGTGGAAATAGATTGTGTCTTTGAAATCTCAAGGACTTTATAAGAGCTACTGGAACACTAAGGGTTCCTATCCTTAGGAAGAAAGTCCATCTGGAATTTTCTCCATCCACTGCCAAATTCCCTAAATATTCCCTAAAATACCATCATGAAATCTTATTTTGGTACTTACATATGTCATGAAATCAACCTTGCTTTCTCCCCTTTTTCATAGTATAATTTTTAGAAAATTAAAATATGGAAAACACAGGTCTAAGTAGTTTTCTTAGTACACCACTAAACTGTGTGCATTTGTAGGAACAGCCCTGTTATTTAAGAAAGCTAATGATATTATCAGCTGAATGGAAAGTATAATTATGAAATGGGTTGCACAATAATGCTACCTCTGTTTAATATGCTTTCTAAAGATTAAGATTAGATAATATAACCAATGTTGATGATACATTTTGATATATCTGGTGAGTGGTGTTTGTGTGCAATTAAAACTTGAAATCCTGAAGTTAACCAGATATGACACTTAAGGGTACTTAAGAGAGCATGTCTTTGTGGTCTTCTTATTTTTTGTCATTAGCACTAGGCTATTTCATTCTTCCTGATGTCAGTAATCTATAAGCAAAATTTTAAGTATAAACACTAACAACAAGCTGAGGTAGGCCTTATCTCCCTCTGCACTTTAATGAACAATTTTAATAATAAAGCATATTAACCACGAGCTGATGTCAGTGGCTGTCTGCTTTTCATTTTTTTAATCAAATGGTTAGGGATAAACCTAGCAAAAGAACCCAGTTATTCAGTTAGATGCTGCCTGACCTGAGAGTCAACAGCTTTCCTGACCTCATGTAGTCAAGAGTTATGAGATGAATATGAGGAAGCCAGGAGCAACTAAAAACTCTGTCAGTTTTCTTGCTGTTACCACCTTAGCTGTATTTTCCACAAAGTGTCCTAAATACAGGCATCTCTAACAACCTTTCACTTTTTAGATTTTATATGAATCTTAGCACTTTTTCTGACACAAAGCAAAACCCTTGACTGTTTGCTTCCTAGCCCTGAGGTTGAAAGGTGTCATAGTTTCCAGTCAAGAGTTCCCAGAAGGGTTATTAGCTAGTGTCCACTTCCATTACAACCTCCAGCACTTCAAATCCTCAGATGTGAAACTTATTTCAAATCAAGATCATGCAGCCTCTCTAGTGCTCATAAGAATATCCCCATTGTTGATAATTGCTAGAGTAAGCTGTTTTCAGTTATTCCTTTCCTAAGCATTTGCATAGGATTGGCTTCTGTAACAAATGTTATTTCAGAAGGGAAGTATTACTGTCAGTGCTCCAGCAAGGCATTGCTTCCCTCAGTCTACAAGTGATGAATGCAGAAAAGAGGGGAGAAAAGTATAGTCAAGAAATGAAAGGTTTGAGTTGCGCTACCATCCTGCATTTTCTGTCCTCTTTTCCCTTTGTTTGGGATTCATAGACAAGGTAGTCTCATAAAATGTCTGTATGGTGACTGACAAGATCTCTCTTCTTGGAACCAAGTACATTTCTCAGAGGCAAATGATGCCCTAGTGTAAGGCACTATGGTCACATATCTCCTGCAGTGCTCTTAGGAGGTCAGGCCTTCAAGCAGAGACTCAGCAAAGGGCAGGCAAACATTCCTAGCTATCCTAGTTTTGAAAGAAACAACTTGACAATGGTTCTATTGCTATTTACAATCATGCGAGCAAATGGGATGGCCTCAAAGGGCGTTGTATCATAGAGTATTGAATGGAGGGACTAAGGTCTTCCTAGGTCTTCTCAATGATTATTTTGTCTCTTCAGCAAAACAGAAACAGGGAAAAAACTGATGAAAAATTACTTTAAGGTAATTTCTTTAAGGTCTTTTTCAACCTGAGCATTCTGTGATTCTATCTACGAGGAGCGACTGAAGGAACTGGGGCTGTTTAGTCTGGGGAAAAGGAGGCTGAGGGGAGACTTTATTGCTCTCTTCCAATATATGAAAGGTGCTTACAGCAAGAGCAGGGTTGGTCTCTTCTCACTGGTGACAGGTGACAGGACGAGGGGAAATAGCCTCAAGTTGTGCCAGGGTAAGTTTAGGTTGGATATCAGGAAACACTTCTTTACAGAAAGGGTTGTTAAGCACTGGAATAGGCTCCCCAGGGAGGTGATTGAGTCACCATCCCTGGATGTGTTTAAAAACCATTTGGATGTGATGTTCAGGGACATGATTTAGCGGAGGGTTGTTAGGGTAGTATGGTTAGGTCGTGGTTGGACTTGATGATCTTTAAGGTCTTTTCCAACCTGAGCAATTCTATGACTCTATACTAAACTGGTGAATGCAAGAAATATCAGATCTGATTTCTCCCCCCCCCCTTTTTTTTTCTCCTTTAATCCTCTTGAACTGTTATAATGTGGAAAGATTATGGGGAGGACATTTCCTTGCCAACACCAATTCTTATATTTGTCTTCATTTAGGAAAGAGCACCAAACTTTGAATCCCTGTGGAAGGACCCCTATAGCTCTAAGCAAGGTTAGTCAAGAGCTAACTCCCTCCCCTGTGTACTGGAGTCTTCTGAAGAGAATGCAGGCAAATAAATCCTTTTATAGATTTGGCCTTAACCTTGTCAGGTTCTGCATCTTGTTTTTTGTCAGCTCCCAGACAAGGAGGACATGTTCAGATGTGCTTATTTTCTTATTATCTGTTTTCTTTGTAAGGCTTCTGTTCTAAATCAAACTTCTTTTGGAGATCATTATTTTGTGCTGTCATTTCCTGGACGGAAGAGTGTAGATGGTTACCTGACACCAGGCTTGCTAAGTTGTCAAAGTGAATAGAAAGATCCCAAGTCCATAGCAATTTTTGTCACTTATATGAAGAGTAGACCTAGAAGCATCTAGGGCAAAGTGCTGGTCCCAGAAGGCTGATGGCCAGGTGTCTAAGACTAATCTGAAAAACCTTACTGCAGTCAAAAACAGGGTCAAAGGTGCAATTAACTTAGAAACTGCTGTAATTTGTATTTTATTATTATTTGTAGATCAATACGAATAGTCTTGCCAGACACAGTCAATTGCTTTTTTAATAAAAGAAAATTACTAATGAAAGAGTATGCGGTATGTGTAATAAATATGTATACGATAAAACCTTTTCATATTGATTCTCATGTAACCTTACTCTTAACATAACTTACACATACATACACAAAGAAAAAAAAAAAGGAAAAAAAAGAAAAAAAAAAAGTCTCTGGCTCCCACACCAAGTACCTGATGTGTGTACTGATTAATAGGATTTAATTGTAACAAGATATTCCTAGTGTGCACCAGGCTTCATGAACACCTGGAGAAGAAAAGAGTCAGTACTGAGAAGAGCAATTAATAGAAGACCCCAGAAGAGTCAGATCATGGCAATCCCAAACTCATAAAGTACACACTGAGCAAGAAGGAAGAAAAGTTAAGCAGCTGGAGGGACCATCCATTTAGGCTCTGTTTGACTTCCTGGATCAGAACCTCAGCCCACAGGAACCAGAGGGCACTTCTTCTTACACAGTCGTCATCAATCATTTTGTCCAAAAAGCAGCTGGTAATCAACCAAGGATATGCTCATAACATTAGATTGTAAATGTCCAAGTTTATGAAGTAGTGTCACACAACATATTAGTCCTCATAAAATATTCTTGTCTTTTATTATTTTAAAATGACCACTTATATTCAAAATGAAAGAAACAATCGTTTTAGTTGCTTGCCACTTCCAGCCCTTTTGATATTGATCTTTGTTGCTATCTCAGCATGTTGTTTCAGAGTGCAGCTCTGGCTGTAACACAGCCAAGGCAGCACAGAGGTGGGCCTCTGCTGAAATTTCTCCACTGAAATGCTCATGTGCAGGATTTGTGCCGTGGAAGGAGAACTTACACAATGTGGGCCCTGAAAAGCTGTCATACAGAGGTGCTCTAGAAATGGCAGAGAACACCCTAGTACCAAAAAGAAGTTAGAGATGAGACTGTGTAAAAGCCTTGCAACTGTAAGGATCCCAGACAGTACTAAAGCAATTTAAAACTGTGCCTTTGTCTTCAAAAATTACAGAAGTAAATCTGTGTTTTTCTATCCCTTGAGGTCTCCATGCATAAAAATAATTAAAAGCCACCTTTGCCTTCTCTTTATCCTGCTCTACCTTCATCATTCCAAGGAATATTTTTTTCTCTTCAATGTAGAAAAGAGACATTTTTGGGATGCTGAAATAAGTTTGTACACACAGTGTTGATATTCATATACAATGGAAAAACACAAAGAATTTGCTACTACCATGGTGAAAGATGTCTCTCTACTGTTATCTCAGCTTTATGATATCATGCTCTGTGAGGGTTGAGACTTTGTGCATATATTAAAAGAAACAAAGACAATAATTATTGAATCGGCACATCAAGAGCAAGAGTGGTTCTTTAATCACTCTCTATTCCATGAATACTGAGTAGAATACTACAGTAAAAAAAGTAGCGCTCATAATACTCTACTTTTATGGGGTCATATTTCTGTCTAAGATATATTAGTAGATTGTGCCAAGATTTAGGTTGTGCAGCTGCAGGAACTTGAAAAGTTGCCTCTAGTGTATCAGATACAAAACACGCAACATTAAATTTTGTGAACTATAGCAGTTAGCTAAGTGCATGATGTCTCTTTAAGAAAAGAGATTCCAGTCAGATTCCACCTAGGGCCCACCGAAACAAATGTGGATTTTGCTTATAAAATGACCAGAGCTCCAGGTCTTGAGCAGAAAAATGACAAGTTACATCACTTGATATCATTTCCCAGCTGCTCCTTGGAAGAAGACAGTGCCACAGTAAAGCTGACCTCTATCCAAAGGAAATTAACAGGATAGAAACCTATTAAGGGTCTAGATATCAGCTGTTGATACCAATTCCATTACATATGGTAAAAGGGATTATTAGAGGAAAGGAAGAAAAGAATTATGTGAAGTTTTAAAGGGATATTCTAAAAAGTTGATTTAATTCAACTTCACATTTTGTTGTTTTATTTCCATACCTGTTGATAGTTAATACAAGTTCTCAATAGACAGAGATGCGCTATGATACACAATTTAAAATCCCTGTATACTTACTGTGTTTCTTTGATTATAAACTGAGAACAAGGATTGTAGAAATTATCTCTGTATACTGTAAGAAGTCATTCTATTATTTTAAAGTTTTATCAATACCATGCATTCCTGCTTTATTTAATGGTCTCAGATGTATGTTTGGAGAGTAATACACAGAAAAAATAAATCCAAAATAGCATGCAGAAGGTAAGTGGCAGAGTTCCAGTGGTATTTGTGGAATGCATCTTCCTGAACTGTTTCAAAAGTAGACATGCAGAATCTCCCCAAAAATGTGGTACAATTATTATTGATATTATATGTGCTAATACCCATTGCCAACTGTGTTCAAATTAGAGGGCCTTCCCAATTGCTTTTCTAATTCAGAATGTAAAATATATTAATTCCTTTTGCTTATAATCACTCAGATGAAGCCTTCCTCTTGCATCCATACTGTTCAGGGAATCTCAGCACATAGCATTGTGGCATCCATGGTTTTCTGAGGGTGATTCCTAAGAAATCACTGGAACCAGAAGATCCTGAAATGTGGAGTCAAAATGGGACAAGGTGAAAAACTGTCAATCAGTTAATAAGAAGGTAAGTTTGGGGAAATAATAGACCATTTTATTTAAGTGCAACTTCATTCTCTGAAAAGATTATGTTAAATTACTCAATAGAAGACAATCTGGAAAATAGAAAGTGAAGATTTCCATGTTAAACTTACTGAACTGTTGGATGTAAAATATTTTGTTTATTCAGGATAAACACAAAGGGCAGTTAATATCATCCACAGAGAAGCCAACAATCAGAGCATGGGTGGGGACAGGTGAATTTTTAAGTAGGCTTAATAAACACAGAAAAGGGTGGAGTTTTAATTCGTATTTTGTAGGCAATGATTGGTAGCACCTGGCTACAGCAGTAGGCAGCAGAAGAAAGCTTCTTAGAGGGGTGTGAGAGGAACTTCAACTGTCTGTCCTGTAGAGCCCTTCTGGAAGGTGAGGTGGAGAATCTTACGTATGGAATCCATCTTCCTTCTTTCTTGCTCTCTTTAGGGAAATCAGGGAGAGTGTACATTGCTTGTAAAAAACAGGATCAATTTTTTAGGAGTCCTATTTCTTTCATCCAGTTTCTTTTCTGCTACTACAAACAGTTCAACCACCTTCAAATTTTGACTATCTGTTCTGGACTCAAGCAGATAAAATGGTTGAGAACATACTACACAATTGCAGTACCCTCCAGAGAGCAATGGTATCTCTGAATGTTGTAAATAATGCAGAAAGGGCATAAGATGCAGAGAGGAGGTAAATATTTAGTCTGAGATTGTCAAAGAAGCATGAGGGAATTAGACTTCTAAATCCTAATAAAATTCAGCAGGAGTTGGAAACTTTAATTCCCTTAGTCTCCTTTGAAAATCCCATTTGTAATTTCATATTTAAGGGGGAACACTGGTTCTACATAATATCAATTTCACTTAGAAGACACCAGTCTATTTTCAACACTTCATATCAGAAGACTTGATTTTCAGCATTGTAAGTGTAACCAATCTAGCTGAGGTTGATGGATCAAAACTAGACCCAAAGTGTGGGGTTACTTTCTGTACTGATTTATGCAGTGAATACCCATAATGTTTTTCGTTTTGCTTTAGTTAACAGCTATACCACTGTATTTAGAATATTCCCCTGGTGTTTCCTACTCAAGCATTTTAATTATGAGATAAGGACTTACTGTTTCCTGCTTTGATAGGAATTGCTCACCTCTCAAGTAAGCCAGAGTTAACATTATTTTTTTTTTCACATTAGGCTTCCTGTATTAATTCCTTGCTTTAGTGCATTTCAGTGCACTGAAAAAAATAAAATGAAATAAAATCAATTGTACTAAACTAATACAAAATTAATCATTGTTATGTGGCATATCCGTGATTTTTTTTCTCCTTGAAAGGTACATACTTTGCGTAGTAGCATTTACTGTATTTTCCTCTATGAACCCTTCAATTTTCTGATTTATCAAGTAAGCAATTATATTAGTTTTAACTAAAAATATTTAACAAATATCTGTGCTTGTATAAAGAACACCATCTTTCTTCTCCCACTATCCATACCTGTTTTCATATCCATTTTCTGGATTGTTTCTCTCAACTCTGTGTACCAAACTGGGAAAGAAAACAGTAGTGTGTACTTCTTGGCTCTGGTATTCACATGTGCAACAGGTGAGGCTGTGGAAAATCAACCCCTCCAGCCTCTACCTTCTCTCTGTATGTTTTTACACATCGCTGCAAGGCAAAACCCAGTTCTATTAGGCAATACTTTTGGGGATGCAGCTGTGTGCTAATTACCTTTTCAGCCAACCAGCAGAAAAAAAAATGAAAGCAATATTGTGTAGTCCATTAATTTTACAAACACTGGGGCAGATCTTCAACTGATGTACGTGGACAATGCTGCAGTGACTTTATCAGATAGATTTACTCCTGCTGTGGATAAAGCCTCCTTTATTGACTTTTCACAGCATTTCCAGATTTCAGGCCAAGCTTTGCAGTAGAGTTTGATTAATTTCTTTTAGCCCATGTAGATCTAGCCCATCTTGTCTTCTGTGCATATTATTCTCATCTGCATCTGAAGTGTAAGGTTACTCCTGTATTTTATTTGCCGTGTTCTGCAAAGCTCCTCACTGATTTTTAATCCATGGATCATTCTTATTCAGCATTACAAGTAGATTTACTGTATCTTAGCAAAATAGCTCAAAAAAAAAAAAAATAGATTTTGTTACAGTGAACATAATTTTTTGAGCTGCTAAGAACATTGAATGGCTATTGGATATATTCAGACCATTTCTTATTCCTTTTCTCTTTCTTTTGGCTGTAATGAGCTAATCACCTACACTAATACAAAGCAAGTGTGAGGAGGAAGGTCTATAGAAAGAAAGGGGCTGATACGCATTGCTGATGTTTGCTTACTTGAAGTTGAGTGAAATCCATAACTTGAAAATACTTTTTAAAAAGCACTGAGTTGAATGTGCTTCTCAGAAGTGAATTGAAATTAGAAGGATCCTGGACCAGCAGGGATCCTGCTTCATAGAGGAGGTTTGGATAGGCTCATCCTGAGAAAGCTCTGCAGTAAGAGTTATGGCCAGCATTTCTCATCTACAGATAAATTCAGTCTTAGTTCAGGCCAGAGAGTTTGTGTGTTTTTATTGTATGAGGCCACAAGCACAATCTAGACAGGTCTCTTTGGCCCCATGACCCGAGGAGGGTGTGACAGACCTGGAGGTGACATATGATGGCAGCACATACCCATGGCTGTCCACACATGTCCTCTGCTCTGAAATGGAAATGATCCAAAATAAAGGGAATCCACTTAACAGGACCCAAGAAAAAACACTTGAATCCTTCCAAACCAGGTCCCAGGGTCATCTTTTTTTAAGCAGTATGGACAAATATCTGATCTGGCCTAAAGATCTGCCTAGGAGAAAGATGCTGGTTCCTGTCTTACTTATCAATAGTTTTTCTACCAAAAGAAACATAAAGTAACCACTTCATTAAAAAACAAATCTCCCACTTCATTTTTGATCTTAATGTCCCAAGAAGTGGAGAATGGGACAGGCTATGCCTAGTACAGATATTGCTGGGTTTGTACCTGGAAATTCCACAGAAATGGCAATGCTTAGTTCTTAGATTGTTCCTTTTTTTTTTTTTTTTTTTTTTTTTTTCCCCCAAAGAGGGGGAGAAAATGAAAATTCATTTAAACAGATAACGTTCATTAGATATCCAAAACAAATACACTGCCTAATCAAGATGAAAGAACAAGAATACTTGTGATGTTTTAATCTGGAAAATAAACAGTTTGGTATATTGATAGGACTTAATTATGTCCTTTCTTACTTAAATGACTTTCTGTATTAAGACCGTAGATAGTAAATTATGCTCAAGTAAAATAATCTTTATCATTATTTAATGTTTCTTTTATACTTGTGAAACTTTTGTGAGGTTAGTCTATAAATCCACATCAAATATTTTAATACAAAGGATGTTGACTTAAACTCATCATCTGCTTAATCAACATTTTTAATTTATTATCAGAAAGAATCAGTAACCTTGATGCACTTTATCTTAATTTATGCTTTCATCAAATAGAGAGAGAGAACTAAATAATAAGTGATCACATTAGAAATGCATTGCAAAATATGCACCAGGAAAATAATTCAGCAACATTTGGCAGCAAATATCATCTTCATGCAACCAAACACTGACAATATAGAAACATGCTCCTTATCAGAGTGCATTTCTGTTATGGGGCTGAAAACATCTATTCTCTTCTAAATTATGAGTATAGTTGTATTTACAGTACTACTAGGTTATATTTCACTGCTAAAATTAGTACTATCATCCTGATGAACTTTTTCTTAAAATAATCTTTTCAGATTCTTCCCTGAGTCCTTGTATACAGTGACAGTAAGACAGTCCTTGAGGTGTTCCCCAGCACTTCAGTCCTATGAACTTGAGGGCAAACTCAAGCTGAGATTGGCATGTCTGAAAAAAGCACTCCTGTGCCAGCAGCAGGCAGGTGCTGAGGGCAAAAAAAAAAAAAAAATAGGAGGACTCTCCTACTATCATGCTGTCATGTAATAAAAAAGTATTGAACACTCACTTGGGGTTTGTTTTTAGCACAGCTTCATTCTTCTAAAACATTGCTGAAAGCTTTGAAAGGGAATACTGCAACAAGCGTTCACATATCTTCTGCTCTGCTTTCTTTATAGTTAAAAAACATATCCAAATGATGACTGAGATGTGTGTGCTTTTCTTTCAGGTACTTATGCACAACAGATAAGCTGAAGATCCACTGCATTTACAATAACTTGTTTGTCCATTTCTAACCTACTGTCCATCCAAATGAAACATTGAATACATCACAAACTCAAAAAACCACGTGACGTAGTGACACTGGCTCTCAGTCACAGGGTTTCTGACAGGAGCAAAACACGGGGTATGGATTGTAGTTGAGGTCTCAGCAGCTTCATATGTTTTAAAAGCCAGTTCTCATACAAGTGGCTCAAAGGCTCAAGTACTTCAAACAAAGCATTTAAAACTTACATATGGGCTGCATCCTCAGAGTAATAATAACTGATAATTAGTTCCAAGGAAGCAATTTAAACAAATGCATAGAAAAAGACTGTATTTTTCAAAAAGCATCACATGTTAATCGCTTCTTCCAAGGCTGAACATTTTCAAGAACTCATTACTTCCTTTCTGACAACTTGTAGTTGTTGAGAATCCCTCATCATAAATAAATGTCCTCAATGGAAACCCTGCACATAGCAGGGGGGTTAAAACTAGATGATCATTATGGTCCTTTTCAACCCAGGCCATTCTATGATTTTATGATTTCATCCATCAATCATGCTTCTTTATGCTTTCTTTTTTTTCTAGTATATTTTTATTTTCTCATATCAGATGCTATGAAGAAAGAAAGTATTTGTTTATGACAAATGAAGCAATTAAAATAGTTGCATTAAAAGGGCATAAATTCAAGGAGGGATTTAGATAAGGTATTTGACCAAATCTCAAAGTAGGAGGAAAGATCCGACTTTCTGCTAGACTCAAACATTTATTTGTGAGAGCCAGGGATGATGTTTGTTTTCAATAAAATCAATTTTCCAATGCATAAACATTGCATAGCCCTAAATTTTTCAGCCAGAAATGATCTCCTAAAGACTTGTTTGATAAAATTTTTGGGAGACTATATAAGTTCCTACTCATTTCAGCCAAAGTGGAGTGCAGATAATATGAATTCATACGACAGTCTACATGGATACATATAATGAGATGCTGTCCCAAGTCATCAACTGTGCCTGCTTATGCTTTTCACTAGAGAAAAGCCAATTGAAGACCTTAGTCAAAAATAAGTAGTAGATTTCAGTTTATTGTAGTTCAAGCCATACAAAATCACTGTCAAGGACTGGAAGAAATAAATAGATACAAACATGTAAGCTGAGATTTTCATGCCCAAGTCCTTTAGAATTCCCTATAGTAGGTTAAACAGGAAAGGGTCCAAGTGGGTTTTGAATATCTCCAGAGAAGGAGACTCCACCACCTCTTGTTGTGTTGCTGGGCACCCCTGTAAAGAGCCCCATCCACTTGACTCTCTCCCATTAGATATATGTAAGATCAGGATTAGTGAACTCAGTGACTGTGAACAGATTATTAAGTTTTTCTTTTTATCCCAGAAGAATAAAGTGAGGTCTTGTTTTTTCATGTGTTCTACTTGATGAATGTGTTTTTCTCTATGTTATTATCTTTTTGTACTAAGAACATTTTCAGTAAAAATCTTGTTTGGGAACCACATGAAACTGACACAAAGCATATGCATCCCCAGATTTATTTGTCTTTTTGCAGAGTGTGTTTCTATTACCACATATACCCTTTTAAAAGCTGCTGAAGTATAAAAGCTTTTACCATTTGGTGAGTAGCTATTTTACATTACTACTTTATGGAGCCGCATCGTAATCTGTCAAGCACCCCTTTATAATTATTAGTGAATCCTAAATGACAGAGTTCATTCCTTGACACCTTGGATGACAGTGAAAAATAAGATTTTTCATGTAAATTGCTTGCAATATAGACTAATTGGCATACTAATTGACTTTTACTATAATTTAAGTTTATTGTTTATTGCTTTTAGATTGTTAGCTGACATTCATTTTTCTACTAGAACACAGTAGATATTGTTTTCGTAAAGACAAATGTGCTTTAATTGCACTGTAACAGTGAGATGTGTGGGTTTTCTGTTTGAATAACCTGTGTACCTCAGGTGTTTGTTTTTGGGTTGGTTTTTTTTCAGGGACTTTATCTCCAGTAAAGTTCAAATTCAATTTTACCCTGGTTTGTGAGCAACAGAGTATGTTGGCATTATATATGTAAAGAAATAAGGATAAAGCAGACCTCATACATTCTGCTTGAAGTCCAAGCTAACCTGGTCTAACATTCAAGTACTAGGAACCTTTACCATCCAATTATTTTAGGTCAATCAGCTGTATGGTTTATTGGTCTTCAGATAATCCTTAACAGGCTATTTAAATCCGTTAAATCCACAAGTAAGTTTAAGTAATATTAAGAACTTGTCATAGGCCCAGAAACAGAAAAAACTTCCAGATCAAATTTCAAGCATTCCTTTGTAGACATACAGGAGGGAGAGAGACTTGGTAGCATGAATTAGTCTCAGACTTAAATCTATATTTCTAGATCTTATAATGCTGATGTCAATCACTGACTGCATTTTATTAAAATCAACTTAACAGCTGTGATTTATGTATATAGTATGTCAAGGGATCTAGCTGATAAATTCCAATTCCTAAAAAAAGTAACACAGTTTTTTACTTGACATAATAAATCTCAGCATGGAGTACTGACCACTGCCTAGACTCTGTTCAGATTTTTCATCAGGAAAAACATCCTTTTTTTTTTTTTTGACATCATCAATAAAATTAGCCTGTTCCATTTAAAGCATGTTTCATTCTTCAGTGTATACAAATATTACATCATCTTTATTTTTAAGCATCTATTTCACAGTAATGTTATTACCCATACGTTTCATACTGGTAGTGCTGACAGTACCGAGAATTGTTTTCCCTTCATCCACACAGAAAAGTGAAGTTAATTTTTTCATACTGCAGTCCACTTTTAATACCATATAGAATACTCAGACATATATGTATAAATGTGATGCAGACCATAGTGCCTAACACAGTAAGTTACAATGACTCTCTAGTACAAGGAGCTCTCATTCTAAAACTCTGATACAGCCCTTCTAAAGCTCTGCTTAGAAAACTGGTTTGTCCTTATTATTGCCTGGGAAGATAGATACAAGTCTATTTTTCTTCAGGGTTAACCGAGTAACACAAAATGACTCGCTAGAACTTGCACAAGTGTGGCAGAGGTGGGAGTGTAACTCCAATTTCTGCAAAAATAAAACTTCACTACTTCTTGTGGATAAAATGTAGTTTTTTTCAAATAATTTCCCAACTTGTGGAGAATTTAAGTGTGACAAATGAAAATGCCCATGCAAACTCAGAGCATGACAAATTAAAAAAAAATGAATATAACTTTTTAATGGAAGCTTAGATATTTGAATATGTAACCAAATATTCCTTACAAATGGGGGACATTTAACTTGCTAGTTATTATTCTGAGCACCAACATTCAAAGTTCTTATAGTGGAAAAAGGGTCAAGGCGCTGATGGGCAGAGTACTTTTTAAAGATTCACTTCATGAAATAATTGACATAAAGAAATCAGGGAAAGCAGAAGGCAAATACTGAAAGGAATTGCTGAAAACTATTTATGATGAAATTCCCAGTATAATTCTCACATTTTTTTCAGTGAAGTAAGTAGTCTGAAGAAAACAGAGCAAGCTGAAAACCTGACTGCAGTGGCTGGTGAGCTATTACATGACTTTCAGTGACAAACAAAGCCTTCTATAGTGTCACATTAAGCAGAATAAAATGTATGGCTGAGTAAAATAGTAAAAATTGTACTTTCCTACTACAGGAAAAGTAGAATAAAGATATGGACAATTTTTTTTCAGGGGCAAGAGGAAGTGGCTTTAAACTGAAAGAGGGTAGATTTCTACTAGGTATTAGGAAGAAATTCTTCACTATGAGAGTGGTGAGACACTGGAACAGGTTGCCCAGTGAGGTCGTGAATGCCATCCCTGGAAGCATTCAAGGCCAGGCTGGATGGGGGTTTGAGTAGCCTGGTCTACTAGGAAGTGTCCCTGTGTATAGCAGGGGGGTTGGAACAAGATAATCTTAAAGATCCCTTCCAACCCAAACCGTTCTATGATTCTATTCAAGAAGATTCATAACAAATACTGAGATTTGTATAGATTGTGAAAAAAAGAGAAAGAAATATGTCTGACAAGTGCCAACCATATGCCACAATAAGCACAGCATCAGGCTGCTGGAGAAACAGGGAGCAACACTAAAAAGCCAACCTGCTGAACCCTTCTGAGATGAAGATGTGAGTGTGGTTTCCTGAGTACTCCTGCTGGGAAGAGAAATGCACGGAAATCATTACTATAACAGTATCATTAATAATTCCATTCAACATCATCATTAAGTGTCCACACATTTAATTTTCTTATGGCGCTCAAGATGTTTTTCCAGCCCTGGAAGTTCAAGGAGGATGGAACCTCCCATTGTGGTTGAGTTCAGTAGACTGTCTTTCAAGAAGACCATTTACATTCTAGTGAAGCTACTAGCATAGATCAGCCTTTCAATTTGATTGATTAAGAAATGAGTTGGGTTCACTCTTAAAACTGCTCAGACCAGAAACGTGTATTTTTCTCTGTGCTGCTTCAAACCAGGGAAACAAAACAAAACAAAAACAAACAAGCAAACAAACAAACAAAAGAAGTGCTTTCATATCACCAAAGACGTGCAGAACTTCAAGAAATTTAAATACAATGAAAGGTTATCTGTAACATTTTCTGTTTTGTCAAAACATACTCGGTGTCAGAGAAAGTAATACTTGGGAAAACATATTTTATACCAGCTATGTAGATGGGACACTATTTTCCCCCCTGTACAGCCTCATGAGTTCAGCTCATATTTCACTGTGAAAACCTTCACTCTGACCTAAGATGAATGCCTTTCCCACTGTGGTCTAGAATGGGAGTTGCCTGGCTTATCAGGTAGGGTGCTAGGCTGTTGGGAAGCAGAAGGATAGCCAGCACACAGGTACATCTCGCAGTTTTACATGATACCTAACATCTCCCCAGGAATTCCAGTGTGTATTTGAGACAAAAACAAAATACATAGATGAAGTGCTTCCTGGCAGTGGAGGAACAGAAGGAGGCAAAGGGCTGGCCGATATGTCCTATCAGAGGTACTCAGGTTGAAGCAAGGCCCTCACCCAAGTGTGGAAGACTACCTCAAGCAAGAGGTTACAGACAGGGATGTCCCGATGATGTCCCTGAAAAGCAGTTGGACCAGAAGGCAGAAAGAGAAAGAAGTGAATTCCAGGTGAACAGGAGAGAGAAAGCACTTCATATTCCTAGAAGACAAAACTACAGATAGATGGACGCTGAGGGGTAGGTTGGAGGAAGGAAGAGCTGAGAGACAAATTCACAGAACAGTAGTGTAGATGGCATACATGGGCATAGGGAGGATCAAAATGAAAGCCAAGAAATGCTGAATAGCAGCAAGAAAGTATAATCTGAGTGAAGCAGTGGTTGAAATTGACTTTTTAGGACCAAGCAAAGGATATTTGAACAGGGAGAAGATTGGCTGTCGTTCAGGAGGAAGGATGAAAGAACAGGATTGGAGGCCAGAGGAGATACAAATAGATAGAGAAAATTCTGAGGAAGAAAAGAATGCTGACTGTATCAAAATGAGAAACAGCGATAGATGAAGGACTTTTGAAAGGGTAAGAGAATGGAAATCTCCGGAGCAAAAGGGGACAGTGTAAGTGAATGAAAAACAATGCTGATATGGCTGATGAATCTTCATAAAGGCATCTCTTCTAATCAAATAAATAGAAAATTGCCTGCTGATTTCAGTAAGGATATCAATTCAGCTGTAAGGATGTGGAGACTCTCTAAAGTTTTGAACAGGGGCATCACAGAGTGGGGCTACGTACTTGTCCAACAATTGTGTACTATTTTAAAAATATGTACTGGGGGCCTGTTCCCAAGTTTGGTAAAGATAATTCACTTCGAAGTATGTGTTTATGTCTGTGTAAGAAGTTCTTCAGTTGTCTGTGACCCTAAGTGGACTATAACTGCTCCAATTTTAGCACCACAGTTACAGCAGATGATAATGCTTTACATAGCTATTTGTCCAATAGCAGATGCCTGTGGCAGGATTTAAAATTTACCTCTAAAAATTGCCTTCTGGCCTAACGACATAGGTCTTGTTAATGTTAATTGATGTTTGCTATCTGAATCCTTGGAAAACCGTTTCAAATTTTACTTTCAGCCTTCAGTCTGTATCCTAACTTATCTTTAAACTCTCTGTGAATGTATTTCTGGTTGTCAAGCAAATACTGTTTCTAATTAATTTAACTTTTAAAATTCTCTTTCCTTATATAAGCAGAGGAATATTTAGTTAGTGTAATGCCCCACATGTGAAACATTTGAGTATCAACTACACAGTAACTTCACTCTGAGATAATATTCTTGAGTGGTCTGTGTGTCAACTTTTATTATTCCTCATTAACCTTTTAGCATTCAGCCTCCAGTTTTCAGTATCAGAGAGCAGACATCAGCTCTGCAGCAGCCAGTAGTTTCTCCTGCCACTGGACTCTAATACAAACCAAGGAGAAGTGCATTTTTTCATTCCTTTTAGACCACACGCATTCGCTTATGACAACAACTGAAATTCTTTGAGAATTGCTATGTTGTTTTTTTTTTTTCTGAAATGAATTCTCCCCTGAAGCATAATGCATGCTGCTACTTTGCTGAATAGTTTTTCTGCTAATTCCTTTTTCCTCCAGCACAAGTTATATGTCTGCAACCTTTCAGCACTTGCAGTGTGCAATATTTTAAAATTTTTGGGACTGTTGATCATTTTTTCTGTCATTTTCCATCTATCTCATACAATTTTCCTCACTTTATTCTGTTAAGTCCTACTCTTGCTACATCATATTACAGATTTTCAGTCTTTTTTTACCCTCAACACCCTTGGTATTGAATGAGCTTCTTGCAGGCTTTTTGGAGGATAATACTGTCAGCTGAAAGACTTCTAAGACCTCTGTGAATTGCCAGGTACCAACTACCATCAAAAATTGGTTTTAACTTTATTTTTGCTGCATTTATGTTTGCCCTCATTAGTCATAGCTCTGGATTTTCATATTCTGTCTTCTGAGCTGCAGTCTCCTCTCTGACATGCTCTGTCTGAGTCATCTCTATTGGTCTTTTTTTTTTTTTTTTCACTTTTGTCCTAATAATTCATTTTAAAAGAATAATTACTAGGAGGGCAGCTCCTACTGCAGAGGTAATATGCTTTTATAATATTCTAAATTGTTCAACTTTGTATATAATATTTTAGTATCACACTCCTCTGAGTGGCTTACATTAACTGTGTAACTGCTGTGCAATGCAAATACACTTCCTCTAAGAAACTTCATACAACTGCCAGGTTAGCCACGGCAACATTTTAGTGTTCTTGAAATTGTATCTGTTTTCTGCCAAAGTCTCCAATTTTAGTAAGAATACTTTTGAAATTGAATCAATATGAATGTCTTGTAGTTTTCACTGACTAGAAATGGTGAGCCATGCATCACAAATGCCTACCCAGGCATTCTGTAATCTACTCACAGGCTGTGGTATGTAAAACAAGCATTTCAAATACTCACCATACATAGTCCAAAAGCATACAGCTAAAGAAAATAATACTATGATATCTAGCATAAAATGACTTTTTCATTGGTTCCATTATGTTATTAATATTTGTAGCTGGTATTCATGGCATATTTTCTTTTTTATTGCCTTCTATGCGTTTCTTTATAGTCCACCTCAATGATATTCAGTTTTTATAATACCCAAAGTCTTGAATATGCCAGATTCAAAATGTCTGCTCTTAGTTTCCAGGGTCCTGCCAACAAAATAATTCAACCTACACATTCATTTCACACTGCTGAGCCCTGGCTTTGCAGCTTTAGCAGTCACTCTTCTGTCTGAACACATCTCCTCAGTTCCACCATTTCATCATTTTCTTCTCCCTGTCCCACTTCATTTGTGCTCATTTCATGAGGCATAGCATATCTTGTAATGCAGTATATATTCTTCTACCCTGACTTGTTTTGCAGTAAGCATGCAAATGCATAGGTTTTGATGATCCTTCCTGATATCTTTTCTGAAATTGTCCTTGTAGCTGTAATTCCAGTCATTTTATATTTGCAAAAATTAAAATGCTGAAAGAATACAAAACTTCTGGTTATTTTGTAATTTTATATATTTATGATTTTGTGAAAACAGGAAAATTATGTATATCAACACTATCACATATTCTGTTTTATTTCTCTACCAAAAACAGTCATTTTTCACTAGGATATATCTTATGGCCATTATTATTTTGGCACACAAAGACTATCCTAATGCCACAGACAGCATTTGTAGTAATCCTTTTTAACCATTTATCAAATTATATGTATTTCAGTGCATTTGGATAAAATTAATGGTTTTTTTGTCTGTTTGTTGTTTTTTTTTTTGTCTGATAGGAGAGAGTGGACATTTTCTTAATTTTGAAAATGTGACTTCTTTAAAATCCATTTGTTTTGATTTAGATTTACAGAGGCTCAATTATTAGATGAGTACTGCCATTTGACTGGAGTAGAGTAGGAGTTACACACAGAAAAAATATTCTCTCTTTCTTTAAGTAGTGTATCCATTTCTCCATGCTATCATTTCCCTTTATTTTAATAGCTTGTTTTTTGCACTTTTTTTCTAGGCGTAGTTGTGTACCCACCACCTTGCTTCCTCTCAGGTTCTGATCCACTTCCTCATCTTCTGTAAGTTACAAACTTCTAAATCCAGTCTGTAACAAACCTGTTACAAACTTTTCTAAATGTTCACTTGTCCCTCAGGAATTTAGCTTTCATTTTATTTTCTCTAATACACATTGCACACCTTGTCACTTTGGTTCCATTATGTCCTGTCATTTATATTATAATAAGTCATTCCTGAGTTAATCAACATCTCTTCTACAATGCTTATTAATGTGACGCATTGTGATGATCCTTCTTCTGTGACCATTAAATTTTAAAAGCATTCCTATCTCTCTTTGAAAGGGATTTATAAATTTTACTATTTGTTTTTCATTATTTTCCCCACCCTCCATGCTGTTCTAATTTCCTTTGTCTTATGTACCCTTGTCAAATGAGCTATTTTTCTTTGACTAGTTTTTCCACTTTTTTAGGGGGGGAGGTGGGGGAAATAATTTTCTCGGATCATTTCTCCTAATGGTACCAATAATTATTCATATGAAAATAAAACCCACGAGACCCAGTAAGGTGAGCTCCTATTATCCTGAGTGCTATACAAACAGACGCATTGCCAGAGGTCAACAAGACACAAAGTTTTGTGTATTTGGTTGCGCACAATGTTAGAGAAGGTGCAATAAAAGATCATAACACAGAGCAAGATAAGGAGAGCATTAGATACACTTGGGCCTGAACTCATTAATTTTTAGCACCTGCACCTAGTTGAATCTAGTTACCCTGAGCCCCCGCAGAGTCTACAAATACAGCTGGAATGAAGCACTTTGGCAAAAGGAGTCTGCTGGCTACCAAAGTGACTTGATGTTTTAGTCCCACAGAAGACCTGTAAATTCTGGAAACCTATGCTCAGACTTGACATAATATAGTTTCTCAATACAGGCAAATAGTTGTATCAAGTAGTTTTCAAAATTTTTTGTATGGTCAGTGTTCATTGCTATTTGTAAAATTCTTTGGCAGTACAGATCTGATGGATCTGGCATGAGGGAAGGAAATCTTAATTACTCAGCATTTTAAACCTCTTGACTGAGATATCAGAGGAGAAAAGTAAGTGTTCTTATTATGTTTTCCTCATCCTCACAGTATGCTATTGTATTCTAGTTCAGTTTATGCAAGTTTAAAGGCAAATCAAGGGTCTCTTTTATCATTGCTTGTGTACACTCATTGTCAGAGACATCTTCTGACATGGAATGTTTACCTGAATTGTCTTGTGAACAAATATAACTATAAACTCTACCACTTAAAATAAATTTTCCACTTTTCTCTTTCACAGATGTCCTTCAAATATTGGCAGAATGTCAACCCATCCTCTCTTTACACTTTACTGCCTTATCTGAGCATGCAAAAGACAGTGAACTTTGCAGTCATAGTAATGCCTGTATTTATACCTTCTTTCTGGAGAACTGAAAAACAGAAGGAGTTTCTTTGCTTCAAATTCCATTCAACCTGTCTTTTAAACCACACTGTACACCACGTTGGAAACCCAGCTTGGGGAAAGTAAAATTCCATTATCATTTCTACTTAGCTCTTTCTTCACAGGCTAGTAGGCCCAAGCTTTCAGTAATTTTGTTGCGTATCACTGAGCTGCCAGCAACTTAATGACATGTATTTTGTAATGAATTGCTTACAAATAAATATCATATTTCAGAAGTTATTGCATCAGAATCCAGCTTGCAAAGTCAAAAATTGCATTTGATTTTTCACTGACTTATACTGTACAGTTGTATCTACTGGTCAGGTCTGTACCTGAATGTTATGGTGCTACAATTTGGATGATGATTATGCTATTTAAAATAGTGTGCACCTTTAAGTGAAGATGTAAGTATGGGTGTACTTCAGATGGAGATTGCTTAAATCTGTTCCTGTGTTGAATATCTATACCATTATGCAGCACACTGGTACTTGTAGGATCATGAACACTCAAGGAGCATAGTACAGCTTTAAATATATATCATACAGTTAGAGTGGGAGAACTTGCACTTTAAGACAAGCCTCTTTGGTTTCTCTAATCACTCAGACTTTTTCAACCCTAAAAACTTCCAAGTTTTCCCTTCTACTTAAATATTTGAACTGCGGATCATTTTTTTCTGAGGTATATTAGCTTTCATTTTTCCCATGTTAAATCTCATGGGCAGTTAGCCAGCTTCTTTATTACTCCTCCTATAATCTTTTAACCCTCCCTTCATTTTCTGCTTTCTGAACCCTTTATGCTGGAATCAAAGTGAATTCTGGAACATATGAGCACACAGCCACATCCATTTAAAATTCCTAAATGCACCCTTTTCCTTGAAGAATGGAATGGATTTGTATTCTTTGTAGCTTTGCACTGATGTAATGTCACTGGTTTCTAAAACACTGCTTAATGTGAGAGAAGAGTCAGGCAGCATGGTCCTGTTTTGAAGCCTACAGTTGAAAAGACCCTTATTGACTTCGGTAGGCTTGCGATTCAGACATAAATCTGTGAAGCCAAATGATAGGGTCAATGGTTTAGTACTCTATAAATTTCATTTAATAAATGAATGCAAAATTTGATCCAAAATGTCCCCATAAATTTATACTCTCTTTTCACATCCTTTAAATCAATATGGAGCCAACACAAGGAATGTATCAGTGTCAACCTTCCAATAGCTCTGCCACTGTTGTCTTTTGTTTTATATGCCTTTTCTTTTAAAGATAGGAAAACAAATACCTCTACATTGTTCATTTTTAATAACTATATAAATCCAAATTCAGAGTGACTTCCGGGGTTTTATTTCAATTATATCTTAAAAAAAATATTGTACAAATTCAAAATCACTCTCTGAGAAAAAAATCAATCTGTACAAAATTTTAACCCCTTGTAATGTGTCTTAATGAAGTAACTGTTAAAAACCCAGGAAAAAAAAGTCTGTAACAGCAGCAATGACAATGACGCTACTGCATCACACAGAGCCTGCAGAGGGCATTTAGGCCTTCTTCAGAAAGATATGGGAAGATGTTGATGTATCTCATAAAGCTGACAGGTCATCGCTACCCATTGTCTCGCAGAATAGATTAATAGATTCATTGGTTCTTACTAGACAAAAATGTTCACAGCAGATAGAATTTATCCTGAAAAGTTGCTGCATTCTGCTTGCTGGTACAAAATGCTCTTCAGCTTTCCATCTTTCAATTGTTGGCAGGTACTCAAATAAGAAACACAGAGAGCCAGTTTACAGTTATGGGTCTCTGTCCTCACTCATAATTATAGTTCTTAGATAGATTTTTAAAAGCATTTTGTCCAGAATAGAACATTACATAGACCCCAGGGGCACAATTAATCATTCTCCAGATATGTCAATGGTGTGATACAAGAGTTGGTAAATTTAATGCTTTTTTTTACTTTTTTCTGGTGCGTTGCATGTAAAAAAAAAAAAAAAAAAAAAAAAAAGGAATTATTTGGCAATACACCTCAGATCATTACAAAATATTCTACTGTGGCATTCCAACCTTGACAGCCACAGATCAGGTCTGGAAAAAATTCATGGAGAGCCAAAGGGGACTTGTAAAGCCAAACTAATCTTCATTCTGTTTTCCTAAATACATTCACCTGAGGCACTCCACTATATTTGTTATAGAGAGGATTGAAAAAGAGGAAAACAACTAATATCTTTTACAGTGAAAAAATTAGAGAAGTAGTTTAATGCTTACTAACATTGATGAAGATTTAGCATTTGTATGAATATTACTTTTGATGGGATCGAGCAATGAATGGCTCATCAAGGCCAAGTGTAGAATTTATAAGCTGGTTCTATATCATCTTGGAACTGATATGAAAACTGTTTCATCATAGTCTCTGTGTCCAATGCCTTTCAAACCATGTATAAAAAAATCACAAAACCTCAGCAAGCATTGCTTGTTTATTACCTGCTGTTATAAAACAAATGCCATATATGTGGACTCACAACTTAATGCTTTTTACAACTGTAATTTTGTATTATATCACTCATTCCAGAATACTGGGAAATGTTTTGCAAGAACTCTTAGATGATATTACCAGTCTCGCAGTGTTATTTGAAATAATGTCTCAAGTAGGCTTGATTACTATGATTGGTTCTTGTTTTCTCTCTCGGTATCTCTGTCTTCTTTTGTTTCACAGAAGTGTGTTTGAAAGTTAAGTCTTAAACTGCTTCCATGTAGGATTTTTGATCCCTGACTAGCAGGGGTACTAGTATTGGCTTAAATATCCTCTTTTCAATTCCATAGCGGAATCCTGCTGAGTCATGAAAACAGAATGCCTTGGTTAAAAAGAAACCAATGCAATGCAAGACATATTTCATTGTCTTTCTCAAGCTGAAGGAGAAAAAAGCAGATGTACAAAAGGAAAAGACTAATTTCTTATTGAACTTTATTACCTAGACAAACAACATCCTTGAACATCATATGGGACAGCCCAATATTTTATAGATTACAGCATATGGAAAGGCCTTGTCACAAAGTTATTTCTTCAATGCTAGTGAGTCTACGGATCTTCTAAAAAGAAAATGTTCATCTTTAATTCTCCTCAGGCTATTGGGAAGTGACTAGCTAACTGGTTGTAAACTAGGGTGAAAAATGTATTCTGTGGAGGTAGAAGGTGATTTTGATGCTCTATTTTGATGCTTAACAGTGACACAGCAATTTTTAAATGCTATTTCTTTTTTGGTGGAAGATCATGGTCAAACAAAGGCCATGGATCAATGAATTGGAATATAGTCTATGAAAATTATGAAGACAGAAAATGATCAAACCGTCTTCTGCTATCATTCTCTTCGTTGTTGGGTGTGAAGAAAATAGGATGTCCTCAGTATTAAGGGGTTGAGCTAGAGTTTATCATCAAGTACCTACTTTTCTCATACATTTTTTATATTGGCTTACATATACTGTATGAAAACTAGGATAAATTATCCCTCTGATGTATATCTGTGTACTTCAAAACAATTGAAATGCTGTACAGGTAGGAGTCAAATTAATAATAATAAGTTGAGGGGATGGGGTATAATTTCTAACTGAGGGATTTTAACTGAAGTTTTAGGTCAAACAAGCTCCAGTAAACACATACTCAGTACTCTCCAGCCTGCCAGTTCTAAGCAGCGTGTGTTCTCCTCATCAAAAGTGGCATGGAAAGTCAGAGCTTCTAGGGCTTACCTGAGGCTCCAGTGCTATTTTTTACTTCTAGTGCTGCATCTTGCTCTCTGCCTTTAGGAAAAGTGAATATATGGTAATCATTTTGCTGTTTCAGAATTACAGGAAAAAAGAGGAGGGAGGACTATACCTTGGGGCTCTTTTAGTTCCTTCTGTTACCCTGAAACACTCCAATCTTTAAAACAAATACAAAAATTGGAGTTTCTACTCATTGAGGGCAGCAGCTCACAAGAAGTCATTTGTTATCCAGCAAGTTT
The DNA here is from genome assembly GCF_016699485.2 of Gallus gallus. Classification (NCBI taxonomy): domain Eukaryota; kingdom Metazoa; phylum Chordata; class Aves; order Galliformes; family Phasianidae; genus Gallus; species Gallus gallus. The sequence goes on along the minus strand of NC_052535.1, from coordinate 73,814,933 downwards.
TTGACAAAAGCCTACATTTAAAAAAAAGAAATGTAATATCTCCTTCTTCCTGCACTCCAACCTTCAAATTACAATCTGATAGCTCAATTCCACAAAAGAGTTACAGGTGGTTTATAGGAATCTAATTACTCTTTGGGTAGCCTGTCCATCAGCAGGGCTAAATACCTCAACCTCAGTAATTCCAGGTTCAGGAAATGTGGAATAGCTCATTCTCCAGATCTGGCTAGGTTTGTGGCTCTTCAGTCTGCACCTGATGATGTCTCTGAAAGGTATAGCCAGAGATGTACTCTGTAAAATATGTGCTTATGTGCTGGAAGAAAGCTCTTAGTGATCCAAGCTTGTCTATCTTATCTCTTCTGCCAGAAAAATATTCCCCTTGGAATCCACAGCTTATGGCCTTCTTTCTAACCCATTTCAGTTACAGCAAGTCAGATAAGTGAGCCCTGTGATTTAAATAGGTTGAGCCAACCTGGCTCATCTTCAGAGAAACATGTTAGGGAATGATTTTATGAGCAACTGTCAGGAGACAGTAAGCTGAGCTTGGGCAAGGGAGGAGGAGGAATAACCCCTAGGAGAAGGTCAGTGGTGAACAGCTGTTGGACACTGCAGAAGGAAATTGGTTGCACTGGCACATCTGGATCTGGAAGACAACAGCTGCCCATACCTTAGAGGATGCTGTTCTAGGGGCTGAAGAAAAAAGGAGTAGAACTTGTAGCAAGAGATATCAAAAAGAGTTACTGCATCACTAGTTTTAATGCCAGGTGATTCTGGAAAGGTTTTTTTGCATGCTTTTACATGGCTAGTAAGAACATGCTTACAGCAGGCAGTACCCACAGCGAGGATGCCCTCTTGAACAAGAAAAACAAGAGGCAGTTTTATCTGCTTTCTTCACTGCCCTCTTTCCACAGCTGTCCATTCTTGGTTCTCTGGTGGAGCTCTTGGTGCTCTGGTGATCCACAGTGCACACAGTCCACTGGAGAAAATGAGTGTTAAGCATAGTATTGATGCATTTTGCCAATAAAAAGGTCATGTAAGCCAAATAGGTTGCCTTTACACAGAAAGGTGTAAGAAATGCTCGTGCAGTCATGTCTGTTGTTTCTTTTATGGGGATAGTATTCTTCTTTGTAAAGTGATAACTGGAGGTGACATTTTATATGCCCTAGATTTTGGCTTTGTTTTCCTTTTCTTCCAGTGAGCAGCTGACTAAAGGCTGACCCGTTTGTTTCTAAAACAATTCCCTGTCACTGATGCAGTTACAGTGCAATCAGCTCTTTCATGAAGTCAAAACCCAAACTAGTCTTTAGGGCTTTTACTTTTGCACAGCACAGTAAGTTTTTCCTGGAAAGAACTGGAATGCAACTGGAATGCTGGCGGATTTGCCAACATCATGCAAAATATGCTATTACAGAGAGTGATGTGACATGAAAACATTTCCATCGAGAAGATGTATTTCTGTTCTCTGTGCTTCCTAGTGCCAAACGTTAAGGAAATGCGTTGCAAGCCTGGGCCTAAACCCAGGCACATGGAGGCAGCAGAGCAATTCTTTGGTTCAATTTCAACATTCTTGAGTCATGAACAAGGTGTTGCAATGGCAGGGGTAAGGCTACGCTGGGCCAATGTTTGAGACTTCTTTTCTTTAAAGACTGAACTAAAGGAAATGTCAGTTCTTTCATTCTCTTTGTCTCTCTCTCACTTTTCTAAGAATCGATAAGAAATGGAAACATTGTAATGTCACTGTGTTAAAATATTTGCATTTTTTATCTAATTTCCTTCAAAATTTCCCAAATCTATGCTCTATTATTAGTGTCCCCTTTGCTTCCTAGTTTTGTTTCATAAGCCTCTTTCAATTTATTCTTCCCTCTATTGCTCATGTCTAATGCATACCTTCCTCTTCCTCCAATTTAGAATTCTAGTTTTCCATAAAATTTTTCATTGTACTAGAGTATTATCTAGATGCAGATATTTAAGGAAAAACACGTGAAGATAAAGTGAAGTACTTCAAAACTGAAGCATGTAGTCACCTGCCTTCAACGTTAACTCAGTGTTACCTAACAGAACACCTACTAGTAATCCTTCCTTTAAAAAAGAATTACTAATTTTAATCAAAAACAAGTTATCCTTATTGTATTCCTTATGAATTTCCTTTTTCCTGTTGCTTGGAGGATTTAACTTGAAAATTGTATAATATGTATTCAGAAAGTGTCCAATGAGACAACAGTAACATACAAACCATGCATCTGTGAAGCCCTACTTGAACAGTACTTTTAGAGTGCCAAAACATCCATTGTCTACCCTGCTACAGTACCCTTTGTTCAGGAATTTATTCATATCACCTGTTTATGAAATGCATTCAAAACAGAAACATCATAATTAGGTCTTTATGCCAGAGTTTCAAGCGAATTAAAATTCAACTCTTCCCTGTAATTTTAATCTGGCTAAAATCAGAGGCAATTGCAGAGCTGAAAGAGCTTATTTTGTTCCCAGGATCTGGTTTAGATGAACCCTTTGATAATATCATGCGAGAAGAGTTGATGCAAAGAGATTTCTGACATAGAAGTGATAGTGACAGTGATAGGCACCTGCAATTACCCACGATAGATGGACAGATAGGTAGGATAAGCAGTTTTTAAACATTTTTTCTAGGAAATGAAATTTTTCTCTCCAAGGATCTCCAGAGCAGTTTAATTTAGTTTCCCCCGAGCAATGCTTCTATGCCTTTGCTCCATTAATGCAGCCAGCACTTTCACAGGAAGGAGTGACTCCCTCACAACTTGCCTCTGCAGAAGCTCCCTGACACCCCTGTTGGGCTCTCTTTGGCTGTAGCCTCATGCCATCTTCCAGGGTTCCCACTGCTCCACAGCACATCCCACCTTGCTGCCACATCTCTAACTGTGGGCAGTTTCCCTTCAGGCAGTCATCCCTTTCAGGTGCTGCCAGGTGCTGCTGAGCAGCTTCCCAGGCTGCAGCAGGACACAAGGAGAGTCTGTGCCAGAGCAAATGTCACACTGTGCTAGGAGAGGCAGGACTTGACCCCAGGGTTTTCTGTAATATATTCTGTTGGGCTTCAAAAGTTCAGCGAGTAAATTGAAGATGAACTAAAATGTAAGGTGGGACAAATCTCTCATCTTGCTCTCTACCTTTATCTAATGCACTTAGTTGTTTTCACACGTTGACTTCAGTGTTTTCATTCCCCGTGTGGAAAGTGTCATGATCCCATTTCTAAGATAATGATTCAAGGCAAAGGTGCACCTTTACAAAGGCTACTCCTACCCTGCAAAAGGCATCTGTCAGTCCCTTGGCAGCAGGCTAAGTGGCAGTCTGATTCATGTTCACATTGTTCAGGTTTAACTCTCTCCACAACAGTCTGGATGCGCCCACACTGACTAACCAATGGCCCTGCATATCCTCTTGGCTCACAGTGGTGGTCTGAACACATACATCTTTTTCATGTGCCTTTTATACTCAAGGATGTCTAAACCTGAGAACTGTCACAGCCCACTAAAGAGATGCTTTTGACATGTTCCCAGGGGTTCTGTTCTTAGACATGAAATAACAGATTAAGATTGCCATAGATCTATCACCTTGGATATTTTACAGAAATACATTTGAAGGATTTTATAAAACAGGATGATCCAAGCCTGGTAGTCTTTTCTACATCCTTGCCTGCACTGAACCGCTACTACAGGGAACTTTCCCTCAATCTCACCCAAATTAGATCTGGGAGAGATCAAAATGAATTATTCCAGAGGAGTAATCCATGGACAAAGTAACATGCACACATACTATTGATGATCAGTGGACCAGAACGTGGGAGTGAACTGGAGAGACAAGTTATTTGAGAGTGTAGCTACACTGCAGGTATTAAGACATTTAATTTCTACCATTCTCAAGAGCAGGCCAAACTCACTTCAGGATAAGGATCTAAGTTGCTTGTCTGAAGGACAAAGAAAGGTCTACTACATTGTAGTAGTACGCCTACTACAACAGTTAGCCTACTCTTAACCACCAAAATATGCTTCAAAGGCCTATAAATTACTAGCTAGTTGAAAATTGTCTTATGTTTGTATTCAAATTATTTGGGAATATAGAGTCAAACCTCCAGATGAGAATAGTGGTGTTTCACATGAAGCTTCACAATTCTAAAGCTAGCTAGAATGTGAGGCATGAGCCAAAACATTATTTGAGCACACTGTACCTGCATGAATGTCTGTAAATAGCAGTCTTTCTACCATTTCTCTCAGATACATGCTTGCAAGGGACTCACTCCTTGTTTTTCCTCTTTTTCTTTTCTTATTCTGTCTACATGTGAAAACAGACCCAGACAAAGAAAACGGATTAGCATAGAGTACTGTCTCTCATGTTTCTGGGTTGATACACTACGGGGAAGATAATGTTGGGCTTTCACTCATGATGCTTAGTCCCATAACCGTGTAAAATTTAAGTTCAGTCTCTGAAAGAAATGTTCTCTAAAAGAAAAATCTGCTAGAAAATCTGTATTTTAAGCATATCCAAAATCAATAAAAGGCACCAGAGAAAGTACATGCACGAGTGCAAAACCAAATGTAAGCAGGCTGGCCTGAGGATATCATTATTTATTGAAACAGATTTTTCTTTTCCTTATGGTTTTAGAAACAAATGGCAGGTGCAAACAGAGAATAAAATCAGTCATAATTAGTTTGCAGACTATCTTGAATCACACAGATGAGGTCTGGGTAAATACTTCACATTTTACTCAGTAGATCTAAAACAAAATCTATTTACAAGGGCTGCTCCAAAATTAATGCTTCTTATTTCTTATGTTGGCCCACAAAGTCAGAGGCAGATGTTGCTGGTGTGGCAGCAGAGATTGAACCTTCCCACCAGTATTCCATTACATGTTCTTGCTGTGTGGCAGATGGAGCAGAGGGGCAGTCTGACAGAACAGTGTGTGACATGGAAGACCAGATGAAGCAAAGGTGTGTCATTGAATTCCTCCAAGTGGAAAAAATGGCACCCACTGACATTCACTGATGCTGGCTGAATGTTTGTGGAGACCAAACAGTGGATGTGAGCACAGTGAGGTGGTGGGTGGTTCACTTCAGCAGCAGTGACAGCAACTATGATCACCTCCTCTGGTGCAGATTTTTATGAGCATAGCATGCAGGCTACTGTTGAAAATGCATAGCTAATGGTTGTGACTATATTGGAAAATAGTGTTTTGCAGCTGAGAATTTGCTCTATCAAATCGTGTTATTGTGCTTTTTGTAGCCGTTGCACTTTCCATGGAAATAAATAAAAGGCATTACTTATGGAGTAACATACGTATAAACAGAGAATGGTTATTAATTTGCCGTTCTCAGGTTAACAGACTGTGTCAATTAACAAAATTGTCTTACAACTCCGGTAACCTTAATCATCTGCTGTGTTCCTGTTCTTAAGTACAATAGCATTTCTTTATTAGAATACTTATGGAAATGACAAGGTGAGCAGAGACAAGTTTCTCTTTAAGGTCAGCAAAGTTTCTGGATTCCCTACCCTATCTTTCCTCATACCTGTGTAGCACTTTTGACTGAACAGCACCAAATGCTGCCTCAAAATTCATAACAAAGTTTTCAGCATTTTGACAAGCTTCCAATGCAATTTTTGGCAAGTTGTTGACGAATTCTACTCCTCAGTCTCATAGACTTTTATTGTCTTTCAGTCTGCAGGCAGAAGTTCTGACTTGATAGAGACGCATATCTTTATATGCTAGGAAAGTGATAGGAACTATCCCACTAAGTAATGCCTTGTGAAAAAATATGCGCTGGGGAAGATGTTGATAAAAGTATCTGAGATATCTAAAGGAACCAGAATGAATTGCTGAGCTGCTGAGGCAAAGCAACTTCATGGCCGCTTAAGCCACTGGCAGAACCAAACAGCCATATGCTGTTTAGTTATTAATTAATATGTAGTAATTCATAATCACTCATGGTAATAAATGGATTCACATACCAAAAATTTCACTTGGTAAATTTTTCACAGAGCCTCCAGCTTCCTTTAACCAGGAAAGGTACCTTTGGTTTTAAAGCTTCAAGTGAAGTAAATCAATTGGCGGGGCTAGTGGGGAAACACAGAAGACAAAAAACTTCCTAAAAGCAGACCCAAGGCTGAATCCCTTTTTCTTCCAGTCCTAGCCTAACTTTGCATGACATTTCCTGCCCTATTTTGAGAAACCAAAACAATTCTCCTTTTAAATATTTGTGGAACACCATTATGTCGTCTGTTCGTTCAAATATAGAAAATCGACCTGGCTTCCTCAATACTCCGCTAATTATTCTGTACTTCAGATCATGGAAAAAAAATTCCAAACTCTATTTAGTGTATTTGTCTTTGTCTCAGCCTCTTTATCCCACTGGATGACTGGGCCCAGGAATCAAAGTATTCACAATAACAGGATAAGTAATTAATGATATATTAGCTAGCAACAGAACTTCATAATACCAGCTATTCTAACCCTGCTTACCTATCCAGAAAACATATCCTTAGCAACTTGTGTATCCTCATCAATTTTACTTCCACCACCAAACCATCTCCTGGAGATTTCACCAGTAAAGATAATTGATAAATATAGAGAACAGCACCAGAATGAACATGAGAATGGTCTTTAAATATGTATTTTTAAATACTTGTGTATTTAAACAGGCTGTGGGTGTTTGGGTGAATAATAGACCAGGAAGCTTTATGGGTGAACCTAATAAATTAATTGAAATAATAACTTAAAACCAAGTAACAAAACACTGGGGAGACCACAGCCAAACAAGGGCCAATCAGCACCATTTCTGCAGAGGGACATATTGTTGTGTTAATCTCCTAGAACTCCTTGAATATGTTAATAAAGAAGAGCAGCTAGCGTAATTTATTCTAACCTCTCTGGGCCACTGACAAAATTCTTTGCGAGAAGCTACGAAGGAAGCTAAGTAGTGATGGATCAAGAAGCGGTGGAGGGAAAAGAGGTGAAGGGCAGGATTAAATGGTCAATTTCATCATGTCAAAGGATAACAGCAGTGAGCCCCAAGGTTCCTGCTCGTCTGCTTATTTATTAATCATTTAGGAAGTGGGAAGAGCTGTGAGGCAGCAATTTGCAAGGAATAAAAAATAGTTCAGTTAAAGTTCAGAGACGATTGTGTGCAACTTCTGAAACAAAAAAAAACCTGTGTGACCTACTCACTCTGACAAATGAATTATCAACAAAAGCAAAGTAAGGTACACCAGGTGGAAAAAATATGAATTACTCAACACACCTCACAGAGCTCTAAATTAGCGTACCAGCTTTAGAAAGGGACCTAGTTATCCTTGTAAATTACTTCAGTAAAGACTTCTGCTTAATGTGCAGCTGTACCAGATAAGCAAACATATTAAGATGCATAAAGAATGGGAACTAATAGAGAAAGGATTAAACTGCCAATGCCATAGACTGATCTGAAATACTGTGTGCAGTACCAGTGACTCCATCTTATAAACAATAATGCTGATTTAGAGAGGGTTCAGTGAAGGACAATGGGAATGATCAAGAGCATTAAAAAGTTCTCTTCTGAAAAAAAATCAAAGACGCTGGGTCTGCTGACCATGAAAAAAGGGACGTCACATTTACAAACGTTAATGAAGGATACAGTGAAGGTGTGTCTTACACACGCACACACATAAAGAGAGGCAGTTAGAAAGGGCAAAATGGAAAAGTAAATATTTTCTCATATAATTTGCATTAGATTCTGAAACTGAGGAAATCACTGAGGTAAAGAACATATAAGCATTCACAAAGAGAGCGCTTGACAGGTATACGGATGCCCAGGATTTTCAGGGGTAACAACAGATAGGACAGGCTTTTATTTCAGTCAACCTGAGTTAGGAACGGCTACTGTGGCACAAATCATCTCATATCCCTGCTGTTAGGTTTCTCTGAGCACCTCTCTCTGAATTATCCTGAGTGTTGTAGAAGACAAAGTATTAGATAAGACCAATTTGAGATTATTCCTACAGTCGCCATGAATCAAATGCCTTCACTTTACAGTGGAACCCACTTGCAATTCCTAATTGTGATTTATTCATTAGCAGATTTTTAACCTATTTCATTAATTTTTTATAGTGATCTCCACTGAGTCTGTGTAATGCTATTTTTTAAAATCATAATGTAACGTAAGTGCTAAAATTCATCACAGAGATCTAAGTGTATTATATTAACACTTTAATCTTTATCACCCAGACTTAGATGATCTTATGAAGAAATGGTAACAGATTTCCTTGATAAGACCTACTTTCCATAAAACCACATTAACTGGCATTAACTACGCTGAAATCTGAATTTTTTACTGATTGTGTTCCATACAAGCCCTTCCATGGCTTTAAGAGAAGCTGATATCAGACGAAGTAGCCTGTAACTCCTTGTATCATCTCATTTCACTCTTTTTAAAGTAGTAACACTCATTACTAGTCCTCTGGATCTCTTCTTTTTTTTCACAAATCGAAATGTTCAAAACCAACATTAATATTCAGAGTGCTCTTAAGCCAATTCTTTAATACTACTGGCTGCAAGTTATTGGGCACAGTAGATGTTAAAATGCTTAATGTTTTTTGTTTCACATCCTCCCCAGTTACTAATGGAATAGAAAGTATTTAATTGATCACTGTAAGAGATGAATACATCATGCTAATGATGAATACTTCTGTTTTTCCTGCATAGTGATTGACAATTTTACAATCCTGGTCAAGTACTGGATCTATGCCATTTCTAGGATTTCATTTGTTTCTGATTTAGTTAAAACATTCCTTCTCAACCCTTCTAGTCAGAAACTCTCTTTACATGCCTTTCAGCTTTCTTTGTTAATTGTCAGCTATTTCTGACTGCTAGTATGGGGTCGCTGTGATGAGTCTCCCTGTATATCCCTTTTTCAGCACGTGCTACTGCTCTTGTGGCAGCTGCTTTCACTTTTCCTCTTAACCAGGACATTTTCTCACCGAGATGGCTTTGGTGATGATTGTAGAAGTGCACTGATGGAACCAGGACCACAGACTCCTCCAAGGTAGAGACACATCAGAATTGCAAACTGGTAGAAAAATACTTTCTTTCTTTGTACTTACAGAGATTTTGGTAGTCTCCTGGCTGCATGAAGAGAAACAAGTAGAGTGGTGCAATTGGAACAGGTCTGTAAAGAGAAGCAGTGGGTGCTAAGCATCTGGCATTCACACTGCATTTCTCAGGGCTCTTTCCTTAGGATCAGCCACAACTGCTGGGCTGAATTAGATATATCTAGGTTTAGTGAATGCAGACCATCCGAAGACTCACTTCAGGAGCACATTCATGACCTGAGCTGAAATACTAATCTAGAGGCTTGTTTTAATAAATAAAATTCTGACATGATCCAGATTTTTTTTAATATCAGCTCTCTGTTACCAAATAATCCTAAAACCCACAAAGAATTACCACTTTTGGGATTGCAAGTGTGGTGAAAATCATGTTACTCTTTCTTTTGACCGTCTCTATTTATTCTTACACAAGGAACCACCACTTTTTCTATTGACTCCAACAGAAAATAAAAGCATCAGCTAAAACAAAGGGACAAGGACATGACCAAAGGTAATCTGGAAAAAAAAAAAAAAAAAAACTCATACTCCTTCAAAATTGCAGATCTTTTTAAATTATTTATTTATTGGAGTTAAGATGGATGAGAATTATCAAAGAATCTAAATACAGGGCAGTTTGAAGGGGCTATAATAAGCAGCTTTTGAGTTAGAGGTAGCAAAACATTAAGTAAATTTCTAATCAGGGTAATTTTTAAATGACCTCTAAATCAAAAATAGTTTGATTATACGCTGTTTGAAGAAAATTAATTATCCTTCTTTTTCTTCAAAGTATGGAAATTTTCAGGCCAAACCAATTTCCAAGCAAAAGTTAAAGAAGGGCAAAAATAGGACTTTAAAAGCTGGTTGCAACCTTAACAATAGGGAGAACACTCTTTTTCCGTAATAAAGAGAAGGTTGATGTGACAAAACTGCCTTAGAGGGCAATAGATTTGATAACAAGAGGGAGTGAACAAAAACTTTAATAAAATCCAGCACCTACAGAGTTTAGGTGAAACTTCTTTCATGTGTGATGTTGAATAGTCTGAAATGGGACTTACACAGGCATCTAGCTGCTCCTTGGATAAAGTTTATTTCTTGAAGGAAACTGTTCGGTGTGCAAATGCTATGAGTCAAAATGGACGTCCCAAAATGGGGCACTGCATTTCTTCCTCTCTGAAACATTACTCTGTAAGTAGAACAGAAAGCTGAATGTTTTCAGTTCCTATAAATTGAGTAATGCAAAGCTTGTTTCACACATGGGGCCCCAGCTTCTCATTCCAGTATCTTAAGTTCTTCTGTCAGTTGGTGGTGGACCTGTTGGATACAGATAAGATGAAGAAGATTCAGCCAAGGTGAAATAGCATGTTGCAGCTTAACTCAGACTTCCCTGATAGCATCAAGGCTGAACTTGACTGTTGGTTGCACTTTATGGATATAGTGATGAAATGCAGTCATTGAATTATCTTGACTCACCCATTTGCTGGGCAGTTCAAGTTTCTAAAAAACTTGATTATATAGCTGAAATACTGGGGAAAGTCATATATCAGCAACAGAGCTGGATGAACGGTAACTCATTTGTGGCTATGAGCTTTTTTCTTCATCTTTTATGTGTCAACCTTATGTGTGATTATTTGATTCTTTTTTGTAGAATAATTTCTATAAATATATTTGGTATGCAGGTTATTGTAAGGCAGTTTAACCAAAGTATCTGATATTAGACATTCATAAGGGGATCCGATTGGACATATCAATCACATGTTTATTTTCTAATTGGATGAGAATATCTCTCAGAATCTGCCTGCTAGTAAAAATAATAATAATTACAAATGCAAAGTCATTGCTGCACTGATCATTCTTGCCAATAAACTGATATGCTGGAGTATTTGTGGAAAGCAAACACAAAAAGGATGTGAATAGTTAATTACAGCTCATTCATTTGAACAACTATTTGCGAAAAATGCTTGGGAATATTCCACCAAATAGTAGTTATTGCTATCGTCTTCCTTCTCTTGTCTCTGAGCCTCTTCTTTGGTTGAAGTCTGAAGGGCCTGTCAAAACAACACACTCATTGTGAAATCTAAGGTAAAAATATTTAAGTCAAACTTTTGAATGTAGGGTTTCCCATTCCTGGTGCTATCCGGTGTAAAGAGCGATGGTTTTTATTTCCCTGTATACGCTATTTGCTTGTAAACAAATATTTTAAAGGTATGTAAAATGTTTTAGCTAACTTCTACAAGATATATTTAACTCAGGATGAGTTTTCCCCAGTCCTTATAGGAATCACAAAAACTGAAATGTGATTTAAAACAAATTGTCTCATAATTTGGAAATCCCAGCAGAATACATATGTCCCTTTATTTCATGGCTCTTCTGATCCTCTTTATAGATGACTTCCAGTTAGCACATGGCCTAATTCAGAGAGTTACTCACTTCACTCATTAAAGTAGAACTGGAGGAAAACTACTTGATCTCCATCCATATCCGAACGCTTCTGCCTCGCAAGCAAGAATTCACTGATTCCTTCTGGATAACTATATCGTAGACCTGACTACATTGGGTATCAAAAAAGCTGAAGATACAATCTGCATAAAATTTACATATATTTGCATACATATGCCTGGCCAGAAAATACAGCAATTCACATTTCCACATCATAAGAGGGGTAATGGAAGTGTTCTTTCTGTGTGCCTTTCACTGTTTTGTTTTGTTTTTTCTTTTAGAGGCATCTGTTTCACTCACAAACTTTTGAAGTCGCACCTATGCCCCATGATTAGATACCAAATTTTTTCAGTTTTTGTCCTTAACCTGACTATATCAAAAGCAAATGGTATCCCAGGCTCCATCATGAGAGGGGTGGCCAGCAGGAACAGGGAGGTGATTGTCCCTCTCTACTCTGCTCTTGTGAGGCCCCATCTGGAGTACTGCGTCCAGGTATGGAGCCCCCAGTACAAGAAAGACAGAGAGCTGTTGGAGAGGGCCCAGAGGAGGGCCATGAAGATGATCAGGGGGCTGGAGCACCTGCCCTACGAAGACAGGCTAAGGGAGCTGGGCTTATTCAGCCTGGAGAAGAGAAGGCTGCAGGGTGACCTCATTGCAGCCTTTCAGTACCTGAAGGGAGCCTATAAACAGGAAGGGAGTAAACTCTTTGAAAGGGTAGAAAACAGCAGGACAAGGGGAAATGGTTTTAAGTTGAAAGAGGGAAGATTTAGGTTGGATGTTAGGGGGAAGTTCTTTACAAGGAGAGTGGTGAGGTGCTGGAACGGGCTGCCCAGAGAGGTTGTGGATGCCCCGTCCCTGGAGGTGTTCAAGGCCAGGTTGGATGGGACCCTGGGCAGCCTGGTCTAATAAATGGGGAGGTTGGTGGCCCTGCCTGGCAGGGGGGTTGGAGATTCATGATCCTTGAGGTGCCTTCCAACCCAGGCCATTCTGTGATTCTGTGATATCCACTCTAAACAGCTTCCTCATCCTAGCAGGATTCTTTGAAAATGTCTTAATTCATATTCAAATTCAAATATTTATGTATTTGAAACATTTTCCTCTTGTGGCATAGTTCCCCAACTTTGCCCTTCACCACCTTAGATCTTCACTCTATTTCTGCCTCCACAGCTCCTCACAAGTTTTACTTTTGCTGTGGAACAGAAAAGCAGGATGAGGAAAACAGTGCTGTACTTAGGCTGTTGTCATTTACGTAATTTTAGTGGCTTCCCTCTTTTCTGCTGGAATAATGCAGCTGTCACAGATGGTGTGCTCAATGATATTCAGCTACCATCCTAGGTTTATTGGTTTGACCATAAAACCTACAGAACATATTGGAGAGATACTGAAGATGAAAAGAGAGGTTCAGAGGGATGGTAGCTAAACACACTTGGTGTAATCTTCGTTTCTTAAATTTCCTGCGATCTGGTCAGGTGAAGAGATTGTTTCATGAGAAGTCGCCATAAGGACTAGCATACCAAAAGAAGGAAAGGAAAGGGAAAGGGAATGGGAAAGAGAAAGGGAAAGAAAATATGGGAAAAAAGTTCCTTCTTAAAAATAAATTCAGAAAAAAACCATGACTGATATCACTGAAGTCTGCTTTATGTGCAGTCTATGCTAAAACATAGAGAAAGTGATAGTGATTACTGTAGCCTTCATAGCAACAGAAAAATAAAAAATTGCATCTTAGCCTTTCCCCTTGGACTCCAAATCACATTGCAATAGATTCCCTTATTTCTGTAGGAATACCCATACCGCATCTAGAGGTGCGCTCTAAGTTAGGCCAACAGCAGCAATATTCTTTAAGGGAATCTGTTTTCTTATGCAGACTTTCAGCTGAGTCTAACTGCCAAAACTAATCATGTTGTTTTTCCCCTGGAGCCCTGATTCAGTCAATTCTGGGGCAAAGATTTTGTATAGAATTTCTTCCCCAATTAGAGATTTCCACAGACTGGTTTCAAGTGGCTAATGAGAATGTGCAGGGATTATAAACACACTTTCTTCTGGGTATTTTGGGTATGATTAATCCTGTTTCCTGAATTCAGAACACTAATATGTATATAATGAATTCTTTCTACTGTTGTTCCCATTTTCTTTGGACTTCAGGTATGAAAAAAGGGGTTAAAAAGAGGAATTTGATTAGAATTGCTTTTGGTATGAAACAATTGAGCTGGAGCTAGGAAGATAGTTTTGAAGGGATTTTTCTGCCACTGTTTTCTACTAAAAGTAGGTTTATATATTTCATTTTGTTATACTCTCACCAAAAGACAATGACTGTATTCTTGCATTAACAGTTTAAATGTAGATTGAAGTACACTTTCAGGAGTACTTATCAAGGTTACTGTTAAGTACCTCTTTGCTGCTAACTGTGCAAAGGAGCTTGTGCAGGTACAGCGTTCACTCAGTTTTAGTTAATCATAGAATTGTTTGAGTAGGAAGGGACCTTTAAAGGTCATCTAGTCCAACTCCCATACAATGGGCAGGGACACCTGCAGCTGGATCAGATTGCTCAGTGCCCCATCCAGCCTGACCTTGAATGTTTCCAGGGATGGGGCATCCACCTCTCTGGGCAACCTGTTCCAGTGCCTCACCACCCTTATTGTAAAAAACTTCTTCATTACATTCAATCTAAATCTCCCCTCTTTTAGTTGGAAATCATTTTCCCTTGTCCTATCAAAACAGAAACTGCTGAAGTGTCTGTCTATTTCTTTCCTATAGCGCTGCTTTAGATACTGAAAGGCCACTCACAGGTCCCCCCAGCCTCAGCTCTCTCAGCCTGTCCTTCTAGGAGAGGTGTTGGATCCCTTGGATCATTTTGTGGCTCTCCTCTGGACATGCTCCAACAGGCACCTCTCCTGTACTGAGGACTCCACATCTGGATGCAGTAATCCAGGTGAGATCTCACCAGTGCAGAGTAGAGGAGCAGGGTCACGCTTACTTTTGATGCAGCCCAGGATACAGTTGGCTTTCTGGGCTGCAAGGGCATATTGATGGCTCACATCCAGCTTCCCATCCACAAGAGCCCCCAAGTTTCTTCTGTCACAGCTGTGCTGTATCCTTTCATCCTCCAGCTTGTATTGATAGTGGGGGTTGTCACGACCCAGGTGTGAGATGTTGCACCTGGCTTTGTTGAACCTCATGAGGCTCACCTGGGCCCATTGCTTGATCATGTCTAGGTCTCTCTGGAGTGTCAACAGCACCACACAGCTTGGTGTTATCTGCAAGCTTGCTGAAGGCATACTTGATATTTTTCAGTGAATTAACTGTCTTGGGGAAATCCAACAGAAGGAACCTGCACGTTATCTTCAGGTAAAGAACTCAAACCTTGTAAACTTATTACTACTGCTAGAGTAGTACCTCTGAGTGAAAAAATGACTGTGAAGTAAGTGAACAGTGCATAATGAGTTAACTATGCAAACAGAATTATTGTATGAATGTAATACCTTCTACTAGTGAACATATCAAATCATATACCTATCTAGGAACAGATAAAATATAGATTTCAAGTGCCTATATATGAAGTAGTTGGCTTCCTTAAGGATGATGTAGGAGGAAGTGTGTAGGATTGTAAATGATGTTTTACTTTTAGGAAATGCATTGGGACTCTTCCTTACATTCTTGTTGCTTTGGAATTAAAAGCACATTTAAAACATTAATCTCCTACAGATACCTGTTAACAAAATGTGCTAAGATTAAACTGTTAGGATGGAGGCAGCGAAAATTAGTCTCAGTGACTCCTATCAAGCCTATCACATGTACTGTGTTGGAAACAGTTAAGCCAATGTTCAACAATAACGACTTCACTGACAACTTATGTAAGTGTCTGAGGTAAAAGACCTGCTTGGCTTTAACATCATCTGCTGGCATCACCAGTTCCATATTTGCAGCGTATTATGCAGTATAAATTTGTCCTACATGACACTTGTATGTGTACTTGCAAGGAACTGCATTTGTTTCTGTACGTAGATTTTCTTGATAATTAGTGTTATGGGAAATAATTTTCTTAAAAGGTTAATTTTAGAAGGTATGAAAATGTATCTTGAGCCAAAACAAGAGAAGGTTTCCTGACACATGTTCTACCTGATTATTTTTCCACCCAGATATAAAATCAGTTAATATCACCTTTCAGTGTGTAATCAGGAGTGAATGAAGGAGGTGAAGGCTGTAAAATGGCTTATTAGGCGTAGGTGTTAGCTTTTGTTCAAGGCAACTGCGTTAGCATATCTAAGCCTTCAGGAACAACTGTGCTGGTTTTGTGTGCATATGCATATATTTTCCTCTCTATACTCAATGAGACAATTATTACCTTCACTTACTGTCACTTGAAAAAGTTCAACTGAATCCATGGATCTACTCCAATTTTTTTGAGCTCTAAAACTGTCATCTAGTGCCTAAATTGTATACTCTACCTAAAAGGAGTAACTTTTTATGAGTTCCATTACACAGTGATTCACATCCATCTTCAGAGAAACACAGTGAGAGAATTTAACTGATTGCAGAGGTTAATTTGGTCTATATACTTTGTCAATAGCAGGTCTGAGGAAAATTAGCACCAATAATTATAATATTGGTGTAAGTCATGAATCTTATTAGAGTAATTTTTAGCAATTTAAAGACTAAAGGATCACAGATGTCAGGACTTCAGTAATATCCTTGGCTTTTAATAAATGGCAAACGTTGTTAGAATTTAGGCTCCTTTTGCATGCAAGCTTAATCAGTATCCAAGAACACAGAAGATAAAATTATCAATTTGAAACCAGTGTTACAAAGCTAAGAGATTCAAGCCAAATTGGACATGGATATTATTAGACTGTATTTATTGCAAAAGGGAAACACTTACTGATTTTCTCGACTAACATCAATCAGAAATAATTTTTCCTTTTGAGTGACTGTATATGCAACTAAGAAACCAAGATCTCTCTGTGAACGCCTCATACAGGCCCACACACAGAAGAACTTTGATTTATTAAGCTAGTAAACACCACATCATCAATAAAACTAAAATTCAAACATGAGACCTCAAACCTAGTAATAATTTTAAAAAAGAATTTAGGTTAGAAAGTAGCATAAGTATAAAAGTGCAACACAAGTTCAGTGGCAGAAATGAGAACAGCAAGGAAACAAACCAAAGTGCACTTGATTAGGGACATTTGCTTTAAGAAGACGGAATTCTGAAAGCACTTCAATACTCAAAGGCAAACCACAGGGGAAAATAAAAAAGAAAAAGCTGGTTTCCCAAAGAGCATAATAGAGGAACTACTGATATGAGATGGCAAGAACATAGTATTTACCATAGACTTTCCATTTTGCTTGGTGTCTCCTCTAGGTATTTCCAGTGATACATACGTCACTCTGAAAGTAATGGCTCCTATTTATGTCCATGGAAACTACAACAGATACAAAGAGCACAATAACACTGTTTGATAGAACAAATTCTCATCTACAAAACACTGTTTTCCAGTTTTCCAACACAGTCACCACCATTAGCTATGCATTTTCATCAGTGATGAATAAGAGTCTGTATGCCACACTTGTAAAAATCTGTATGGCCATCTGGAACGTGGCTTGTCTTTCACACTGCTGTCACCACTGCTGAAACACACCATCCACTGCCTCACTGTGCTCACATCCACTGTTTGGTCTCTGTAAACATTCAGCAAGCATCGATGAATGTCAGTGAGTGCCATTTTTTCCCAAACAGAAAAATTCAATGAAACACCTTTGCTTCATAAGCATTTCCACGTCAGACACCATTTTGTCAGGCTGCCCCCCTGCTGCCATCTGTCACACAGCAACAAAATGTAATGCAATTTGTGGGAAGGTTCTACCTCTGCTGCCATTCCACCAACATCCACCTCTGATGTCATGAGCCAACATCACAAGTCTGGAAGCATTACTTTCAGAGCAGCCCTCATAAAAATATTCACAGAATTTAGATAAGATGGATAATTTTGAATCATCTGCAGCTGATAAATTTCATCTGCTTAAAAAATTTTTTAGAAATTGGCTAATGAAAACTTGAAGCCATTAACAATCATACCTGAAAGTGTGGAGAGCAATAGATATAGGAAGGGTTGGAGATGTCCTTGCTAAAATAGATAAATATGTTGTCTGTCTCATGAAAGAGAGAGAAAAGAAGAACAGTCCCCAAAAAGAGTGTGATAATTTAATAAATTTTAATAACCTGGATGAAAAACAGAATTTTCTTAAACCTGATGGATATTTCACAAAACCATACCACAACAACTGCAATTCCATCTGCAAGAAAATATAAATTATGTAGGCAGGAAAGAGGATAAGCCATATGATTTATTTTAACTGAGTCTATCAAAATATGGCAAGTTGTGTATATCAAATTAAGGAAATGTGCTCTAGGTTGGAAGAGTTAGAAAGTCACATTGGAAGCAGGAAATCACAATGGCTTCTTACTGAATTTGTGTTACGCTCCTAAAAAAGGTTTGTCTTCAGTCTAGCACTTTCATTATTAGTGACCAGAAATCTAGAAAAAATATCATCATATTTATATCACACCAACTGGGGTAAGACTTCCAGCATAGTGATGACCTGCTTAGAATCCAAATGTTCTGAACAAATTTCAAACTTTTTGTGGAACCAATTTTCACAAACAAGGAGTAATGGAGTTACCACCAGTTCTTATGAGTGTATTAGGCTTACCTCTGCCCATAATGAGTTAGATACCACTGATGCTCCAATCCAGCGACAAAATAGGCTCATGAATTCTTTTTTAGGTATGTAATTGTTGTCATGTATTCTTTTAGTCTCAGTCATGGATTATGAATACATAAATGGAGTAAAGGCACTAAGTTCCTCTTCCCGTGCCAGCAGAATCCTTGCAGGCATTGTAGAGTTCTTCTAAATGTAATGAACAACTTTAACTTTTCCAGCATCAGCCTTTCAGGCACAAATGGTTCACTAGTATACCAGCATTTACCTGCATCAGACAACTATGGTGCCTGCCTACACCGCACAGCAGGGCTCTTGTATTTCTCCTACCCTGCCAACATTTCAATCTGTTAGAGGCTAACCAAACTGATTTATTTTTATTCTGAGTTTGAGGCTTCTATCTTACTGGCTTCTCTAGCTTACTGTTCCAATTTACAGATGAATTTGCTGCTTCTAAATACACAAGAAACATGTCTGTAGAGAAACAGATGCCTAAAATTTACAACTACATGTGATGTCGAACATTGACTTTGATATGTCCATAGCAGATGGATTTCCTCGTTTCATTTTCATGTACATGATTTACAGTAATACTTTTGCCCTACCTATAGCTCCTATATTCCTACTACTGAAAGCTCTATTTAGTGTTGTGCTTGCATTTCTTCTTACTTTTTTTAATACATCAACTCTTTGTATACACACTGAAGTCAAATCTTTCTGCCTAATATTGTCTCACCTGTTATGATATATACAGTACTTTTCTGGTATACAGACCCTAAATTTTTGTTCTTGACTTGGAATACCTCTTGTCTTATAGGATTTGAGCTTATCCAATTTATACCTGCTCTTCAAGGATTTCTATTTCTTTTATTTCCTGACACAGATTTGATGTTATCTCTAATTTGATCTTGGACTGATGTCAGATCTTTTCTCAACAGCTGTAGAACATATAGACAGTCGCTACAGTTAAGAGCTATCTCTCATAGATAAGGCATTGAATTCTTTAGCTCTGTGATTTGACTGGACCCAGGAGTGTTTCAGTAACAACTAATATTTAGTTTTCATGTGATTCTTTGAAACAAAAAACATTCCTTAGAGAGAAAAACCAGAATGCACCAGTGTTCAGATATTTGATGCAGTCATTGTGGGAACTGCAGAAGCAAACAAACAACAAAAAAAAAAAAGACAATGAATCATCTGGCTGGAATCCACAATATAGCCGGCATCAGACAAACATATTTTAAACCCTCTCTTCTTTCTATTGGTTTCTGTTTTTCTTGCAAATAATACGATTTGCCCCACACTCACAGATCTTTGTTTAAAGGGTTCCCTATCAGAGGCCTGCACATGTACTGGAAGAATCACTTGTACTGAATTTCTGTATGAGTATTAATGCTTAATTTTGGCAGATTTCAATTTAAGAGTAATGGAAAATGTGGGGATAATGACAGTCCTGAAGTTTATGAGTTAATGAAGAAGGAAAGGAAAGACAAACGGAAAGAAAAAAGGAAAGAGGGAAGGCGTAAGATCCTCTGATAATGTAGAGTTGCTGTCCTGAACTATTCTGCCATTAAGACTTCCATTTAGGTCTCCCAAAATACTTCTTAGCATTTCATACTGTGACATCTTAAAAGGCATCATTATTGTCTAACATGGTGTGAGTTGTATAATACCATGTTACAGACATTTCTATAGAGATAATAATGACCACAGTGTCAGTGGGAAAATCACAGACCATTAATGCATGTATATGCCAGCATTTAAAAAAAAGTAAAAAATCTTAAGGACAAAATTAGATGGGGGGAATAGAAGTGGTTAAGTGGACTCAGATATCTAAACATGCATTCACAACTGAATTTTTTTTGTAATTTTCTTCTGATAGGAGGCCATGTCAGAACTCATTTGTGTATGTGTATTAGTATGTTCTCATATATCTGCTCTAGAGAGAAAGATGGATCATGGATATCTGGGATGAGCCAGACCTACTGATCACTGAACTTCTGTTTCCTGTCAACACAAACTTCTTCACAAGCTGCACGTTACAAGACTGAGGCAGACTCTTTTAATGAGCACTGACTGTTTTCTGGAGCACTAAACTGGCCATAGTAACATTAATTGATATTACACCTAAGCTTAGTCATAAGAGCACATGTCAACTCACTTCACTTTCTGGACATATATTTTTAAAGAAATGGTACAGTCTTAAGGAGTAACAGTAGGCACAAGTGCCCGGCCAAGATGTGCTTTTTGGTTAGCCAACAAAACCACCTTGGAAATCCATGGACTATTTTACTGAATGGTTACTGATTTGTGTTTTGAAGATGGCTATGTGTGTGTGTTTGCCTGGAGTGAGCAAAGTTATCTCCTCTTTTTTTACCACATGCCTTTTAAGCCAGGGATGTTAGTGCCTCTAGACCTACAAAGTGCCAAAGAAGATGTTGCAAGAAGGCAAAATGAAAAGCATGATACAGCAGTTCAAGTGTTGAAGGATGTGGACAAAGCCAATGGTGACAGATAAACAAAGGAGGAGTCCCAGGAAGGAACAGAATGAAAGAGCTTTTTGAAAAGGGCAAGGGCGTGTGTGTTCTGAGCATGTGATTTGCGCTTCCTTACTTCATTCTATTCATTTCTGTGTTTTCCGCTTCTATGGAAAAGTACTCCAAATCATTGCCTCAGACAATGAGCTTTATAAAAACTTTCATGCAAAATTATCCTTTATTATTGTTGGATTTCATTAAATACTTTTAAATTATTTCCCAATCATTAACTATTCGAATCCCAACAATTTATGAGGTAAAATATAAATAAGAGATATTCAACTCACAGACCGCGGCTAGGGGGCTCAGAAGAAGCTAACTGAAAAAAGCAAGCTTGTTGCCAAAGGGTCCAAATTTGTCATATGGCAACTTCCACTTGAAAATATTTACGGATCTGAAGAAGAAAAGATGAAAATTGTTGATGTAAATGATACCAGAAGCATTAGCGATTTTGTATGGTTGGGGGCATACCCTTTTTTACTCATTATTTCAGGTTCCCTGTGAAGTGCCAATAGCTGCACTTGGCATTGTATAATATTCATACAGCCTCCAGAGAAAAGAGAGTGCATTGAAAAGGAGACAGTTACAAAACAGACACTATGCCTTGAGAAGCACAAAGGAAGTAGGAGGGTTGACATTTTTCTCTTCTTTTATCTTTCCTGGACATCATCAAGAAAAGGAGGCCTTCATTTTAAAGATTTATAAGAGGGCATTTTTTAAAAGATGGATCCATGTTGAGACACTGTGCAAGCAGGTCACCGCGTTATAGGTCTTGTAAAAACCTTTGGCTCTATTTGCATTGCTAATTTCAAGTACCCATAAACAGATAATTGCAGTACATTGTTGATTCCACTAGAGGGGTCAATTGTTCCTGTATGATAAATGCTTAGCCAGAAGACTGGTAAATGAGCAGCCTCTCAATAATACCTGCTGGTTGCCACTTCTTTCCAATCTCTAACAAGCAAACACAAGATACTATTTGCCTTGAGAGCAAATTAACAGACAGCTACTGGACTTCTGTGTGCACTGCTTGCTTTACAAAGGCCATACAAAGGAACGTTTTAAGTCTTATGGCTTCTACTGCCATTCAGTGGTAACTACTGCCTTACCTGAGGATATGTTATAAACTTGCAGCCTCTTCCTCCTTTGGAACTGAATTCTTTACTATTGGAGTAACTCAGAAGGTCTGCTGAAAGAATTGGGATAGTAAAGGCAAGATTTGGAGGTTGCCCCTCTAAATGGAATATATCTGGCTCCAGGAGAAGTTCTGCAGAAATCAAGATGAAGGAAGTCAGCCCAGCAGTCTGGCTGAAAACATGCACATGTAATAGCTAGCCAGGAGGTCACAATCTGAAAACACTTCTGATCATTTTTAACTTACAGCATTTAAAGTGCAATTATTTGCCTTCAGAAAGCTATCAAATAACCCTGAGCTCATAATTACAGCTTTGCTTTGAAAAACAGACTGCTATAAAACAGCCCAGGTAGATGCAGGCATGCAAGGACTCCATGTCTTTGTCTTAAAGAAGAGGTGGAAAATGGGCTCAGATTTCCTCTACTTATTCCCTCTGCTTTTCCTAATCTGCTCTTCAACTGAGTACCCACTGCAGCAGATGAGAAAGCAGTGGAGAAAGAGGAAATGGAAATGCTGCAGTACAAAGCATGGTTAATAATATTTATTAATGCATGCGGAGAACTATTAAATTAAAAAAATTAATGGAGGTCAAAAGCCAGCTTCTAATTCTCTTCAGGCAAAAGAAAGAATTTATTAAAAAGCAGAAAAGGTATCCACAGAGAAACTTTCCCCATTTGCTTTATGTGCATGAAATATAGACATCATCTTGACATTCAACTGATGAAAGAGAAGAAAGTAAAATTAATGCTCAGGCAGTTAACGTTAGCCTCACTGGGAGGGGGGACATGGAACCCAGCACGCTCTGTTTGACACAGGCTGTTCTGGAGATCTGTTAAAGTTTGCAAAGTGCCATTTCCTAAGGAATCTTTTTGCAGAACCAGCTTTCATCACACAGTATCTTCAGCACAGATAATCTTGGCTGGCGTTATTTTACACAATGCAGCAAGCTGAAAATCCAAAGGAAGTATATCCAGATCTTCTGGCTGTGTGGATCTGACACAAAAAATTGGAGCACAAAGCAAAAGAGTCATGAGCATGCATCAAACATGCTTTTTATTACTGGAGGCATTCTTCTTTGCTGGCAAAAATATTTGTTTAAATTTCCACA
This sequence comes from Gallus gallus, assembly GCF_016699485.2. Classification (NCBI taxonomy): domain Eukaryota; kingdom Metazoa; phylum Chordata; class Aves; order Galliformes; family Phasianidae; genus Gallus; species Gallus gallus. The sequence continues at coordinate 73,791,919 of NC_052535.1, read as the reverse complement.
TCAAGAGAAGATTCAGGTGTAGTTGATCAAATAACCTAGAGCTGCCTGATAACTAAAATAAATTCTCAGGAAGCATCACCGGTATTTTTTAATTTTCTTTGCGCTGGAAACGTGATTCTCAGTATGGTTCCCCTGCAGAATCTGCATGAGGAGAGAAAAAGAAGGATGGTTTGAACCAATTGCTACAGGGGCAGTATTGTGGGAAAAATATAAAAGAAAGTGTTTTAAAAATGTCACGGTTCTGCTGCCACCAAAGCCAGTTGCAAACCTCCATAGTTTTCTCACAGAAACGAAATCTATACATGTGTCTCAGGAAATTCAATGGCTGGGCACTGCCTGGATCTTGCTGAAGCTCTCAAAATAAGGGATTTATAGAGGCTTTGGGCAGGACCCTCTGCACAGAGGTGAATTTCTCCCTGGCAGCGAATCAGGACTACACAGGATATTTTTATATATTTTTCTTCACTTAGTCCTCCTGGATTAAACAGTCTGTGCTTCATCAGTCTTGTTAAAATCTGACATTATTTCCCCTGACATTAACCCCCAGTATATCATTTACTCAAGACTGTGTAAGGTTTCATCTTGGGAGTAGGATTTTTCCTTCATCCATTTCCTTAAAAATATAATTATCACTTTGTAGGAGTTTGCTATGATCAGAAGTGCTCCTGAATTCACGAACACAGAGGAAGATGAGGATCTTGCACACTAATTATAATTACAAACAATTAAATGTGGGGCCTGAGACTGGGAGCAGAACATTAAGAGCTGAGAAACAGCACTGGCAAGAAATACAAGGAACTGCAAGAAGCAGTCCAAGTTCAGTCATCTACAAAATTTACAACACAGCTGAAGGGCAGGTCTATCATTTTCACTGTCAGCTTTGGCTTGTATTGTGTTAAAAGTTGTAGTTTGAATCCAGAAGGATCAGACCTGCCTTCATCACCTTCCACCATCCTTGTCAGGACCCTGTGTCCTCATTTCAGCATGCAGACATCTCATACAGGTATATGGATTTCCCCCTCCCTCCTCTTCAGAGTCCGAATAACCTCACCCCAACATACTGGACTGAAGGCAAGCTTTGAGCTAATCAGCAAACAAAAGTTTTTCCGCAAAAATTATCTGAAGGGGTATTCATAGCAAGCTCCCTGCAAATGTGCTAATCCAATCTGTTGTGTAAATATTACGTCTGGGACTGAGAGAGACTGTGTGTGTACAGCACAAGACGATAAACCTAGAGCGTCAGTCTCCATGTGCACAGCAGTACATGCAATGGAACCTTTGGACAAGGGCAGTGGGAAACTATGAATGTCACCAATGACGTCACGGGCATCTCAGGGCAGAAGGAACGCTCTGAAATCATGCCTCCATGGCATTCCTTGGACAAACTTTAAATCCTGGTCTTCTCTGGCAGCTTTGTGCAGAAGCAGAAAGAAATTAGAAAATCTCTACCTTGTGCTTGATGAATCGAGTGCTGTTTCATCAACAAGGTGTGTTTGAGCACCCATGTCTTAGCAGGATTTAGAGATGTTGCATCGGAAAATTAAACATCCCAGTCAAGTTGTCTTTATTTCATTCTGTTTTCACAGAACTACAGCGTGGCTGAGGCTGGCAGGGACCTCTGGGTCCATCTGGTCCTACTCTTGTGCAGGCAGAGCCACCAACAGCAGGTTTCTCAGGCCCATATCCACACAGCTTCTGAACATCCAACCTCTGACAATGACCAACATCAGGCATTCTGATGAATGCAATATATCTCAACAGTAAAGCTCATTATTATCTTGTGAATACTTTGCTTGGGTTTGTGCAGTTTCAGAAAACAACGGCCAAGTCCTGCCTCTTGGATTCCAGACAAATTCTCCTCCTTGCAGGATAGATGAGGTTGCAGGGAAGATAGGTCTGGGAACAAATAGTTCACCAGCAAAAAAAATCTGCTGTAGAGGGCTGCCCTTAATGGTTCTTTCTGTCCTACTTGTGTGGGATTTTTCCATTACTGTGCAAGAGAAGACATATGAGACACTGTCTGGCCTCAGAGATGCCACCACAGTTCATTACCTCCTGCTTCAACTTTACAGTCTCTCAGCTGTGTGTTTGTTTCTTCAACAGCTCTCCAACGAGTTCGCAAAAGTGATGAGTATCGTAACCATCCTATAGATTAGCACAGCACCCAAACAGGGATTATTCCAGTGCAAAGCAGTCTGTGAGAAAATAGAGGACCCATCTGAAATCATTTAATGTCCAAATGCGTTAACAGGTTAACACACATACATAGACACGTAGACACATAAACCTGCATGAAAGAACAAAAGCAACCTATCACTTTGGACATTTGCTTTCCAAAAGATTGAAATATTGTAGCATAGCCACTGCATGTTTTTTATTACCAACTGCTTTACATCTTTGTCACTGTTCCCTGCTCACAGTAGGGAAAATTACATAATTTTTTAAATATTTGTCATCATATGCTGGAATAAAGCAAATTGAAAGTAAAGCTTTTTCTCTGTAAAGCTATATTAAATATATATATATTCCAAAACTAACAGTAGCTGTCTTTTTTTTTTTTTTTTTTTTTTTTTTTTGCAAAGCCTCCAGACTGCAGCTTCATTTTTCCCTTAGTTGAACCACCTGCCCATAACACCTCCCTGGCAGCGCCTTTCTGCCCACAGGGCAGGTTCCACCCAGTCCTTGTTCAGGGGAGGAGTGGCAAGGACAGCTCCAATCCAGGTTTTAGTTCCTGGAAAACATTTATGTGCACCCCTGGTCTATCCTGTTGACTTTCTTTTTAGTTGTTTAGCGTTAGTCAGACTGGGAAGAGTTTCCCAATCAGACTAAAAAAATCCCCAGATCTCATCTTTAATTCTCTTCCTCAATAGTTTCACATTTGGCATTCCTCTATATAGTTCTGTATGTTTATATTCTTTAAAGTCATGTTTACCACCTAATGGTTATAAGGAATTTCAGCATTGTTTAATTGTTTGCTTGGTTGGATAACAAAATATATAAGGTTTTAAGCTGCACTGACTCTTCTGACTATGTATTTTAGCTCCCTAATAAATCCTATCTCTTTAAGACCACCAGCCACTCACACACCCATTCACACTCCTTACTTTCAACCTTTTCTTCATGTCATTAGTTACTAGATGGTTTGGTTTGGTTTTGTTTGTTTTTCCAATCTGCTATTGGTAAGTGAATGTGAACTTCTCTTCTGTATTGAATTGCCCATGACAGTAGACTCAAGGAAATTTCTTCTGTTGCATTTCCTTTTCGTGGTAGAGTCCTTTATCACATTAGCACCTTTCCATATACAGGGAACAAGTTACAGTTTAATCAGCTCATTTTGTTGCGACAATTTAGCTGCCTGTGTCTGCATTTCAGGCATTGCCAAACAAGTGGCTCAGGCATCCTCTTTTTTCATTCTCCAGAATTACAATTCTACATTTTTTCCTGGTGCCAGTCTGCATTTTTTGGAACTGGGCAGGTAGGCATCTGAGAAGGGCCTACCTGAGATGGGACATTAGATATCTATATTATCTATAGATATCTATATTAGATAATGTCCCTGAGAAGGGACATTAGATATGTCTATATCTAATAAAATGGTTTTGTGATATCCTTTTCATCCCTCTGGAAAAAAATGTCTGTGTAGAGTTACATGCCACTGATACTAATATAACTAGAATTACGTCACTCTAGTACTTACATAAATGGCCTAATTTAATAATTATTATTGTTGTTGTTGAATATCTAACATCTTCCCACTGAATTGAATGAACTTAATTTCTCAGATCAAACAGAATTACATAAAAACTCCAAGGTAAACTCTAGAATATATAACTAAATCTAAGCAGAAACCCAAGATGTAACTATTCATTAGAATCACTATATCAAGGTCTGTTATTTTAATATACATGTCCATCCCAAACAAAGTATGAGATGATGTAGCTTCATCTTTTGTCTGTATCTTTCTGCAGTGATATGTGATTTGCACTTAGCACATTAAGATTTGTTAAACAAAATTGAAATTACTTCCATTATAAAGCAGTAGCAACAATATTTCAACTTGCTTCATTTTTTTTATTAGTACTTTTAGTAGGTCATTTTTCCAGTATTTTCCCAACTCTGCTTCAGATTTGAAAAACTACTTTAGGTCAGGAACACTTGTCTGAAGGAGATGAATATAAACAAGCATAAAAATGATGCTGGAAAATAAACTATGGGATGCTTTCCCTATATGCCTTTTTCATGAAACATTTGTTGAATAATGTTTATTTATCCTGTTGGATTTGTTTATGCATTTTTTTTCATAGAAAATGGCTAAAATTTCAGCAGGAAAAATAAGAACAGAGATTTTAATAAATCGCATTGTTCAAATGTAATCTTACAGGCAAAGTCCTCTAAGGTATTTAATAAAGTAGGCCAGAGAACTCTCCTTTGTGGATAAAACTCTGTTGCAACTTCCAAGTTGTTGGTGAGATAGATCTATTACATTATTAGCTCTGGGGTAAGGTTTCCCAGTGCTGCTAAAATATGCTCAATTTAAATTCTATATTATATCACCCTGTCTGAATAATTTTATATCTATATTTTACTTTTAAATGCTTAGCTGACTCATGTATTTTAAAGAATTCCAAACATATTTTAAAAAATAATATACATCTTCATGTTACCTTTCTTTTTTATTACATTTAACTAGAATATGAGGAGGATCAAGGCCAAGGTTAAAACCGGAGGTTGCACTATATTTACATTTTGCTCAATACCAGCACTTAAGAACAGAGGCCAGGCATTTAAAAATAGGCTGAAGGGGATGAAGAGATTTAGAGGGGAATGCCTGGCTGTCTCAGAAAGTATCAGGTGAGTCACAGCTCTGCCACTGCAACGAGCCCTGGTCAGGGAAATTTGTACAGTTTAGCTCAGAGAAGGAAGACAGCAAAAATACAGAAGCAAAGCAGGGCTTTTTTTCTGTACTGTTAAGAAATCATCCATTTGGACCTGCAGAGCCTCCCAGCATCATCCATGCACATCAGTACAGGACTCTGGCACCAAGTTCTTTGGCAGAGCTAGAACTGTCAAGGATGGAACTGGTCAGTAGCTCAGGATGCTGCCTTCCAGTCATCCACGTGTGCCTCTTCTGTGCCAGAGGCTATGGACAAGGCAAGTATGTTCCCATACCCTTGAAGACCACTTACTCCTAATCTGTACTCTAAGAAACCAAGAAGAAAGTTATTTATGTTACTTGTCTCCAGAAAGGCAACAGGGAAGGAATATACATTCGTGCCAAAAAATCCTAGATCTAAGGCAAATTCAGAAATTATTAGGGATGGATTTAGGAAATTTTCAAAAGTGAAATATACTTGTTTGCTTTTCAGTGAAGATAGATTTAAAGTGGTGTTGGATCTGAAAGAGGAAGATTTCTTCCTCCAAAGTCCCCAACACACCTATGTAAATTATTCTAACAGAGACTTCAATAAAACTCCAATCTGAGTAAATTTCTCATAAGGAAAGGCTATATATAAATTCAACATCCTGGCCAAAGTTCAGCTCAGGTAATAAAACTGCTTTCTTATCCAAGCTAACTCACTTACAAAGAATGTACTTCTCTAGTTTTATACTAAATTATTCCAGATTAGTTCCCAAAGGTGACTCTACTTTTGTTTAAAAATGACAACAGCAAAGAAAGCAATTAAAATACTTGAAAATATATTGTTCAGATTGGACCAGGTAAATAGCAAAAAAAAGAAAAAAAAAAGAAAAAGAAAAAGAAAAAGCAAGGAAGGGAAAGAGGAGAGAAAGGAGAGAAAAGAGAATCTCAACACTTTGTTTTAAATCTCATCTCTGTGTTAAACAGCTGCCTATAGCCAGGCTCTTGGCTCATGATAAATGTGAGTTCCTTCAGGACTGCCACTAACCTAGAAGTCCAAAATGACCCCTGCTTTCTAAGTCTATATCAAGTGGAATAAATGGCATCTTCTACTTGGATAACTTTCTGTGTGCTTTAGACTTCACATTGTTAACACATAATATTTTTTTCACTTCCTGAGGCTGCTAGTGGCTAATGCCATTTTTTCCACCCCTTTTCTTTTTTCCCTTTGTTTCAATGGGCTCATTCCCTACAGGCAATGCCAGTATTGAGTCAAAGTGTGATTCAAGCCCACAGAGTCACACATTTTCAGCTGGGAGTGGGGCTGATCATCTAATTACCTTCTGACACTTCCATGGTCTCTTTTTGCACCCAGGTACAATAAGTAGGGCATTTCAATATCAGTTCATCCTCAATTTAGGCCTGTTTTGAAAATACAAAAGAACCTTAAGTGATCTGTCCACAGCATTGAAATACCAACCTTAGTGGGTACTTTGAAAACTCAAAGGCTTTACAAGATGAATAGCAAACTGTGGATGACAGCTCCCGTGGAGCCATTATTGAATTGCAGCAGTGATGACTGCATTGCTTCGGATTTAGATAAAAGACTCCATACAAGACAAATGGTAGGAGGACATCAAACAAGACTGTGTCCATGCAGTGACAGAAGCAATCCAATTGAAGAAGCTGTTGATTTCCCTAAGGCAACTTACTATTTCTTCTTGAGTAATTTATATTAAGGAACTAAAGATTGTATATTCATCTTCTATTTACACTTTTCTCTAAAAATACTGCTTCTAGTTGTCAAATAAGAGATTTACTTACAGTGTTTACTGGAAAGGAAATAGCAGGATTGGAACTTGTTATATTTTTGCATCTGTGTTTTGTTTAGCCTCAGTATCACTATGTCTAAAAGTTATAGACTGAGAGTAACAATCAATACTGATCACATAAAAAGATTAGTCAGCAAATCAATTACATACATGGTAACAGGAAGCACCGTGCACTCAAGACAAGAATGAATACAAAGGGTACAGATAAACATCGTCACCTTTATTTAGATGAAAGCTGATTCTAGAGCACTTCCACTATCTTTTTAATAATGCACGAACCTCTTGGAGTCCTAGTTTGCTATACAAGCATAATGTAGGTCTTGAATAAGTTTCAGGATGTGATCTGTTTGTACATAAAGTAACTTTGCACAGAAATTTCACGACGGGTTTGCTGACAGCTGCGCAAGCTGTGCCATGGAAAGGACACTAACTGTTTGTGTAACTTTTTGAAAAAAGTCTGCATTAGTATTTGAATCTTCCTTTCACTCCCACATACTGTGCCTTACTCATTCACAACATGGAATAAGTTTGGCTCACATTGTTTCCTAACAAATTACAGATATCCTGTAAATAAGCACACATCACCAACTGCAGCTGGGAATGGCGTTCAGACTGCAGGGCTGGTCTACAACTTTTCCTGGGCAGAACTGCCTGAAATGCCTATAATACTGGTTCACTACATGGACTCCCTTTTATTTGTCCATCATAATTGCTAAAAGAAAGACTTTTCTTTTTTTTTTTTTTTTTTTTTTTTTTTTTGCAATAGAAGTACAAATGAAGGTTAGTATTCAGTTTACTGTTATTTCTTAAAGTTATATATTTGCATTTTGCAGATAAATTGAGTTGTTTTATGGGTGTGAAGAGAATAAACATATATATAAAACAGGTGTACATAGAAGCATATAAGAAATGAATTACCACACAGCTTATATATGGTTTCCTTGTATCCTATTTTTAAAAACATACTATGCTTGCTTTCTGCTTAGAATCAGTTCCAGTTGCCATCAACATATTTTCTCCTTTTCCCTGATACATCTTGGCACGTGGCCCTGGCAGCTCATGGTTTAGACATGTACTCTTCATCAGGTAAAAAACTGGTTGGATGGCTGGGCCCAAGGAGCACAGGTGAGTGGAGTTAAATCCATTTTGATCAGTTACTAGTGATGTTCCTCTGGGGTAAGTAGTGTGCCCAGGTGGCCAAAAAGGCCAATGGCATTCTGGCTTGTACCAGAAATAGTGTAGCTAGCAGGACTAGAGAGGTGATCGTCTCAAAGTGTTCAACGTTGGTAAGGTCATGCTTCGAATGTCATGTTCCTCACTACAAGAAAGACACCGAGGCCCTGGAGCATGTCCAAAGAAGGATAACAATGCTGTGAAGGGTCTGGAGCACAAGTCTTGTGAGGAGCAGCTGAGGGAACTGGGATTGCTTATTCTGGAGAAGATGGGGCTCAGGGGAGATCTTACTTCTCTCTACAACTATTTGAAAGGAGGTTGTGGCAAAGTGGGGAACAGTTTCTTCTCCCAGTTAACTAGCAATAGTTTGAGAAATAATGGCCCTAATTTGTGCCAGGTGAGGTTCATGTTGAATATTAGGAAAACTTTCTTCTCTGATAAAGGCACTGGAACAGGTGGCCCAGGGAAGTGGTGTAGTCATCGTCCTTGGAGATTTTCAAGTGTAGATGTGGCACTGAGGGACGTGGTTTAGTGAGAATGGCGGTGATTGTTTGACAGTTGAATTAGATGACCTTAGAGGTCTTTTCCAACCTTAATGATTCTATCATTCTATATTTCTCTCTACGTGCTTTCTCCTTCTTCTCTTCTAACTTCTTCTTTCCCAGATCCTTCCTATTAAATCTAGAGTAGGCTTCACTGAAATTAAAACAGCCCTCAAAGAATATATCCTTTTTTTCTGATCCTTCCATTTCTCTCTCTTCCACCAACTACTTGACAGAAAAAGCATGGTCAGCTGTCATCAAAAATTTCATTTGGGAGCCACCTTGCCAGGAAGCATGGTCCAAAATCCCTCCTCACTCTGACGCAGTAGTTACCTTTCTTGCTGAAAGCTTAATCTAAATGCCCAGGATTGTTAAAACCATATCCATTTTCAAATGACATTAGAGCGGAATGAGCCTTTAGCCTGTAATATCCTTGTAATGAGAAAAAGACTCCCACATTCAAATAGTTTGGGGAACAGCAAATTTTCTGCATAATCAAGAAACAGACCCCCTCCACCCTGCCTTCAAATGCTTGACTGATTTAATGTGTGCATGTGAGCCTCTGAACTCCTTGCAATGATCTTGGTCACAAGAGGAATTATCCACATCTGCTCCTTTCCTTTCAGGATACTATGAGCAATATACCGAAGAATCTAAAAGCAAAGTTTGTTCTGAGCAGCTTCATTGAAAAGAACAGGTTTCAATAAGTTAAACTTAAAAATAGCTTCAGTAGTGTCTAATCTGTGATTCCTGCTTGGCACAGATAATTAGAACTAAAAAAAAAAAACAAACCAAAAAACTAACATGATTGATCTCAGTGAAAACAGTTTTGTTTTGTTCTCTTGAAACTACCCTCAGAATTCTACTTTGCATGATTACTTGCAGTATTTTTCCATCTTTTTTTTTTTTTTTTTTTTCTTTTCAGAGTATTTGAGTTTTTCTAAGACCCAAATAAGTGGCAAGTGCAATTGTCAGCCTAGGGATAAGATCCAAACAAAATTATTCTCGCTTTCTTTCTTCACCCAAATCCCAGTGGGAGCAAGGCTACCTTTCTCATTACAGAATTTTTACTTTTAATTAGCTCCTTCCTCTTGCTGACACCTGCAGTACTTGGCCCCTGATTGGGAAGCTGGAGCACTCAGCACCTTCCCAGTTCTTCCCTGGGTGTGGCAGTTGGAGAACGAAGAACTTCCCATGTCTGAAAAAGTACCACTGGTACATATGGCTCCCCTGACTTCATCTGTATTTATGGCTGCTCAGCATTTCTCAAAAACAGACCACTACAGTAGCCTTTATGCCTTGTAGTCAAAAGTCAGAAAACTCCAGGCTGTTTAGCCCCCTCTAGGAAATTATAAGTGCAGAACAGCATCTGTAGGGAATCACACCTTTTTTTCCTCAATAGCCATACATGTACTGATGCTTGAACTGGAAGAAATGTGAAGACAACAAAATTGGGTACCCTCTGAATCCTTTTTTAAACAAACATTTCAAAAACAGACGGTTATGCTTTATTTCCTGTTGCAGAGGAGATTAAACTCTTCCAATATGAATAACAGAATGTAAACTCACTGGTGGTGATTGAGTGGAATTCCTTTGCAGTCTCTTTTCATAAAAAATGAAGGAAGGAAAGGAAAAGCAAGAAAGATAGAAAGGAATAGAGAAAGAAAAAGAAAGAAAGAGAAAGAGAGAGAAGGAAAGAGAAAGAAAGAAAGAGAGAGAAAGAGAGAGGATGAAAGAGGGAAAGAGAGAAAGAGAGAGAAAGAGAATGATAGAAAAAGAAGGAAAGAAAAAGATTCAATGAGACAGAGAGAGAAGGAAAGAGAAAGAAAGAAAGAAGGAAAGAAAGGAAGAACTCAAAGCCAGTGTCGGATGCAGGTCTCCAAAGCATATGCTGATTTCACTCTACAAAGTCACTTTTAATCCCCTAGTCCCTTGTTTCTACTCCCCAAGAGGAATCAAACCTAACAGAGAACAGCTTACATTGTCAAGACCTGGGAGCTCGTTGTAAGAATAACTAGTTCTTGACATTTGAAATTACCCTGGTTCAAACATTTTTTGATCTTTCCTATTAGCCCTGTGTCTCGAGAAATAAAAATATGATAATCAGAAAGTACATAATTGGGTTCAGGGAATTCTGTGGATCTTCACTGGCTCAGGAGATAAAGGCACTTTGAAAGATTATGCACAGATACCTAGAATTTATTCTGCACAGACTATGAAATGACAGATCTTTTTTCTTAATTTTACTGGCTATATCAGACTAACACCTGTAATTAACCATTCTGTCCTGAGGAATCTCTTCTGATACGCTTTATTGTTCCACCAGAGACATGGCAGCAAAGCAGCACATGGATGTAAGGATATTTATTACTGCAAACTCGACGGCTAACTCTTGTCACCATGCTGATTCTTGGTCTCCATCATATCTTCACCACCTCCTGGGCTCTGAGGCACTATCCACAGGAGATGCTGCCACACTTCAAAGCATTACAGACTGGAAGCTGCAGTTTTACAAGGTACTGGACGCAACTATATGTGCATTAGACAATACATGCAACTTCTGACTAGATATTTTTGGGAGGGTAGGTCGTGCATTCCAGTGGCAGCCACCAACGCTGCCACTTGAAAGCTGTTCCTGCTCCATGCTGCCCACCCACCACCAGCTCCTCTTCAGACCTCCACGAGTACCCTTGCTGCTGCAATGAATCACATTGCAGAGGGCTTTCCACCAGCACAGTTTATTGAGCTTTATTATAGGAAAATATATCTCAGATGGCCCAGCTGCAGCCAAAACAATCTGTCATTTTTAATTCTTCCTGTCACCTCATTAGGAGTACAGCTAGAGTGACAGTAAAAAAAAAAAAAAAAAAAAAAAAAAAAAAAAGAGCAAGAACAACAAAACCAACAGCAACAGCAAAACCCAAAATACATTTCCTCAGCTCCTGATCAGATTTTAACATAAACACCAACACCAAAAGATTCATTGACCAAACATATGTGACTCGGTGTCGTATACAACAAAGTGACATGTAGAATGGTCTCAGTAGGCATATAAAGCAATTAAAAATAACTGTGCTTCAAAGCATTGTATTATAACATAAAAGGTCATCCCTATAAACATGGAAAGGATGACTGTGTTTTTTCCAACAAATGGCAAACAAATGCTCAACTAGAGGTTCTATTCTCACAAGGGATTCTTCAAAAATCTCTGAAAATAAGACATATCCTGTATCATTCTCCTTCAGACTGTGTCTGAAGACAGTTAATATTTTAAATGGATGTAATCGGAAATAATGTCAAGCCTAACGACGTGTTAGAAAACAATACTGTACTAAATACAAAATATTTACCCTGTGCATACATACGACAGAGAAGGAAACCCTGGGTAATCATCTGTGAAAATGAAATGTCTATTTTTAACTCCTAAAGCTTGCTTGTTTTCACATTAATGCATCAAAGTTGTATTCCAATGGAAGCTGCAGAGTACATTTTGAGGACTCTGATAATTTTTGCAGTAGCACTCTGAGTTTGTGATAATAATATTTATGCACAGATGTAAAGAATGTGCTGACAGATTAAAAAGGAGTTAGACAGTGTTTGCACAGTGTTCATTTTTATTTAAGAGAAAAAAAAAAAAAAAGAAAGGAATACTACACCTGGCTATTGAACAAACAGCTTTTTCAGAAGTGAAGATAGTTCACTGTGTATCGCAACTCCCTAAACTCCCTGGACTAATTCAAAAAAATTCAATTTATAGGCAAATCAGAGTATCACAAGCTTTTATTTTTATGGCAATAGAGTTTTCTTTAACTTACTGTCATACTAATACTAAAAGGAACCTTAGTCCAGACAGCAGTATTTCATAGTATGGACGTGTTCAAAAATGTACATTTATTGCAGAGACAATCCTTGCTATGGAGATCTTTTATCCTCCTGTATTCAGATTGTATTCACATTATTCCTCAGTTTGGAATGCTGTAATGTCCCCAGGGGAGTATTGAATGATAATAAAGGTACAAACGTAGCATATGACAATAGGTACATGCTTTTTTTTAATATGCATCTATGGTATTTGAAAGCTAATTCATGTCCTGAAACTTCATATTTTACAATGCCATAGGATGGTTAGAGATTACAGGTAATGTCATTTGCTCTCTGACTGATGAGAGAAACTGCCCTGATCAAATACCTACAGAATTATGCAGCAACTCCACTTGGAGAAAATACACTGATTTGGGCAGAAAAAAAAAGGAAACAGTCATGAAGCAGAAAAGCCGAAAAAGTGAAATATTCAAATTGGAAGAAACATTTATTTGGAAAGTTGAAGTGTGCAAAAACGTGCAACTTCACAACAGACTCTTATCTGCAGCAGGTAACCACAAGCAGTGCCTCCCTCTTTTGAAGAATTCACCTTTCAACCTAATTAGAGCAGGAGCAGAGAGATCAGATGTTCCTTGTTACTTTTCAAAAGTGACTGGGAAAAATCCACGTAATCAGGAGGTATTTATGATTTCCATTGACTTTCAATTTTCTTGGTTCATCTGTTCCCTTTCAGACCGTTTGATGCTAGTCTATTCTAAACTGTACGTCGAATTTGCTTTAATCAGGTGTCTTTGTAACAGGCATTAGGTCATTTACTGTTTGATTTTTTTTCTGTGAAAATACAGGTTTTCTTAGTTTCAAAAGTCTCCTTTGAAGAAGCCTGTAATACTCCAGGCAGGGGAAAAAAAAAAGAAAGAAAGAAAAAAAAAAGGATCAAGGAGGGAAGTAGGGAGCAGTCCTCTAAATCTGTTCTTTTCCCACAGAAATGGTAGGGCATTGCGTTCTGACGTTGAGTTTTACCCATCACTGTCCCCCATCTTGCTTTCTCCTATGATACAGGCTCATTCACTCATGCCAATTAGTAGAACTATAACTTAATATGAAGGCAGAAAATTGTGTACAATGATAAGTGCTACATCACCCAAATGCCTTTCCCAGTTTTACACCTTCTCTCTCTGGAGCTTCCTCACACCTTTGCTTTCCTGGAACTCTCAGTTCCATTTTCCCTGTATCATACCCAAGTTTAGAGTCCCAGCCTTAATGGCACCTTATCTCCAACTCCAAATTTCAGCTCCTTATCCAATCCCAACTATCTGCTGGCCACTGCAGCCACCTGAAATCCGCCTGTCTCAAGCTCTCTGTGTTAAACCAAAAGTCCTGCTAGTCACACAGATATATTACAAAGAGGGGTCTTAAGATGTTACTACTTGGAAGTTGGAAACAATAAATGGTGTAATGCCAACAGAAAAGGTGCTGAGGTAGTTGACAGAGTTAATGAAGTATGTTAAGCAGGTACAACATAGATGAAGTTGTCCCCTGCAGGGTGATTGGCCACTAGGGAAATAATGTGACAGTTGTCTTTGTGTAAAAATAATGTGGTTCTCCTTCTTTGCCAGATCCTATCTACAACCAGAGATGAAAGATCTTGCAAGGGTACCTGGGTGTTCCTGTTGCAAATGCTGTGCTTGGAGCTTGCAAATAAAGGACAAGAAACAGAAAAGGTAATGAATGTAATGGCCATTTGTAAAGCAGTTAAGTCTATTTCCTACAACCCACACATAGATTATTACTATGGTAAAGTCATAAGTTTACAGTTTTCCATAATCCACTTTCATGTATTACAATACATTGTGGCGCTGCCTGGGGATGACTGAGAGAAGAATCTGGCTGGCCAGTTTTCTGGAATTCAGTCATTTTTAGATATTGTTTTAATAATTAACTAAGTAGCTCCCAAGCAATACAATGGATTTAGAGAGCAAAGGATATTTTTGAGAGTAATACAGTTTTTGTATTATTATCTCTGTCTGTTTTATATGAGTATCACCATTAAAACAGCAGGGAAAATATATCAAATGGAAACAGAGATCAACCTCTCAATTATAGCAAGCTGTGTGGTCAGTACTTGTTCCAAAAGAGGCGTGTAAAGTATGGCGTAACAAAAAAAACACTGATAGCATCAGTTTGGTGTCTAAATAATCTGATGTGATATCCCAACATTTTTCTTATTAAAAACACCTCAGAAGAGCCTTTCTTGGCCACCAGATCTCAAAATACACTTCAGCTTTTCTGAACCTGTGAGAGGTTGACAGTATTTTCATGTCATGGACAGATGAACATTATACATTTTTTAATTATTGAAGTTTTGGCTGCTGACATTTTCTTGGTTCAATATTTATCAGTTCATAATTTGAATTAGTTAGTTACTACATATTGGACTTCTAGCTTTTTTTTTTGCTGTGATTTTATCTTCATCAGTATCATATAAACTCATGAAAAAAAAAAAAAGAGAAGTGTTTTACCCAAAATATCTTTTTAAACATGTCCTTCAAATAGGCAGCAGAGGAGATTAACCAAGTGTTCTTCTTGGTGTCCTTAAAGGTAATGTTATTTACAGAGAGAAGCAATTTTTAGCAAACATCTAAGAACAGAAACTATTTCTAAGGATCAGATGGCAATCCATCCTTTAATTTTCATAGTGTATGGGAAAGACAGTAAATGGAAACACTTCTTCATTGTAGGATTTAGGCTTACTATAATCATGTTCTCTTTTTCTAAGGTTTCTTATGGTTGTGAGAGTTGTCTAGCCATTTGTTATTGTGTTAGCAAGAATAACAGCAGAACTTCTTTCTGTAGGGATTTGAAAATCATTCCCTCACAATTTATTAGGGACCACAGTTTAAAACATTTTTCTGTACCCAAAGAATCTCAGGTGATGCCATTAAAACAGTGTAAAATACCACAAAATACCAGGAGATCAAACCAAGTAGCAATTATCTAAAGTGTTTTTCTGGTATCTACCCAGATTTGCCTTTTGGGAGTGCTAACTTAGTAAATAATCACTATACGTAAACAAAGCATTGGCTATAACTCTCAAAAGATCTGAAAATCTTCTTCAAGTGTTTTGCTTTGTTTGACAAAATACTCTTTGGGGATGTACTAATGGACAAAGCTAAAGATCCAAAGAAAGGGAACCTGATCCATTTGAAAGAGAATAGAAGGCTGAAGGAAGCAAATGTAAAAATATGCTGGTACTCACTCAAAAAGTGCTGACTTCCTCCTGTAGGTCATCTCACCGGCCCACCTTTTACCACAAAGAGCATAATTAAAAAGTGCTGATGTTCTCTGTTGGCAAGGCTTCTCTTTTCAACTCTTGTTTTGGACTAAATAAGAAGACAGACTAAGTTATATGCAAGGTTGTGAGTTTGTATCTTACGGACTGTCTTAAAATTAAAATATTTCTACAGTTCCACAAAATCAAGTCAACCAAAGTACTCCCAATCTATTAGCAATTAATAAACTCTGAAATTGTGTTGTATATCTCAAGGCTTTGAACAAAAATTCACATAATGTAGCTGTAATTAACTGCTTACAAGTACTTGCAGGATGCATGTGCAAAAAATGAGATGATACCCACTTGCTCAGACAGACAGGATATCCTATACAAACCAAGGTAAGAAATTGTCCAGGATAAAGGCTATTTTACAAAAGTCTAGCAAGAAAGACACTCATCATCTCTTCCTCCCTTACATCTTCCTGTTAAATATACTCTACCTTTTCTAAATCTCTTAGCAAGTATTTGAAGGACATCTAGCCTGGGCCAGTTGTGAGGAATTAATAGAACATACAAAGGGATTGTGCTGTGTACAACATCACAATTAATTTACCTGTTAAATAGGTAATAGCACTTGACTGCTAAACGGTGAAGGAATGTGTTTGCTAAATGAATTTTGCTACTTGTTAAAAGGATACAGTTTAATGTCTTGCTAAATAATGATGACTCCAAAGGGTAAAGAAATCTAAGCAGTATACCAGGAAAGGCTGCAAATCCTGCCCTTTTCCCTGTCTCAGAGACTTTCATTTCAGAGAATCAAAGAATCTCATTCCCAGAGAATTTGGATGAGAAGATGCATTTTCTCAGATTTGAAGCACTGCTGGTCACAGCTACACAGAGAACAAGCCATCCACAACCAGATGAAATCTGCAAGTATGATATCCTAGGAAATCAGGGAAAGGTGTTTTCTTTCATTCTTCAATAAATAAAGTTTCAGATCTCTGTTAAGCCAAGGAACAATTTGAGATATCAAACATACTTCTCAAAAGAATCAACAGCATCAT
Organism: Gallus gallus; assembly: GCF_016699485.2. Taxonomy (NCBI): domain Eukaryota; kingdom Metazoa; phylum Chordata; class Aves; order Galliformes; family Phasianidae; genus Gallus; species Gallus gallus. Next base: position 73,775,357 of record NC_052535.1, on the reverse strand, counting down.
GTCACACCTTTGTTCTTCCATTCTAGAAGTTTCCTGAACAGGGATAATCAAGCTTTGACAGGGTTGTGCTCTGAAACGTTGATGCTGTGTATTTCTTTTGCTCTTGACTTCAACAGTACGATCTAAATTTTCAGATCTTGATCTATGGGAATCATAAATCATGGGAAATAGGTACCTAAAGAACTGAATAGTATGTTTCACTTTATTTTCAAGGTAGTTTAGTATTAGATGTGGAGGTTGGTGGCCCTGCCTGTGGCAGGCGGGGTGGAGCTTGATGACCTTTGAGGTCCCTTCCAACTCAAGCCATTCTATGATTCTATGAAATCTGAGTCTATAGCTCCACAGGTTTTTGTCCAGTCACATTATTGTTCTGTTTTTTTTTTTCTTTTGTATTCTTTTTAATTGCTTAATATAAAAGACTGCAATATCTGATTTTCCCCCAAGTTTCAAGACAAGATACTCTGATCTGAAGTTCTGCTGAGGAATGTGTCTAATTTTAATTAAAGCAAACTATTACAGAATGTAAACGCTGCAAGTTTCTGTTCCATTCTCCCTTGGTACAGGCCATCTTATGAATACAATGTCATCTCTTTGAAAGTGAGACAGACTCTCTAACCTCTTGCAGGATGCATAAAATCCTGCCCATATGTCATGTGGCTGCCACCTTAACTTCTCATGGGACAGAAAGTCCTGGCAACCATTTCAGAACTTGAAAAAGCACTTTTTAAGAAGCGTTTTTTTTGTTTTGTTTTGTTTGTATAAAAACAAAGCTTCATGTTGTCTAAAGCATCCTTGAGTTTCTTCTTAAAGGATAAACCCTCTCCTTAGTTCTTAGCTCACGGCTTTCAGCTGGATACTGGGGAGCTATGTGGAAGCAAAGGAAGAAATATTTTCTTTGTAGATTTCAAGTAAGATGCTGTTCTTTCTAAAGAAATGACATTGTTTAAGTGGCTTCAGCCTACTCTCAGCTTTCACTCCTGTGAAAAACATTTAGGAAAGAGCTTTGCAAAGTTACTGGGACAGCTGCAGAAGTTTCTTCATCTGAAACTGGAAAAATGCCTTTTTAAAAGCCTTTTCCAATGGATGATATGCTAGAAGAAGATAGGCATCCCATGATGTCATTTTGTAAGTGCGGATGGCCCCTACACTGTACAAATCTCAGTGAAGCCATCAGAGCTCCATCCAAGCCCAGGAACTAACTCTCTTAGGTCTGTTTGCTGAACTGATGGTTACAGACTGCCTGCTATTTTTGCAGTGTTGTGACATACTTGGTTGTACAGCTTATGGTCATTCACATTTCTGTGTGTTAAATTAATACAGGGAGAGTGAAAAAAGAAAATATCTCTATCAGACAGAAACACAGAGGAAAGCACCACAAATACAATGCATTTCAATAAAAGATAATTACATATACAAACTCATAAACTAAACGTGGACATGCAGTAGGTATTCACATTATGCTGTAATTGTAACTGAACACTGAAATTGATGACTATGTGTCAGCCTCCGCCCCATCCAATTGGCTTTGTGCTGTAGCATATATATATGCATGGTATATACCATATAATGGCATTTAAGCTCCCGTGTATTTCCTGCTAAAAACATCTAAGTACCAGATAGGCAAATGCCACTGGTTTCTCACCTAAGCCAATGGTTCTTCCAAGTCTATCTTTGCAATCCCTTGCCATTCCAGTAGCTGTAACTGAGGCTCTATTGTGATGTGTGTGTAGCCAGGGACAGTCCCTGGCCCCAAATCATATAATCAAAGAAAGCAAGACTTCGGAAAGTACTCCACCTACAAGACCCTGAATAGGTGAGATATGTTCTGATTTCCTCCAACATCAAGGTGTTTGATTTCTCTTACTTTGACAAACTTTTCCAAGAACGGCCACTATTGACAGGTTTCAATGAGTGTAAGATCTTAGTTAAAAAGTCCATGCTGGTCCAAGAATAACTGATGTAAAGAATCACCTCCATCAGCTGATTGGTTGCACCATGAGAAAGATGGAGGTGCCTGACTTGAGTTTCTGATGTCAGATGGGAGGAATCTGGGACTAAATTACTTTTCCATGTACTCTACCCACAATCAGATGAATATATTGTAGAAGAAAGAAGAAATAAAATCATCCTGATTTTTCTTCATTTTTGTCAAATTAGCATTTAATATTATTCATCTTGATTGCATAAGTTTGTCTAGTAATTTCTAAAGGTACTGATGCCATCAGCATCAGCAGTATCTAAATATCAGTATTTTGGTTACCATTCATATGCATGTGTTTCAATAAAATGAATTCAGCTAAGAATAAAAAAATACCTCTTATACAATATATAGCAATTTTTTAGCAATGTATTGATTTAATGTACTTAGTTCAGTGAAAAAACTGTTAGTTTAAGCTATCTGCCATTAGTTTCAATTAAAATATATTGATCTGAGTAAATGTTGGTTAGATTAAGTGTTGCCTGACTGTGAAAAAAATATTTGCTTAAGCAAAAATTCTATGAGTATTTAGACATGTATTTTAGATGGGGGACTTTTCTAGCTCAGTAGAACTGGTTAGGTATCAATAAATTTCTTTAAGCATAAATGAAAATATCCTTTCTGAAATGAAAAAGGTGATTACAGTAACAGTGGGACCACACATATTAATTCTAGTAAATTTCTTTTGTAATAAAGGCATTTGGATGAGAATATTGTAGCTGGAAAATACTGAATAGCCAAGCTCCCTTTGAGGGAAATTAGGTTTCCCAGAAAAGGTATTCTTTTTCAACCACAAAACTAAGATCACCTGGTATTCTCCAGTATTTTTTTTGGTTAATAAAATATCTGGGGGAGGACAACACAGATGCAGGATAGGTCACTGAGCTATTTTAGAGTACTTTAACTACATTATTCATGGGATTAATTTTGACTCAGAACATCTAAAATACATATGGAAATAAAAAGTCTGTAAGCAAGAGGGCTAATACACCGGTCCTTTATTAGTTCTATAAAGACTGGAAGCCCTTGGGACTCTGATCCACAAGCAGCAGAAAACTCTCACCTGGTGATAAAAGCTGGAGTTGCCTGCCTGCTGCTGCCCTCAGCTACAGCCCTCGCACCAGGTGATAACTCCCGGGCACCACCAGGCAGAGAGCAGCCTGGATGTGTCCCACGGTATTGTGTTTGCAGCCATGAAGCAGTGCAGCACCAGGAGAAAAGTCCAGAGATCTGGACTGACTGTTGGATGTTTACACTTCGCAGACTTTCATTTGCGTTGTTTACACTGAAATTGATTATTTTAGACATGCATTGTTTATTTTATTATTGTGTATTTAATTAAAACATATGACTCCAGATAGAAACTAATAGTGTTTTTTTGTTTATTTTGTTTTGTTCTGTTTATCTTCACAAGGTTGTTTGAGTGAAAGTTGCTACCCAGTCTCCCACTTCTTCTGTATGGAGATGTATATAGTGAAGAAATCTTACATATATAGGTTTTGTGCCTGCCACATATCCTATAGTACAGTAGCCTACTTTGTCTTATAGAACTGTATTGCATGTGACAGTGCATCTGTATACACAGTCCATTCACTAACCTTCATAGGCAGACAATTAAAAGCACCAGCAGTAAAATGGGTTCTGGATGGCAAGGGGAATAGCCAGCACCACAAAAGCTCAAGTATTCAGAGTGATTGCAACTCAGACAGGCACACACCATGCAAGTCTGAGGAGTCCAAGAGGAAAGGATGTGTACACAGAAAACATTTGAGGCAAATTTTCATTGCTGTACATAGAAGTGCAGCCACATCCCCCATGTTATACTACAAATGTCCCTTTTTGAATGGAAACAGCAATGGGCTGGTACCAAATTCTGAATTAAAGAAGCAACAAGTTATGACTGAAGTTACAGAGCCACTACCCAAACAGGAAGAATTGCTAGCACCAACTGAAATAAAGAACAATTTGCTCATCGTCTTCCAGAAAGTTTGGTTTAAATCCTACAACAATGAGTACTTATACTCCACTACCATGTCCTAACATAGCAGAAATACAAATTCATACCTGAGCATGTGACATGTATTAGCTTTCACACTGGGATAGGCCTCTCAGATTGCGTGTCACATCTTAGCAATTATAAGAGCCATTACCATCCAAAAGGAAAAACTATGCAAGTGTGAAAATGAGAGAAGAAATCCAGATGCATTCCTATAAAGGAATGTATGGATCAGTGAGCAAGTCTTGGGGCAAGACAGGGCATGAAAATCAGCCACAGCATTGAGCAGCCAACATCCCGCACAATGCTTGATCAACTGTTAAGCAAAAGGTAAGACGTGAGCTTCAGGGAAAAAAAAACGTACAGATAAAAGGCTGATTCCCAGTCATTGTGCAGTCTAGGGCTGGGACATTCACACAGCTCTTTGTTATTTCCTTTAGCACAGAGTAAAAAAGGGAAGGAAGACTCAATTCTCCTCCTTGATGTTCACATTTGCTTGCATTTATTAATGTTCTTAATGGTCTACACGTTGCTGATCTTGCTAAATTGGCAGAGAAATTTACAGTACCAGCACAAATCTCGACTGGCTTTTTAACACAAGAATGTTAAGAGATTGCTATTTGCCCATCCAAAGCACTTATTTACCCCAAGTGACTTAACATTATAAAAACAGAGAACTATCTACTAACCAGGAAATTGTGACATAAGGTTAGAATAAAGTCATCACTACCACCACTGTGCTTTCCGTATTTGGAGTGAGAGTTTCTGACTGAATAATTAGAGACAAAGTTATCTTCAGAGGTTGAAGAATTGAGGCTGCTTTTGAGGCAATGAGATAATGGGTACTTGAGCACTTGGAGAACAAAGCTGCTTACTGCATGATCCCAGTCACTTAGGGAGTGAGTCTGAGACATGGAAGCCCCCTTAACCAAAGCCAGCCCCAGTAACCACAATCTCAGAAGACAGATGACAGGACAGAATAGAGAAAAGCAAGAATGCTTATATTATAGGATTTACTTTAATCCATATCATAAAACTAGGTCAGATGATTATCTAAGCAGGTAAGGATTAAATAAAGAACAATAAATGCAACAAATAGGAAAGAAAAGAATCCATAGAAGATGATAGGGTGAAAGAGCAGGGCAAACAGATGAGATTGTGCTGGTCTGAAACAGCAAAACATGCAGAGAGTTGTTCACAACTTAATAGGCAGTACTACATACGTGTGTAGAAACTGAAGGGAAAGATTCCGAAAGGTGACCGAGATTTTCAGTTTAACTAGTTTAAAGTAATATTTTTTTATTGTTCACAGCAATAATACATTGATGCCATCTACACCGGTTTGTACCAGGAGTAACATATTCTTTTATTCTTCTGGTATTTCATTGATTAAGTTTCGCCCAGATAGATGAGATGATGTAGTATGACTTGAAGTTAACTTCATGAGCCCAGGTTAGGGTGTTTGAGTCCTGAAAGCAAGGATTGTTGCTTTTGGGCAACAAAGTCTTTGTTCATGAAGATATGTGTTTTGCTAGAAAGCAAGATTTCCCTCATTTGCACATATTCTAGTTTTATCTTTCCTAATTTTTCTAGTTCCAGGAAAGTTTTTCTAAAGATGAAGAGACCAGAATGTGGGCAAACATTCATGAGAAAGGAGAAAAACTATTTACAGAGAAGCTGAGCTCAGTCAGAGAAGTGACTACTCTAATAAATGTCTGACTTTTCCCCCCTACTTTCTGGAGAGAGATTCAGGGTTAAGAAATAAAATGACTAAATTAAGCAGCTTAATAATTTCTGCATTTAAGCTGACTTGGTGGCTTGTGGGAGTACTTAAGGTTTATGCTAGAAATTCCCTTGCATCCCAGGGATCAGAAGAGGAAGCTGATAAGATAACACGAGGCACGGGAACAGTAAGTCTCACTCCACTGGCTCTGCCTTCAGAGAACATTAGCAGCTGGAATGAGGATGAGTCTAGCTTTGTTTCAAAAGCATAAAAGAAGAAAAGTCAGATAGCTACAGAGTACTCCCTATAGTTACTGCTACATGCTCCTCTGAATGCAGGAACTCATTTCTACTCCTTCAGCAGCTTTTTTCAGGTTTCTTCACTGTGGTGTACTCATTTTCAGGTGAAAGGAAAGGAAAAAGCCTTTGCCTTAATTACTGTCAAGCATCATAAAGCAACATACCTGTGATGCAGTCAAAGAACCCACAGCGAGAACGGTAAGGATCCTAAAGGCTGGCTAGAGCCAGCTTCAGGGGTTACAGGCATGTGTTGGTCCTTCTGGCTTTCTTTACTCACTCCTCCAGCTTAGTAGAAGCAACAAAGAGTCAGCCAGTACTTCACTGAATCATGGAATCATAGAATGGCCTGGGTTGAAAAGGACCTCAAAGATCACCTAGTTTTAAGCCCCCTGCTATGTGCAGGGTCGCCAACCACCAGACCAGGCTGCCCAGAGCCACATCCAGCCTGGCCTTGAATGCCTCCAGGGATGGGGCATCCAAAACCTCCTTGGGCAACCTGCTCCAGTGCTTCACCACCCTCTGCGTGAAAAACTTCCTCCTAATATCTAACCTAAACTTCCCCTGTCTCAGTTTAAGACCATTCCTCCTTGTCTATCACCATCCACCCTCATAAACAGTCTTTCCCCCTCCTGTTTATAATCTAGCCTTGTTGTGTTTGAGGTAACAGAGTGGGCTCTGGAGTTCGTGCTTCCACTATGCAGGTCCCAATCCCAGTGTAAGGATCTGCCCTAGTGAAAGTGCCTTTTCTGAGGGCAGAATTCCACCCTTCTGTGATGTTACCTCATTGTGATCTCTCATCTGCATAACATAACAATGTTGACTCATTTCATTCTTGTCATCTATTATAATCCCCAAATCCTTTCTGACAAATCAGACAAATGAGAAACCCCTTCAACAATGTCTTCTTTCTCAGGACTTTTTCTGAAGAGGGGCAGGAGGTTTGTTTCAACTTGCATCTGCTCATCCACCCTGCACTGCACCTGGGAAGCTGCTTTCCACACAGCCCCACTGCAAAGAAGTGGAAGCAATATTGTAAGTGCAAAACTGCAGTATGAATCGTACAGCTTAGTTACTTAGACACTGCTTAGACACCTCTAGTTAAGAGGCATTTAGTACCATCAATTAAGGGCTCACCAGTGTTAGTGAGCACTGCAAAATACTCCCTGCTTATATTTGTTTCAATTCCTAGTCAAATTCACCTGCAATCACATTCCTTCTGCCCACACTTCTCCCAGTTGCCTTTTCATTAGTTTTTTTTTTTTTTTTTTTTTTTTTTTAACTTTTTAGGCCAGGAATATTCCCATATTCTGTGGGAATAGAATCATGGAATCATAGAATCATTACAGTTGGAAAAAAACTCCAAGCCAACTGTCCACTTACCACCAATATTGCCCACTAAACCATATCCTTAAGTACTACATCTACCCATTCCTTAAACACCTCCAGGAACAGTGATCCCACCACCTCCCTGGGTAGCCTGTTCCAATGCCTCACCACTCTTTCTGAGAACAATTTTTTTCTGGCATCCAACCTGAACCTCCCCTGGTGCAACTTGAAGACATTACCTCTCATCCTATCACTAATTACTTGGGAGAAGAGGGTGATTCTTTCCTCACCACAATCTCCTTCCAGATGCTATCCAAGGCCATCAGGTGTTACATCATGTTACATGTTTAAGGCAAAGGTTTGTATTCTACCCTGAAACTCAGGCAGGGCCAAAAGAATCATAGGCTCATGGAATGGCTTAGGTTGGAAGGGACATTAAAGATGATCAGGCTCCAGCCCCCTGCTGCAGGCAGGGCTGCCACCCACTAGATCAGACTGTCCACAGCCCCATTCAACCTGTCTTTGAACATCTCCAGCATCCTCAACCTCCCTGGGCAACCTGATGCTGAAATTAAGTCAAGAAGTTGTGTTTCTTGTAATCTTCCGTCCTCTTCTGTCTCTTGAGACTGTAAGTGATTCAGGGTACCACTGTACATATACACATTTCTAGATAAAAACAACAGTGCGGGGAAAAAATGGTATACTCTGGGTGGAAAGGGTTAATCAGAATGGTTGATCAACTCAAATTATAAATGTATTTTTATCTTCACGTTATGCAGAAAATGTCTGAGAAGGAGCTGTGGGTCAGATTTTCTTCTGTAGCCAAAACTTACTCTAATAGTTGAAAAGATATGTCAAGAGAATGAGATAAAAAGGTGAGGCAAGAGGAGCAAAGGCAGCAGCCCAGGTTGGAAAAAACATCCAGGAAGACTGAAACAAAGCAAACACCATTTCAGCAGTGTGTGTAATGCCAAAGATCAAGCTGTGGCATGTAGCTAGTAACTTCTCAGGTCAAAAGGCTGCAGACCTTCTAATGATGGCTATCTGTGTCTCTCAGCTTCCTGCATTTTGGCCTTACGCTCCATTTCTTTCACCAGCCCTCATGTTAAGTGCCTAGCCGATGGCAGTTCTGCTCAGCCTCAGAGAAAGGTAACCCCAGCCAGCATTTCTGTGGTTTCTGTTTCCTGTGTCAGCAAATAACTCTGAGTAACTAATGCATTCAGGAAAGTCAGAGTCTGTTCATGGACAATTTGCAAACATAAAGAGATTCAAAAATCCAGTGAATAACTGACTTATTATGAATTATTATTTCCACCTCTTCTGTTTGCAACTGTGGGCAGCCAGTCGAGCCAATGCGCACCCCCAAAAACATGAGACAAGTCACTTCTGACCTTGTTCTTCCTGTGACCTTACAGCACTGGCTTGCAGAATGAATATGCGTATACAGATATCTATCTTGGCATAACTTCAAGAGCAGTTCAGTAAGTAGTTCACAACTGCTGACCATCTGGCTGTTAGATCTAAGAGGGAACTGTTAATGTTAGAGCTAGAACATTGCCAAGCTGCAACAAAAGCTGCATGGCAGAAGTGCATATGGGACCTTTTTAATAGCTCTGATAGAAATCACTGCAATTGTTTTATCTTCCTATTCACTCAGGTAATGTCACATTATTTCTAGTGCCACCACAGCCAGAAGCACTACTGAGGAAGAAGTTCCCTTGTTCAACTATATAATTAGACACAGTTCCCCAAAGCTTCCAAACTAAGGTTATATCTCAATAGCATACTGGAAAAAAAGACAAATTTTTGTGTACCTTCTTGGTCGTTCCTTTTCAAAAGCAGTGGGAAAGACATAGCCTCATTTAGCACAGGGTTAACCTGGGGTTAAAGGCAAGGTAATTTAAATGGGTTTCTGCCCTGTATTATGACTACATTACTCCCTCTCAGTTTAAAGCCTGGTAGCCATCCAGAAGTACACTGCGTTGACAGAATGTTTGATAAGAAAAATAAATTTAAAAAAAAAAAAGCAAGAAGGGAGAGATATAAGAATGAATATTGTTTATGGATCAATTTATGTGGTATCATGAGGGCTGATGCACAGAATCTGTGTTTGGACATCTCTCCAGATTTTTATTTCATTGGTGTCACAGAAGAAATGCTCCCAAGGGATTTGGCAGTAACAACGTATAATCTTACATGTCAGTGTAGGAAGGTCTTTTCATTCTGTGGGAGCAAAGAGAAAGAAAAGCTATGAGAAGAATAAAATCTCTACTGTGCTGGAATTCCTGCTACCAGTTTTACCAAACACTAAGTCATTATGAAAACAATAAAATACGATAATAAATTCTACATTTGTCCCTGAATAAAGACTTTGAAAGTCATCTAAATGTTCATGCTTTCCTTGATAGAGTAATTTAAATGTATTTAGGATGTGCATTGACTCTCAGTCCCAAGATTAAAAGGTGTTTTCTAGACATTTTTTTATTTTTCCCACTGGGCTGATTGGTCTAACTTAAAATACATCCTCAAAGCACTTTTCCCTCTTACATATGTTTCTAGTGAGCTGCTCAGTCTATGAAATTTAGGGATTTGATCTGATTCAAACCTTTACATAAACCTTTTGAGACTTACCCATCACTGCTTACATTGCTGTTTTTGAAAAATAAGCTCAAGGCTATTTAATTAATTGTTCATTGTTTTAATCTCCAAACCCAGGTAGATTAATACCTATGCTGCCCACAGATCAATGATTTCTGGAGTCTCCTACAGATTAGCGCATCTGCAGTTAAAAGGCATTTTGCCTTAGAAGGAAAGAAAGAAAGAATGAATGAATGAACGAAAGAAGGAAAGAACAAACATATTCCCAGGAGGAACATTTTCAGGGATCAATTCACAAGCAAAGAAAAACATGCTATTCTCAGCAACGAAACAATGTACTTTATGTCTGCCACAGTGATTAATAACATGCTATAGCTAGAGCATATTTAAAGGGCTCCATCAATTTTAGGCCAAAAGCTGACCCACTTTAAATCCTTAAAATATGACGAGAAGTGCTCCAACAACTTTTTCAAACTTGAAGAAAGAAATGTAAGCTGTTGAATTGCCACCAATGTTTTTATCCACAAGAAAACCATCACTGTGAAGAACACCCGAAAAATATGGCAGAGGTTTAGCAGTGCAGCACTCAGTAAAATCTTAAGGCTCTAGAGCAAAAAGATCAAAAATTTACAAAATTCAAGGCAGAAGGGAACTGTAAGTTATCCTGTTGCTAAATTTTATGCACACAGCAGTTCAGAAGAGGAAGGATTTTTTTCCCAGCCCAAATTAGATCTCTCAGGTGAAGTTCTGCTTTTCTTCTGACTTCAAGGGACATAAATACAGAGCTGGAAAATGAGTTTTGTCTGCCTGCTGTGTCTAAGAGAAGTGGTAAAATCGTTCTAGAACCAATGAGATAATGTTGATGTTTATAAGCATTCAGGAGCGGAAAGACGACATCCTCAGTTACACTTAATAGAAGCAGTCCTCAGCCTTGAACTTTCCTTCCACTGAGCTGGAAGTGAATGTTGTCATGGCCCTCAAGGGCCATCAAACCAGTGCTTGTTACCTTCAAGGATCAGACCCTTGAGCTCTCCTCTAGTAAAGCACACTATAGCTACTCAGAGAGTGAGAAGTGTTGATGATTTCAGCACAACTAGGCAGATACAAAGTCACATTGGGATTTTATTGGTCAGGAGTCTTTGGGAAATAAATAAATTCATAAAACCTCAAAGCATGAGGAGGTTGAAAAATCAAATTTTTAAAAAATCATCAAAATCTTCAATCAAAATAGATAAAAATCTCATTTTTTCTTATCTAGGGAAAAAGTACATTTTATTGAAGAGAAAAACTGAATTATTAATATGCAGCCAATAGCCAAACACAAGATAGAGTGTATGCTAATTGCACAGTTCAAATAGGCATTTGTGATCCTAAATTTAGCCTCCTGTTAAAAAAAAATCTTGGCCAAGCTGTTTAAAAACACATCAAACCCATTAAGAGTGCAGCACAAAAAGCTGGGGCAGTGCCATTCAGTCTCAGACAACCAGGCAGCAAGACAGCTGGCAAGCAACACCTTTACCCTTCCATTGTATGAGTAGCATTCAGTAGGAACAGCAAATTGCTAATCCCACCCATTGCTATAAAAATAAATAAATGCTAAGCGGCAAAGTTAACATAATCGGCAAAAAAATAAAATTCTTGATACAGTATGAAGGAGATAAAAAATAACACAAATTCTTGAGAACTTGATTAAAAATATCCTGCCATGAAAAAGGCCATGAATTAATGGGTTGGCCTATGTGGGTAGCTGCTTCTGTCTCTACTCGAGCACGGCCTGGGGCCTTTGAACCGGGAGTTCCTCAAATTTGCCTCTGCCATTTGATAAACAAAGATTTTGTTCTTCCTTTGCTTTCTTTTCATGGGAAACTCCTGCAGTGCCATAGATGCCTGGGACAGAAAACCGGGGAGCCTATATGACTCTAAAGTGTTCCCCAGATGTGGTCCTACCTTAGCAAAATACACTGAGTTAGCCATATCTACATGTGGTACATAATGAAATTCAAACTTGAATGGCAAGTACTTTGCATGCCTTTTTGTAGTATATAACCAATGATGTATTTTCTCATCTGGTTATTACTTATTTCTAAAACCTTCATTACACAAGAAGTTAAAAAATAACTTTCTCCTTTTAAAATGTTGATTTGTTTTTCTTGCAGAGAATGTGCTGCAAAATGTTGAGGTAAGCATTAGTTAAAGGGCTACTACACCACGCCAGCAGGAGCAATTTACTTCTTATGCATATATTCCTGAACATTATTTTGTTTCCTTTCTTTTTGTGAATGGGAGCCACTTCCTTAGAGCAGACGAGGGCCTTCCTCCCCCCGCTCCAGCCCTTTCTTCACCTGCTCAACGGCAGGGACATGTTGAGGGCATGGGCAGCGGAGGCACACACAGTCCTTCCGTGCATTAATAGATACAGTTGCGCCAAATAAATGCAGTCTGAAGACATTTCAAGCTGAAAACTCAACATTCTCTGTGTGTTAAAACTGCATTAAGCTGTTTAATTGTTTTGTGATTACCAGAGCACTTACCTTGTGAGGATATTAATTAACCAGGCATAAAGAGACCAAGTTTTTCCGTAAGGAGAGAGACTGTTGTTTTTTTTTTTTTTTTAAGTTATTCCAGTTCCTTTTACTCATTCCAGCTAAATAGATCTTGCCTGGGAAAGAAAAAAAAAAAAAAAAAAGGGTCTAAATGCAAATTAACATTACTGTTTAAATATCACAGACCATTTTCTCTGAGCCCAGTTACAATAACTAGTAATTATAAAAATTGCTTGCCTTGGGCTTCTGGCTAAGCCAATGCTAAACTTGTCCTTTTATTAGATCTGTCAGACTGAGTTAATTATCTTTATGATAATAGATGTGCCTTACCTCAAACAAAACAAATACCCTTATAATTAGCTTTTTAGTTAGAATTTTAATTTATTTATAAAGACTGTTTGTTTTGTTTCTTTTTCTGCTTTACAGAGAAGTTTGGTTTTTAACAGGTTACTAGTCAGCTTTGTCATTTTTAAGAGAAAATAGACTCTCTATTTTGACTGAAAGGATTTGTGGTTAACACTGTATCTCCTTGAGCTCCATGCATGTGTGCATATTGGTGTGAAAGACATGCAAAAGGACAAGTGGAAGAAACAAGGCATATTCTTTTAATCCAGAAAGTTCTCTTTGAGCTGACTTTTGAAACAGCACATTAACTGAATTTAACAGTGAAGAGTGCTAGCAAACACTAATCCTAGCTGCATGTTTTCTTTTGAATTCTTGTTCTGAAGTCAGAGCTGAACTTCTCTTCAACTACTGAAAATAGAAAGCATAGCCTGGTTTAATATATCTCTGTCTCCGCAAAATCCCTTTCAATCTCTCTCTCTTTCTCTCCTCTTTTTTCCCTTCTTATCTTCCTCATGTATTCTCTGAACCCATCCTGCAAGCCCTCCAAGTAGAGCTCCCAGTAAGAAGTGAGGCGTGCAGGATGGGATCTGTGCTTTATTCAGGATTTCAGATGTATTTCTTCAACAAAGTAAGAAAAAATACCTCATGCATCAGCAACATCTCTTATTTTCTAAACAGAAAAAAAAAAAAAAAAAAAAAGGAAGAAAGAGATAAATACTTTTAAATTCAAGTCTGGTAGAAAATGCAGTCTATAGACTAATAAATTAAGGAACATGGTTCAGAAACAAGTACACTGTCTGCTGCATTGTTCTGTCGCAGTGATAGGATCAAGTTGGACTTCTCAAATAAAACCTGTTTTAATCAATGTCATGATGCAATTTTTGTAACTTTTCCAGATCTGGATGTCCCCAGGTAAGTAATGCAGTCCTATCTGGAAACGCTGTCAGAGGCTCAGCTCATTTATATTTCTACCAGCATTTGAGATGCAAGCATTTCGTGAGGTTAACTAATACTGCTTTATCATGTCTTATTCCCTCCTATTGAAGTAGTTAAACAGGCTTGATATGCAACAAATGTAAGTGGAATGTGGATAAAAATATGGTAGCAATTACAGTAGGAGGAGACATTACCAATATTTACAAGTTTTTCAATTAATAAAGTAATTTCAAAAGTAAACAGCTTTGCAACCAAATGAACGCAAATGCAGCTGTTTGGTAATGAAAAACATACCCATTGCTATGCACCTTGTGTAAGCATATGAAAGGGAAAAATGGCTCAGTTAAAATCAACATAGATATATCTTTCTACTCTCTATGCACGTAAAACCACAAAACTTACAAGCACCTCAGAAGTACAGAAAATAGTACATAACAGTAAATATGCAATATCAGATAAAAGTAGTAGTGATAGCTAAAATCAAAACAAAGGCAATATATACAAATTTCTGTTTGCAATTAAAAAAATCTTCATTCATTTTTCATAATTCAAAACTCTTCAGTGAAAACAAATATTTCTGTAGCCACTAATTAAAATTAACATGATTAAAGGTTATATTTTCCTAACTTTGTAGATTCTATTTGACTGGTCTAAGTCATTGTATTTTTGAGAGATAGCAGAAGTGGAAAGCGAAGGAGAGAGTAAAAAAAAAGAAATAGAAATGGAAAAAGAAATAGGAAATGGAAAAAGAAATAGAAATGGAAACTTGAGGGGAGCTTATAAGCAGGAGGAGGACCAACTTTTTACGCAGTCTAATAGAGGTAGGACAAATGGGAATGGCTTTAAAAGGGGGAATTTAGGTTAGATGTTACAAAGGAATTCTTCACTCAAAGTGAGGTGAGGCACTGAAACAGGCTGCCCGAAGAAATTGTGGATACTCCATCCCTGGAGGTGCTCAAGGCCAGGGTGGATGTGGCCCTGTGCAGCCTGACCTAGTGGATGGCAATCCTGTCCACAGCAGGGGGCTGCAGCTTGATGACCCATGCCATTCTATGATTCTATGAAAAATTTTAGATGTGAGAGGTGAAAAGTAAATGAAATATAATGGTCTTGCAACACTCCATTGTAGAAGAAAATTTTCATACTTACCATACTTGCTTGGGTTCAAAATCTTTTGACTAGGAAGACTGAGTTTATAACTCAGATCCTTCTGTAGGATCAGATCTAACTGAGATCCTTCTGTAGTTTTCCATTGGTTGCCTGTGGGTAGCAGGACTACATCTCCACTTGTTTTTCTGGTAGTGGAGAAAAGCAGAGACACACATGACGCATTCTGTTTTTGGTGAAGCTGAAGCCGCTGAAGCCTTCATACTGATTGCTTATACCTGTTGGTACCCCAACAGGGAAGGCTTCCACTCATGGGAAATCCTATTATCTCTGTTGCAGCAGTCCTCCTCAAAACCAAGGATGATTTGTTTGCCATCACATGGACTGAATCTAGAAGAAAACATATTTAGAATGGTAAATAAACCCTCACAACCCTAAAAAATAGTATCTAAAATTGGCATTTTCCTCTTCATTATAGATGAAAAAGACTGATTTTCTGCTTCTCCTCTTGCCCCAGAAAGCCATTTGCCGTTGAAAAGAGGAGGTTGATCTCTACTTTTCTAAGTCAAGGTGCAATACCACAACATAAGCCAAATTAAGCTGAGGCTTCTTCAGTCACCTATCATACCCAGGTCAGAATTCCTTGGTCCTTTGTGTCTGCACTGGTGCTTGTCTGATATTGTATTGAGCTGGTGCAGGGAGTTGAACTAGCAGAATTTTTTTTTTTTTGCCAGATTAGTTTTCTGCTAGCTTCACCTTCTGACCTATCTCACTGTGGTGCCGGATGAATGCTAGTGCCCCTATAGGTGGGAATATGAGGCTAGAGGGGTGTTTTTAGTGGCTTTTGTTCACGGGACAGCAACCCCAGGCACTGATGCTGGATAGCTATGCATCAGCCGGGTGGTTTTGAATGATTGCTGACATTGTCTTTAGCCAAGCCAGTATTTTATCTTTCTTGAGTATTTTCTTAAGAAAAACTTTGGATCTATTTCTTTACTAAGCAATATAATGGGAAAAAAAAAAAATAGACAATAATCTAGATAGAATCTAGATAGATCCCAGCTGTCTGTACATCTTTTTTTTTTTTTTTTTTTTTTAAGTTGATGAGGAGATTGTCATGAATAAGGGTAATTGAACTTTGGAGTTAAATCACACTATTGCCACTACTGTTTATGGTCACATTAGAGTAAGAAGACTGAGTTTACTGTGGGCATATATGCACTTTCTCCTACTGAAGCATACTGTAACACTTCCTGCTCAAGGAACTGATAATTTACATGTAGATGAAATACTCTAGTGCTATAAAAATATATTTAAGGTGTAGGTGTTCCATACATAGCACATAATATTAACAAAGGTTAAAATATATTATTTGTATGTAATAGTCCTAGGCAACACCACATAAACAGTAGAGTCTGTTAGCAATGCTCTCAGGTAATCATTATCTTCTCTCCCTCCAAAATTTGCAAAATCTGAATTAGTCAAAATCACCTATGAATATATGGGTGATTGGGCACTGGAACAGGCTCCCCAGGGCAGTGGTCACAGCCCCAGGCTGCCAGAGTTCAAAAAGCATTTGGACAATTCTCTTAGACATGGGGTTTGAATTTTTGATGGTCCTGTATGGAGCCAGGATCTGAATTCAATGATCCTTGTGCATCCCTTCTAGATCAGGATATTCTGTGACTTCATGTTACAAAATCCAACTGCAAAATAATGTTAATGTCTCTATGAACTAACGCAAAAGACCATAAAAACATCTATCTTTACAATTATGTGATAAATTATATAAAAACAGAGAACTGTTAACCACCAAAAAGTTATCTTCAGGAAAGGTCAAAGCAGTACTTGACTCTGCACTGCTCTATTAGAGCTCATATAGATGCTATACTCTCTCAACAGTCCCATAAGGACCAACATACCACAAGATGGACAAGGCAGTGTTAGTCTTTATTTTTATTTTTTTTTTAATTTTGAGTGACATTTTCATCTTCTGGTATTTCAAAGTGAACTTCCAAATGAATTGCAGAAATTTGTTGCGTATTTGCTCTACAATTCCTCCCCTGTGCACCACCAAATTTGAATGTTAACTAAACCAATGGGAAAGAAAGTTATTAAAGTTGCAAAGTCAGATCTTCCAAAATTAGGAAATGTCACATTTAAGGCTGCAACTTTAACTCAGTCCTTTTGGGCATATGTATTGTGATGGAAGTTTTAATTAGTTTCCACAGGA
Organism: Gallus gallus; assembly: GCF_016699485.2. NCBI lineage: Eukaryota > Metazoa > Chordata > Aves > Galliformes > Phasianidae > Gallus > Gallus gallus. The sequence continues at coordinate 73,758,273 of NC_052535.1, read as the reverse complement.
CTACTACTTTGCAGGATGGAAACACAATATGCATCACTGCTGCTTGCCCATAAAATTCAAGATTATGAAAAACATTGTTACGCAGGATAAACGTTGTTTCTGAAACATCTCAGTAAATGTAGTGTATATAAATGTGTATATAAATTCTTTGCGTTTGTATGTACTATACATTATTGTGAAAGTTACTCTTCTCCTGAGATTAATAGTGTCAATTAGGCTGTCAGGGATGAGCGAGCCTGTCATGTGGGCTTTGACAGAATGCTTGGGTTGATTAGCTTCATGCAGATATCATAGCTTAATATTTATATTTAGATTACTAACATTTTTACAAATGCTCTTTGAAAATTTTCTGCTTACAGGACTGTATTAATAAATATGATGCCTTACAAAAAACATCATAGCATACTGCACATCACTCAAATATGTTAGTTTACATAGGTTTCAGCCATAATTATCAAATCAAAATTAGATCACCATATTGTATTACTATATGAACAGGCCAAAAACAAACAAACAAACAAAAAAAACCAACCCAAAACAACAACAAAAAAAAACCATCGAGTGATTTTGTTTATGACTGCTGAAGACAAAGCCAGGTTTCTCATTCCCATATGTAGTTTCTAGAGTGAGTGATATTTAGTGTTTACACTGCTGCAGAAGGGAAAATCTTCCATCCATAGAGGGAGTACATCAGACAGTGTTTTGTTGGTAGACCACATATCAGACTGTGCAGTTGGTCAAGCAGTTGCAAGCAGGTGAAGGGGCCATAAACCTCTTGGACTCCACATCCTTTTGATGCTTCCTATTTGTAAGTCCTCCCATGGTGGATCCTCTTTTCGATCAGTAGTTTCCCAGCTTGGGAAGAGGACAGAGCTGCTATTACCCCTTGCTGAAGACTGAATGGGAGGAGGTGAGGCTATGAAGAGTTGTGTTATTGGCAGGGGCTGGCAGTATTGCTCTTTCATTGCTCTACAATGCAAACACAGTTCTCACGTACAGACCAGCAGGACCATGAGTGTTTTGTTGCTTTTTTGTTTTTTTTTTCCATTTCATAAAAGAGATCTTAAATTTTTAAGAGGATAGTACAATGTGTCAAAGGCAGATTTCCTTCAGAATATCATATATGGCTCTCAGCAGGGCTTTTAGTTTTCAATGATTTTTGTTATATATACCATCTGCTTTCAGTGGTGTCCTGACCAAATCTCCTCTTGGATGCTGTTTCGGGGCTGTATATCTTAGACATTGCAAGGTCAGAATTCCAGGCAAGGTATTACTGTGCCAAAAGGTAAACACCTTCTCAATTTTAATTTTGTTTGTATTCAAATTAACCTCCCATTGACTTCTAGTCTGGACTCTGAAATTTGGCCCCAGCCAATAGCTCTAATAAAATGAGTGAAAATAAAGTATGAAAATGCACTCACAAATAAATGTAAAAAATCTATGTAAAACAGTGTCATAAAACCCTGAGTGAAATATGTCTTATCCCAAGTATAGCCTCTATGATGGCTAACACATAGACTGGGTTTTCAGTTGTTTAGCATGACTTTTATCCATTCTCTTTCTGGGTCTTATGTGCTCTCCAGTGAGACTGAAGGGAGTTGGATGAACCTTCCCGACAGGTTCTTAGAATCTCAGTTCAATCTTTACTACTTCTCTACCTCGATCTGTCTGTAGCACAAATTAGAATAGCCAATGGACTGATCTAAATCAAAGCAGTAATAAGTTATTGTTCCCCACACCATGACGTTGAAGGACATATCATGGACTCACTAAGTGAGGCTAGGAGAAGGCCAGTGGCTCCTATGTTGGCATTTCACCACATCGAAACCTGCTGTGTCATGGACACTAGATCACTGTTATGGGAGTAAGTAACAGTGGAGGAAAAGACAGAAAGGATGTCTAAGATAAATGTATTTTAAAAGAGGAATTTAAAGAAACACCAAGAAAATGGATGAATAAAACATGACAGAGGTAATCAGGGAGGTAAAGGAGACTAAGCAAACAGTAAAATGAAAATATTAAGTGAATGACAGGGAGGAAAAATACAGTGAATGTGAAGATTAATATGTAGGATAAGGTGAGAGTGTCAGGAACCTTGGATGTTCAGGCAAATATCTTGACTTCACTATATATATTTCTGTGGCAGTCATGCCAGGAGAAAGACTGCGAGCAGTATGGTGGCGCAAGACAAAACGTATCATTTGGAACTGAAGGAAAGGATATACTTAGCTGGTAGATTTAGAGGGGAAAAAAAACCAACCAACCAGAAAGGACAGTATCTCTTTGCAAAACTCTTGAGTACACTGTCAGAAATATAAACATAGCAGGGATCAAATCAAACTCACCATTTTTTTTCACAGAAAACCTCTTTTCCTTTCTCAGCAATAGGGTCACTAGAGAGATGATGGAGGAGAAAAAGGAAGTGTCATGTTAATTACAACTCTATTACAATATGAAAGAACAAGAGTCTGTGCTGTGAGACAAGTAGAGAGAGCATCTACAGAAAGTGGAAAGATCTGAGAAGGAGACTCACAACCCTTTCTGCTTCACAAACTCACAGCCCTTCACAAACAGTAACCAGGGCAAAGCTCCAGAGAACTGGAGGCTGCAACTGGGAATAGGAACTAAGGGAATAGCATTCTCTCTTCTCTTACTCATTACTGTCAACCCTGACTCGTGTACAGGCAGAAGATACACAGAAGGGAAAAGAACTAAGACTGCATTAAATCCCCCTTTCTACCATATTTTGTAGCATGTGCAACCTGACATAGGTACAAAGAACATATTGGTAGAGGGTACCTTAAGATATTACAATACAAAATCTCATGTTCCAAGATGAAGAACTGCCTACAAATTAGTTCAGTACATCTTTACAGATCGAGGAATTTTTTGAGGAAAATAAATGTGAAGTCACTGGATTATAGTTATTTTGAAGCCGGAGGGAAAAATTGCACAGTAAGCCAGTATATTTATATCTACAGAACCACAGAGAGCAAACAAAACAAAATAAAAATAAAATACCCCTAAGCAGTCTAAATTGCATCGCAAATAAAACTTTATATTAAGAGATACATTCACATACCGGGAAAATTAGATGTGAAACTTATAGTAACTACACATCAAACCATTAAATAGTAAAAGGTGGTCTATGAAAATCTTGATGACATGATGACATGATGAGAAAATACTTAGCAAGGACTTCAAGATTTGACCTAATAATAAAATTCGAATGTCCAGTTTTAAAAATGAAACCCTAGGGAAATCATTTTCTCTTGATACATACATATTCTTCAGCTGAACAGTAACAGGAGAAATGTGAACATATTAAGGATAGAATATACCATGTAACTATCCCAAAAGGACTTAACTGAGTTTAATTTAGATTAATAGGATACTATATAAATACTTCTTGCTTGTTAAGCACTTTTTATTAAGATATAACTACTGTCTAATACTTTTCCATCATTCACGCTGTAAAAACGTAGAGAGAATAACAATTTCAAAAGCAATGAAATTCCATATTCAGAAACAACTAAAGCACTCAAAGCTAGGTTTGTTTTTTAGAGTGTAAAAGTACCATTCATCTCCTAATCCTGGCTTTTTGAAGGACAATTTAATCTTGCCATTTAATCTTGTTCAAACTAGCTGTCTAGGTTTCCTCTGTAGTCAGTAGGAAGCAATAAATACCTCCAACAGTTTATCCATCATAGAAGAGGAGCGTAAAGTAGGTGGGTTGTGTCAGTCTTTGAAGGTGTTTATCTCTCTTGATTACAACAAAGTCATATAGATGGCAACCTTATACCAGACTCTTAACATTTACGCAGCTGAAATGAAGTTAGATGATCTTCCTATCACAGAAGAGATTTTCAAATCCCCAAAATACTAATTATTTCAGTATTAACAAATAATAGTTTGAATTGGAGTGGATCTTTAAAGGTTATGTAGTCCAACTCCCCTACAATGAACAGGGACACTTACAGCTAGATCAGAATGCTCGGTGCCATATCCAGCCTGACCTTGAATGTCTCCAGAGATGAGGCATTCACCAGCTCTCTGGACAACACTTATTTTGGTGCAGCCTAGGATATGATTGACTTTGGGGACTTTAGAATCTTTGGTCTTTGGATACACTGCTGGCTCATGTTCAGCTTGCTGTCCACCAGTACCTCTGTGTCCTTAGTAGGGCTGTGCTCTATCCTTTTGTCCCCTGGCTTGTACTGATAGTGGGTTGCCACAACCCAAGTTCAAGACCTTGCCCTTGGATTTGTTGAATCTCACAAGGTTCACCTGGTCCCACTGCTCAAGCTGCACTTAGCCATTCAGCATCTGCAGGTAGGATATCAGCTCTCAAACCATCTAGTTGTTAGGGACAATTCAGTCTCTGCAGTTTATCAAAATTATTATACAATCATAAGGACTGGAACATGTATGGGAAGGGAAATTAGATCAAAACTTTTCACAGATTTACATTAGAAGAAAAATATTTGCACACTTATTTTCACCAATTATAGTGAAAATACTATTATTCAATAGAAAGAATATGTTCTAGGTCCTAGCCTCAGTTATGAAAAGGACTGACCACCTCTCTATTTGGACGGTGAGTTACAAACAGTGGGACCTTATTTTTAAAAGCTTATTTCACTCATTATGAAAAACATGAAAACACAAGATATATGGCAAAATTATGAACTGGATCAGGCAAGTGATGAAAGGTAGAATGTGAAACACAGCTGTTTAAGTACTGAGAGAAATATAAAGGAAAAATGACTGCTATTGGCAGACATAGTTGCCTGTGCATAAGTAACTTCCTTAACTTTTATATCTGAATGTTTTTGCAAAATAAAAGGATGTATTTCACAACAATATTCTGAGGTGAAGAACTACTATTTATATGGAGAAAACAGAAGTTCAGAGTGATTAAAGTCGAGTCAGAAAAGCATTCATTAGTGCGCTAGTCTTCACTGTCAGTGGGAGCTAGAAGCTTCACACATACTCAGAACTTTGCTCAATCCAGACTATAATTCTTTTTTCAGTTCTTCAAAGTGGTTAGCAACTAAGATGGATATAAATTGGTATTTAATTGTGTACATTTTATAGCATTTCCATAGGACTTGATTTATTATGTATATTACCCTATTGATTGCATCTTTATTTAACTCCATTAGAGTGTTACTAAGAGTGAATGAATTCCAAACCAGCTTGTTCTTACATTTAAAATCCTCGCAAGAATAAATTATTTTTATGGTTTTAAAATATGAGATTAATATATAAAAATGTGTTTTTATATGCCCATGGCTACTTGTTGTCACTTAGAACAGAAAGAATATCTGAGGACAAACAGTCATCATAATATTTCTGTTACAGCAAAAAGTCAATACTTCATGAATATTGTTTTCTAAATTCTCTTGTCCCAGTACATAACATAAAAACTGCCAGTCATAGAAGGTTCCTATGTATCTGAGGTAGCAACTTGTTTTTGTAAATTTGTCGAAATACATTATATTTATTTCTTCTAATTTTACTTATCTAAAATCGAAGTATGCACAAAGGTGTACAACAGTTGGTAGAGAAGCAACAAAATCTTAGTCATGTTAGAGGAAAACATAATCAAAATTTCATGGAACAACCGCGTCTAAATAGCCAGATGGCAAGCTCCAGTGTTGCCAAAATCACACATTTTTCAGATGATCCTCACAATTGAATACCTGAACAATTTGAAACTTCAAGCTTTACAGCATTCACCTATTGCACATTTGTTTAGTTTCTAAATATTCTGAATTACTATTTTTGAAGTGATTAAAATTCTCCAGGCAAAAAAGTATCTTCCTTGCTAGTAGGCTAACAGTAAACATTTCATGTAGAAAAGACAACTTATTTAGAATATGGAAAAAAAGAAATAAAATGGTTACAGAAAGGGAAGTGATGTCCATGAAGCCATGTTAGCCCAATGTAATCAACATGAAGAAAGTGAAACCCTGTAAGACTCGTACAGCTCCAAAGACCATGGTTTTTCCTTTTACATATGTCCATCTATGTTTAGGCATTACCCCATTGTTTATTGTTAAGGGCTGCTTTTATCTGCTGAATTTTGGTGATCTCTTTCTAGTCCTACAAATGTCAGTACAGTAAATACAGTGAACAGGAGATGATGAAAGCTCAGAATCTTTTGCAATCTTCAATATCAAAACATTGTAATCACCATTTTTCCTAAGGCTCACTTCTTTGCTCAATACATTAAGGGTGTGTGCTTTAATCTTAGCACTTTTGGTTTGTGACAGAGTTCAGCAAACCACAGTATCCTCAATTCAACACCACCCACCATTTCTATCCATTTTGTACTGTCAGAAGCACATCAAGAAGCCTCTGAGTGTAATCACATCAAAATTGATTTTCATGGCTGAGAGAAAAATAATGGAAATTTCTCTAATGTAGAAAATGTATGTGTTCCTTTTGGTTAACCAAAATAGTCTATATATCAGGACTGTCAAAATTAAGTTTTCTTGATTCAGTGCTCTTCCCCAGACTTGTATACAAATTACAAGATCTCACTACAGAACGTCTTTAACATAATTTTCTGTTCGACTGTCTCAATGTGGTTCCAAAAAATGAACAGTCTACAGAAGTGATAGACTACAGATCATTCCCCAGAACAGATCCACAAGTGAATTACTCCTGAGTTTTCAAACAGAATCCCTGAATCTAAACTGAAATGGGCAGCCAGGACTTAATACTTACATGAAGCCCCATGATGTTACTTACTCCCAGCTACTGCATGAAGCCTGCGAAGCCTACTGCAGGGTAGAAGTCCCACATGAAACTGTGGAACACCTCTCTGCATATACTGCCTCCTAAGAAACATGAGACTTTATGCAATATTGTACAAGTTAAGCTCAAGAAAATTTTCAAGAACAATTTGGTATGCTGCAGAGGAAACAGATCTTCTCAAGTACAATTATTTTTCATCATTTGACCTCATTCTTTGTAAAAGATGTTCAGTTATTTGTTTTCTATTTGAAATCTGCTGCTCATGTATGATTGTCCTTTATCTCTTTTAGACAGGCTTGAAATGTTGAAGTGAATGTAAATTAGCCCACTTGTACACATTCTGGTAGGAGCCATAGACACAGAAATCAAACAGTTGATGTTACTTCTGGGGATTTCTTAGAATTAGGTGCCAGAGAAGAGACTAGCAGAAGCAATAGCTAGGCACAGGTTTTTGGGAGGTAGCAAAGACATTTTCTGTGGAAATCCATAGAAGTCTTCTGAATGTAATTACAGATAGCCATAAATATTTATAAATTAAAAATAACTGTGGTAGCCACCAACATTCTTAAAATGGGATTAGTTCATTAGTCTTGAAATGCGCTTTTTCTGGTGCATATGGAAAAAATAGGAGTGGCAGGTTTTGCTTTACAAAGGCCTTTGTTAGTGCTTTTGTTAAGGACATACAGTCTGAATGAAACTATTTTGTCATGGATTAAAACTTGGATCAGTAAATTCTACCCAGAATCAGAGAATCATAGAATCATTTATGTTGGAAAGGGCCTTTACGATCATCAACTCCAACCAACACCTGGCACTACCAAGTCCACCAATAAACAATGTCTCTAAGCACTACCTCTACACATTTCTTTAAGGGTATCAGAAGGTACTAGCTGAGGTTCTGCAATAGATGTTCTGGATACTGGAATTCAGTAAATGGAATAGAGAATATACTTATTAAATTTGCAGCTGACACTAAGCAGGGAAAGACTGCACACTCATTTGAAGACAGAATTAAAAATCAAAATGGTTTTCACAAATTGAAGAAAAAGTCTGAAAAACATATAGTGGCTGTTTAATAGGTGTGAAGTATTAATGACAAGTAGGAATGAGCAGCTGCATAATAGAAGAATGAGCAGCTGATTGGCTCAGAAACAATTCAAGAGGGCATAGGGATCTACAAGCTGAACCTGAGCAGTAATATCAAATTTATATGAAGAAGGTTAATACAATGTTAGAGTGCATAAACAGAAATTTAACAGCAAGACACATGGAATAGTCTTTATTGTCTACCTTGTCCTGGTAAGGTTTAATTAGCATTACATGTCTAGATTTGGATATGGTCCTTCAGCAAAAATTGAATCATTCGGAGAGACTTCCAGAGCACAATGAACAGAGCCCTAGAAAATACAGTCTAGCAGAAAAGATTGAAAGACTGAGTTATTTAGCTTAAGAAAAACTGTCAGGACACCTGACAAGGCTGTTGCACAGTGGAATGGAACAATAAATTCTCCATGGTAGGTCACAGGTTTAGATGAGATGACCTTAAATTACAACACATGAGATTCAAGTTACAATGTAGGAATGATTTTCTAAATATAAGGCAGTGAATCACTGAGGAGATGATGGTGCTTCCACTGCTGGGGATCCTTAAGGACAGGCTGAGCAAGAATGACACAGATTTAACAGATCTCATCCGTAACCAAAGAGGTGGACCAGACTAAGCTTTTTCTAGCTCTATTTGTATATGAGATGATGACTGTGCATTTAAGCGTCTGTGCACAGACACCTGGACAGGTCTAACCAATTAACTTGGTCATGATGGTGTGCAGCATTTCTTTGTGACAGAAGCACCTGAAAAAAAAATCAGGTAGTGTTGTCAGCTCCTGCAGTCTAACATTGGCTCAGCTCCTGAACTTGTACAATGACAAGAAATCCTTTCTTCTCATGTAGAGGAACAAAAGTAAATTTCCAATCTTGCCTTTGTGAAGGAGAATGTGAAAACCTGACTCCAAATGGCTTAAAACATCAGATGACAAAGAAAAAGGGACAATGTTTCTACATCATTAGATTCCCACGGCTTGGGGAGGGGCCTGACTCATGGTTTTTCAATGGAGTTGGCATTAATGGTAATGGACTAATTTGAATAGACAAATTTAGAAATTGATATTCCTGAACTTCCTATTATGGAGAAGGCAATACTGCCTGAACAGCAGGTCTATTTCAGGAAATTAAAACCTCCTCGTATCCTTTCAGATGACTTGATTGTTTCTACATTTCAGTCAATGTTACACAGGGGACATTGCACAATGCTTAACGTAGTAGCAGAAAATTCACCTAGTAGAGAATTGTGAAGGCACAGTGTATCTGCTGAAGGCTCTCCAGCTGGGAGCAGACATAATGGGGGCACAAGGAATTCATTCTTGGGCAATCTCTGTTGGGAAGCTGTTGCTTCAAATTAACAGTACTTCTCCCACAGGGATATCTAGGTAAAAATTGCATGCAGAAGAACAGCTCTCTACTGCACCAAGCAAAACCAGACATCGGCATTCTCAAAAGACAGACAAGTTAGAATATATTGTAGAACTTAACATGATATTTGTCTGATGGAGTTTCTGCCTACAGAAACAAAGAGAACACAAAACAAACTCCAAAATCTCATTTTCCTAAATACTCCTGTTCTTTACTACAAAATATATTTTCTTTCTTCTATTGTCTATGTCCTTACTGAATCACAGAATGACAAAATTGCAGGGTTTGGAAGGACCCTTGAGAGATTATTGAGTTCAACCTCCACTGCTCTTGTTTCTCCTTTCCTGGAAATTTTCTGTCATCCCTTCCCTCCTCCTCACAGAGAGGTCAGAAAACCAATGCTATAATAGATTACTTTCATGGATTGAAAAGTTGTAGAAAAGATTTTTATGATTAGGTAGTTTCTATCTTCCGGCACTTCCCTCATTAGGATCTAGGATAAACGTCATGAGTGTTTTACAAAGCTCTAACAATATTACAGTCATGGATGAGGTGTACAGAAGTGCTATTTAGGCTTGGTTGGTCTTGATTAGCCTTCAAGAACATCAAAGCTGTCCTATGGGAGTTCCTCTCTCCACTTTTGGAAACTTAGGAAGTTGATAACACAGAGACAATGCAGAGATATCTTGAATGCTGCCATTTCTACGTCCCAACACTTGGTTCTTTCTGTACCTTTCTCTTTGCATTTAAAAAACTCTTCATATATTATATGTCTTCTCCATCTTCTTTGGCATTTTCTACATTAATGTGAGTAAAATGAGTACTGCAATTCTCCCTAAGAAAGTAACATTCTTTCACATTATGTAGCATTTTCTGTGATACTTTTTTTTCTGAATCCTAACCCAATTTCTTATTGTCCTTCTGATGATCCAAACTTCTCCAAAGACCCCAGCTGAGACAGACCTTCCATTTTGCTAATCTCACTCCAACTACTACCAGTAGGGCCAGAAGCCACTGAAACTCCCTTGTCAAGCAATAACTCTTCTGCAGCTTCCATAGTGATTGCTTGTTGCTTGAACTTTTCCATTCACCAAGGAGCAAGAGGATCTCTGGAGCATTCAGGAAAGAAAGGGAAGGAGAGATTTTCTGCCTTTAATGGAGCAAAGAAGTCATGCACACCTACACCATCTCCTAGCTTAATACCTTCCTAGAAACATCTGTGATTCAAACCTCTGACAGAGAAAGTACAACAGTGGGAGCTTTGACTCCACAGTTGGAGGGTTAAAAGTTCTTCCTGGAAATCCTTGCAGCACAGTATTGAGCTCCCCAAGCTGGATTTAGCCCAGTGAATGCAAATAAGCCCTAAAGTTATACCTAAAAATGGAGGATCCCTCCTTGCAAATATTAAGCACAGTTATAATGATCCATACATAAAGAGCAGAGACTACAGAGAAAAATCTATTACTGTTGCTGAAAAAAAAACCCAACAAAAATAAAAAACGTAGCAACTCATGAGAGTTTTACTTTTATTATTCATGTTGCTATTAGGAGTTGCATTATTACTAGATCCTGGCTGGCACAGATGGCTGCTGCACTTTGAGGTCTGCTTTAGTCATGTTTTTAGCTGCTTTTTTCTGCAGATTTTATAGGGTTTTGGTTGATTTTAGCTTCCTTCATTTGCTTGATAATTGTTTTGTTTTTTGTTTTAGTTTTTACTTAATTAGCAGGAATATGTTCATGTTTATAGCGTGCTTTATTCACTCTTTTTGAACTTGTGGTAACCAGAATCAGCAATGCAATTACACCTTCTGTTGTTTGCGTGGGGCTGGCTCAGGCCAGATGCTTTGATGGTGGCAGCAGCTTTCCTAGAATGTCAGTATCAAGTTTGTTGGCACTGCTGGACAGGTATTTCTCACCTTTTGGTAACTTCCCCCTTTGCAAAGCATGTTTCTCAGCATCACTTCCATTTGATGCTAAAGCAAGGGGGAACCTCTCATGTGAATGATTTTCTTACCCTGAGCTGTTTCTTCAAACCACTGCACAAAAACTGTTGAGGCTTTTGGCTTCCCAGGCTCCTTCCCTTCAGATATACATATATTCATCTTTGTTGTTATCACCACTGCTACTAATTTTTGCTCATCTAACAGGTTATCCACATGCAATATCTTCCATTTCCTCATGCCTTATAGTCACTCCCTCATTAATAAAGACATGCAGCAGGAATGGGTGGTTTGCACTACCGTACCTGGTCAGCTTTTATTGCAGATGCGACTGAGAAGAACTGACTGATAGATTTTTATGGTCTGTTAGGTAGGAATTCAGGCTCTGTCATAAACAGCCATGACTGCACTGTAGTTTACCCCAGATACGTCTTCACAGCACCTTTATAAGAGATCAGAGTGCATGTTTCAGCAGGGTCTGCTTTCCTCTGAATGAAAGAAGATGAGGCAGGAGGGGACGTGTGGTATGGTTCCATATTCACCTGGTTTGCAGAACCAGTACTTGGCCCTTGACAGCAGAGACAGACAGCTATACCTGCTAGATCTGAAGCATGCTGTTCAGCCTCCTTACGGGTGTCCATACACTTACATGCCATGCTCTGATTTTCAGTGGTTTTCCCTAGTCCTGTTCATTAACTGATAGATGTGTGGCCTACTGGTTAAGATCATTCATAAAAAGCATTATGTCCAGTCTATGGTTCCTATAACTCTTTTCTCCCTTCCTCTAAATATCACCAACCATTTAGGCAAAGAAAAGTTTTGAAGTATGTTTTGGGAGGAGAGAAAGCTTAATTCTACAGAAAAATAGCTGCTTTTCATGCATGTTTTAAAAATATATAGTTTTGGAAACCTATGGATCTCAGGTCTACCATTGCAGGAGGCAAGTAATTAATTATCATTGTCTCAATGTCATAAGATAGTTTTCAGTGTTATGACCAAAGGGAAAATATCATGAATAGGATGCACTAACTTACAGTAATTGGCTCCTAATCTTCTGCCACAGGATTTAAGTAACTGCCTTTAAGTCCATAAGAGTCATTTGCATGGCATGGCAGGGGACCAGGTCCCCCAGCTTTTATCTGCTCTTCACACTAGCCTGAATGAAAGTCTGTGAAACAAAACTATAACCCCAGCTCCAGATGCCCCCATAATTCGGATCTGGCTGAGAATGTAGGAGCTCAGGCCCATCTCTAATTACAACAGACAAATTATTGGATAACTTCTTCTGCTTTATCTTTGCAATTCACTGGAGCAGTTAATTTCTCCAAAAGCAGGCACTTCCTTTCTCATTAGAAATTCCTTTTTGGCCTTTTTAATTCAAGTTCATTATTATTAAACACACACTTTCACACGTACCCCCAAAATTTTGCTGATAAGGCATTCTATAACTGGTACCTAAGATAAAATGAGATGTTTAACAGAAAGTTTACCACTTCTTGGAAGCAGTCTTAGCTGATTTCTTCTCCTCATCTTTTTTTAATTTTGTTTTGTTTTCATATCTACAGCCAAAATTTGAAGAGCAGAAAAACAAGAACAATATCAGTCCATACTCTTTCACTGTAAAGAGTCATTGGGCTGAAAGAGGAAAGGAGTGGTGGCAACTTATTTAGATATCCATTTGGGATGCAAATTACTTGTTCATGCTTTTGCAGTTTCTGTTTCTTTCCTGCTAATAATAGAAGTGCTAACTCAGATATTTACATCACCTTTTCTTCCCTTTTTGGATATTTTTTCCATCCAGTACAGGTCCACTATTATACACTTTTTTTTCCTGTAACCCAGCTGAAAGTAATTCCAGCCATCCGTTGGGGTGGTAAAAACAAATTCAGGAGTTGCTGAAAGTTTACAGTTCATACAGATGAAATTAGAACAGGAGCAGGATATCTGCAATAGATGGAAGCTTAGTTTATGGTTCTGCAGTTACTCAGAGTCATGGCTGGACACAAAGCTCTGGATTTTTGTTTCTTCTCCATGTTGCCTTCATGCTCTGGTTCCTCCCATACACACACACACAGCTGAAATCATATTTTCACAAAAAAAAAACTAGAAAAAACATTACATATAATTATCCTTTGGTTTGTATTGATTGAGCACTGCATTATTCAGTTTGAAGTTGGTAACCCCAGGGGATTGCCCTGAGATTTCTAGGTAAGCAACAAATGCACCTATAAATTTTAAAGCTGTTAATTGTAATTTTTTTCTAACATTTCTGCTACTAAATCAGCAGTATTACTTAGGAAGTCCTGGCTTCTTGGCTTAGCTGCAGAACTGCATGCCTCTCAGTTGCATAATATTTTGGAAATGTATGCTTCATTGAAGCATCATTGATTTTCAACTAAAGTGAAAATGCCCTCATTTAATGCTTTCTTAAGAGAATTACAAAGGAGGCTGGAGAGGGTTTGGACAAAGTCATTATTAATTGTACATCACAAAATTGGGATTTATGTATTTTTAATGCAGAAATTCTTTACAGTTCCTAAATCAAAACACTGTTCTGAAATTATGTCTAATTTTATAAATGGAAAGATTCTATTTTTATTCAAGACTTTTAAATTCCTTTGCTTTGTTCAACAAACCCCTGTACTTGCTGTGAGAGGATTGCTGATTGCTTTGTCAGCAAGACCAATGATATTCAATCTTTGATTTCTGATTCATTTGCTTCTTCCTTCCCTTTGATGAACAGAATAAACGTCTAGCTTTCTCCTCTCCTTTCAAAAAAATTTCTCTCGCCTCTCACTTCCTTAGTAGTGAGACCGTTTCATGTGAAACATTCTGCCTGTCTTTTTAGACTATCTCCTCCTCTTCACTAAGCTCAGAGCTGTGTAAGTACTTTACAATCACGCATTAGAGAAAACAAGCTTTTCTCTCCCCTTCAATTGTTGGCCCTGGTGTTATAGGGTACCAGTTTTGCTCCTGACCATGATGCCCCCTGGCTTTCCCTTGGCTGCTTTTTCATGCATTTATGTTGGCATTGCTCTCTGAGGTGGCCAAATCCGTCTCCACTCCAGTAGCAAATGAGTAAGAAGGTCAAACATTCTGAAATTTGCACACATAAAGGATGCTGTGAGGTTATGGAGGTAATTTTTAAATGGACCCTAGCAGTTAGGATCAAATGACAAGGGTGTTTGCCTATGAACTTCAGTGAGCCCTACAGAATCAAGACACAGCTTAGTTACAAGTTTAATTACAAGCAGTGACAGACAGCTGACAGGCACCACTCAAATTTGAACAAAGCCAATCAAGAATGGGATGTTCTTTACCCAATGTAACAACCAACCTGAGTTGAAGAGGCGAAGAGCCTACAGATGTCCTACCTTGGCCCCATGACAACTATCCACGTGACTCCAGCTGCCATGTTGCACCTGTGACTTTCCTCATGAAATTTTGCATGGGACAAGGAAGCTCCTAAGTCAACAACTGCCTGTATTTGGCATTGAAGTGGTACCAAAGGTACCTGAGCCCATTTAGTTGCCACAGTGTCCTTTAGTCTCAAACCCAAGATCCTGAAGCTGTGAGTTGTTAACATTTCAGGAAGTTCCACAGCCATACTTTCACACTCAGTGTTACACAAACCCGAGAAAAAGGCAGATCCTTACTGCCTGAATATAATTTAAACCAAAACAGAGCAGAGCACAAATGGAAAAAATGGACTACTAGAATCCTACATGGCATACTACATGTTTAAAAGAGGAGGAATAGTTCTGTGTAATGAAGAAACGTGCCAAAGATTGGGCAGCAAGTCTGAGGGAGAAAAAAAAAAGTTAACACTTAGAGATGGGATCACAGTCATCTTGCTATGTTACAACTGCTAGAGCTTCTATTATTTGGCTAAAATATGTTAAAAGCAAAGTTCACCTGAGCATGAGAATTATACTGTATATTATTTAACTTGATGCTAAAGGTTTAACCAACAAAGATTTTTGTCGTGTTGGGAGAAACACACCCAAGATCAAGAATTTCTAATTGGGCAAAGATCTCTGTGAAGAGCAGTTTATTCATTATTTCAATAATGGGTGCACACCCCCTACTGACAAGGGAGAAATTGCACAACTAGTCAGTGAAACATATTCTGTTATATACCCTGGGTCCAACAGAGATAAAGCCTCTCCCAGCACACAGTGGTTGAGCGTCTCAGGCTTACAGTCTTCCAACACTGTTGCTACGTTACGCTTCCATAGCTACATTACGCTTCCATACAATGTCTGTTACCAACCCATTGCCTTTGGGTACATTCTGTACTTTTTACAGCGATAGGAGGACAATATTTTCAACAATTACCACACAAGTTCTGTCCTGTACCAGACTCTCCCCTACCCTATATAATTACCTTACCTAGTGCCTGCAATTCTTCCTAGGCCGGAACACTCCAGTCTCAACTTTACTCTGTTCAGGAGCTTTCTTTGTGACAGGTAACTTATCCTATGCTGCATACAGAAACACAGGGAATTTCCACTGCAAAAACCACAATCTACCTCTCACACTGTGAAGTCTTAACTAATACACTTAGTCACTTTGAAAAAACATGACTGCTTCCTCTGAAATGCAAAGTACAGCTACCTATGACCCACCTCAGTAAGTGTTACCATCAGTACAAGAAAAAGATTGCCTCATCTTACTGAAAAGATCTTGCCATATTCAGGGTTTGCACCCCCTCTGGACAAGAGAGAAGTGCAAAAATCTTTTGGTCATGCACTTAACTGGACAATGCAGATAAGATCTACACACAATTTTTGCACTAAGACTCGCACTCACTAACCATCCTTCTGATAAACTATTTCACTGGATATACAGAAATGCAAAGGAATATGTACCCAGAGACCTGCAGGTGAAGCTGAGATCACAGGTGTGTCAAAACTGTGCAGAAGCTTTAAAAAGATTTCTGCAATGTGAGGGGAAAAAAAAAAATCAAAATATTGATTGCAAGGTTTGATCAGTTGCTCTTTTCAGAAGAAATTTCAATCTGATTCCTCATGTTATTGATTTTTTTCTTGCTCTTTGAGTAATTATTTTTAGTTATTCTTAGCTGATTGCCTCACTTTGAACTAGTATCAGATATCAGATTGGAGGAGTTTTATTTAAATGTGAGAAAATATTAGATTTAAGAAGGATTAGAAAGTCAGATCTGAAAGAGAAAGCTGATGCGTGTCCTTCCAAGGAAGAAAAGAAACAGAAGCACTTTCTACTTCCTAATACAGCAAGTAAGGCCACACAAGGGTGAAAAAATGTTATTACTTTCAAAGGTGAAAGATAACTGCCCTTGTTTCAGCTGGGATAGAGTTCATTTTCTTCATAGCATCCGGTATGATGCTATGTTTTGGTTTTAGGAGAAAAACCAGGATAATAACCTTGATGTTTTAGTTGTCGCCGAGCAGCACAGTACAGAGC
This sequence comes from Gallus gallus, assembly GCF_016699485.2. Classification (NCBI taxonomy): domain Eukaryota; kingdom Metazoa; phylum Chordata; class Aves; order Galliformes; family Phasianidae; genus Gallus; species Gallus gallus. The sequence goes on along the minus strand of NC_052535.1, from coordinate 73,741,654 downwards.
CAAGCACACTTCAGTTTTTCAGCTTCTCATACAATCCTGCCAGCAAGGGGCTGGGGGTACAAGGAGCTGAGAGCAGACAGCACCAGGACAGCTGACCTAAACTGGCCAGAGGAGTCTTTCATACCATATAACATAATGCCCAAAAATTATAAAAACAGTGAGTTGCCCAGGGGGACCACAGCTGCTCAGATACTGGCTCAGTATTGGTCAGTGGGTGGTGGAACAACTGCTTTGCATGTACAAACAAATAGACACACATCTAAATATTATCATCATAGTTAAAAATTATCATAACTATTATTTCTCTCTTCCTTTTCTAAGTAAATAGCTTTTATCTCAACCCATGTTAAGATACCTTTTTTCTTTCCCCCCCCGTTTTCTCCCCCATCCCACTGGGAGTGGGGGAGTGAGCAAAATGTTGTGTGTTGTTTAGCTGCTTGCTGGGTTAAACCACGACAATAACTTGTCACATCTTTGATTCACGGTGTGCTTTATAGTGCTACTTACCTAGATATCATTTCTAAATACAGTCAGAACATTTGTAAATATATAACAACACATCCTTATTGCAGCAGCTATTCTTTTTTATGATTCAGAAAAATGTTCAGTAATGTTTCAAGTTTGCAGATAAATAAACAAAGGCTGATAAAGCTGGACAGGCGACATATTGAAATGAGATAACTTCCTTTCTTTGCAACCTATGCTTACTGTTCCTAAGTTTTTCTTCCTTTCAGAAGGAGTACATAAATAAGCTTAAATGCTTCCTGATTTTTACTTTGTTAAGAATGACTCAATTCAAAACCTACTGATATCTTCAAAGGCCACTGCAGTTTAGGATCGAGGACCACAAATACAGGTGATTGTTAATTGACTGAAAGCACAAGCACTGCTTTACAAGCAGTGGAATCTCACCTGTGTATACAGTTCTTCTCTCCTTTGCTCCCCTTGTAATAATATAGTTGCTGTTTTTTGGAAGTGATAAAAGTCTCAGCTTTCTTTTCTTTGTCACCCTAGTACTTACGCAGAACTTGTTGACATCACATGTAAGTCTTCAGGTGGATCTAAATAAGCCTTTTTTTTCAAACCTGGTCCCAAAATACAAATATAGAAAAACATTGAATGAAATAGTCAGCTTCTGCTTAGACAGCCTGTGTTTCAAGTACATCACAGGTCATTGCAGAGAAAACTTGTAATGCTATAATGTGATGGAAAGCACAGCAATAATAGTGAAGTAGCACAATCCTAGGCTGCAGCAAATGAGAACAAGCCCAAATGCAGCAACAATGCACTAAGAAATAAAGCAAGAAAAACTACCCACCTTTGGAAGGCCATCCGGTAGGCAGGGACCTCCAGTGAGTTACTCTCACTTCCACTGCCAACTGCTAAATGAGGTCTGGGAAGGGGTGCATTCTGGCTCCACCCCTTCCAGTAATTCAGGTGCATTGCATACACCTGAGTTCCCCTGGGTTGGCCCTGCCTTCCCACCAGGTTCTCCATCACTGGTTCAGGCTGTGACTTGGCATTTCTGCTATAACATTTAACTTATAAGTTAGCAAGAAATTCTTTACTCAGAGGGTGATGAGGCACTAGCACAGTCTGCTCAGAGAAGCTGTGGATGCCCCATGCCTCAAGGTGTTCAAGTCCAGGCTGAATGGTGCCCTGGACATTCTGATCTGGTGAAAGGTGTCTCTGCCCATGGCATAGAAGTTGGAACTAGATGATATCTGGGATCCCTTCCAACCTAAGCAGTTCTGTTCTTCTGTGATTCTATGTAACGAGTAATCCTGTAAGCAGATTCACTGCCTAATTTGTACACAAACTGAGGATAATTTCTGTACCTTCTCTTCCCATCTGAAGCATTGAGGTAAAAAGAAAGAGAAAGTTGGCAGTAATTAAAGAAAAAATGTAGATTATTTTGAGAAATAGCTTAGTTTCTAAGCAAAAAGCTTGTAGGTAGTTGGTAAAGAAATAGCCTCATAAATATTTCCAAATATTTATACTTTATCTGCTTAAAATTTTAGCCATTTTTTACATTACTATGAAATTTGAAAATTCAATGTACAGATTTTATGGAACCATAGAACCACAGAAGAAGAGACTGGAACTTGACTTCAGAGAAAACCCAGTGCAACTAATAAGGATGGAGTTCCCTTAGGCTCTCTGATCAAATTGCTCCAGTAGTTGACAACCCTTCCAAATAAATAAATAAAATCTTTATACCTAACGACAATTTCCCTTCTTTCAGTTTGTGTTTAATGCCTCTTGTGCCAAGTGTAGTCCATGAAGAATCTTGCTCCATCTTCTCTACTCCCTCCCATACTGGCTGAAGAGAGCCCTCTGCCTTCTCTTCTTAAGGCCAGCTGCCAATCCTTCTGTCAAAAATTCAGCTCCCAGAATAATTTGACTTTAGAACTCTTCCTTTCATGGTTATGAGGACAAAGGATGATGAAGTATTATTTCAGGATAGCACAACTAGAATTTCTTAAATGATGTTACAGAAACTGACAAACACGACTGTGTTAGAGAAAAAAATCTAAGATTATGCTCTTCTGATTAATTACAGAACTGGGAAAAATAGCACTTTGAAAAAGATTTAAGATATTTGCTTGCACAAGCATTACTCAGAGCTAGCTTTATTTTTTAAGGATGCAATTTTTCTGTCAGTCTGTAATAGGATACTGTGACTAGGTAATATATCTTCAGACTTTACAGACTTCTGACCTGACATACTCTTTGACACAGTAGATCTTAATAGATCCTTCTGCATTAATTCTGACTAATGAGCAGATGAATAGTTAATTAAAAATGCTCCACACAGGCTTTGACACAGTAGACCATTACAGCTTCACTGTGGTTCTTGCTTTCTAATAGATGCAGGGAACTTGCATTTCTTCATTAGATCATAATGGCTCAGAAAGCTCCATTACAGTTTACCAGACCATTCATCTGTGAACTAAACAGTATTTAAATATTTCTTCATTTGATTTACTGTGGTGTGTGATCTCCCATGCCTTCACTGAATCCATATAGAAAAAGAGCCATTATCTCATTTCTTTAGTCACTGATCTAGCAGATCATTAAGAAGTTTTTTGTTCCATAAGCATTAGGCTTAAAGGGCTTGATTTTTTCTAGTGTTCTGACTGCTGGTTTTCTACACAGGGGGAAGCCCTTTGAAATGGATGGTTCTTGAAGTGTAGTATGTGCAGCATGAAGCCATGTGCAGCAGCGCATATCAAGTTAACATGAGGTCTTTTTTATCTAAATAGAATCCTGTTTTTACTTCCTGAATTATACATTCAACAGCTTCTGATGACACTGCACATTTTAAAAGTGCTGGCAGGTGTAGAAGGATGTAAAATGACTGAGTTTTGATTCATACTATAAAAGAATGTAGTCCTCGACTCCTTACTGAACTCTCAGCATGGTTCACTTGTGGGTAAATCTTCTGCTAATGACCCGTGGAAAACAAAGTAAGAACTCAAAACGGTAAGGGTAGCATGAGTGGTCTCAAACACCTACAGAATTCAGATTCAATCAAATCAAGTTTTCAGTCATAGTAAGATTAATTTCCTTCAACTTAGTATTTATGAGATCTAGTCCTCATGACCCTTGTCACGATCAAATCTCCATATAGGAATAGGCTGATTTTATGTTCCTTCAAAGAAATTCAGAGTGTTTGGAGAATAGTCGATGCTCTCATCAATAATGACTGCATCTTGCTTCTTTAAGCCAAGAGCATATTGTCCCTTCTCCAGCTGTGCAAATTTTAGGCTATTTCTTTATTAAAAAAAAAAAAAGATATTTTCCAAAAGGAATTTCTCTAACTTTTCAGATTTCTGTTCTTGAAAACTGCACAAAAATAAATACTTTTTTTTTTTTTTTTTTTTTTTTTGCTATTAATACTGTATTATGAAAATGCATCAGAACAGTATTCTTGGAATAAAAGACAAAAAGACAAGCCAATCACATTGGATCAAATTACTTGCCATTAAGTTGCCAAAAGCAACGGTCAATTCCAATGTTCATTTTTTCACAAAAATTCAGTAAAGCTATATACCTTCAAAATTTTTTATGGTTAGAAACTAACATCAAGTGCTTAAAGGAAACTTGGAGAAAGAACACAGACATGGTGACATGTTACATAAAACCTTGCTAAGAAAAATTATGTCTTAAGCACCTGAATTTACTTCTCTTTTGGTTTAAAAATATGCTCTATCTAATACTATTATATTTTGTGGGATATCTTTCTATAGTTTGGATGCTTCTCAGTGGAATCAAATATACTGGTTAGTTTAGGTGAGAGTTTCTTGAGAGATATTTGCTCAATTATAAAAAATAACACTGGAGAGAGAATTACCAAACCAATAGAAATGAGGAAGAAATGAGTCATGGTAATTAACTTTCTACAGGAATCTCATGTGTCAGAACCTAAATGTTACTCCTTGACAGTTTTAGCTAAGGTATAATATTCTACCTGCAGTTAATAGTAACAAATGCTCTATTAGCAAAGCAGAACATTTAGAAATATGATAAAGATAATGCTCAAGAGAGCTGAACAGCTATCAGGATTGATTATTGTTCTACTTTGGTGGCCAAGTTTAAGGTTACATACTTAGTTATATTCTGTTTTATTTTGGAACTCGTTATTGAAAAAAAATGAGTGTCCTACTAGCAAAAAGTATTGTCTTCCTTCCAGTAATATAAGAATTCTACATTGGAAAACTACAGGGACACTGGCCAATGAGCAGTAAAGAGAGATCAAGAGAACTTCTGAAACATTAATGATGTCCTTCTGCCAAAGCTTGTAAAAATGTGCTAAAACTTTGAGTATTCATGAATTTGGCAGCTTGAGATTTACCTCACCTCATCAACTCCCTGGGCTAAGTTTTCACTTACCTAATATTTTTCCCAGACGGGATCTCGGTAGGATTATGAGAGATAAGTAGGAAAGACACACATCCCTTAGCCAAGAGATAATTAAACAGAGTTATCAAGGCCAGACCTCTGACTGGGCTGTGAAATCTACTGCCAGATGTTGCAGATACATCTGTCTAAGTACTAACAGGATTCCTCTCATCACAATATCTAAACACTTCACAAATATTAATGTGTTTTCACTCCAGGAAAACTATATTGTTTCACACTAACATAGCACCAGGCAGAGCTGGACAAATAACAGGAGCAAAGTTGGTATTTTTTTGAATTTTGTTTTCTAAAATTTCTGTACATAAGAGGAAAAAAAACCACCTTAAACTCTCCAAAGCTTGAAAATCTACAGACATATTGCTTCTGTGTTGATGAATTTTTGCTCCATAGTTCTGCATCTATTGAACAATAGGTCACTGACAAATGGTGAACCATTTGTTGATGGTTTCCTCTAGTACATTTTAAGGTCTACAAGTCTTAGATAGTGCAATAGTAGTAACTGCAGCCAAAATATTGAAAGACTGCAAGGCAAACATAAGTGATCGTATACACACTTACACAGATACCTACAAAAATATAAATATTAAAAAAAATAATAAAATTAAATGTGTATTAAAAAGTTAAGTGTGAATTTAATATATATTTTTATATAACTTGCAATGTGTGTGTATGTATAGTTAATTACAACTAGATAGCTTATTTTTCATCTTTTTCATGATGCTTTGGGCAACAATGTGAGTAGGCCATCCTGGATTTCCTGTACTACACTGAAAACAATGTATGTGAGAGACAAAATTTCACTTCCTAAATTTCTTTAGATTTTGTATAATACAGTATATTGCTATTTGCACTGTGCACTGTGACAGAGATAATGCAAAAGGCAAGATGGGGAAATAGTACCAAATCCTATCCTTTCTTTTAGAAAATGGGGTCTCATCTGCAAAGTTGCAAATAGTCTTTCCTTAGATCTTACAGACTAGTGAAGAAAACTTATGCGCACGTATGAAAGGAAAGAAGGGACACTTACATATTGTTGTATGAAGTAACAAATAACCAAATGCCATGTGTAAGAGATCATCAAATATCAATGTCCAGGTGTTGCAACAAAATGCAAAAGCATCAGTTTAAATGTCTGCAGAGCTTCATTTCAGCAAACTAATACATCGTAATTAGAGATTTTAACTGAGATTGTACTGAGGAAATGTGTTAGCAAGTGAGCTGTGAGGTTCATTCTTGTTGACAGTGAAAGATGTGCAGGTCACACTGGTTATCACTGTGAATAAAAATATACGTGCTTCCTGTCAGCCCCTGGTGTCTAGAAAGGAGGTACATTTTCATTCAGTAATCCTGGATTTACAGAGCGGAATGGATTTGGGCAGGCTCTGTCTCAGACACTCTGTTCTTTCTCTGATGACTCGGGAGGAAACTCAAACAGCCACGTAGATAGGGCACAAAGCATGAGGAGTAGAGGACCTTCCTTTAGCCAGCGAAATCTGAATTACAAACTCTGGTGAAGCAGTGGGTCCCTGACTCTCCTACTTGCGTGCTCTGTGCAGCTGATTGACGGATGTGCTGGCTGGAGGCACCTCCCTGCTGACAGCACCAACAGTTGACAGCCTCTACCAGGTCTCACCCTCTGTGCTGCATGCAGGAAGGTCAGTTTACACTATCTGAAGACCCAGGCTAAAGTATATGTATCTATTTCGCAGCTTCCTAAGCATTGCTTGCCAAATTCTATGGTGGCATCATATATATCACATGCAGGCACCTGCTACTGATCGCATGGCATTGCTGCTGCTAGCTGAGGGTGGAAACTCACATGCTAATTAATGATGTAACTGCTCCACAAATACTTCTGTTAAAAGTATATATGTACATATATATACACTTTTATATATACATATATATATACTTTTGTTAAAACAAAACAGTAAGTATATATATATAAGTATATATAGAATAAGTAAGTATATATATATTGTATATATATATAATCTGTTAAAACAAAAGTATTATAGCTGCATACAGTTTTGGATATATTTTATAGAAGATTCTAAACAAAATTCACTGTTAATCATTTGTTAGTTGTATGCTGTAAATTATTGTATACTTTATTAATATATGTCAAGCTCTGTATTTTACCACTTAATTCCTACTTGTAGAACAATCTATTTTTTTTTTCATTCTTTCCAAAGAGTTTGGTTAAACCCCGATGATTATCAAAAACAGAGGTGTTTGGGTTTTTTTATATCTGAGCAAAAGCTTACCTTACATTGTACCCGACATGACCAACATGCAGCCTGCAGGCCTCACATGGCCCAGCACACCTTGCACTACAGCTGTCCCCTGCCCTGGGCCATCATGGTGGTGGCTCTGTCCCACCTGCAGCCCAGCCCAGCTTCCCACTGATATTCTGTTACATTTTGTTGCATTGTGACAGATGGCAGCACAATCTGACAAAATGGAGTCTGACGTGGAAGTGCATATGAAGAAAAGCAGCATCCTTAAATTCTGCCGTGCAGAAAAAGTGCCACATTCATTGGCACTTGATGAACCTTAATGGAGACCGAACAGTGGCTTTCAGTACACTGAGGCTGTGGGTGGTGCATTTCAGCAGTAGCGACAGTGGGTCACCTCTACTGGTACAGATTGTTTCAAGTATTGTATGCAGGCACTTGTTCATCGCTGGAGAAAATGCGTAGTTAATGGTGGTGACTGTGTTGAAAAAAAACTCTTTTGAACAGGAAAATTTGCTCTATTAAATAGTGTCATTGTGCTCCTTGTACCAGCTATATTTTCCACAGAAATAAACAGGAGGTATTTCTTTCAGAGCAGCCTTCGTAGATGTGGCCCTAAACAATTCCTCTTCACTCAAGGCGGCCTAGGCAAGGCAAATGATTGGACACTCATGCATTATACTTCACCTTTTAAATACCTTTTTTAGTTCACTTTAGCAGATGAATTAAGTTTTTGACAAGGAAATATCTTTATAGTTGCTAAGCAGTTCCATAACAAGTGGGGAAAAAACCTCCTTGAGTCCATTTAGCTGTCAGTAAATTTTGATGCTGTCACTAGAGTAATATTGATATCCTTCTGATATTGATATATTTGAAAAGTATATGTCCTTTGGACCTTGTGGCTTTTAAAAATATGCTTCCCAAGATTAGATAAGTGTTTCCTATTATAATATATAATACTGACTCTATGAAGTCCAGCAATATAGATTACTTTCAGAAAATGTATGTGTTACCCACCTTATTCACTTCCTAACATAATCTTCATTTTTGTGCAGAGGTAACTCAGACAAATCAAGGGTTTTTACTACTATTTTCTTCATTAAAAAAAATATAATAAGTAAATAAATGAATGAATGAAAATACATTAGCTAAATTACCCTTAACAGGAACACATTTCACAAAGAGTGTTCTCCTGAAGTAATGGGATTTCTACCATGTTCTTAGGGAAACTTTCCAACAATTTAGTAAATAATATCATTAACATATTGTTGTCATTGTCCAGCTTAAGCTTTTGTCAACACAGCTTAACTCTATTGCACTTGGTTGTATCTTGCATTTTACTACACAAATTTTTCTATCTTTTCTCAATATTTCTAAAATCCTTTAAAAGTTTGTTAAAAGATCATTTTAAAATCCTCTAACAATAATAGGTGTCTCAAGCACTCAAATTTTCTCATATCTTTGCTATGTATTTCCATACAATTTTCTTTACTAAACACATCTGCTACTTCCTGAGGATGTTTTATTCTTTTCAAATTTTTTCTTGTTTTCAGATAGGAAACACATTAATTGCAGTTAAGAACAGACATCAATAAAAAGTCATTATTCTTAAGATGTTCTTATTACCTGAGTAACAGGCAACAGAAGTGACCAAGAAATGCAGAAACAAGCATTCAGAACAAAGTAGTACATCTTTCAGTATTGACTGTATCAATCCTGAGTGAGTCACAAGTACAGAGCCTCATTACTTCTAACTGATGAACGAGAGAAATTAAGGTGATCTTCCATCTCTTATTTCAAGCAAACATCCCTCATCCCTCTGATTTATCTCCCTGCTTATTATCTATCTGTTATTTTAAGATATATTACTTAATTCATGGTAGGAATATAGCAAAGACTGAATGAATTTTTCAACAGTGAGAAAATGTTACTTTCACTGCAATAGAAACCCTTGTCTGTCCATTCAGTAGGTCACTGGCTTTTATGCCGTGTTGTTTTGGACTGTGACCCAGCCTTGAAGAACTCCAGCTGCAGTATGGTGGTGATCTGTTCCAGGGAGCTGAAGCATTTGTCAGTGTCCAGATTTTGCACACGAGCTCAGGTAACAACAGTTACGTAGCATATTTAAATCCATGGGATACTGGAAGTTGTATTTGCAGACATTGTACAGATACAATATCAGCTGCTACAGAAATGCAAGGAGGCATTTTTGAGACATGCTTACAGAACAGCAACCAACACCCTACACGGTTAGCTATTTGATATCTAAAGTCGATCGTAGCTCTATGGGTATCTAGTATCTACTGGTCTGCTCCACACAAGTACAGAGCAGGCAGTGAGCATGGTCTTAAGTAGCATTTAGACATTATTTATAATTTTTTAATTGACTGAATTATAGCCCAGGACACAGCTTACAATCATGACAGCAGTCCTGAGGGAGCATTCCTTCAACAAATCGAGACGCAGCCTGCTAACCACAGGTTACCTATTCCTTTATTCCTTTTGTGCCTCTGAAGATGCTATTAGAAAATCTTTATTCCTCCTTTTTTGTATATGTTCATACCAGAAGCCAAACAAGACCTGAGCTAGCTTTTTCATTCCTAAACAAAAAGAAACACACAACCTAGCAAAGCTTCCTGGTAGGCCAGTGTCACAAAGTCTTCAGTTCAGGGGTACAAGAGGAGTAACAAGAACTGAAGATGCCATTTTTAGAAAACAGATCCAAAAGATTTTAAATGTTGCTGTACAACTCAGTTCATTCACTTCATTTCCCTGTAACACACTTGAACATGTGCTTCCCCATCCTATCTGTTTGTGCACTTCTGCATTAGCATCATTAATATGATTCATTATTATTTCAACAGCCAAACCTTGCAGGTGTCTTAACGAAATGTCCAATGCCGAAACAACCCTGGGACATAGCTTCCTTATGCTCCCATCTAACAGATAAGCTCATTTTTATATTTTATTCCCCTATTAATAGAAACTAAAATTGGCCTTCCTGGGTAAAAAATTTCATGTACTATTCTACCCATAATTCATTCACTTCTGCCACATAGCAAAACTTCTAATTAACGAGGCCTCTCAGGGGCCTGGTTAACTTCTACTTGCACTACTATACTGCTGAAAACCTTAGTATGGTCAACAACCCCCTAAAAAGAAGAAGCTTTGCACTTTCTGGAATGAGAGAAGAAATGATTTTGCATGGATCAGTAAAGATAGCAATAATTGCCATAAGGCTTACTGTAATTTATGCAGAAGTTTCTCAATTGCTCATAGTGGACTGTCAGATGTGAGACAGCATGCAAATGGAGCAGATCATAAAAATAATTTCTAGCCTAGGTTCTAAGAACAAAACTCTTGCAACATTCCTTTATGGCTAAGAAATGCAGGAATAGAGAAAACAATGTGATTGCTATGAAAGTAACAGAATTGCATATTGTATTATTCATACTCTTTTACAGAGCTGCAGCAAACTAAATAATACAATTTTCCAAGATTTATGCAAAGGACAAAATGTTCATGTATTGCCAACAGTATATTGGTCTTTCAATTTAGGTAACAATTAAAATGTTGCTACAAAGGGTCTATCTTTCTCTGTGACCACTGGTGCCTTCAGCCATGAAAATACAGAAGAGTTTATTGTAGTTGTTGGTTGAAAGATACATAAGCATTTGTACATCTGATTAATTTTAAGAAAGCCATGGAAATATATTAGGACTACTTGGAAAAGTAGAAATTATATTGAAGTTATGTAGTTTGAACATTAGCAATTGTAGTAGATGCTACTCTACAAATTTTGCAAAGGAAAATAAATAACGATGACAGCTAATTTCTAGATCCTCTATTGCATATCTCAGCAGAGTGTTGTGTATATGACATTGAATACAGCATTTCAAACATTTTCAATCATTTGCTGTCACATTCCCAAGGACATCCAGCTTTCTAAGACAAAGTTCACATAGTTAATTTTGAACCCATGGAAATACAGAAGCGCATTCTCCCAACATGGCTACTTCCTAACTGCATTTGAAAAGATCTTAAAATGTTTTTAACTGCACTGTGACTCCATGATTCTATTATGGTTGATTTTGGGGTGGTCCTGTGTTAGCCAGGAGTTGAACTCCATTATCTCTGTGAGTCTGTTCTACTCAGGACATTCTGTTCTATGATTCTATGATTTTACTCATTATTTATCTTTACACATTAGATGTGGGATTCATCTCACCTAAGTTTAGTCATATACAATCTATTATGTCTAATCTAAGCTAGCTGTCTAAAGTAATCATCCAAGGAGAAAGATAAGCACTCTCTGAGAAAAGTCGCTTGCTTAGACAGCATATGACATGGGTTTGAAGAGGAAAGAAAAATAGCAAGCAAATATTTTGTATGATCAGGAGTAAAGATTGTATTGATGTTATGTTCAAAAATTTCCTGATACTACCCCTGATATTTTTACAGCAATGCTGTGGCCTTCTCTGAATCTCAAAAAGACAAATGTCTATTTTCTATGTCCTTATAGAACAGACTGCATTCACAAATCTATAAACTCAGTGCCTTGCTTTGGGATCTGTGTTCTCCATGGACAAAAAGAGAAAAGATTCCATGTGTGTGCTCTGATTTGCACTGGATGAATGCAGTGATTCTAGACCTCTGTCTAGCAGTTCAGTGGGATACCTGAACCTGTTGAGAAAAGGCAGGTGTTGTCAGTTCTGCTTCTCCTAACAGCACTCTAGTGCAGTCATACATGTTCATCAATTAACAAGGAGAATAATACCCCAGATTTTTGTAATACCCTACTAATGATTAAAAGGGTGAATGAAAAGATGCTGACTATAAAAAAGGGTGAGAGCTCCACACTGCACGATGCTGACTATAAAAAAGGGCGAGAGCTCCACACTGCACATGTGCCAATGGCCTGTCTACCTTTTTCTGTTTAATCTACATTGCTAGCTGGCAGTTGACATCCATTTTTCTTTTTCTCTTAGGAAAATACATTGCTGCTTTACCTGTTCTTCATCTTGTTTTATTTTACTTATCTTCAAGAATTATGTCTTGGAGGGATTTTCTGTGCTATTCAGAACTTGACTGCTGAAGATCAGTGGCTTTTACGTTTGCTTGTCAATGGCAGATGTTTGTGTAATCCCATGTTCCATGCTCAGAGTGCTGGACGTTACAGCCTTGACATTTGGCCTAAGATTGAGGATTTGCTATTAGTATTTCCCCAGGAAACTGACACTTGATGGACAGGATACATAATCCATGCTCAGATACATTTCTTAGTGAATTGATGTTCTTTGCAAGTCGATGCAGGCAAAGACACAAATGTAGAGGATCACCACCTCTTCCCCACCCATGCTCTATTTTAATAAAATGCAACATGCATCGTAGCGTAAGCTATGAAGCATATAAATCTGCAACATTCAGCTTGAAACTTGCTTACAAACCCTGTGAGTGCCTTTCACATTTCCCTAGTGTTTATTTACTTATGCAGGAAGCCTGGAAAAGTATTTTGATGTATTGCATGCCATAATTTTTAACATTACTCAAAATGTTTCAAAAGATTTTTAGTGAAAGTTAACCCACATCAATCATGACCTTGACATGAAAAATTACTGACAACCTTTAAATAAAGGAGGAGAGGGAGCAAGGACTCTAATACTCCTGGCTAATGCAGAATTGTTCAAAACATTCAAAGTGTTATGCACATACTCTGTCTACAGTCGAACTATATAAAAGGAAGCCAATCATTTATTACCATGGCAAATGTAATTAAAGATCTTTTATCTTTTCAACTTATAGGATCCCGGAATGTGCACTTTATATAGTGAGAATTATATTTAGTAACTATTGTATTAGTAACTATAGTAACTCTTTCTACTTCAGATTAACATAGATTTCAGTGAATTCTCCGGGAGCTTTTCAAAGTTAATAAAAAAGTGCATTCAGGCTGTGACTCTGTAAGATATGTTGCTCCTTCCACGTTGTATTTCCTCAGCTGAAGAGGCACGTGTTACCCAAACAAAAGATGATACTGGAGTAAGCAGGCTGACTGGCTTTCCCAGTATTCTCCTTTGGAATGAACAAGAAACTATGTGCAAAGACTTGGTAGTCTCATAGGATTTGAATACAGAAAACTTTCTATTTGGTAAGCACAAACAACATTGCCTCCAGCTCTGTGCCAAAATCTCATTAATGTGCCTAAGAAAGATGGCATATATCCTGTAATTTGTCAGAGAAAAGTAAACTTCATCAGAAATCTGAGAGTTAGGTCATCGTGTCAAATTCCCTGGATATATTGAGATTTTTGGTCAATTTGATATCCCAGGGCACAGAAAAAAATATGATTCAAATAAGGAAATTATTATTTACTCTATTATTATGGAAAAATTTAGACTTGAAGTATTTCAGCTGTACATTCCTCTAGACTGGATGCTTTATAAAACCTTGTTATTACAAATCCAGCTTATTGCAAAGCCTTGATCCGCAAAGCCTCTTTACACACAGATTTCTGATGCGTTGTTTTTTTTTTTTTTTTTTTTTGAAACACATCTAAATCATATCACCTAATTTATTCAAAGTTCTGACTGCACTTCTCAGTCTGTTATAGAATGTCTACAAGTTGTGAAAACCATGAAATTTTATGAAAACATTACAACTACCTGAGGATATAGAAACTGCTCTTCCTGTCCTTCTGACTTGTAATTCTGCTCTTGCACTGGTCAGGTTCACCTATAAACACCTTATCACAGTTTTAAATCATTCAGATCTATACATCATAAGGAAGCAGAAGGCGGCAATATTCTGCTCATGGTGGTAGTTTCATGCGCTTAACTCAAACTCTTTCTGTCACATGAACTAGAAGTATATCAATTGAGTTAATAAAAGATGTAGGAGTTGCCAGTGTCCTTGAAATAGGTACCTCACAACAGGCTAAACTTAATTTAAGGAAAACATTTTCCAGAAAATATGGAGAAAACAAGAACACCAATCACAAGTAAGAAACTAAGTATACTCAGAAGCAAATGCAACAAAACAAGGAGTTCTCTGTGATGACTTTTTACATAATTGTAAATTTAGTATCCTTTGGTAGTAGTTATGAGAAGCTCAAAACCAAGTTTGCTGTTATGAAACTTTGATACAACTAGTAAATGGAAAATGTTAAAGGGAAAACCATAGAAAGGAGAAGAGAAAATTTGTGCATATATACATTTCTCCTTGTCTTAGGTCTCACCAGCAAGTTGGTTAACTTAACAATAGCTCATTCCCAGCATCTTAAAAGATTGCTCATCTGTGGAGCTCTCTTTTTCAAAGGAAATCAAATGATTGCTAGTACAGATATTTACAGTTCTCAGTCACTCTTAGTTGAGCTCCTTTTCTTTAGAAAACTCTAAAGCATCTCATGAGTTTTAGTTTTGTGGAAGGTGCTGAAAACATCTCCTCTTCTGTTATTTTTAGTAATTGACTTGTAATGGCAGGGAGCACTTCAGAAGAATCTATTGGCCATGTTAGATTATGTCTGACCACTGGACTGATGCTCTGAAGACTTTAACTCATTGGATCCTGTGTCATAATTCTTCTTCCACTTCATTTACAATACACCTATTTTTAGCATCAGTGTGAGACAGACCCAATTATACCTGAAGTTCAGCGGCATATAATAACTGTCTGATTTGACTCTTGAGTTACTCTAATAATCATTTCCACATTTTAACATCATTTTCACAATGCTATTTGGTTTTAAACACTCTGGTCCCAAAGTCACATGATTAAAATCATGCATTTTCAGAAAAGATGCATAATGACAAAGTCAGGTACTCATTAGTGTTGTGAGAGTTATATGGAACCTACGAGGTTATATTTTAAACTGTTCTGTTAATATGTTTTCTGAGTGTTGGGAACAGTAATCCAGAATGAACACGTACTGTGTACTATTGTAGCTGTGGAAATATGAAAAAGCTGCTTTGAATTTTAGTCTTCCTTTCCTAGCAGTATTTTAAGTTAATTTTGCTCCCTCTGTCTGTACGTCTTTGTATCTTCATGGGCTCCTGTCCTTCAAGAGCAATTCCCAGCCTCTTCACAGCCATGCTCCACTTGACTGAGTTGATCGTGCTCTACGCTTGACTGTCTCCAGCTGTAAATAAGACAGAACCTGGAATCCTGTTTTTTATCTGATGTGTTTTCATGCGAACTGTTAGCAAGCAGATTTCATTACTGGATCAATGTTTGTCAAACCCTAAGCATCCAGCTGAAATCCATTGTCTTACATATAAGTCTATCAATCTCTGTCTGGATTTCCCAGATAGAAGCGTCTTTCTATGTGCAGTGAAGTAAGTCCAGGGCCATTTTAAGGTAATTCTGATATTTCCTAGGCTGGTTAGATTAATTTTATTGAATATACATAAAGCATCTGTGCACTACAAATACAATTAGTCTCTCTGCAATCCTCTCCGCATCTTTGCCAAAACCTGGTAATGCTGTAAGGTTCAATGTTCCTAAGTATACTCATGGAACTAACCAGGCTACTAGATGTCAGCAAAACCCAAACATTTACTGCAAAAACACTGATTGGTAAGGAGATGAAGGTATCTACTGATCAGTTTCATGTTATTACATGTGTTTCGTCACAAATATTCCCAATGATATGATGGATTAGGTGTAAAAACAATTCTGTAAAAAATGAAAAATGTATTTTCATCCATTGCAGGCTTGTTTTCTTCCAGTAGGGAATATATCCCAGGAAAATCAGTTACATAGTAGATCTGACTAAATTAATTACAAGAAAAAAACAAAACAAAAAACAAACAAACAAAAAACCCCACCCTCCAAAGTACTGATATGTTCATTTACCTTCAGTTAGTCAGGATATTAGGGAGCTGAACAACCTGAAGAGTGGGAATGCACCAAGTTATGCTTAAGGTAATGCTTACAGATACTTTACAAGAATGTGCATCCTAAAAATAATTTTAGCCCAGAGCATTTTGGATTTCTTTGGATAGGTTTAACTTTGAAGGACTTAACTAAGCCATATCTAGAACTGTAACTAAAACATCCTCCAGGAGATTAAAAGGCAGTACTTCTTTCAAGTCCAGGTGTAGAAGAGAAAATTCACTTACATTATTGTTGCAGAACCTCATAGTAAATTTTGACTTGTGAATGCTGCTTTCCACTGTACACATATATCCCATTAATGTCAGCAGCACATCAGAGATGAGACCTGCTGTGCATATCTGAGAGGAAAATTTTGTTGCTGTGTCTAAAAGATAAATAATTGTTTGTGCTGAAATCTGGACATTGTTCCCAGAGCTACATAATTAGTTTTAAATGTTGCACTTACAATCCTGCCATGGATTTGCACATGTAACTCTATGTGATTAAAGGAGGATATGAAGAGCAGAAGCGAGTTTTGTGCTATTGGGGAAGCAATATGTAAGCTTGTGCCCACTGAAATCACTGAGAGCATTTTCTTCCCTTTGCTGGGTCAGGATTTTCTCCTGTGTCTGGCTGAGTACTCAATAGATTCATTCTCAGAGACTCTATTCCTTAACCCTTTTCTTCTGGTTAGATAAGTTAAAGTATTTTCAAGAAATAAAAAATGTAAAAAGAGAGCCCAAATAAATGCATAATTTTGATATCCTACTTCTCCCTGACATAAAAGGAGAAAGAATGGGTTTATGCTCCTACCATACTTCTCATTCTAAATCCAGTGTAGATACAGAATGAAATGTAAATCCATTGGCTTTTCATGTTGTGAATTTTACGTTTTTAATATTGATTCAGCTATGTGCTGGAAAGTGTCTTTCATTAAAAAATCCATAAGCAGTTGAGGAAGGGGTTGAGGTGATGTCTTAGGGTCTACTAAAGCTTAAACCCCACTAGTATACAGCCAGGTGAAATCCAGGAGTGGGCAAAGTGACATAAATCACATCCTTCTATGATCTCCAAGATTTTATGACATGCTTACCTTTACACTGGCAGCTCCTTGGTTACATTTCAATTGAGCTCTCCCTCCCCATGTCACTCTCTTAAGTATTTTTCACTTTTCTAATGTCAAAAGCTCTTCTGTTGAGAGGACTCAACAGGAAGTGGATGCAGGGAGTACAAGCTCTAATGAGATCCTTTAATCCACCCCTAATCCCACTCAATTAAAACTCCATTGATGACAGAAAAATCATTAAGTGCTGAAGAACAGGAAAAAGAGTGAAAACAACCCTGCATAAGAAATTAGATGCACGGCTTTTAACAGGGATGTCCTGCTCCTTCCTAGCACACCTCCCTTCAGTGCCATTCCTGGAAAGTCAAGCTCTTAACTCTTACAGCTGAGCAGGTAAAAACGTATAATCTAGTTGGCAGTTGAAGTAATGCAGCTCTCACTGCTCAGGGAGAGATATACACGGAATACCTAACATCACACTTTGCACCACACTGCAGGAGATGGAGGGAGCTGGACGCTTACGTGAAGTGTTCGTTCAGAAACTGTTCTCTTCTACAAACTAAAAACATATGATAGTGCTAAGCTATGCATCCCCAGTCTGCCTATGAATAGCTGCTTAACTGTGTATTTTTGAAATGGTTTTTCAGATGGGCAGTTTGCAGAAATACCAGAAAAACCACCACCACAACAACAACAACAAAAAATTAGAAAAAAAATTATTATTATGTTCACAAATCTGTCTTAATTGCATTCCTTACTTTTTTCTACTGTAAAATGCATAGGGAATTTATTGACTGATATCTTTAAACTTAATGCGTTCATTTTTTACTTTACCTAATGAACTGGGGAGGAAACAAAGCCAAGGAATCAATATTTGGAGGTAGCTGCCTCCTTTCTTTGTGCATCCTTTTCCTCTTATACCTTCAGGTACCTCTTATGTCATAGGGAAGTAGAAGGCATAGTAGAGAATGTAGAAAGAGCTCTTTCTAAAGCAGCTCTAAATGGTATTTTCCACTGGAAAATCAAGAAACAGCATGCTGTAAATGCTGAGTGTAGTTAATGCAACTTGAAGCAGCATTAAATTCATTTACACCACATGAGCCCCCTCTTTCCAGAGTGTCCACATGGGTCACGGAGCCAAAAGCAGTACAGGGACCAGCTGGACTTTGTTGCTGGTTCTGGTGGTGGACAGAGGAAAGCCTTTGCAAACAGTCTCTTTGTATGTTCACACTGAGAATCTACAGCACTGCAGTCTCGATTTCTCTTGGATTCCCAGTCTTAATTTTCTTCCTTTCTTGACCTGACATAGCCTTGCTTTTTGTCTCAGATAATCGCACAGGCCTGATGAGGACATGAAGTAATTTACAGAAACCTCGGGACTCGAGCAGTTGCAGACTTCTTGGATTTATTTGTTTTCCCTCTGTGATTTTACACTGGGAGGGTGGTTGTAGACTTCCATCCTTCTTCATCGCTAACTTAAAAAAAAAAAAAAGAAGAAGAAGAATGGCCTGGTACTTTTCCAGGCAATCTGTGTGCACCTATAAACTGAAATGAATCTCATAAACATTAACCATGTTGAAACAATACGCTCGCTGTTTGTGATCACATTATAAACAACTTAGATGTAAGGCACAATTTGTAGACATCTGTAATGTCACTGCACTGCATAGGGAAACCCAGCCTCCACACCTATAGTACAGACTCATTATCAGCACCTTTATCTTTTGCCTTGCACAGAAGCTTTGGAACAGTATGTGTGATGTCTATATGACACTGCTTTTTAACAAGTTCTTCTTCATCAGCCAATGCTTGTAGTTCCCTTCTGACCACTTTTACACACATCTTTCACGGCTCCTCTCCCTGTTTCTCTGATACACACTCACTGCTAGCTACTGCAAACTGCAGATTGCTGAACTTCCTTGCTACATGCTTAATGTCTTGTTCAACGCCTTGTATTCTAATTCCTATTTCGTGTCCTGAGGCGTTGCAGTAAAAATAATAACTCACAGGTCCTGACCCTTCAGATACTCCCTCGTACAAGTAATACCCACTAAGACTGGTATGCACGTCAGAGAGCAGGCTGATGATTTGTACAACTGGCAAGCAGAGGCACAGGAGATTCTTTAGAGGTTTCACTTGATAAAGTGGAGAACATTGCCATGCTTATATTTACTGGCATTTGCTTCGATATAACAAAAAGCTTTTGAAAGATATGCACTTTCCAAGGATTGAAGTACCTTGCAACCTGCTTACAGATTTCCCTTCGACAGCTCAGATATCATCCTGCTCTCTCCTTGGCCACCAGTCACAGTCAATGCCAGTCATCAGCTCCAGCAACAAAACTACAGGACGTGCAAATCTTCCACAACTCCTCTGAGTTCTATTCATAGAAATATACTATGATCTACGCTTAGTGGTGCTGGTGCCAGTGATAATTTTAGAGGGAACTTGGCAGGTTTCCTCTGTCTCCTTTTTTGCACTATTTTGATACAGGTAATGTAAGGTCAGAGTCAAGACCTTGCTGAACAATTTCTCTATCATATTACATTGCAGACTTCTTGTTTTTAGAACTTACTCAGTGCTGTATCTGAGCAATCCATTAGGAGACACACACAGTTACTCTGTTTTGTACATTGTTAAATTTTAAAAAAGACTACTGTTTTTTGCAGAACTACATAGATAGATCTTATGAATAATATCTTAGAGTCTGGCTGATTTTTTGAAAATCATACAGAGAATTAATTCCTCTCAGAAGTCAGAGAATACACATGACACTCAAATGGGCATCTGAGATGTTGGCTCCCTTATCAGCCCTATTATCAGCTTGTTTGTTTTCCTTGTCTCAGTTTTCCCATCTGTTAGATAGAGATGAAGTTTCCCATCAGCCATATGAAGTGGATAGTCAGGCTACTGCAGTCAGGCAAACTGTGATCAGAACTCATCTTGTAAAAGAGCCATTGCCAAGAAGCTTACTAATGGTGACATATAAAATGTTTATTATATTCTATATTTTCAATAAATACAAATCTAAATACTCTTATAGACTAAACCTAGATTTCTGAAAAGAGGTATGTTCATCTCTCCAAAGTCTGCCTTTCCTGGACACCAGGACTTGTTCAATGACAGCTATTATTTTTGCCTGCATTCCACAACAACCAGTAACTACAGACCATACTATTTTGAAACTGCAGATAAGACCTTTAAGCTTCTAAGAAACTCTGAGGAAAAGAGTATGAGTTTTGGGCTCCTCCATGGGTTTGCCACAAGCCAAGCAGTCTGCAGCAGGATGCATATGGAGCAGTGCAGGACACAGGCTGCAGCGTGGGAGAGCCATGGTCTGCCCTTCCCAGTGCCCCTGGAGAGCTGCATACATGGGAGACAGGTATTATAGTAAGTCAATAGGAAAGCCAGAATAGCAAACAAAAAAAATAAGATCAGGAAGTAAAAAAAATCAGGTCCTCTCCGGTTTCTTCATGGAATAAAACAGCACTATGCCAGAGGCAATTGATCAGGCACTCCTGACTCAGTTTGTTCAGCTGGAGCAGACTTAGTGCAGTCCTAAATGTTCATGTACAGGATAACAGCGGACTACCAAACCCAGGCACATTTTTCCCTGCCACTGCAGATGCAAGACTGGAAGGGATTTTAACAAAACCTGTGAGACACTACCATCTATACTCAGGAAATTTTAAGCAGTTTGAACCATTCCTAAAATACACTCTCTTGCTGAGAGTAGAAACAGTGGGTCACTTCTACCTGCATTTTGTTCTCGTTTTATTGGAAGTTAGTGCTGCAAGCCAGCAGTGAGGAAGCAAGACCACAGCCTGGACCAAGCACTGACACCAGGAAGAAAACATAGGCCTTTATGACTACCTCAGTTGCAAAATCTTACTTATTTCAGGGGAAATAGGGGACTGCGATGCTGCTGCACTTGTATCTGCTGCTTTCTGCTAGTTTGTAGTGTATGTGTTGTAAAACGTAGCATGAGAAGGGAGAAAAATCCTCAGAGCATAGGGAAAAATCTTGTTTCTTCAAGCCTACTCAATGAAAAATAAATTGTGTTAAAAATAACGTGGGTATGAACTCCTTACACAGAAAAAAAGAATGACAGCTGCAATTTACAAAGTCACTACTAAATGTTATCAGTTTGGAGAGAAATATTGAAATCAGGGTTACTAAGAGAATGTACATATAAAAGAAATATCACTTAAAAAGCTTATTTTGAATTACTATATAATTTCATTATTTTGAAATTTTTCATTTTGTTTGGACATGAAACATCAGAATTTGGTGGAGAGAAAAAACAAGAAAGAACATGCCAGCAGGCCTTGGGAATTCTTTCTCCATAATAACTTGGAAATGCTGTTCTCTTTTCTTTTTTCTTCTTTTGGCAGTCACTTTTTTTTTTTTTTTTTTTTGAGAGAGAGAGAGAAAATTAATTCAGACCAAAACTTTTGTGCAGAAAGCCAAACTTAAAAAAAAAACCTCCTAGAAAATAGATTTTTAACACTTTTTTTCTGTATAAAAGATTGTATTTACTATTAATAGGATTTTAATGGTCCCCAGCTTGTAAGAAAAGAAGTTACAGTCATCTTGCCAATATGTACTACAATGAATAAGAAAAAAAAAATGACAAAACCATATGTATATAAAACCACATTTTTTAAACAAAGAATAGCTGCATTATTTGATCTTATGGATTGTTGCAGCTTGCCTCTTTAGGAGTTGCTGAATGACAACTTAATTTGCAAGTGGGAGAGCAAAGACTATAATGTGATAATTTATCTCCAAATGAAGGCAGAGCAGGAGCACGCACAAAATGAATCAGCCCCCTTCACAGACTGGTATTGAAAATAGTCTTTTAGTAAAAAGTATTTTAGTATTAAAAAAAAAAAAAACACAATTGTAGCTTGCTGAAATAATTCCCCTTGTCCTCTTAATGGACTTTTTTTTTTTTTTTTTTTTTTTTTTTTTTTTACATGGGAAAGTAATATACCACTTTAGACATTTGATAGGGCAGGACATGGGTTTGTTTGAGAGGAGAAGGGGATATTTTAATATGCAAGTCTAATGGTGTATTGGGTTTATAAGAATCAGGATGATCTATAATGTATCCTAAATTGAGACTACATATCATGGTATTCAGAAACATGTTGTGTCTTGTTAAATTTTTTCTGTAATACAGAAGAAGAACACAATAGCTTCAGTAAATCAAACTAAAATGAATGATTAAGTACCTGATTTAATACTGTGTATTAATTTCGGTTCAGATGGTCCTTGCTTTGTTGTATAATACAATTGCACACAAGACTACACCATTTGCATGCTATAGCAAGGTGCATTATAAAAATAATCTTAAATTACTAAGAACTGAAAGGGAATGATTGTTAGCATACAGTGCCCACATGTCAAAGACAAGCCTTTAGTGAGGGGACTCCTTGAATCTTATTTAAGAGCGTGTACATTGTTGCCTTAGCAATTCCTCCTTTTTCCTAAAATCCAATCACAGTAGCATCCCTTCAAGGTTTCTAGAGGCTTAGCCATTACTGCTCCTCCTGTAAACTGACAGTAACCTCTTACTTAGCAAGTTTTAAGTTTTCCTGCATCTATCTCAAAACTACAGATGTACTGTATCACATCCTTCCGAAGAATTCAGAGCTAAAAGGGGAATTTCTTTCTAAATTACTGCTGTAAAGCACTGTAGATCTATCTGACTCTCTGTGGGGCCATGCTGTCTTCATTTAAGTGATTATTCCACCTCTCCAAGCTTGTAACTTGGTGGCTAGTTGCTCCTTGTTCCATCTGAAATCCACAGCTGGCTTGGGGAGCAAGGTAAACAGCTCACTGGGAAACACAGAGCGCAATAGTTATATTGGGAGTAAATAAAAACAAACAAACAAAAAAAAGGTTAATTAGGGTGTAGCTAACATTCTGAGAGCCACCTTACCACATGGAGGTCAAGTGAGGTCTATGGTGCTGCCTCCCTTGGTCCTGTGCTTCTGTGCAAAGAGAAGGGCAGGAGAAGGGCAAAGTGTCAAGCACAGCAACCATCA
The DNA here is from genome assembly GCF_016699485.2 of Gallus gallus. Lineage (NCBI taxonomy): Eukaryota > Metazoa > Chordata > Aves > Galliformes > Phasianidae > Gallus > Gallus gallus. The sequence goes on along the minus strand of NC_052535.1, from coordinate 73,718,504 downwards.
AGAAAAGCTTCAGTACTGCTGAAAGAAGTCCAGCCTGTGGTTGTACTAGCAAAGATCCTTTTGCTTGTGCAAGACAGCTCTTTTAAGCTGTATCTTGTCTTTTCCCAGTGCTGAGAAAGCCCATGTATCAAAGCCCCTCTTCTTCAAGAGTGGAAAGGATCTTCCTGAAGCCTGAAGGTCTATTCAGGATCTCGAGGAACAGCCATTTAGCTTGGTAAGAACTGCTGCCCTCCACCTGTCAGCTCAGCATGAGCCTTGAGATCTTCCTCCAGATGCAATGAGAAAGCAGATGCATTGGTTTGTCAAGCCAAGAAGAAGGGCCTTACCAATCCATCCTGATTGCACAGAAAATAAGTTAGTGCATGTGTGCCTATGCTTGTGTGCAAGAGAAAGTTTGTATGAGTGTGCAGGACGGCTACTGTGAGCAGTTGAATGATGCATATTGGTACAAGCCATTGTCCATCAGTACATAATGGACAAACACTGTAGGTTACCAATGAGGAAAGTGTTGCTGGGAAAGACATAAGGTGACTACAGGCATTCACTGATTGTCATGCCTTAGCCCATGTAAATCTTAATCACTCTGCTACTCAGTTATGAACAGTTTTATTCAGAGCTGTACAGATCAGAAGTAAATTCATGTTCACTATAATTCTTTTCCCTCTGTACATATCCACCTCACTGTCCTCTCAGGAAAGTCATATTCCAAAAGCATCACAGAAAGGAGAATAAATTTGCACCCACGAGAATAGAGGTTTTGTCACACAAGGGGAGAACACTGTTCTCATGTTCTCCTTCCTATGAACAAAAACGCGTTAATATGAAAACAACGATGTCTTATCTCAACTGTTGACTGTTTTATAATAGAGATGACAATCTTCTCCTGACCCCCACAGATCATCAGCTTAAGCTCTGAAGCAAGAGGCCTCATTACCCTTGTAACTCTTTAGTAGTAAGGCTGCAAAACTTAAATGTTGTTCCTGACACCTAATCCCTTTTTAATCCTCCCAAAGGGCTTACTTCAGCAATTTCCACGGCGGTGATTCCACCACTGATTAGTTGCACACTGCGTAGAATTTCTTCCTCTCTGCCTAAGCTTGCAGACATTGATTCTCACTTGCTGCTCACCAATTTACAAATAGGAGGAGGAAGGTCTCTGATTTGTGGAGATCTCCTGATCCTACTGTATTCAATAGGAGCTACGGGGTGCTGAGCCTATCTGTAAATCAGCCTCTAAGTGGAATGTCCATTGCTCTATAAAATATTAAAAGCCTGTAATTAGAGCATAAATTGTAAGAAATGCAACAGTTTCTCCAATCAGACAGCATACACTTTTAGCATTCATCTGCAACAATTCATAGACAAACACACTTAGATGTTTCTTGTACTTTCTATGTATGGATATGCATTTGTGTAATGACGATTATTAAAGAAATAATATCTAGTAGTGGATTCTAAAGAGTCTATTTCATGGAAGCAGCTATACCCCTGTAAGGAAGCAGCCAATTTGACTAACAGAAAACTCTTTCTCATTAGCTTGTTTTCAATTGTTCTTGCTTGAGAAATTTTGTTTGTTCTCATCAATGTGACTTTGAAATGAGACTAAAGGGAAAGAAGCTGGATGGCACAGAAACTCTTACACTCTACACCAAGTCTTCACAGCACAAACTTCAAAAAGAATCTGCAGTGATAGGAGTCAGCAGTTGAGTTGAATTATTTCCTAGAGATGTCAGGTGTCCAAAATAACAAATTTAAACATTGTGCCTTAAAAATGTTTAAGATCCACACACCATTAAAGCCATGTAATGAATTTGACCTTAAAATGGGTTTTTAATAAGGCTTATCCCACATAACTTTTGCCTAAGTTGAACCTTATTTCACTACTTGTTAACCTCTCCATTACATAATTGTCTGTACTAGTACTCATCGCGTCTCCTAACTTAATAACACCTGTGAATTCAATCAGCATGATACCTTTCCACTCCCACATCTCTAATAAAAATGTTATATGAGTCTATATCCAGCAAAGATCCTTGTATCATGCTTCTTGAAACCTCCTACACTGTAATCTTTCATGACGTTTCAGAAAAAAGCTGCATGCTTCTCTTTACTGCATATGGAAAACCAGCCTGGAGATACATGAGTAAGTATATTAACTGACCTGTATTAGGGAGGGAAGAAGCAAAAGAGTTAGAACCAGTTTCCTTTCTTTTTCTGACTGTCATAAATAAGCGTGTTCTTATTTATGTGCATTTTTCAGCCTCAGTTTTCTTGTACTCAGTTTCCAATAACTCACCAGCAATACTTTAGACTCTTTGTTTCTCTTATGTTTATACATTAATCATTTTATATGACAATGGGAAATATCTGAGCAACAACAAAAACAGACTGTAAAGCAACTACGGTAAGCATAAAGGACCAAATTCTAACCCAGATAAGTTAATGAGCTGGTTATTTCAGTTCAGCAGGACTCCCTTTGAGCTCAGTACGCTAACTAGAGACTTCAGTAGGAGAATAAACGGTAGGAAGTTTCTCTTGGTTCGTGTGAGCATCTATGAGCATATATACAAGACATCTGGCAATTGAGAATGATGCTAGAGAGAATTGGCAGCACCTCAAAAGTCTTGTGTGAGGAGTGCTGTCCAAAGGCAGGGAGCAGGCTCCATCTCTGATAGCAAAACTCCTGGGAGTTGAATGGCCCAGGCTAAAGCTGCCCTCCTTCTCTGAGAGTCTCTAAGGAAAATGTTAGGTGACATGACCTACCTCCCCAGGGATGTGCCTGTCCCTCTGGGGAGCCACAGATCTGTCTGGAGGAAGGAAGCCACCCTGCGTGCCCCAGCAGGGGGGACTGCATCCTCTCTCCTAAACAGTAAGCTAAAATCCATCAGTCATTTTAAATGTGTCATACACAGAGCTCTAGCCTATAGCATTTGAATAAACAGCGTGATACTGGTTTTGTATTATTTTTCTTTCATCTATCAAATAGTTTCTCTTACGCAGCCCAATACTACGGTAATGGGCTCTGGATAATAACTTAAACAGAGTTAGTCTCTAACCATATTGCAGTGTTCGTCCTTACAACACAGCAGCACTGTGGCATTTTACAGCAAAATATGAGAGAACAAGTGATAATGAACAAATATGGTTGCATCATGTTGGGAAACAATAGGCTAAGTGCCAATCTTCAGGCACTTCTAAGTGATATCCTTGTGTTTATACTATTAGTTCAACCAACATTACTCTGCTTCGTACTAAAATAATAACAAGAACAGAAACGTTTGTTCAGCCTGACTGCTGGAAAAGGAAAACGACGTTGTGTGTAGAACTGCAGGAAATTATGTTGACTGATAACAAATATAATTATTTCCGAATTATTATGATTGTGTCACAATCATTCCAGGAATGCAAAAGATTTTTTTTTTCCACTCTTCCCTTCCCCTCCCCCCTCCCCTCCCCCCCACCTCCAGCACAACTCCTTATCTGCCCTCTTTGTTCTTACCTTCTGCAGCAGTTGCAACACTGGCATGGTGCCCCAGCACATGAAAGCTATAGTACTGTGGATTATCGGAGTTTTGCCTGGAATAAGATGGATGCAGAAACACTCTGTTTAACAAAGGCCCTGCTTTATCTTTGCCCAGACTTCTCTCTCTTGCTTTGAAGCCTCGGTTGGGTATATTGTGTCACAGGGCAGCATAAAGAGTAGCTAATTTCTAAGGGGGCTTGCAGGCTGCAGAAACAGTTTGTTCTTGAAACAATATGCATCAAACAGAAAATACATCAGACGTCATTGTAAAAAGGTTAGCAATTAGGGGCCGAGGTGTTGGTTGGCAGTAAGAAACGGGGCATAAAATGGATTCTAGCACGAACGGGGATGAAATAGAACCGTGATTGAAGAAGGCCCCCAAATAGGTAAGATATTGAAGAATATTAAAGCTAATGAGGTACATTATAGAGCAACTGAAGAGAAAGGAGATGGATTGTGAAAATTAGACCTAGATGAGGAGAAAAGTAATGAAAAAAGTACTAAATTGGAATTGATTGACAACAGCCTGTTAAGTAATGCTGAAAAGTTACCTGAAATGGGGAAATAGTCCAGCAGCTGGATTCTGGTTTTGCATGAATTACCCATGGGAAACCATTTGGATGAGAAGAAAGCATCACCTGAGGCTACTCTGGCTCTGTCCATGGGGAGAAGGTGGCAGCTTCAGCTGCTAAAGCCCAGAATGGAAAATGCCCCCATCCTGCTGCTCTCATACTATCTTTCAACAGTACCTGGACTTGCTAGCAGACCCTACGACACACTGAAAGGCAAAAAACTATTCAAAAAATTGTTGATAAACTTCTGAAAATGTTCATGTACAGCAACTAAGTGGCCAAGGATAGTACAGGTTTACAGAGAATAATTACAGAGTATGTCAAAGCAGAACACAGGCTTCAGTACGGAAAAGATCATTAGTCAGTAGCAGAGACCAATGTCGCGTGAAGTGACAGTTCTAGTGGTCCCTAGCCACACTTTTGTTGGGCTACGAGCCATGAGAGCAGGGTTATGGCAGGCAGAGGTGTGTGTGTGACTGCCCTGCTGTGTGAGGCTGGCAGTGGGCTGCTGGAACCACGGCTGTTCACTCAGAACAAAGTCTTTGTGAAAGAGGCAGTCATGACTGTCTGCTGTGCACAATGCGCGCAGTCACATCTCATCAGAGGTGTCTAATGTCCTAATGATGTCTGCAGATCTTATTGGCTGTGCATAAGTGTAAAGACTGTTTCAGACAAGGGGACTTTGTCCCAAGTCCTGCTCTGGGATGAAACTGCTTCAACAAGGCTTAAACAAGCTCATATAATTGTAACAGAAGTTTACTGTTTAGAAAAGGCCTGTGTTGATCCCAGGCACTCGGGTGTCATGTCTATGGCTTTTCTCTGACTGCCAGAGGTTGGAAGCCCTAGATAATAGCAGCAGCTCTTAATTGGACTTTTCAACATAGCACATCTCTGCTTGGGGAAATCCAGAAAAAGAGGACTAGTAGACAAAGCATGAGGCACAGGTCCAGCCAACTACTTGAGATTTTGTTTGTGTGGAGGCATTATATGCTAGACCAACCTAGAAACTTGTAACATTGCTTTGTAAGAGCCAACCCAGAAAACTAAGTCCTGCAGAACTCCTCTCTCTCACCCATCAGACTGCTATGTGAAAGGAAAGCAACTGCAGTCTGATATTCCCCGTCATGCAGCACACACATCAGCAGAATAACACAGACATCTAAATGGCTTTCCTACACAAACCCATGAGGTTTCTGGCCAGGCTCTTCATTCATTCCTCCATCTGTATTGTTTCTGCTAGAAATGCCCTGGTAACTCCTGCTTTTGCTACCTTCACAAGAATTCATGGCAAGACTACCATTTTTCTCCCTGCCTTCATAACAGAGTGAGGCCTACACTACTGCCCAAAATTTACTCTGTCATTCTGATGCTTAGGATATGTTCTAGAATATAGAGATCTTGCAGCACATGAGAAGAACATGGGGTCTACAATATATGTGCTGTTAGAAATTAAAGAACATGAAATATTTTCGAACAAGTAAATTGTTTTCCTCCAACAAGTAATGTATTAAAACTACTTCGGCTGCAACCTGTCAGAAAAGAAATTATCACAGGGTCTTTTGTAGGGAAACTGTTTATAAGCAGCATTCAAGGAAATGGGTCACAAAGTCCTCAAATAACATTGTCTTAAAACAATGAAAATGGAAAAGAAGAAATTTGAGACAACCAAAGTCTGGAAGCTTATCTTGATAGATATACTACTGTTACTAGCTACATATTAAGCCAGCTAATGTTTAATTTCACTAACCTTGAGTAAAGGCCTGTGAAAGAGGTACAATCAGACAATAGACGCAAAAGAAGAGATAAGGAAAAACGTAAAAAGATTATCAAGGAGGAGGGCTAGTAGGGGATTTTGTCTGCTAAAAAAAAAAAAGTTATTCTTAATGTGGAGAGTCAGATATAGAAGAAAGGATACTGGAAAACGCTGAAGACGAGAGATCTGAACTTTACAAATGTATTGCCCAAAAGAACTCATTAATATAGATTTAAATGTAAATATACATACACATATATGCATTTTGCAGAGATGTGAAAAGCTTAATATCTTGAATAATATTCTAATCGCACTTTCCCTTTCTGAAATCTGTACGCCTTGATGTTGGCAACGGGATTACACTATTTTTGTTCTATTTATCTATACTGCATAAAACTATGTTAGATATATAGTACGTTACATCCAAGGCTTTGATACACAGAGACGCTTCCTCTTTTAAATTATTACCATTCCTTTTTATTCATCAGGAGACTCATCACAGCTACCTGCCTCTCAGAGACCAGATTTACGCCTAGCGTCTTTATGCTTTGCACTGATGTCTCAGGCAATTCAAAGGGGCTAAAGTGGCCATCTGCCTGTAAGCACCTGACAATAGGTTGTTGTAAAGAGCGGAGAACAAAAAAAAAACGTTGTTCTAGACCCCATCAAAGCAGCAAAGTTCAGGAGTGCAAAAAGCCTCCCCCAGGCTAGGACTGCATCGCTGGCTACTAGCAACAGCCCTGATCTACAAGAGCAGCACAAGCATAAGAACATAAGCAGTTAAACCTGGGTTTAACTGAGACCTAGCATAGGCATCCGTGCTGACAGTGGAACACGGAGAGGGCATGGAGTGGGAATGACCAGCCCAGAGAGGCACGTCTTTCACTGTCTTTCCTGGTTTCAACTGCAGGTGAAATCCTGGCCTCAGAAGCAGCTGGCATCTGGGAGCTCTGTGCAGACAGGCTACAAGAAATCACTTCTGTTCTTATATTGCTGCATAGAGCCAGAGCACATTCTGCCACACGCACATATCAGAGCATTATAAATAATGCATTCTTTGAATCTTGTTACCAAAACAAACATGCCATTGTTAAGACACCCTGCCAGCATCTATGTGTTGTTACTACTAAAAATATTCCTTGGACCTTAAAGTTTCATCTGTCAACCTTACAAAGACAAAGGTAAAGATGTCAGACAACTAGTTAGAAACAAAACTTCAGTAGAAACTTCAGGATAAAACACACTTAAGCAATTTATTCGTTCAAATTTTCCTCTTCTTGTATTTCAGTGTGTTTCACTATTAGCCCACTGGCTGATAATAACTTCCTATGTGCTCACTGGAAGATGGATGTGTTTTATTTGCCTGTTTAAGTCCCAGAAATCTTCCCTATTTCAACCACATATGAAGATAAAATATATTGGTTGGTGAGGTATGAATAGGTTGTAGGGAGGGCACAGTCTGCCGGGATGAGGCATTTACTCTTCTCATAAGGGGATATATCCAGTATCTTCCAAGTTTCCATAGGTGCTTAGCTTGTAATGAAGACAGATATTTCAATTTCTCCAAGTTTTAAGGAAGGAAAAATAGAAGTATTATGGTTAAAGGTCCTTTCTGGCATTTGTGTATTAGTTTTGGACAAAATCCTTAAGTATTTTCTTAGGGCTAAATCATCATAAATGGATATGCTCGCGGAGGAAAAAAACTAAAAAGCCTATTTAAATAGAACATAGGCCACAGAGGACACAGGGAGGAAGGACAAGGAGTAAAGGAAGGAGACTTGTCATTCTCATCCCCTTGAGACACTACACGGTGTGATGCCTTGGGGCAGTCCCCACAAAAACTCTGGCAGCATCCATTTCCGTGCGAGGAACTGGGGGAGCCACAGAGGAGTCCCCCCTTTCTCACTGCCACCTCTACAGCTGTACAAGGTCTCATTCGCTGGTGTGCATCAATAACAGCATCTTAAACATGGCCCTATGCTATTTTCCGGGCTTATTTTCCCAGATCACTCATAGCTGCTTTGCTGCTGCCTATTTGTACGGTGGCAATGCCTCTTTTCCTGAGGTATTTATATGGTCTTTGTCATTGCTATGCTCAAGTTTCTCTCGGTCTCAGAAGTGTTTATTCACACAACAGTGCTGTGAGAGCACTGCTGTTACCCCATTATGGAGCAAGGAAGGCAGGACATGGGGCCATCAGGGTCTAGACAAAGGCAAGCAAACATCTGACTTTCACTGATAGCAGTGACATTCATACACCTAAATAGAACTAAATGTCCACACCTAAAGAGCTATCTCTGCTCTGCTTGGGAAGCAATGGAGAAGAATTCAACCTCTCTCTGCCCTTATGCTACTCTACCATCGCAGGGACACTTCTTTTCTACAAGGAACGTACCTGGTGAAACAGCATACTAACAAAGATGCTACTCTGCCTGAAGTATAAATATTGCGGTCCCTTATTGCTATGTAAGTGATTTTTCAGAGATGAAAGTGGAGTAGTACTAAGGTAACATGGAAGAAAAGTAATTGTGGAGTTAAAAGTTAATCACCTCTTCTCACTGCCTCAGAAATGTGTTTCTGAAGTTCCATCTCCTAGAGGCACACCCTTCCCCAGGTGTGTTCCTGGTTGGAAAGTCACACCTGCGTAATGGAGTTCTCCTGCTGTGTTGGGGGTTTTCCTGCTCAGGATGGTCTGTGGTACTGAATTTTTCCTGCCTAATGATTGCAGGATTTGGTCTTTTAATTGGTTTCTGTATATGAATTGGATCTGAACAGCTAAGGTATTTATTTTGTAAAACAGTTCTGAATGATGAATAACCTACAGTTTTTCATAAGGAGTTTCACTATACAGTCTGAAAGGGAATGCAGATTTATACAGTAAATACAACTGCTCCAAAAGGGATCAGATTTATCTTAGCAACTGGCGAAGTCTCTCTAGAATTCATCCCCAGCCCCAGCCTATCAGTCAGTGTATCTTTCTTCAAAGTCCAAAATGCAATAAAGCTTACTCTTTTATAAATTATAAAAGTTTTGTCTGAGACATGAGGAATTCCTTCAAGTGAGAGGTTTTATCTCTTAATGGATCACATTAACAGCGGTAATATTAATAATTTAACTTTTATCTTAATCGGGATTGTATCCAAATTATTAGACGTGTCCTTGAGCATAAATGAGCAAGGGCAATTCAGGGTGGCAAGTTTAGCACTAGAACCGAATAAGTAAATAAAGAAAAATCTTACCAAAAACCGGCTGAATCTGAACAATTGCCGAGCCAGCAGGATGGCTGGAATCGTCGCGAGTTCACCCTTTATGGCCCAGGAAAAATACATTGTTAAGCAATTTTGTTGTTTCTACCAGCAGACCTTGAAGTGGAAATTAACGAGTGGTGGTATTCTCTCACACCCAATCCCCTGTACATTTGCATTCATTTGCATATGAATGCCCAGCTAATTGTTTTGAAGTAACAATTAAGAGAACAATAGAGGAAAGAAAAGGGACTCCAGGCAGCAACTGACACCTGGGAGTCTGTATTAAGAAAAGCTTTTACATATTTGAATTAAAAATAGACAATGGAACAGAAACAGGCAGGCATAAAATTCATTACAGAGAGAAAGTAGCACACCACATCCGTGCGCGCTATCACGCTACAGAATATGTTTCCCACTCGTGCAGCCAAGAGACTTACAATGTACTGGATGGTAAAGGAGGTTTCTCCTTTTTGTGTGTGCTTTAGAAAAAGGGTGCTTTCTCACATTCCCCGAGTGCCTACACTAAAGAATTGGAGTTCAGAAGGAATGGATGATTTTGCCAATTTGGCTTTAGTTTCAAAGTGGATTAGCTTTCCCAGAATAGTTCTGGTATGCACGAATGCAGCAGTGCCTCTCAACATTTTGGTTCTGGTTAGAATTAGATCTACTGGAATGTGGTAATAGAGGTATGATTTCTGTTATAACACCATAGGTGCCATCTGTAATCTCTGCTCTGGCTGCATAACCATTTGGGATCCAATTACCAGATTGCTCGTGCAGTGTATTTTGTTAGACTTTCTCCTCCCTTTCGGTAATGATGATATAATTCTTTTTATCCTGAGCAACTGCTGTTAACTACATGACTGGCAAAAGGTCCGGCCCTGCTGTCCCATCCCACAAGGATGGGGGTTGGAAAGTAGGCTGGAAAAGGAGCAGGGAGCAGTTTCACTTCTGAACAATAACGTCTACTACTAAAGCAATTCGTTGACTTGAAATTAGTCTCTGCTGTAGGTTTGCTGGAGAAAAAAAAGAAAAAAAAGAAAGCCAGGAATTCAGTACGGGGGCAGCTTCTGCAAAGCAGTGCTGTGTCATCTCAACCTCTTTCAAAAGCATTTACTTTCATGGAGTTTAGAGAAGGCAAATTGTATACTGTGCACAATATGGGATTATTTATTTATTTGTTTGTTTGTTTTAAGGAAAAAAAGATAGGTTCACTGAGAAAACACAGAATCATGACCTATTCCTGATTCAGGAGGGACCATAATCTGCAGTGAATGCCTGGGAGATACTCCTAGTGCAAAGATGAAAAGTGTAATATGACCATAAATTGCATTTCCTGAAACGCAAAATTACTAGCCCTGGGATAGTTATGAACTAGTTCACATGGTGCCAATAATAGCATCATGGTTCTCTGCTGCTCATGGTGGCAAAATACCCCAGTATGCACCTTGCCTTTTTTAAGTTAAAGGTCTTGTTATCTAGAGTAACCAAAACTTATTCTCTTGCAATTAATTCATTTTAAATAGAAGAGACACAAAATATAGGAGCAGGTTATCTCCCATTTTTATTGTCCTTCCCTGGCTATCTGTAACTTCTATTTTGATAAACATGATTGGGATGTAAGTAAATTATACCACTGTGCATGTCTATGACAGTTAAGGCATGTGAATACAGAGTATTATATTTGAAGGTGATCCTAATCATGAGATGAAATATTTATAACATATTCTTCACTATTGTCATGTTCAAGTTGTCTGAGTTGCTGGGAAAAAAATAAATGTAATATAAACATATGACTGCAATGGCTTTTCTCTTACTTCATCACAAATACGAGTAAGATGGACCCATAGAAAGATGGAGAAAACTTTCACTATACTTGAAAATATAGAACAATACATCTTTACATTATTTGTTGGAATGCTGTACAGTAAGGCACTTCTTTCTCTTCCTATTATTTTACTTTTCCTGTTTTTCTATTCTTTTCATGTACTTCTAATACATTAAATAGAATGTTATGGATTGAAAAATAAAAGTCTCTGTTATGGATGAATTATTTTTTTCCATCAAGTTGTCTGAAGGTTAGACAGTCAACACCTACAAATTACGCAGATGTGTCATATTCCTAAATGAATTGTATTATGCTGGCACACCTATGAATTCTAAAACAGATCTGTCACAAATCTCAGTATAAAATGCACCCCTCTAATTTGTCTGGGAACATACAGAATACAAAAATATTCAGGCTCTCTAAAAAGCAACAACATGTGGGTGATGTTCTTCATCAATTAGTTGTATTTGGTCTCCATTATTTATCTCTGACTAATCAACAACTCTTTCCAAATATGGAAATAATTGAATAACAATGCATTGGTGACATTATTTTACTGATTTCTTATCAAAAGCCGCCCACGTGTGTGCTGTATGAAAACAGGAGTGAAGGAGGAGACAAGCAAGAGCTCGGAGTCTACTGCCTGGTGTGAAGGCAACTGTTACTTCAGAATGTAACATGATGATGAATGCTTTCAAAAGGTCCCTGTAAAATTTAATCCCCTATCAATTTCAATGAACAAGACTGTAGAAAGTAGAAAATTAGTTCCCATTTTATGTCAGCAACAAATAAGAGTGCACTGCGCAAGAAAACCAATTCTGGAACTGTTGATTGAGGAGTCAAGGCATTTGGTGCAGTGTTGATCTGCCTTGAATGCAGTGGGGACAAAGGAAAGAGATTAGTTGATCAATTTTCTCCCAAAAACCTGGTGAAAGCAGTGGTGGGAAAGGTTAGTGTCAACACCAAGGACATTGGTTACTGGGACTGATCTATCTGAGGAAAGACAGAGGAAATCTGAGGTGTGACAACTGGTGATCTCAGCCACTTCTTCCGACACTATGAGAGATAAGATAAAGATTGGATTGAAAAAAGAAAGAAAGAAAGATTTTTCAAAAGAAGGTTATTTCCTGGGATAGATGGATAGTGGAACAGTTGCAAATAACACAGTGTTAAGGATGTTTGGAGGAGCGAAATTGTCCAAGCTGAGAAAGACTGATGCTTATGCAGGGTAGGAGAAATGTAAATACAGATAAAACTGCTGCTCGGTGTCTAGCATAACTAGGCCAAAACCTTTGGGCACTACCATATCACAAATAATAAATAGTAAAAAAAGCTTACATAGAACGCATCATATGATAAAATGTTAATTTTGAACACGTGCCATTATGATTGGAGCTTCTTTAAATACATATGTAGCTCATCCCAAAAGTATTGCTTCCTATTTATTTTGATGAAAACTACTACAGATACAAAGAACACAATAACACTGTTTGATAGAGCAAATCCTCAGCTACAAAACAGTTTTTCAAAACAGTCACCACCACACGCTATGCATTTTCACCAGCATAAACAAGAGCCTCCTTGTCACATTCATAAAATGTGCAACAGTGGAGGTGACTCACTGTCAGAGTCACCACAGCTGAAACACACCACCCACTGCCTTACTATGCTCACATCCACTCTTTGGTCTCCATAAACATTCAGAAAGCACCAGTGAATGTCAGTGGTTTCCCCCTTCTGCGTGGGGGAATTCAATGACACACCTTTGCTTCACACGCACTTCCATGTCAGACACCACTTTGTCAGACTGCCCCTCTGCTGCCATCTATAACACAGCAACAAAACATAATGGAATATTGCTGAGAAGGTTCAACCTCTGCTGCCATACCACCAACATCCACCTCTGATGTTGTGGGCCATCATCATAAAATGGGAGGCATTACTTTCAGAGCAGCCAATGTATTTATTTCAAGGCAGTATACATTTATTCGTTCTTTTTAAGCCATTTTAAACTTATTAATTTAGTATATGTCATACTGTGAAGTGCACTATTATTTCCTACTTACTACTGAAAGCTTAACTTACACTGTCATAAGTTGTAATTTTGTGGTGGGCTAAGTGAAAAGTGAATTCTATTTTCAACGTTAAGCTCCAATGACAGTACAGTATTAAAATAATTAGAAAGTATACATGAAAACTGAGATAAAATGATACCCTGTAGGCCAGTGCTAATGCATATGGTACTATAGTAGAAATACATAAAGAAAGATTATACACTAGATAGTCCAAAGAGATTCTAGTCAATCTACCATGAACAAGAATCATAATTGCCATAAACCATAGCAAAATGTGCACCTAGCCAGAGGTCACTTCGTAGCACGGAGAGGACAAACATAATGAAGTGTGGTCAAATCGTAGAACCCACCCTGAAGGGCTTCGATTAGGGCACCTGCTAATTCCTTAATCTTTAATTGTGCATGTGTAAGGTGTTTTCTCTGCCAAGACAATTCAAAGTTGCATTTTCTTCTGTGTGAATGTGTGAATCGATATTAGTGATTGAATAAGACAAGCTCATCTGTTCACTCTGTCTTGAAACATGACTTATGTGGTGAGACTACATCTAGTGGGAAGGCAACTGAAATTCTTATAGCCAAATGAGTGAGAGCTTGCCAAACAGGTTTTCTGATCTGTAACAAAAGCATCTGGACAAGTGTTAGTGCTAAAATTGTCATTTAGTTTGGGATCAAAGAGGTCTGCATTTACCATAGCTTCTGCTGTTTTGTTTGCCTCGACTGAGTTGTTAAGTGAAAATTGGCTGTGTCCATATGCCTTCTTGTTGCGGAGCCATGGAAGTAACAGTTTCATGTTTTAAGAGAAACATTTCTAGACACCTGCAGGCTGCAGCTTACATATTTCAAGGAGAAAGGAGACTATAATGTGAGGCTTAGAGACAGTGTTTTTTGTGTCTGTGTTTATGGGGCCAATATTTCCTGCTCTTACCCAAGCTGATTTCTATTCAGCACTGTTTATTCCAGTACTGCCTGTTCCACAGACAAAAATGCAACCTGGCAAAGCAAAGGCTTAGTCAGCCTCTGGATTGATCCTGCAACCACTCCTGGTTCACGGGTTTCGCAGTTAATTCCTCTTGGTAGACGGATGCTGCTCACATTTTACTTCGTTAAATCCAATCTGTGCCACAAGTTACATAGAGAGCATAGAGGCATTCCTCCTAAACCAAGAGAAAGGAGAGTCGAAGTCAGAAACCAAGACTATATGCGCTAGAGAAGAGTTAGAGAGCTTCATTAGATGGTGGTATTAGCACAGTGTATGGAAGTAATATCTGTTGACATTTATTTGTCCATTTCATTTACATCTGTAAGGTCATCTGCTTGAATCTCAGCATGTGGAAGAATCTGTCCTCTGAAAGCAATCTCTCTGCCACTGGTGCTGCTGTAGTTTCTTTCTTTCTTTCTTTCTTTCTTTCTTTTTTTTTTTTTTTTTTTTTTTTTGCATAGGAAAGAAGACATGACTGATGATTGTGAATTAAATGTAACCCAGTGAGCTGTCAGTGACAGATATGCATTACGTGCACTAGTACTAGTCCAGATGTCATTGCTGCATTCTAGTATTCTCCCTTCAGCAGCTTACAGCCCATAATTAACGTTTAACTCTCTTTTTAACGCTTTCAGATCTCAAAGACCCACTTTATTACAGCTAGTTATTTGAGAAGCGAGAGGGTGCACTGACACGTTCATAAGTATGCAAGAATTCTGGAAAAACACTATTTCTTAACAAATGGAAACTGTAATTTTGATGAGCATAACAAAACAAGGAAAGGAGTGTCATCTCCTAAGACATGATAGATAGTCATTTGTTTTGTTTTCAAAATGTTTATGTGAGGAAAATCTAAGAGTAATCTATAGCCGCAAGCACTATCCTGGCTGCATCCACTTCAGCTCTAGCAGTTTCTTTTTCACTTTTTTCTTTACCCAGTTTCTTGATTCTATAGCTTTAACCCCTTTGTTTCCCAAATTGCACACAAGGTTTTAACAACATGACTCCCACTGACTTTAATGAATCTTGACGCTGAAGATTATGTAGTTGACTGATGGCTGTAGTCTACATGTACGGTATGCAGTTACAGATCATTACACTGTCTTGTCTCTCTCGTGAGCTATAAGCAGCAGCTATAGTCTCTAGGCAATCAACTTAATTTGCAATGGGTTTAACACAAAATATCTTGAAATTGAAAGGAAGCATTATGCTTCCCCACCCCATACTGAAAGGAGAAACTTTACTTGTTACTCTGATCAAAGTAGTCCTCCCTCACTCTCGGAAAACAGTGCTTGTCTGCTTTTTATTTAAGACAAGAGCTGAATCTTTTGCAAATCAAACGTCTTAGGTCACAACAAATTCATCTTTCTGTGCTTGCATGCTGGTATTTTCCTGGTTAAGTGATTTGAAATCTAACGCAATTCTACACTTAAGAAAAAATGTATTTGAGCTGTGTGGTCCTGCCAAATGTGGATTTGAAATTGGTGTCAAATGCTTTGTCTGCCTGCCTCCACTGTCACCTTGGAGAAAAATGGAGAAGCAACAGGTATATCTGGAAAGCAACCCTGAGTTCTTAGTCAGACAAAGAAGGCCTGGCACATGTGACTCTCATGGGGCCTTTGGGAGAGTGCCACAAAAAAATGATGATCCTTCTTTTTCTCTTTCCTTCATGTGGCCTAGATTTTTCTGCCATGGTTTTGAAAAGAAAGTCTGGCTGGCAGCAACACTGTTCTTCTCTTTGTTCTCCAAGGAAACAGCTTGGATAGGAGAGGCAAAGTTTCAAGTAAAGAGGTAGTGCTGCAGTCATTTAGGGTTGGTGCATTAAATGCATAGGATGAAACCAGAAGATGTGTCCTCATTGACATTGCTACGTGACTTCAGTAAAAGAACTTGCAGATTTGTACAGTGCCATTGGATTAGAATGGAGAATTGAATTTTTTAATTTGCCTTTCATTTTGTCCTACTTTTCTTAAATAATTCTTTATCTTTCACTGAATTACAGTTGAAGTCTTTTACTTTTGACTCATTCTAGTCTCAAATTAGCTTCAGCACTAGAAACGAAACTTCAAGTGTAATGGGAGTGTGTTTTACTTGCAAGGTAACGTTAACTTATTTAATTTTTAAATAACTGTTGTAAAGAAGTTACCAAATTGGTGCTGATATTGCTTCTGATGAATAACAGTGAGAGGTATGTTTCTGTCATATAAAAGAGAAAGACCTGTTACTTGGACATCTCTGAAAGCTGTCGCAAAAAAGGAGGTAACTTTGGATTCAGCCAATGGAATTCTACTAAATATTGCCCAAAATTAACTTACTGGATATAACATAAAAATTTGCAGAAGAGAAATAATGAGCTTTTTAAAAAATCCTAGTAGTTCATAATATAAAAGACAATTAGGTAGTAAATATATATGTGGTCATATCCTTAATGCACATAAAATGCTAATTCATCTGCTTTGCAGACAAACGATGAGTTAATGATCATAATAAGCTGCTAATGAGAATGTGATTAAACTCTGTTAATGTAAGTAGTATTATGTAGTTAATTGGATGCTGTTTAGTCATGAACAAACATCTAGGTATATTCACACACACAAAAAAGAAAGTATCAGTAGGCATGTACAGGTGTGGTGTACATATGTCCAGCTTTATCACATTTCACACCATTCTTCAGTCACAAGAGTGCAACACATGATCCAGTGATAGTTGAGCTCAATTCTATACACGCATAAACACATACTTTAAAAACTGGAAATGATGCAGAGTACAAGGAACTGAAGTTCACACAGGAAATCTGTGATGGAGCAGCAAACTGAAGCTAGCTCTCCTGGATCTCTCGCTGAAGTTGTGGTCTTCTTAAAAACCTTTCAGACTAGTAAACATCCAGGATTTTTCATGAAATTGCAATATTTCTAAATCTACAAATTACTCGCACAGTGTAATTTCTCCAGCTGTTCGAAAAATCATTGTATTCAAAATGTTTAAAGAACAGTAAGAATAAAATTCTTACCAATGAGTAGTGATTGAAGTTGATCACTGGCTTGGAAGAGATTGATCAGAAAATGAATGAGACAGTTTTATACAATAATCTGGATATCATAAAACTTCCCTAAACTGCTCTTCAAAACAAACAAACAAACAAACAAACAAAAAGCCCTTGACTTTAAGATTATCTGGAAAATCCTTCTGTTAAGTTGGTTTAAATGCATTCTTTGGTCAAAATACTTGCCTCCAGAACTGCTTTTCTGGCATCTCCTCTTCTTCAACTTTTGTCTATGGAGTCTTACAGATGTGCTCCAGTCATTTGGCTGCTTTTAGCATTGCCTTTCTATAGTGTTACCTAGTGTCTACATAGAAGGCTACCTTGTGCTCAAAAGCAGCCTTTTGCTTTGAGAATGAGAGCCAGACCTCCTCTTAAAATCTGATGTATCACTTCATAATCATAAAATCATAAAATCATAGTATCATTATGGTTGGAAAAGACCTCTCAGATCATCTAGACGAATCATCCACCTACCACCAATATTGCCAGCTAAACCTAAGTATCACATTTACCATTTCCTTAAACACCTCCATGGACAGTGACTCCACCACCTCTCTGGGCAGCCTGTTCCAATGCCCAACCACTCTTTCTGAGAAGAAATTCTTCATATTATCTAACCTGAACCTCTCCTGGCACAGTCTGAGGCCATTCCCTCTTGTCCTATCAGACAGAATGTGTCTGTCAGGGCTCTGTTACAGGGTGCTTTGCAAAAGGGCACTTTGCCTCCTCCTGAGGTATCATGTTGTAGCTCCAGTTGTTGCATAAATACCTTAGCACCCTCAGCCTGGTGATCACTTATAATTTTATTTACTCTTTCAAATACCAATTCCAGGTTTTCTAACAAGTCCCATGTTTCATCACTGTAGGCTGTCTCAGAAGGTACCTGAAGGGCAAGTGAGGAATCTGAAAAAAATACTAAAAAATGACACAATTTCATTTTCTTGTTTGCCAGCCTGAGCATTATCTCAGTTTCATAGTTCTCACAACACTTACAAAGATAATCAGGAAACATATGGTATAAGGCAAACTCAGCTCTTCTCAGACCTAGTCTGTCTGTTTGTTGTTTGATATTCTCTCATCAGCATTTCCTGAGAAGTTGCTTCAGTGTGACTTCATCTTCCCAGATTGCCTGAACAACCCCATCTCCTATAACTGTCATGTCATAAGCTATACTCTTTACATCCCAAAGTCCAGTTTCAGTCTATGTCATGCTTAGGTTGATGCCTGCATGCCCCAGATGCCTGTCAATAGCTGTGGCAAAGACTGTCAAGAAGCCAGAAGTCTCACTAGCATAACATGCCAGAATTCGTTCTTGAGGTCACAAGTAGTTTGACTATAAATAAATCACAGTAACCTGTCTCCAGTTGGTGGCAATGGATACTGACTTCTTCCAAGTGCTCTCCTCAGTGTTTTTGGCTTGGAGCAGATCCTTGGTTTACCTGAAGATTTTCTAACTGCATTTCAGCTGCTGATTCACTCTGTGCTAATTTCAATGAACACAGTAATTCCTCTTGTCTGCAGCCTTGTCAGTTCTTCCTTCTGTGGTCTCATCACAGCTAATGGTCTTTGCATTTCAGTAGTTCCCGCATCTGCAAATAGGGATACATTTCTACTTTGATATTGCTTTTGGAGTGTTCAGTACTTTAAATAGTCCTTGTGTTTCAATTCTTCACAGACCCCAGGATGACTAGTTCTGCTTTTTTTCTTTGGGCAAGAAAATTGTAAGTCCGTACTGTGATGGGCTCTGTGACTTGCTCTACTTTGTTGCTCAGTAGTCACTGGAGCCCCTTTGTGTCAACAGTCCTATGCTCCAAGCAAAAAATTTTCTTTTTCTTACTGACAGCCTGTATGTGCCTAGCAGTTTTAGGTAGCCTTTCTAAAAATCATTAGTCTTCTGTCATGTTTCTAAAGTCTGATGTTAGTACTTTCATGTGGTGCTGGAGCTGTGTTGCAGTTGGCTCCACAATTCAACTAGGCTACTGAACAGCAATGGGCTGGCGATTATTTAGTTCTGCAACCAATATGGCAGCTTTCTGTTGGTCGCCTCCTTCTGCAGCGTAACTATATATTTGAATCTGCATGTATCTTTGAATTTGCCAAAGTCACTTTGCAGACAGTTTCCTCTGTATTGGAAATCATTGTTCTCAGTCGCTGCATGCACTGCCATTTACATTTTCTCCGGTAACAGTGAGATTAGGATGTAGGGTTTTTTTTTGAGCTTGTATTGAATGACTGCTCTTAAGGCTGAGCATTTTTATTTGTGCATTTTGAGTTGCTTTGAGCTCAATTTCTGCTGCTTGTAGACCCCTGCACACTATGTTCTGTGTCTGGAGTTATTTGAACCTGAATGTTTGCTCAGTATAACCATCTGTCACTATTTTGAAGCTGAGCACTTCAGCCATCCATGTTCTTTGAAAATGTCCTCTAGGATTCAGATCTTGTTCTCACACTACTGCTTCCCAAGGCCTCAGTCTGCAGCAGGAGGATTTGCTGTTTCCTCCATGACATGCATAGCTCTCAATTGGAAAACTAGAGTTCCTATCTGTGCTATATAAATGTTTGCCTTCCTCACCACTTGTACTCAGATGAAAAAGAAATTCCCCTGTAATGTCATTCTGTATAGGAAATTTATTACCATTTATTACCTAGCAAAATTTACCACTTATTTACTTATAATGTTTGTTCTTTGACTTTAGTTTACAGTAAGACACTGCTCTGGGCAGTTCTCATTTCCAACATTTTGTCCCTTATGCAAGATTTTTTGGTAGAAGGCAGTGATTTTGTTGGACATTTCTAGTACTACTTTCCTGCTGCCTCTCTGGTTTGCTTTTAGCTGACATTTGCCTGTTAACCAGGCAGTTTCTTGCTGTGAGACTCCGTAGCCTGACTGTTGCCAACATGTCTCACATACTGCCTGCTGAGTGAGAACATGAGAGACCTCCATGTTGGGGAGCTCTCCCGCCTTGCCACGATGACTCATGTCCACAGAGATGCTGCTGCCAGAGTCAGCGCTCCAGGCCTTCTTCCTGGTGACTCCCCACAATTCTTTGCACCACAGCTGAAATCTTTCCTCCAAGGACCATCACGTTTACCACACGCAGATGCTGACAAGCAAATTTGTCCATAATGCTTCTCCAAATATAGTTATCTTAATCAGGAGATGAGTAATACAGAGCTATTTGGCCAGAGAGATCCAATTGTATCAAAACACAGACACCAGAGGGGAGAGAGTAGAAATCTCCTCTACAATCCTAGCTTCTCTAAAATGAAGATGAAAAGAAACTGATTTAGTCATACTCCTAAGGAGGTCGCAGTGAATGCATATTTGTGTCTATCAGTTTGTATCACTCTGCTAATAACTTCTGACCTCATTAGTTGATTTCAGCTAAATTTGACCGAAGGGTACCTTTACCCTTCATTCTCAAAAATAATTGATTCTGCATTTTATTAATAATTAATTAATGTAATTAAGTGATAATTAATGAATTAATAAATCTGTACATTTTATGAGCTTATGTAACCATACACACACAGAGAAATAACCATACCATTCAAGAAAAAAAAAAAAAAAAAAAGCCATGTGAACATATCCTTTATGTTCCCTAGCTATTGACAAAGCCAAAGACATAGATTATCTTTTTCAAATATATCATTAAGGGAAGATAAGTACTGATGGAAAAACAGGCTGTTCAGTTCAGGATTCCCAGGAGTATTGTTTGAATTTTGTCCTCTTGATTTCAGAGCACTTTCCAGCTTTATCTGCATGGGGGAACTGTGGACAGTTGGACAAAGTAACATATTAGTGATCTTACACAGCTGCTAATGATGTAAAGGAGACAACTGCCACCATTGAAGTATGTAAAAACTAATTTTCAGTTTAGGACAGCCAGGACTGCTGCATTATGTCAGTAGTCTTCAGGCTACCTTAGAGCATCTGAAAAAGATTCATGTTGCCTCATTGCCTAACAGATACAAAACACAGTGACATAGAAGATCTTTTCAGTGCTCTTACGCTCCTATTTCTTCTGGCTATAACTAACTGACAAAAAATCAAAGGAGTTTTATTTAAGCCAAGGACTTTTTGTCTATTCTGACTGCTCAACCATGCTTAATACCAGCATAACTTTACAGAATCACAGAATCATAGGTGTTGGAAGGGACCTCTGGAGATCATCGAGTCCAACCTCCTGTTAAAGCAGGTTCCTTATAGTAGGTTATACAGGAAAAAACCCTGGTGGGTTTTGATTATCTCCAGAGAAGGAGACTCCACAACCTCTCTGGGCAGCCTGTTCCAGTGCTCTGTCACCCTCAAAAGAAAGAAAATTTTCCTCACATTTTTATGAAACGTTTTACATTCCAATTTGTGCCATTGTGCCTTGTTCTGTCACTGGGCACTGTTGAAAAGAGCCATCCACTTGGCTTCTGCCCATTTGATAAGTATTGACAAGATCCCAACTCAGTCTTCTCTTCTTCAGGCTAAGCACCAAGCCTCCCACTTTCTTTCATAAGAGAGATGCTCAAGGTCCCTCATAATTTTGTAGCCCCCCTCTGGACTCTCTCCAGTAGTTCCCTGTCTTCCTTGAGCTGGTGAAGAGTAAGAATAATAAATAAAATATAATGAATATGTATACGAATTCTGGGAAAATCCTTGATTATATATTAGTTCTGCATATATTTGTACCAAGCTTTTGTCCTACAGTGTGCAAGTTAGGAGGAGCTATCCCCCTTGTACCCAGCGTCGGCACAGTGTTGATTAAACATACCTGATTTTATAACTACTTCATGGTTATAGAGTTTGATTCTGCACATCACCAGGAAGCCCAGAACTGGACACAGTACTCCAGATGTGGCCTCACCAGTGTAGACTAGAGGGGGAGAATCACCTCTCTCAACCTGCTGGTCATGCTCTTTTTAATGCACCCTAAGATACTGTTGCCTTTCGCAGGCAACCGTGATGTTCGTTGCTTAGGGGAGCCTGCGGCTTGGCCATATACCAAGGTGACACCAATATGATGAGCGGTAAAATGGCCTCTATTCACTACTAAAACACAGCTTATATTACATTTTTACCTAGAAAACCGTGCTGTCATGTCCCACTCTGATTGGCTCATACCAGACAACACCGTGCCCTATTTGGCCGTCTCCACATTCTTTTCTCATTCTTCTTCTTCTCCTGTTTTCTCTGCATCAAGGTCAGCACGATAGCACTGTCTCTCTATGCTTAGGGAGAGGCCTGTCCCGTACATCCCGTGCCCCCGCAAGACGCTTACTACAACAGATACTATTGGCCTTCTTGGCCTCAAGGGCACACTGCTAGCTTGTGGTCAATCTGTTGTCTACAAGGACATCCTGGTCTTGCTCACCTAGGTCTACTCTTTTTTTCATACTACACTAGTGTCTGGAAAAGGTTACTCTCCTGCTAGTATTTACAGCAGATAATAATCATCATTAACTCATATGGAACCTGCCTGAGAATTGAACACATTCAACAGAACCCCCCCCCCCCCCCCCAAAAAAAAAAAACAAACCTGTTCTTTCACATCAAAGAATATTTGGTGATGAGATTTCTACCATCTATTTTGCAGAATGAAACTTGGTCAAAACAACTATGAAGAGAGACCACGTATTTCATTCCCACATTACAGCTGAATCTACTTTGATTTTCCATAACCTACCTCAGAATAACATACTTAACCTTCATCATATTATTAAGTCTGTACTTCTCATGGTAATTAAGTGACCTTCCAGAACAGTGAACAAAACCAAGAGATTAGTTCTGAAAGGTGTGAACTGTTCTGTTCATCCCAATTGATTTTAACTCTGAAGCCTTACAGATAGCTTCAACTTCAGTTTGAGTAACTGTTTCACTGCTGATCATTTAGAGAGAAAAAGCTCACTAATGCAATTAGGCCCCAAACCTAGCTTCTTCAGGTTGACTGGATATCCCAGACCAACCAGTTTCCTCCTCTCTGAAGCAACTGAAATATAATTATTTGCAATCAGGACAAGAATCTATAGCATATTGAAGATGAAGATCATAAAAGTGAGAAAAGTATAAAAAAAAATATATATAATGAAATTAATAAAACAGGGGTTTCTGCCTTGATGTTATTATTTGTGCTCATACTTAAATCAGGAAAGAGGTCTTTCTTCAATGTAGAGGAAGCAGTTGCAGAATTTCCAGGCTGACTCCACAAGAATGGAAAAGATACTTTGCAACATAACATGGGGTCAGAGGAAAAAAAAGCACACAGTGAGCCCTGATCTCAGACAGACTGAACAGCACCAACATATGGCTGAAACACTTTTACACTTAATTCCTATTTGCAGTTATTCAGAAAAATAAGGTGACTTTGTTCTCCAGATTTCCAGGTGCCAGGCATGTTTAGCACTTGGAAGCACTCAGTGCTTCACAGCGTTAGTGCCTCTGTTATTTTTTGTGCCTGGTGTACAAGGGCTAGTCTCTGCCCGTGAGTCGTGCCAGAGTGAAGTCAAATCGAAATGTGGAGCATCTGGAGCAGCTCCTCATGTAACCTTTCTTACTCAGTCACACTTTTCCACTGTCAATTACTCACCCTCAGCAGCTATTTCTCTGCAGAGCTGCAGTGTGCACATCTCCTACCCATCTGAAAAGTGAGCCACCCAAGCACTGAGTTCCTAGGGATCCAAAAGTGTCAGATGCATCCTGAAGCACTTGGAGTTGACCATCCCTACCACCTTAGCCAGGATCTGGGAAATGATTGGGCAGAAACAACTTGCCAGTGAACCCCTAGGCATTCCTTTCAGGTTGAGAAGAGCGTGGTGTTTATGGCTATTATAAGGTCAAGCTGAATTGGTGCTCAGGCAGAAATAACTGGAAGGAATGAGCTTGCTGAAACACAAGCACTGCCTTATGAAATTTCTGCTGGCACTGCTGGAGCTAGTCAACAACTTCCTGGATCACCAGGGACTTTACGATCTTAGTCTATTTGTGTGTTAACAATGAGTCCAGCAGCTAGTTCTGCGAGTTCAACTTTTTGCAAAATGCAGTAAACTGTGCCTGAAAATCAGTATGTAAAATACATTTTAAAGTAAGGGAATAAAAGAGGGTCACACAGGAAGACGTAAAAAGTCTGCAGAAGCTTAATAAAACCTGACTCATTTTCCAATCACAAGAAATAAAATCAGTAAAAAAAAAAACCTGAAATTAATTTAAAAGAGATAAGTTTGTATTTTAGATCATTCTGAAGGTTGTATTGTTGACATCTCTGTAGCTTTTTATTTTCTTTGTTACCTTCATAAATCCAGTTTTCCATCTCTTTACATCAACCTGGTGGAAGCTTGTTAAACCATTATTTGATTTTTTGCCCAAAATTTTACCGTGACTCACATAAAAGTAAAGCAAGTTTTTTAAATCCACATACAAAAGTTAGAACGGTAGTCCAAGTTTTAGCAATATATTTTGTTTTTATCAAGAATTGCTAAGAAAATGTTTTGGGAATAAAGCTAAATTTCTCTCTTGAATCTTTAGATGGCTGCTATAGAAGAAACAGAACTCTACTGACATTGCAGCCTGAGAAGTCTGCTTTGCAGTTGAGTTCTTTAGAAGATAAGTCATTTTAATTAACTATTTCCGTACAATTCAGTTACTTGTGAAACTTTGTTGTTTTCAGTCTTATCAAACCTCAATAGAACATATATATCATTATCCTGGTAGTCTATATCTGTTGTGTTGTAAATACAGCAAGTAAATGTATTAGAGGGTTTCATGAAATATTCGTGTATCCATTCTATATTACCTGAATGAGACACATCAGTTCAGTACAAGTAACTTTCTTCCATCTACCCACGTTGAAATGAGGAAATATCCAAGAAAATTTGGTTTGTTTACAGTAGGGAGCTTGGCTTGAGCAAGAAGTTCTTTTCAACTACTACATGATGTTCTTCATATGCTGAACGTACTAAAGGATGGAGGTGTTTATCATAATATATCATGGAAGCGTTTGTCCATTTAAGAGTAATTTCCCACTTGACATCTTTGTTTCATTAGTGTTCTTTACTGAATTCCTAGTAATGTCAACAGTGACTCATTTGGAATTTGCATTTGTAGCGATATAGTGATTTAGTAATGTCAAGATTCTTTGGCAACCTCCACCAACTCATGAAAAGTCATTTAAGTTCCATTATCTAATGTTGATCAGTTGGGATGGTATTTTATCTGAGATGCTAACATGGTTAATGATGAAAAAGCATGTCTCTGCTTTCCTTCACAACTTTTCAGGAACTTTGTAGATTCACATTAAATTTTTTGGTGCTGGCAGGGGTTGAGAAGTGGAAATCACTTGGGCTACTACTGTTAATAGGTTTCAAAATTATTCACTAAAGCTTTGTCATGTTTGGCCACTATATAAAACAGTCTTTGCTTGTTCCATACTAGCTTCACAGCATTCCAGTACTGTACAGTCTGAAAATATGACATAGATATCTTTATGTGTGACATTATCCGATGTCTCCAACTAAGTAGTTATGGAGTTCTTTGGAGGCAAGTGAACTGACTGTCCTTCCAAAAGGACATACATGAGCATCTGATTTTCTAAATTTCTTATGAGTTGCCTATTATTTAATAACTGGCCCTTTTTAGCCTCTACTCTTAAACTAGCGTGGAGATAGCCTGGTTGATTCTGGCTGGCTGTCACTGTTGAATTGCTGTGAGGTCAAGATTCTTGTGTTCTCTATTCTGTAAGACTGCTCTGGACAGAGAATCTACTAACTACATATTGATCATTTTCTTGTAGCATTCATCTAAAATATAACACTGAACCTTCAACAGAAATCACCAGAGACATCCAAAAGCTGTTAGCAGAGCTGTGCAGCATGCTGTGTGACGGGCATTTCCTACTCATATGGTTTCCTAGCTTTGACACACAAATTAAAGTTTTCTCCACTTAAGAACAGTTACAAGTAATTCCTACTACTTGGTACAAGCATCACAAGTTTTTGCCAGGATGTTTTAATTTCTGAAACATTGTGAGCAGACTTAAATTAGCAGATGATACTGCATCTCAGGGTTTCTTTTTTTTAAAAACATTTTCAAAAAAATGCAAATGATTAGGAGAAGAAATTACTACAGTCCTATAGAGAAGGACTTGGGGGTTTTTGTGGATGAAAAGCTCAACTGAAGCAACAACGTGTGCTTGTAGCCCAGAGGGTCAACTGGATCCTAGGCTGCATCAAGAAAGGGGTGGCCAGCAGGCCCTTGTGAGGTCTCACCTAGAGTAGTGTGTTCCTGCTTATGGCAGGGGGTCAGAACTGGATGGGTATGAAGGTCCCTTCTAACCCAAACCATTCTATGATTCTATTATGATTCTATGAATCTCTGATGATCTTAAATGAAATAGTTACATTTTCCAGAAGCGTTCATTGAGACTGTTCAGCAGTGTTTTTTACTGGTAATGTGTGCTTTCCATTAAACATATTTTTCTGTAGTATTCCTACATGTATCTGAAATGCTATATTTCAAAATTTTAATATAATTCCTGCAGTAATAAAGGAACTGGAGCATCGCTTAAATCACATCTGTTTCTGTCTGATAATCTCATAAAGAGTCACACCAAATCACAGAATGGTTGGGATGGGAAGGTACCTCTGGAAGTCATCTTGTCCAACCACCCAACTCAGAGGAAGCTCCTTAGACCTATGCCCTGTTAAGTTCTGGCTAGCTCCTTAATGGAGACTCCAAGCCATCCTGGAACCCTTGTCCAGTGTCTGACAACCCTCACAGTAAAATGTTTTCTCTCATGTTTCTCTGGACCCATCAAGGCAACAGATGTCTGTATGTCCACTACATTTAAATTCCCTAACCCAATCCTCTGCCACCAGATATTTCATCCTTGCTCCAGGCATGGGATTTCTGAAAGCCATGCTTATCAGCAAAGACAAAGACTAGGAAGGCACTGAGTACTTCAGCCTTCTCCTCGTCCTATCTCATGAGGTTCCCTGCTTCATAAAACAACAGGCCCATGTATTATTTCATCTTTTTTTTTGTTGTTGCCAATAAATGTGTAGAAATGTTTCTTGTTGCCTTTCATATCCATTGCCAGATTCAACATTTTATGGTAGTTGGCCCAGTAATAGTACACTCGAACAGTGTTTCCATATGCCTCTCCAGTCAACTCCCTTAAGGTAATTGCAAGACATATGCTAAATATCTATCCTTCTCTGTGAGATTTAACCAGCCATTATAACTCTAGTTTTCTGATATACTCAACCCTTGATACACTCAACCCTTGAGACTCTTGTGACTTGTCATTTCCAATTACAGACAAAGAATACCATGACTTCTTTTCAACAGGATGTACAGTATCTCTAAATCATTTGGGGGAATTGACCAGCAAAAAAGTTAAGATGATCTGTGAAGGACCTTTCAACAAGCTTCGGGGAATTTTATGGCTTCAGAAAACAGTGACAGCATGGATATAAGTATTTTCCTAGCAAATGGGACCACCTCACTTGTCAATGAACAGTGAGGGCTTTTGAAAAAAATGAACTCACTCTGAAGGTGATGCTCTGAAATTAAGAACACTGTCAACTTCAAGAGATTGGCAGGAAAGTGTGTTCCTTTCACAGTGTAAAGTATAGCCCTTGGACAAGATGCAATTTGAGAGAATGTAAAAAGAGCTTCCTACAGCAACTTACCTCTGAGGTCACTTATTCTTTTCATCTAAAGATATCACCCTACAGGCTTGGGGAATCCTATGTTACAAAATAGCTGTGAGTTGGCCAGAAACTGTAAATTGTGGTTTGGAATTTGGGATGCAATCCAATATGAATGAGACCATTCTCTTTATATAAACAACTTGATATTTTTTCCTGTCCATTATGCTGGTACTAAATATAACATGTACTAATGGCTTCTGTAGGTTTGCAGTGGATTTCCTCTTGAGGTTCAGTATTTTTTGAATTAATTTATTTTTTCGAGTTCCCACTCCTATTCCTATTCCTAGCAGCTCCATGTGGATCCCCACTCTCAGAATAAAGAAACACAGCAAGAAAAGAAGAAAGAAAAAATGACGGAAAGAAAGAAAAAGATTGAAAACCATGATTTATCTTCTATTTGAAAAAAAACATCTGCAGAACAAAATGAGCCTCTTGATGCCGGAATTGTCATCAATGATGACTTTGACAAAATGAGCAATACATAATTTGCTAGCTCCCTTGCGAAGCTGAAACAGATTGTCGAATAAAATACTGGAGGAGATGCATATGGGGTGAGTAGACCAGCTTTGAATATGAACACATGCAGGTGGTCGTTTAGTAGTGGTTCTAAGAGGCAGGACATCCCTAATTTGGAGGGTCATTTGCATTTGGAAATGCTCACTGCTAAATAGTAATGTATTCCCTATAGTAAAGCAGGACTGATACTGCCAAAACTATAGCTATTTCTGTTCCAGGGTAAGTTGAACAAACCAGACAGCCCAAGGCAAAGTAGAGAGTGGTTTACACTCCAACAAACCTGCCATTAGTAGTGGGTTTGCAGAATACAGATTAGCAAGATTTCAGAAAATGCTCTCTAAAAAACAGAAAAACAGAACTTCTTCACTCTCTGGTAAAAAATGATGTATTTCTTGCAAGGCAGGCATAGCATCTGTATTGACTTAAATGCTGTGTAAAATAGGCAACCTTCAAAAATGTTTTATCATAACCCCCAATTTTGAATTCAGCCACTGTATGCTGAATTCTCAAATTTGCTCACTCCACCATCAGTCACCTGACAGCAATTGCAACATGCAAATATATATGTTCCTGCATCTTTCCTATTTCTTCCCTTGACTATGTGGCTGTGTACACCATTAGATCATTGAAGACATTATATATATATATATCTTTAAAGAATGAGGTATATGACTTTTTTTTTTTTTTTTTCCCCATTCTATTCCAGTCAGCCAAATAATGGAAATATTTCCTTAAGGAACTACTAAACTACCCTTTAAAAAAGGTTTATCTGAATTGCTGTCACTGCGAAAAACTATTTCTTTATTCCATGAGCTTGAAGACCCCTTTTTAGATGATCTGATTGCTTTCAACACGAAATGAGATTAGATGACACTGTGAGCTTTTGGGGACCGAGGACATTCTTCCACTTTGGAGGATGATATCAGGAGGCCTTACATCTCGCCTTTAGATATTCACCTTTAGATATTAGAATGCTATAAATAACTAATGATGATGTCAGCTTGGGGGCACTTAGCAACGTGTAAGAGCATGCTGCTCCTTCAGCAATAGTTCTGTAATCTCAGCCTTTTAGCATATTACTTCTAAAAGAACATAACTTCCTCTGGAAGCTTCATTTCCATTTAGCCAGCCTTGTCCTTTTTTCAGATATACTCCCCTTGACATGTGTAAAGAAAATGTGATCCAATACCCCAATGAAATCTTGTTCAGATTCGTTAATTACCTTTGATCAGACTCTTTCCTCCATACCTTGGTTAATAGTGTACACTGGAAAAAAAGAACAGCTAGATCTGTTATCCCACCAATTACTGGGAAATGAAAGTGACAATTTGCTTACTTGCCTGAAAGATCAAACAGTAAAACCCTAATTTCGGTCACTTGGCACCAGATTATTTATATTGAATCTGGCAGGCACACTTTATGCAATGTCCAGGCAAAAAATGACCTCAGGCTTTCATGGAGTAAAGCACAGTATCTTCAGAATCACTCTGCCTACTGATTTTTAGGGGACTCCTCTCCTTTTTATTCCTTTTTTTTTTTTTTTAATTGAAGTCTACGATAACCATACACATAATCAGAAAAAAAGAATATACTATATATCATACAAAGTACAGTGTAGTGTGTCTTGACACTGAGTGTTTAATAACCCATCCTTAGAGACAGTAACTACAGTAATTGAAGAAGGAAGAATATCTGACTCTTGAGTACGAGTTTTTATGAACACTATATAGTTCATGGCACACTAGGGATCTTTTAAATGCAGAACATTGGTGTACAGTAAGTTTACCTCTTTGACAAATGATTATTTTACCACATACTCAGTTAGGAAACTTTTACTACTGCAGATGAACAAAGACAATAAAGCCACAGAGAATTCTCATTTCTCTTTTTCATGCTTCCCCTTGTCTTGGATCTATTCTCCATGTTGTCTTTCAAGTGGAAAAAAAAAGCTCAGGACTAGTGTGAGTTAGTCCACCTTGCCAAGAACAGGATCATCAGGTTTTCTTCGGTATTACAATTAAATCTTTGCTTGATGAACACCTGCCTCTCTATTGACCTGCACGCTGAATTGGAAGCATGCACTTTTTAACAGTAAATTAACTGAAGAGTTAACTAACACGACCCTACAACTCCTGCCTATGAGAAAGGTTTTAGCTCATCGAAGCCAAGTAACTGTTAAACCATTTATTGCTGTAAAGATCCATGCATGCCTCTGTAAAGCTAGGTAAATGCTAGAAGAATGCCCAAATCTTTACCTCGGTGAAAAACAGAAACCTGAATACATCAAAGAGGTCATATGCAGAAAGGGAAAAAAAAAAAAAAAAGAGGATCATCAGTACTACTTAAGCTTTGCACAGTATAGTCTCTTTTAAAGCCAAATGATTCACAAGGCTATACATACACAACTAAAAAAAGTTCTCTGAAGAATATCTCATATGGAAGTCATAGTACACTCCATTAATTACCTTCTCTGAGGGAAAGAAGGGTGAAATCTGCTATAGAATCAGATCACAAGACAGAAAGTCCCAGGCATCCATTATGCAATTTACTCCTGACATAGCACATTAAAATCTGAGAAAGGAAGACCATTTTACTGTTAGGTCAGCAAAATGCCACAGAACTAAAACCTGATGCTGCCTGCATACTGTTAACTGTATCTACAGTGAATAACTACTTCATCAACCACATCACTATTAAAGCCTGAAGAATTTTACAGCGTTTCTTGCCTCACACATGCATTTCAGTTGTTCCAAGAGGACTTCTAAAGTCTGAAATTTTGGTGAAATATCAAACCACATATTTCATCACCCATGCCTTTTCAATCTGTGACCTGGTAAACCAAAGGCACACCTGCTGAATGAACACACCCTTCTGTTGCCTGTTCCTGAATGTATTTGCCAACCATGGGAGCAAACACTCTGGGCAAGAGTTTCCAGGTAGTGAAGCTGTGGCCTCAGGCACAGAGCAAAGGGCAATGCCTGGCCCATGCCTTCCCATGGGCTGCCTACGAGCACTGTGCCTTACAGGCTGAACCACACTTCATCCCAACTCATGGATTTCAGGGGACAGCAATTTCTAAACCCCAGTGCCTCAGCTTCCAGCAGCAATTAGGACAAACACACATCCTGCATACCCCACCTTCTACAGGGAACAGAAAGGTGAATGTAGCTGGTTTTTTACCTACATGCAAACTTTGCATTTCATGTTTGTCATTGATTTCAATGAGATTAGTCCCATTTTTGGTGATGTCTCATGGTGTAAAAACCCTAATGTTAAAAGACGGGATTACATAAGGTGATGATCTGCACTGTCCTCTTGTATATTTCAAGTCAAGGTGTAGTCGTGGGTCATAAAAGGAAACTGACTCCCTGTGTGCAATTAATTCATTTCTACAGTGACATCTGGTGAGCAGCAGTGGAATGGATTTAACGATTTCTGCCATCTTTACAAACTGCCCAAGAATGTGCTGGGTGCTTCGTTCACCCTTGAGCTTTCAGAGCCACCTTTGCTGGCCTAAGGCTGTATTTTCACCCCCACATGCCTGGCTGCTCAACACAGAGCAGCTCAAAAAGACTGCATTGTCAGTATTTCCTTAATCTATTTTCCACCCAACCTCTCCTTTTAGTAAAATTACAAATAAATTAAAAAGCTACCACATGGCTTGCCCACCGGTGCAGCTCACCTACTCTGTATTTCAAATCTATTGGCCTGTTTCTGTGCTAAGGTTCACACGGAAGCGTCGGTATCTGACAACTGGTCAGCTCAAAGTTCAAAGACCAAAATGCAACCGTGAGTGGGTCTATTTTGAAAACAAATGCAGTACAGTGATGGGGACAGTATATCCTAAGACAACAAAGAGAATATTTGTTTTCAACGTGCTATTTGCTGAGCGAGGTTTTATCCAAATCCATTAAAGAACACAGCTAACAACACTGCTGTGGCTACGAACACCCTTGTGCAATTGCACTTCATTATGTCTTAGCCCTGAGAGGCCTCAGTAGACTAAACAAGTACAGCTATGCTGAGGGATGAAAGGATCAGAGATCAATTTATAGGAAAAACAAACTCTCCGCGTACCTCCTCTCTTCTCAGAAGCAGGTGATTAGCCACTGCGCAAGGCACTTCAGCCGAGCAGCCAGCTAACATCAGCATTGTGGTTTACATCCCATTTAGTGTGTCCCACAGATCGTAATCTCAGCAACTGAAATTCATGATTTCACAGCAGCAGAAAAGCCTCTCCATGCTTTTGAGTGGTGGTAAAAAATGCTTCTGGTTACAGCGTTGCCATTCTGTGTCATCTATCACAGAGAGGCAAGGTTTGCATGAGCAAAAAACCTCCGTAACTCAAGCATCTACTCAATAACCTCCCGAAGTCCACACCAGCCTTTGTGTAGCTTTGTTTCTGATTACTACTAGTAGAAAGAAAAGTCAGAGAAATATACTGAGCTGGATGGCTCAGAACTGACTTCTTGTTCCCATGCAAAGGAGTACATTTCACCCTTTATCATGAATTTGGAGAGTTTCCCGCTTTCTGAAGAGTTCAGTTTCTTAATACGCTCTTCAGTATACAGTGTTTCTTTGGAGAGAATTTTCTTGTTGTCTGTCTAAACAAATTAATCTTCTCTGCTTCTACAAGATACCACTCCTTTTTTGGAATTAAAGAATCAGTCTTGGCAAAAAAAGAAAAGAAAATAAAAGGAAAGAGTAAGGAAAGGGAGAAATGCCAACTACTAGTAAAGCATCTATCTGCAGTACTGTTTGCCAATAATAAAGGCATATTTTACTTACAAATTTTTGGAGAAAATGATTTTTGAAATATCTTTTTACAGCACAAACTACAGCAAAAGTCTTCTGGATTTATTATATCTTTTTCTTTTTTCTTAGCTGTTTCTACCTGAAATGCTCCAAAACAGCTGAGTAACAAACTATCAAGGCTGTTCATGTTAACAGCATACATAAAAATTCTTGAATTGATACTTTCAAGAGATATATTCAATTTGGCAGCTTATGTTTAGTGTGGAAAGGGCAAGGTCTGTGTTTCAATCCAAGAGCATTTTTTTTTTTCCATCCTCTCCCCTCAGAAGAGTACACGTGAAAGCATAAGAAAGCTGTAAGCTCAGAATAAATGAGCTTTTGCCTTGGTAATTATCAAGGCCTATCAGAACATGTCCTATTGTCCTTTGATTTCTGGAACTTGTCCAAGAAAATAACCACAGATAACAGTTCAAAGTACATTACAGAATAACGAAGGAAGTATTACCAAAGACTGCTGAGGATGTTCATGAGGCTTAAAACCTTGGCCCTAACCTTTATACAAAAATCATAAGACAGAGATGGCATTTCTTGGTATTGGAAATGCAAGTCAATCTTGGGCATCTCCCTTAGTGAACATGGATAGATTTACAATAGCTGAGAGGTTGAAAAACCACAGAGTTACTGATGTATTCCATGAGCAGGATGCATTGTGGTGATTGACCTACTTCCATGCTCCCATAAACACAAATGAAGCATTCTCAAAACTTTAAAATGCTGCCAAACATATCTATGGCAGGGCATTAACCTTTCAGTCTGTGCCAGGACAACAACCTTGAACCCCAGGTCTCATAAAACAGTATCCAAGAACTTCTACATGCCAGATTTCCTCACTCCCCACCAGCCAACTTAATCGTATCTCAATCACTATGTTTTATCAAGAACAATTTTTATTTAAAATGGTTAAATAACATGTGGAAGTAATGACAATTATTTTTGAGAGATTACAAGAAATTAAGGAATATTAGATAGATTGCAGTGTTCACCTGTAAGTAAACATTCTTTGCTAAATAAGTCCTAGTACTCTAAAACGTGGTTATTCAGAAATAATCACTAGAAAAACATGTTAAGATCAGCAACTCTCTTATATCTATATCCTGGACTTGCCCTTTGAAATCATTCCTCATGGGAAGCTGTTATGCTGCAGAAACCTTCCTGAAAGCTGCTCCCACATGAGACCAAAAGCTAAATATGTTGTGTAATACAACAGTGCAATTACAACAGCGAAAAACAAACAGAGACTTCAGCGCTCTCCGGTGTATCACAGACCCAGTGCTCTTTGTTCCGTGTCATGGTCAGTTACTTGTTGCTGGCATTTCTTGACCTCTTCCTGTTTTCAAGGGAAATATGCTTGCAAAACCAACAAACAATCCTGCATGGGATAACCCCACAGCAAAGGTTCACCACAGCTACAGCCAATGTGTCACTCATGTAGGGTGTCCAGCAATCCATGCCTCCACTTCGCTTTTTAATGATCAATTCTACTCCAGAACCAGGGGAAATTTCTGAAGTAGTATCTCTGGCTTTTTCTTGGAAATGGATCTCAGTGTCAGGGAAATTTTCACACTGAAATTACTGCACTAAAGCATATTAAAACCTTTTTCTAGTCAATGACTTCTACCAGGCTTCATTTTAGTTTGTTGTCTGCTGAAAATACAAAAAGTAGAAATATATATTTTTAGTCAAAAAAAGGAACTAATTGGCTCCTTTAATGCAAAAATCAAACACCTTTTATAATTGCTTTATGTACACATAAAAGTTCCCTGCTAGCTGTGCCAGTGAAGCCTGTGTTTTATCTGCATCATCTGCTTCTTTTGAGATCAGAGGATTTCTGACTCAAACCACATACCCCCTTTCTCAGTATCTCTCTGTACGTATATTACTATTTCCTCTTTCATATAATCTAACAATCTTCTAAAGATGTTATTATTGTACCTTAAGCATCTACATTATCTGAGTGGAAAAACCCTGTAAAAAGTTGGGGGAGGGTGGAAATGTTTTATTTCAAAACCATGTTTGACAGTGCTTAGTTCCTTTATATCTCAAGTTTCTTCACTCTCTACTTCATATATGGCCATCCATTTTTCTCTTCTGAAATAGCACAGTGGGCTTCCATTACTGTAGCACATAAACATTTAAGACACTTATTGTTGAATACCACTACAAGGAAAGGAAGCCTTATTATGTATAACGCATAGTTAACACCTGGCATGTGAATACTGTATGTTCCACCAGTTTCATTCTATATGATCTGTGATGTACATGTGCTTGATGTATACCTTCATATTTTCTTTCTTGGAAACTGCCAACTTATCCTTCTTACAAGCAAAGAACTTAATACCATTTGACCCAAGCATCTGGAAAGAGATGTCTAGATAAACAGTCAACAACTCACACATAAAAGTAATATTTGTTCACTATGGTTGTTCTAGCAATCAATATTTGCTAATTAGCCACTTAATGTTTACCATAAAGAAAACAACAGTTTGGCTCCACCTCCTGGTTTTTAGGCTAGAATTTAAGGTTAAATTTGAGGATTCTACAGAGGCTGGTTCTACAGGGTGGCAATGATCACAAGACAGAAGCATATAAACTCATTTGCAGGGTGACCAGAAATGACTGGAGTTAGCCATAGAAAATCATACTGGTAGCAAAAAGAAAGCTTTTACAGTGCACAACAATACATCTTATTAGTTATACAAGTCCTTGGAGCTCTGTAGTGTGGAAGCAGTAATGAGTAAGCCAAGTGGACTACTGAGGTGTTGACCAAATCTGCAGGGATGCTATTAGAAAGGTCAAAGCTCAGCTGATGTGGAAACTAGCAAGTGAGCTGAAAGGCAAGAATACAGTCTTCTAGAGGAAATCATCAGCAAAAGTAAAACAAAGGAAAACATGGACACACAGAGCAATGGGGCAGAGGACAGAGTGACAGGGAATAGGATGGGGTACTCAATGCTTTCAGTGCTTCAGCCTTTACTGATAAAGGCTATATATATATGGAATTTGACTTAAGACTCTGCGGGAGGGAGGCATTACACACAGAGAAATGGACTTAGGGACCTCTTCAGTAAATTGGACATTTATAGGATAGAATGCTGTGGGCACACGTGATGCTGTGTGAGCTGGCCAAAGTCACCACAAGGCCGGTCTCTGTCATCTTCAGAAGGTCACAACAAACAAAGGCAGTTCCTGACATCTGGAATAAGGCAAACATATCATTCTTTCATAAGGGCAAGAATGGAGATCTGAAGAACAGAGTAGTCATCCTAACCTCAGTTTCCAGGAAAACAGAAGAGCAAAATCTCCTAAAAGCCACACACATCAAGGACCAGAAATTGAATGGGAACAACCAGCACGGGTTTAATAAGGGTAAATCATGCCTGATCAGCTCCAGCTGGTAAAGATGCTCTGTATGCAGCATGGTGCAGATGTGATCGTATTGCTTTGCACTCTGGGTTGGAGCAGTTGAAACCCTTACAGGTAGATGGACAGCTGTCCTATAAAGCAGCAAGTTCCTTAGGCTTCCTCACCCAGTAGTGAAAAGGGACTGTCTGGCAAAAAAACCAACAACAAAAACAAACAAACATTTTAAAATGGGGCTTGTACTTGGCTGTGCTTAGTTTAACTTCTTAGATTTTCTTTCAAATAGAATTGTAAAGCAGTTCTGCATCTTCGGCAAATGACTTCAGTCTTGGTGAAGTATGTAGACAAAGGAACAACATCTACTCTGCAGTTCAGTAGAGGGGTAAGCAAACTGCATAGATGGTTTCTGTTGTCACCCTCACCCACATTTTCCAATACAGACATTTGGATTCATACCCATATTTGGATTATTATTTATGCAATCAAGTTAAAGTAGTTATCCCGAGCCTTATCATCCCCATAACAGAACACCAACCTTTACACTTCAATTGAAGGGAAAGCCCACACAATTTCATCTGAATCATATGCCTTACCAAGAATTTCTAGTTCTTCATTCATAACCTACTGGTATAACTCTGCCCTTCCTGGTCTGTGCATTTACAGCTGCAGGGCCGCTGGAAAGTCTTCTGGAAACTTGCAAGGTTGTTTTCTACTGCTCTTCAGAAATACATTCCTTATTTAAGCAAAGTTAAGTACTCTGGCATTTTCAGCTGCTCCTTCAAGTGGATGCTTTGTAATTCTTCATCTCTTACCAAGTTACTTTCAAAAATTTATTAATGCACATTTGCAGAATTTGGTTCATGTGAAATGCAGTTAGAAAAAAAAAAAATCAAGTTGAGAGAGACCATTCCCAACTTATGAAAAAAATAACTCTATTACACAACATCTCTTAACACTTTTTCTGGCGCTCTAAATGATGAGCAAGGCTGTTATTCTGGGTATTTTTATGTCTGTGCCCAAAATATTCCTGTAGAAGTTAGAGAACGATTTGCAATACTATCAATACTGTAAATGCAATAATACATTATAATCTTCCATTTCTAGATCTTCCTCCCTGCCCAGCATCCCACAGCAAATTACAATCAATACAAAGCTAAACTTAGCACTCTGGTGTCTGCCAAGTGACGGCCAGACACGAGGCAGACCTGTCCAATTTAGGGATTCTCTAATCTAGTGGCACAACCCTACTGCAGGAGCAGCGCCGTCAGCTGACTTAGTCCTGCTCCTGCTTGATGCCAAGGAGAGTTTTGACATTGATTTCAGAGGGCACATGCCTGAAGTTGAACATTTAAGGTAAAGATAATCAAGCTTGAATTTTCTGAGAAACAGTGAAGGGTATTCTGTTCTCACCCCAGATCCTTGATCTTGTGGCTTGGCATTTTGGATACGTAACAAAACCCCACAGAAAGCACTTAACTACTCATGCTGAGATTAAAAATGCAGGATTGTCCACTCAAGGGATTCCCATGCAGAAATCAAGTACATCTCATTTTCTAGTTCATAGATATAAGAAAGATTTTTAGGTGTTGGTTACAAGAAATGCTGCCAGATTATGACCTAAATTAATAAAACTCAGAAATTCACTGCTTTATACTCATTACTCTCTACAGATCCTGGCTGTGCCCTTAAGTAGTGTAAATCAGTATTATATTTGAAGAAAAGAGAGCCTGTAATAATTTTGCTAAGGATTTGGGTTGCAGGCAGCAGTACCTAAAAATATTCGTTTCAAACAACTCCAAACACATGTGCCAGACAGACCTGGCTTTTTCATTCATGCACAAGGAACTTCAGAATAAGAAAAGTAACTTAAGCCTTCATTACAGTACCAGTTATGTGATATTACAGTGTTATTGCCTGTCAGAAACATCACTGCTACTCCACTACAAAAATTCAGAATCCACTCACATTCAAAAGCAGCCATTACCTAGCAGGATGCCTACACAACACAAAGTGAAAGTGTGTTTAACTAATTGATTCACTATACAAAAGAAACCTATAAGATGATTATAAAAAGGAGCCGTTTGTATACTGAATAGAGCTAGTGAAGGTAAGAAACACGACAGCAGCATTCATGAGCATCTAAAGGCACTGAAGAGATTTATCAGTGAATCCGGTTAGAAAGCAACATAGCAAACAGTTCCTGAAGAAGAATGCTTTTCAAGTCAGCCTCATAAAGCATAGAAGTGCTGAGTAATATTTCCCCAGTGGTTGAAGGACAACAGCACTGGGCCGCTCGGTTCTCAGAATAAAAACAGGGATAAATGTCAGTGTTAAAGCAAAATGGAGCAAAGCAGGTCTCCTGCATGGCGAGCCGTGGAGCAAACCACGCCCCAGGCCTGCTTACATCCAGCAACTGAGCTTCTGTGAGAAGGACAGAGGAAAGCTGTATCCCCACTGTTTCCAGTATTAAGATTTTAAATTTCGTGGAAGGTAAAGGAATTGAGACTTATTCTTCCTTTCTTCTTTCTCTCCTCTGATCTCACAGACGCATTTGTATACAGTGAGAAGGAAGAATAAGTATAAACTGTCAATATTGTGTTAATAGTACTTCAGACCAATTTTATATAAGTAGTTGCACAAAATCCAAAATCATGGTAGCACAACACTAGACCACAGTCTCTTTGTTGGAAAACACTGGTTGTCACCCTTTCAAAAGATTTAGCACCTTACAACGTTCGGGTCCAGTGTTAACATGAAATGTGAATGAAAATATTGACTTAGCTCCAAAGAGTTTCCAGTTGCATTGTAGAAGGACATCTTGTAGCAGCCAGAAGAAAACCCAGGAGAGTCAGGAAGCAATTTTGATAAATTAGTCAAGTCAGTTTTCAGCATTTCTGTTTTAACTTGAAAAAGGTTTGCTGCCATATGCATTTGTACCTTGGCAATGCTTGCTGACAGAACAGAGGCTGTCTTGGCACATCACTTGTAAGAGCAAAATAGATTTGGCTGTCATTTCCATAATAAGCATAATTCATGTTGCAGTGTCTAAAAACATATGGAAAGGGAGGATGTCAATATAAGACAAATACGACTTAAAAGAGCTTGTAGGAACCTCCCACGTAACAGGTACAGGGCCAGATAAAGTTATAAACAACTCCTCCTCCTCCCACTGTAACGGCATTTGGCTTGTGTTCAATTGATGAATCAATGCAATGAATTGAAGAACACTACTTTGAACACATAGGTCCCAGTTTACCCATTCACACAAGTCTTGTATCTGTGTAATACGATTAATCTCAGCCACATACATCACAGTGAATAGTTAAAGAGTTGGATCCACTAAAAATAATTTAAAAAAAATGAACAACACAGAGCAGACTTCTCTGCAGGTAAAACCTGACTTGTTTTCACTCACAGGGTGTGCATTTAGTAGTTTGCCCAGAACTGTTAGTGGCTTCTGCTGGTTTGTCTAGGAGCTACTGAATGTAGCTAGGAAACCTCCAAAAATCAACCTTACACAACTTGCTTCTGACTACAGCTAGGTAGCTTTTTTCTTCATATTCCACAAATCAGGCTCACACTGCTCCCAGATAGCCTGGAGGATAAACACAATGAACGAAGTATGAAAGAGTTTTTACCTGCCTACAAATATCACATAGACAGTGTTTTGATACAGATAAGTCTCATGTCCCTTTTCATGTTTTATGAGCACTCTTGTATTCATGTAAACAGTTACCATTATATATACATACCTTTATGTACATAACCATTAATGATTCTTATGTGAACAGCATATGTTCTCAAGGAGTACAAGTTTAAGTGCGAAGTAGAACTTCCAGAATAGATTTACATCTAGCTGAGAACCATGTTTTACTGCCTGTATAAATGGATCATAGTAAGAATGAGAATCAGACCCACATATACAGCTAAGTAATTTACAATTTATTCTTTATCTTTTAACTGCTACTACTTTTTAATCTAGGATTTATAATAGAAAGAAATGGGCACAGATGATGTTTCATGGCACTGATTAGCATACCAAGATTATGTATTTCACTAAGATGGAATAGTTGGTCTTCAAAAAGCACAGGTAGGTAAGTAAAGCCTGATTCCCTATCCCAACTCCAAAATTTTAGAAGTGTTACTCAGCTTCTATATGTAGGCTGGAAATCAAACCAGTTGCACTTGTGATAAAACTGTGCTATAAATTCTTTCAGTTTTAAGTTTATTTATAGAGCAACATTAGTAAAAGAAACAGTTGGAAGGAAAGAAGAAAAAAAATCACATTTCAAAAGTGACTGAATTAGGAATCTGAGGTCGACTTTCAAAAGAGAATTAAGTTTCTGAACACAGATCTCCTATCTACTGTTTAATCTATGTACGTCTTTAAGGGATGCTGGATTTAATGGGTTTCCATTGCCAAAGATGCAGATTTTCTTTTAAATGCTTAGTCATCAGAAATCCTTGACATTTTCAATATTTAAATCCCTCTGGAAATCTGACTCATGATGCTCAGGTCACTTTAGAAGTTGTAACAAGCTCCTAGATTATGTGGGGCTTCCTCTAGAACGGGTGCTGTAACCCTTAGGTTTAGCTGTAACCTCTGGGCTCCTTGGAAAATGTGAAGGAATAAATGCCACGTGCCTACTCAGTGCCAACAAGCTGTCTAAGCCATCCTTTATGTTAAGGAGAGAGAGAAGATAAGGTCTAGCTGCAAGAGTATCTTGGCATCCAGTTCTGGATGAGTGGTAATTATCTCTGCTTCCAAATCTCAGATCCAGATGACCCAGCCTCTCAGATTAAAAGTACATAATTCTCTGCAAATTCAGAGCACCCATTTTACAGCTCCACCAATAGTACAAAAAGACAACCTCACAGTTTCTTCACCTTTTTTCTCACACTCAGTGAACACATTGCAGGTGTTTCGACAGTTACAAACAAATGGAGAAAGAATGACAGGATAAGCTAGCAGAAACTTATTACACAAAGTTTTTTCACGACAGTTTCACATCTGAACGACTTCAAATTTTAAGTCTAACCTGGAAAAAAGCATCCAAATATTGATATTTTGACTAAGTGTATGAAGAGCTTATTTTTGGGATTTGTCCTGTATGAATACCATAATATCCTGCAAAAACAGCATGAAGAAGTTGAATAAGAACATTTCATTGATTAAATAAAAGCCACATTCTTCCCATAACACCTTAAAGGTATTTGAAGGTCTCCACACAAGCTCTGAAACAACCAAATCCTCATTAATATATCATAACTTTTGATCCCAGAGGTTTATTATTTTAGGTTAGGAAAAAAACCCTCCAGAAAAACAAATAGTATTGTATAAGAAAATTGGGTAAACTTTAATCAAGACACAACTTATTTAAAGAATCAACTTCATTTAAATTTTCCTTAAAAAATGAGAAGAAATGAACAAGAGAAATATAAGTTATGGGGATAATAGTTTGCATTGTGGTAGACCAAAATA
This sequence comes from Gallus gallus, assembly GCF_016699485.2. NCBI lineage: Eukaryota > Metazoa > Chordata > Aves > Galliformes > Phasianidae > Gallus > Gallus gallus. The sequence continues at coordinate 73,676,615 of NC_052535.1, read as the reverse complement.
ACTTTCACTTAGCATAAATATATATAATGCATAAGCTTTATACTTGACTTTACAATATATATTAAAGAGACTATTTATAATCTTGATATAAAATAACATTGGCAAGGAGAAATAATAAAAACTAAAGATTGCTGCAAGTGTACGTTTACTTCATAAATGCCATAGATAGAAGAAACAGAAGTGCTTTAAAAACTTTTAAATAGTCCTGTATCGGAAGCCACTGCAGTGAGAATTGATGCTCTGTTTACAGTTCTGCTTTTGCTCATCAACATCATAAAGCAATGTGAATTCACGGGCTTTAGTTTACGTATTCCTCACTGAGAGAAGAAAGGGTATTAATATGAGCTAATGATATTGTCAGTAGGAAACTGAAGTTTTGATAGCAGTAAATTTCCAGCTTCACAAAAGATGCAATTCCCATGCTCAAGTGTGAAATTGAAATATATCTCCAATTTTCGTTACCTAAAAATCTTAGCCCCCTTTGATGAATGCAAAATAAATCAACATGACAGGAAATTTAATTCCAGCAGGCCTGACTGAATACTACAATGGTGGGTATGAAAGAAAGCAGCCTGTATAGTCAATACAACTAGTCATAGCATGATCTCAGCTTTCCATTGCTCTGCTACTGTCCTGGAAATGCCCTTGGCAAAGTGCTCAGGTCCATTCTGCACAGCACCTTCCACCTCTACTTTGCTAAAACCTAATGAGTGGTGGAAAGCAGCCTACGTGACTTAGAGGGTACAAAGATATCTTGGCCTTCACAAACCAAGGTAAGGTCAGTAAGTGTAGCACAAGAATGGCATCTTTTAAAGTCACTCTATTAACAGCAACAAGATATCATTAGCATAGGTCTAACAGCTCTTGGTCTCAGAACTTTATTGAAAACTAAGCAAAAATTAGCGCTTGCCCCCAATAAGATCCTTGCAATACCTTCAAAGCATTATTGGAGATATCAACAATCATACACAGAAAATCTTAACTCATCCAATTGGCAAGAGTCTCTCCAGCTGTAGAATACTACTTCTCAGAAAACAACCCTCCTCCAAAAGACATTTTCCTTTTGGAGGCTAGCCCTTAAATGAGCCCAGGATCTGCCCCTTCCAACCAGGTGAGAAGCACAGGAGAATTGCTTAAACCTGTGCTTCCTGGGCTAGGCACCCTCTTCACCAGGTGCTCAATCATCAGTTTAGACTGTGACATAACAGTTCCCCTACAACTGCAAAAGCTGGTTATACTCTTTTTTTTTTCTTTCCCTCTCTTCAGCGCAATAGGAAGGAATGTTCCAAAGAAGAAGAGATACACTTCCTCTAAAACAGTTCATATTAGAATTCCCATATTGACAACAAATAGCTTTGGTGCAACTACATACTGTTATACAGGACAGGAGGGCAACCCAAAGACAACCCGAAAAGGTCAATTGCACACCTGTGGGACAACCTAAGGTCATTCTTAAAAGTGACCATAAATTGTCCGTACTGATTTACTTGCATGAATTAATTCTTCTTCCCTGATGGTGGGATCTCTGTCTCCTGTCCATCTACTTTGTTTTCTGGGGAAAAAAAAATCAAATCTTTGGTATTTCTTGGAGTGATTAATATTGTTTTACTGTCGTGACCAACACTAATGCTCAGGAAAAAAAAGTTAGATTAGACCCAAGTCAATTACAGAAGAGTAAGTTTTAATAATGCCAGTCACAGCAGCCTTCTGGGGTTTTTCCTTAGTAAATTAAAAGGCTTTCTTTTTCATCTAGAACCATCTTATCACTCATTTCACTATCAGGGAAAAAAAAACACTCTGAAGATAATAATGAGAGATTCCTTTAAAGGAAAATAAATCTATTTTGTTTCTTCCTCCATTTTTGAGGAGACAGTTGTTTGGTTTTATGTAGTTATTTGGGTTCGTGTTTTTTGTAGTATATACTGGTGATAGCAGAAAAAAATGCATAAGGTGAGTTCCCTGAGAACTGTAATTTTATTTTCTATGCCAAGTTAAGATTGTCCTGAAATAGGTCCCTTCTTTACTGCGCCTCTTACACAATTTGTGTTTTGTGTGATGTGAACTTGGAAACCCACAATCCACTCCTGCCTTGTCTCCTCACTCCTTACACTCAGATTCTGCACTCTGTTCAAGATTCAGCAGTGTTACTCATTTTGATTATGTCACCCATTTGTTCAGTAAGTCATTTACCACCTTCCTTTAAGAATCAGGACACCATTTCAGGTTTAACTTCCAACATTTAAGGCACTTAAGGTGCCAGGTCCAATTTACTTACAGCTACTGATTGATGTCTACTTTCTCCCTTGACTTGAATCAGCTTTGGATTGCTCCTCGTCTATTCCTACAACATCATGTGTGTAGCATAGATGTGAGCATTTCTCAGATACAGTGGTATCCCTAAACAGATTCTCAGCTTCCATGGTGTGTATTTCAAATAGAGAAACCGAAAATGTTCTCATCAGTCTCAGCACCTTTAAATGTGTGGGTTTCATTTCTCAATTCCAGTTCATTTTCAAAACATAAAAAGGCATTGATTTTTAAAATCTGTTTTGTAGAAGTCCCAGGACACCGTAATCAGACGTTCTTCTATCCTATAATCAGAGAATAGGATATGACCTAATTCAGCTTCTTTGCATTATGCATTTTGATATCTAACCACATACCTGAGACTGTTGCCTTCTTCACAGCAGGATAAGATATAAGAGCAGTCATGCTGGTTCAGAAGCAGGCTCCTGCCAGCCTGGTACTTCTCCTGCAGCTGTGCCATAGGTGGGCACCCAGGGCAAAGTGTCATGCAGGGTGAGAACAACCAGTGTTTCCTCCAGCAGTCTTTCGCCAGTGATGCTTTTCAGCCAGGAGAAGAGCTGAGCTTGCTATAGTTTCTCTGTTTTGTCACCCACATCACGTCCTTCTTCCAAGCGCTTCCCCAGTCTCCTCTTTTTAGGCATTCGACATTGATCAGTTCTTCAGGTCTATCACCTTGCACGTGAAGATCTGTGGTGACCCCTTGGTTCCTCTATGGAAGAACTGCTGTCAGTTCCTGGCCATACCTTACCTACAGCATTCATGGTCTCAAAGATGTCTGCTTCCCATTCTCCACCTATTTTCCAGGTGGAAGTATACCACTCCATTTCACTATTTCTAATACAGAAACAGTCACATAGTTCTGATCAGCCCCAATTCCCTTCTTTGTATTCTTTCATGTCCTACGATATACTTCTGAAACAGAAGGACAATATCCAGGGTGCAGTCAGAACAGAGCTAAAGAGCTGTAGCGCTGTTTTCGGGTTTTGTGTTCAATTCCTTTCCTAATTGTCCCCTAATATCAAGTTTGTTTTTCTGATTGTTGCTGAGCCCTGAACTGATGGTCTTCTGGAGCTCTCTACGATAAAACTCATGGTCTCAATCTTGGTCAGAGACAATTAGTATGTAAATTTCTTATCACTATTTCCTACCTGCAACAGTTAATCTACATAGAATTTTACCTGCCATTTTACTTCCTTGTCTCTTAATCCCTTTCTGCAATTCTTTACAGACAGCCTAGGGCCAGTTTTGTCACCTTGGTACTTGTTGGGCTTTCCAGGTCACTTATAGGCACACTTCACAGCACAGGTACTAGAAGAGTGTTGCAGTTTCTCCTTTTATTTTGAAATTCAAGTATTTTTTCCTATTCTCTTTTTCTGCTTCTCAGCCTTTTAAACCTAGCTAGGAGCTTCTGTTTTATGCCATGGCTGATTTATTTCCCCAAAATCCTTTAGTGAGGGATTTACTGTCAAAACTCTTTTGGAAATCCAGGCAGGTTATCAGCAAGATCATTGATAATTACATACTTGTTGTCCCTCTCAGAGATGTCCATTGTCTTTGAAGGCTAAGATGTCCATAGAAAAACCATATTTTATCTTCTAGTCAGTCAGATTTATATAAATTTCCACTAATTCTGTGGCCATTTATCATGGCTTCTGTTAACTATCAAGCAGTAAATTAAGGCTTGAAATTTTGGAGATCATCCCTAGTAACTTTTTAAAAAATTTGTGCTGCATTCACCATTCTCCCATCTTCAGAAATGACTGAAATGATTAAGAGAAATGTTACACACTACTGCCAATAATTCAATGATATCATCCTTTAGTTCAGTAAGATCCTTGAGTGAATACCTTACAGTCGCAGTGATATCTTAACATATTCTATTCTGTCTCTTTATTCAATTACTTTTTCCACAAAATCTTTTGTTTCAGACATCTCTTGCTGAGTCCTCTCAAAGGGTTTGGGCCTCCTCCCAGTCTCTCTACAGTGACCATCAGAGCAGAAAACTTGTTTGTCATCTCTACCACAACCTTGCCCTTGCTGAGCTCTCTTTAAACACCCCATCATCAGGTGACCTACAAGAACAGGCAGAGTCCTTCTAGCGTGTTGGGAAAAGGATTTAGACCTGCCCTGCTGTGTAGACCTGTGCCTCATTTGCTATAGAGCTGGATTGCTCAGGCAAGGATTTCAGAAAGAGAAAAATGGTCTCAAGGCAAGATATCTAAGCAAAGGTCTGGAACTCGGGATTTATGTCACTCCTGTAGGTACTGGGCAGGTGACATAAATTAGTCTTCTGTTTGCTCTATTTGTTCACTTCTGATTTTCTGATGATTTGATAACTCTGGTATACAAAGTATACAGTATTTTGAGAATGTAAAGTAGCATACCAAAAACTCAGAGCTCATTTCAAATCTGACATATTTGAAGGTTTGTGGGTTTTTTTTTTTTTTTCCCATCTCTCTGTGTCTCAGTTCTGTATATGCAAAATGGAATAATATGCTCCCCACCTCAGAGGTTTTGTGCATATAGATACATTAAAGTTTGTAAAATGCTCAGGTTCTATAGCAACAAGAACCATAAAAAAACCTGGAAGGGACACAGTAATTATCTTCATAGCAGGGTTTGGATACTGTGCAGTAAATAAGGCATGGGGGACATATTGAACAATGGGAAGAGAACTAAAATTGAATATTTGCTTTTCAGCTAAGCTCCTTCTGTCCTGTGCACAGACTAAAGCACAAATAGTTTAAAACAAAATTCAAATGTGATCATGTAATTAGACAATGTCATAATGCTCACACCCATTGGGGCTCATTTAATGCTATACATGGTGATTTTTAAGATTTGGCAAAGATACGAGCAATTAAAATAGGTTTTTACATTAGATAAGGGGTCAGGAAACTAATGAAAGGCAATCCAATTCTCCTCTGCTACTCTACTGAATTGCACTTTGAAGGGGTAATAAATATTAAATACAAATTTCAAAAGTACTTTAGAGATTTGAAAGCCCAAACTCTATGAGTGTCACTGCAACCAGTGCTGCTGTTTCTCTAGCTAGAAGAAACTCTGCTAGTTCCAGAAGTGGAAGCACTATGAAGAGAGAAAACACTGGGAGAAGAAACACCTGTTAAATTGGCTTTAGCCAGTGTATCTGGGGTGGTATCATTGTCAGGCTTTATAAAGTGCCATCTGAACACATACAGATATGGAGAAGAATCTGATTAATATGATTAAGTTTCATAGCATTTGATGCTTATTTATGGCCACCTTTTGCTGACTTTACTTAAAATGATTAACATCTTACCCCAAAAGCTTTCCTGCTGAACTCAGTGGGGCTGCTAATAGTAAATATACTCAGTGCAAGGGCTTCATAATCTCTCCACTGTGGAGAAAGAGAGAAAGAAGTAAAGAGAAAGGAGAGGAGAGGAGAGGAGAGGAGAGGAGAGGAGAGGAGAGGAGAGGAGAGGAGAGGAGAGGAGAGGAGAGGAGAGGAGAGGAGATATAGAGGAATTATAGAGATATTTATTCTTTAATTGTTCATACATAATTCAACCATGTAAATTCTTTCTGTAAGACTGAGTAACTGTGGGAAACCTTAATTTCCATACACAGCAGAAATTCTTTATTTTAAAGTCTTGCATGAAATGTTTATTTATAGGTGTGATGCTGTGGCTGATAGTAAAGCTTCCATTGATTACCACAAGGCCCAAGTTTCACCCTTAATAAACCATTTAATCTACCTTGAAATGATGAAGGACTCAGATGACCCTGCCAGAATTTCATTCTAACACCCAAATAAAGGAAGGTTTTTTAAGACTGTGGCATCCAGTAAGCAACTTTTTCCAGCAATCTAAGCAAAAGCAACCACCTGTATTTTTAAGAAAGTGGGCCATAAATAAGAGTTCCCTATTTGTCAGGATTATCCCTATGATTTAGTTATTTTGTTATTGTCTTGTAACATATTTAATGTTTAAGAATTTAGACAACTCCAGCAAATGAAGGTTAACTGGTCATTACAATAACCATCATCACAGCGATGGAATCCACATATTTTTTTTCTATAGGGTTGAATTTGTTCTATTAGTATGCACATATATTTGGTTGTTGGCTTTTTTTTTTTTTTTTTTTTTTTTTTAATGGAAGAATCTTATTTGGGCATTCATTATTGACACACACAATCAGATTTTAAGTGCAGCTAAGTACACCATCTGGCTTTTCTTTCCCTCTATGCCTCTATAGCCATACGCAGTTGTCTGCTATTCCAAGGAGTGTCTGGCTTCTATTATAGCTGCACCAGTTGCACTACAATCAGCTGAGTAGGCATTTCCCTTATGAACCCTGCTTTTCAGTGTTTAACAACTAATTCGAAACTGCATCAAGCTCAAACATGACACGCACATTTGTAGACCAGATGTGGTTTTGTTTATCCTTTTATTTTTAAATGCCAAAAATGGCAGGGTTTAAAAAGTCCATCCAAATAATATAACATTTATGATCAGCAAAGCAGATCTGCTGCCAATCTGGGGATACAGTCACAGGACATTTGGAAATGGGTCTTACTTAGTCTTTTGGTCATCATTTGTATCATTCTCCCTTAGCTAACCACTAATAGTACACAACATGTACTGCAAACCACATTTAATGGTAGGGCTTAAGCATCTCTATGACAAACTCCTGGCATTCGGCATACGGGGAAATTGTGCTGATTTACCCCACAGCTAGACAGGCAGGATTCTATTAATCCCTGTGTAGAGGTAAAAATAGTCTTTATATTTCTCTCTAAATCTGAAAAACCCAAGGAGAGAGATAGAGAAGACCTCCAGAGAGAAATTCTGAGAAAGAGCTCGAATTCATAAGAGGCCATAAAAAGGAAAGAAAGAGGGAATGAATTAAAAATATTTTCATTTTAGTTTTTCATTTAAATTCATTTTGTCAATTTTTCTGACCGTCTGAACTTAGCATTAGGAAGATCCACTCCAGAAATACCTTATAGCTAATTTAGGGGATCAAAATCAGCACAAGACCAAGATCTACCAAGAATATCCCTACTTTGTCTGAAATTTCTTGAGGCATTTATTTTCCCACATATGCCTATAAGTGCCTGTCCTGGGGCAATGAATGCTTACATTCCACTTAACACTCCACTGCATTCCAGCTACACTCCACCTCTGCTTAAAGTCCTCTTCATGCTCTTGTTGACTAGAGCGCAAAGCCAGAATGCAGGAGTCCTGAGCCCCTGTGCTGAGGGGCACTCCGTCCACACCACCTCCAGTAACTGCACTATGACTCCTCCAGAGTAGCATCACTGTTCTGAAATAGCTTCAGGAGGCTTCTCTGCACATACCCCACTAATTAACATGTTTGAACCATTTCAGACTGCAGGAGACATTGAGCCTGGGCATCTCACTGCCTCAGTGAATGTTCTGATCTCTAATAAGAAATGAGGAAAACACCCCTCCCTGCCTGATTGTTAAAAGAATAGAGAGAGCTGGGATCAGTCCTTTGAAGAAATGGTTACTGTCACCAGGAAAGCAGTCTAGGTTTGTGAACCCTGGTGGAGGAAGGTATTTACCCCTGGCCTGGAATGAAGCTGCAAGTACCAGAGGAGGAAAAGAGTCACCATCTCAGGCATTACTGCCTCCCTGCTGCAGCTTGTTGTGTTCAACACTAACAATAATTCAGGTCGTTATGGGTGGAGTAGGGGTATGGAGGTGTGTGGGTTGTAGACAGAACTCAGGTAAATGGAGATTAGACACTCAGTATCTACAGATCATTATATTATTAAAAAGAAACAAATAAAGCTATACTAATTCAAGCAGCAGTTCTGTTTGTTTGGCTTTTTTTGTTGTTGTTGTTATTTTTTGTTTGTTTGTTTGGTAAGAAAGGTTTCTGTGTAACTATGCTGTGCAATTAGATGTCTTGTGTTTTGATCCAGAAGATAAAAATATAGCATGGCTTCAATATTAGACTAGAGCTATTTTTTCACCCGTTGAAAAGGCTGGTATTGAATGTAAGGCATGCATCTGCCTTGCTACATTTCTCCGTTTGTAGCGCTTGTTGCCCCCAGGAGCCTTTCAGAGCAACTTCCCACTGCTCCTTTTCCAGTGTCCTGCTATTTTTACCTTCATCCCGTGCTGTTTCTTGGCTTCTGTGTGCCCTCCTCCATCTACAGCTAAGGACTGTAGGCTCAAGTGCTGATTTGTTTCCCATGAAGAAGATCCAGTATCCAGTGTAAACTGATAGGCGACGTTATCAATTTCATAACTGAGGCAGTACCTGACTGTAAGATGAAAAATGTTCTGAGAACAATTTTCCTGTAAATCTGTCTTCAGCAAAGGAAAAGATGAAAAGCATGTGATAATCTTAAACAATAATCCCAATGAAGTCATGAAAGCTACTCATTATCATGAGAGTATCTATATAAACAAACCTTCATTGGATGAGAGTATATATTTGAACAAAATCACTTCCTCATCTCATTCCACAGGCATACAGAACCTATCCTTGATCCTGTGACGGCCTCTTCTGAATGTCAACTGTTTAACTGACCAGTTACTTTCCAGCTGGTGTGTTCAGTTCACTCTAAAAACTCTTGCTCTCTCCCTCCACACATGCCTGAGGTGCCAACAGGGTCCTCTTTCACTTTCACATTGGTCATATATTCCTAACATAAAAAATTTTCTGAGACACTAAAGTAGTCCTTGACACCAATCTGAGAACAGATGATGAAAAGCAGCAACCTCATTTACTCATGTTAACGGAGATCAGAAGTAAGCAAGTGGCAGGTACAATACAGACTCCAAAGAACCACTCTCTGTCCTCTGTGCTTTATGCATCTGTATTCTTTAAATCTTACTTATAGATTAACCTTTTTCAACATAATCACTATCGGTTTCTTGAAGGCACAACCATTGTGTGAAATTCAAACAAGTATAAATCCTTCATTTTTATTTTACTGTCATTTTTCCTTGTTTTTTTTTTTCAAAAAGAATGTTACAACATATTTTATAGAACATCACATCAATATGTTATTGCCTAAGATATCATAAAATATGTATTGAAATATACAGTATGTATTAATATAGCAGTTACAGGAGTGCAATTGAGATGTGAACTCTGCACGTCAGAAAGGAAGCTAGCAATAGGCTGTCTCCTTGGTAAACACGCATCCATAGCATGTAGCTGTGTTGTGTAGTCAAAAAATGGTATTGTTGTTATTCTGATGATGACTCTACTCCTTATTTACTCAGCAATTTTGCAGGTACCCAGAGACATAGCTTAGGAGATTTATAGCCCATAGGTTAGGAATAAGGATCTATTTTTTACTAGAAAGATGTGCTTGATGAAGCAGACACTACAGTGGGCTTCAGAAAACATGAATTAATATCCCAGTAAAGAAGCCCTCACTGACTTGACAAGTCAATCACCTCTATGCTTCCCTGGCACAGGAAGAGTGTTTGTCTCACCAAAAGGTGATCCATCAGAGAAAGGGAAGACTTGTTCTGGCTCACAGGTGTCCAACTTTTTGGCTTGCCTGGGCTGCATTGAGTGAAGAGCATATACATAAGTTGCTCTGCAAGTAAACTCCTAATTACTTCCATGGAAACTACAACAGGAAAGAAAGAGCACAATAACACTCCTTGATAGAGCAAATCCTCAGCTACAAAACACTATTTTTCACCATAGCCACCACCATTAGCTACGCATTTTCACCAGCAGTGAACAGCCTGCGTGCCATGGTCATAAAAATTTGTAGCAGCAGAGGTGATTCACTGCCACCACAGCTGAAATGCACCACTTAAAGAGTCACTGTGCTCACACTGTTTGGTCTCCATAAACATTCAACAAGTGTCAGTGAATGTCAATGGGTGCCATTTTTTCTGCACCGAGGAATTCAATGACACACCTTTGCTTCATGCACACTTTCATGTCAGACACCACTTTGTCAGACTGCCCCTCTGCTGCCATCTGTCACACAGCAACAAAACATAATGGAATATTTCTGGGAAGGTTCCACCTCTGCAGCCATACCACCAATATCTGCTTCTGATGTTGTGAGACAACATCATAAGATAGGAGCAGCCCTTTTAAAATAGACAATATAGTTAATATATATAATTAACAAAACATTTCAATTCTTAATATTTTTCTTAAAATGTTAAACAAAAGAGAGGAACAAAACCAAAAGACTAGTGAGATGTTTGACCCTGTTTTTGTGCAACTAACCCATCAGCTAGTCCAATGGCAGTAGCTGAACTCTTAGTGAGGTCTCAAGGGGTTCATCAGAGATTTTTGAGGAAATTTTATTCTTCCTATGCTTCTCCCTTGACAATTGTTCACAAATGTACGTACTGCCAAAAACTGATGACATGAATGAGGTGTGACTGTGTGAAGTGAAAGATATTTATCTCTCTCTGGTAAGAGGAGAGTTATGAAAATTTGGTAAAGTGACATGACCAGATTTTTGAGTTGAAGATCTGATTGCAATTGTATACATTCCGTTTGAGAATTTGTAGGCAACGTATTTATATCAACTGAAAATAGTGTCACAAACATAAATTGATGATTTTTTTGGCAATCATGAAACCTATTCTCAAAATCTTTTATCAAAACAGAAAGCATGGCTGTGTATTCTTCGCTCTTCAGAGCACTGTGTTTAGCCAACGTATCAAAATGCATACAACTACTTGCCATCACTTGAGCCACTGCCTTCCCCATGCCCTGCTCTCAGCCGGCACAGTGCTGGTAGCGCACTGTGGTCACTGCTGAGCCCAGAACTGCAGGCAGAGCTGCTGCTGTACAGTGTGGACATGGGCGGCTGCACTGGCAGCTGGGCCGGGCTGCAGGTGAGCCACACGCTGCAGGTTGGACATGCTTGTTGTGCTTCCTTCCTAACAGCTTTCTCCATACTGAGTCCCATTTTCTTCCTTGTGCACATCCTCAGAGACTAGAATTTATTTCAAAGACAGAGGGAATGTGGGTCAACAAGGGGTAATAACCACAAACTCACTCCCAAGGTGTTTTCTGGTGCCTGCATAATTAACATCAGTTGCTGTTTTAGTGAAACTTCAGGACTTGAGCTGCATCTCCTGCCTGGAGAGTCACAGCATGGCACATAGCTTGTGCTCAGGAAGTTGTAGCACAGTCAGCATCCCTTCTTCAAATCAAGCCCACAGCAAAGCCCAACAGGACTCGGATGGAAGCTGTCACACTGTCCATAACTTCTTAGATCATAGAATCAAATAATGATAGAATGGCCTGGGTTGAAAAGGACCTGAAAGATCATCTAGCTTCAACTCCCCTGCCATGGGCAGGGTCACCAACCACTAGACCAGACTTCCCAGAGCCACATCCAGCCTGGTCTTGAATGCGTCCAGGAATGGGGCATCCACAACATCTCTGGACAGCCTGTTCCAGTGCGTCACCACCCTCTGAGTATTATTAAGATACACAACAGTGATGGAAAAAAATATGAAAAAGAAAAATAAGAAATAATGGGTGACTGACTGAGAAATGACAGCATCTGTAAAGTGGGACTACTTGTGAACTCCATGAGACTGTTGAACTTTTACTTTCATGCGACTTTACAGCTGCATAGTGAAGCCTCCTCAGAGTGTTATTCAGCACTGAATGTATGAAAGAAAAAGAGTTAGGGAAAAAGAGAACATGGGAATCAGGAAAAAAAATGCAAAAAGTAAGAGCAAACTAAAATTGCTGAGATGTAGAAGAATAGTTAAAGGTGTAATTAAAGATGGATGGAGAAATGCCTTATGCTGTCACCTGACTTAATTCTTCCCCTTTCACCATGCTGGTTGTTTTAAATCCCATCACTGGAGCCTAACTGCATTGTTTAGTGTATAAGGAATATCGATGCCTATGACTGTGAATTCTGTCCCTTCAACCAGTGCCTGACTTTTGGCTGTTGCACAACTAAGCACCACATTTTGTCGGGTTGCCAGAGACCCTTCTAATACAGAGAAAAACAGGCGGTACAAACCACACAAGCATTGAAAAATTGTCAGCATCGTTAGAAATGGTAGGACATTTCCTGCAATGAAAAATAAAATCTATATTTATATCCAGGTCGTATAAGTGAGTAGTTTCTGCCATTTTTGACTGACTTTGCAGAGAGAATTTAATTCTGAGCTACGTATATAAAGATTTCCATTGACAAATAAATAAATTTTGAAGTTGTTGCGTGGTGTACTGAGAAAATTTTTAACATTTACTTTGGAAAATCAGGATATGCATTGAACAACAATGTGAAATCTGTCTGAAAAGGGTACGTGTGGGCTTTCAGCCACAATCTGGTAAATGGGCCAGAGTGAGAGCTGATTCCTTCACCAGCTATCAAACACTGTGAGAACTAATTTTCCAAGTCTTTGCAACACACAAAACTATGATAAAAGTACACATTGCTGAGCTGCGGTGACATTTTTTTCCTTGAGAATTGCATTTCTTATTCATGTCCGTCTTTCTACAATAAGTAACTAAGAAAAAAAGTGTGTGGCCATAACAATATGTCTCAGAGAATGGAATTGTTTGTTCTCAATGTGAAAACACAGTTTTCTTTTGAATTAGCTTTAGCAAAAAGGCAGCAATGAGACTACTTTGCACTGTGAAAAATCCCTTACCCTTGTTTATGTCCTTTTGAAAATCCTTTATACTTCAATTCTCTGGATGGCTGAAAACTATTTTAGACACATAGGTTAACGATTTAGGCAAAGAAAATATTACCATCATGTACTCACTTTAAAATCTCTCTCTAACAGCTGCAATACTGCACTTTCCCACCAATTTTTTGGATTAGGCTGCAAAATTGTTATTGTTCAAATACACAAAGAAGAGCATAAATGATCTCAAGGAAAACAGAATTCTCTCTATGGCAGAGACCTCTATGAGAGACTGTTATGTACTCCCTCAAATAAGATGAACCATTTGGGCCTATTCAGTCGTACCACCTTTATTTCATAATTGCTGGAGCAATGCAGTAGACTAGAACTGAAGAATAATCAAGCTGATAATGAAACGAAACAACTTCTGGAGAGGTAACAAAGTCTAAAATAACTCCTAATGCTCCACAGTATCCTACATAAGAAGTGTCCTACCACACTTTCGCTTTTGAGGAGCGATAATGGCTGCTGTTCGGTCACTGGAAATTGTGTCACTGTCTCCAGATTTCAGCACTCTTCTCCTAGACAGATAAATAGATATAAAAATTCATAAACGGGCCCACCGACCAGTGTCCTTTTAAGAACATGAAAATTCAGTAACTAATCTTGATTACAGCTGTGTGTATAAAACAAATAGGACCAAGATCTTGATGTCCCAGGTTCTAAAACCATAGCTAACAAGCCTCCATAACTGACTATGGATCCTCATATCTAATTCCCCCCAAAAATGATGTTTTATTTTTCAGTTTAATTTCATTCAGGTGAGCACAAGCATGTTTTTTAGCAACACCATCCTGGATTTCATCCTGTTGGTTTCAAATATGTGCAGAGGTTTTCAGCTGTGATCACATGGGCACTGTAGCAGATAAGCACTGAGAACAAGAGAAAATTCACGTTGGATATATAGAAGACAACCAAAGCAAGCAGCTGTTAGATTTGTTGATATAACTCTTTGACAGTGATTCAAAGGGTGCCGTACTTCCAGCCCAGCCACTCGGGGGGCAGGTCTGCACACTCTGCCCTGCGTGCCCAATTAGAGAAAGCTCATTTATCAAATGAATTGCTCTCCCACAGTATACACAAGAGCTGAGACGAAGGCAATGAAATATTCACAGAAATGCAGACAACTCCTGAAAAGTCTTTTTTTTTTTTTTTTTTTTTTTAAATCCTACAGTCCCATTTTGAAAAGGAGCTGGAAATGTAAACCATGCTATTGTGTGACTCTTTCGCAAATTAGCTCTCTGGGAATCCAAAATAGAACAGATTTATGCTAACAACAGGCTGAGAGAGATTACTTGCAAACAACAAAGGCAGCCTGGCCAGCAGTTTAGGCCTTCTCTTGTTAAGAAAATTTTCCCATCTGTAACTAAATCAATTAGTTATACCAGTGCAAACCCCTGATAGAGACATGCTGCACCAGCATGAATTGGGGCTTAAAGCCATTTAGGTTAATTCAATAAATCCTTGTCAGCATTGCTTTGAAGCAAAGGATACCACAGAAGCAAGAGTTTATCTGGGGTAAAGGGACTGACTGACATGTAGGTAGGTATCAAGCTGTCATTCTCCTGGCCGTGAGCATGTGCAGCTGGGAGAATTCACGTGGTAGGTCTGATGTGGATCCCATCTCAGGCCTGCGTAATGAAGAATGACGCTCTTTCCCTTGCAGCCCTTTCTATTCAATAACTGATCTTAAACTAATTTTCAAACACTTTAATCTCAAGATGTAACATGACAATTATAAATGCTGACCCTTAACGTACCCTCCCTTCTGTAATAACGCCAGGCTGCCATCTTTCTCTCCATCTCTGCCTTCCCAGCCCTCCCTTTTCCATGAGGCAGCCCAGCCAGCTCAGCCACTTTCTTTCTTGTTAGCAAAAGCACTGATGTTTGGGGGAAGACGAAACTCAGTCCCCACAGTGGCTACACGAGGTGGGTCCTTCCTCACTAACATCTTGCTCATTCAGAGATGTGCTCTGGGGAGGCTATCACTGGAGTCACAAGATCGAGCAGCTACAACAGTGGAGTGCTGCCATTCCCCTCACTGATGCTGACATGGTCACTAGCCACGGCTCAGAGAAAGACAGCAGGATGTCAGAGGCAGTGTAAGAGGTCTCATCTTCTCTGTGTAAGCTCTTCCGTGCTGCCTTGCTGGCTGTGTAAGAGCAATCGTTTAAAATGACTGCTTTTCCAGAGTCCCTAAGTAACTGCTGTTCTAGGGAAAAACAAATAATAATTTAAAGAAATGCACAGAACGCAGAAAATTACTGTGTTGTTATTTACTGATGTCACCTATAGCCACCCCTATATTAAACAATTCAGTTGGTTCTCACAGAAGTAGTTCTTGTTCTCTGGGCTGTATAAAACAGTGTCCGTTGGAAAATTTATGTATTTGAAAGCAAAAACCTCTTCTGAAGTCTGAATTTCAACACAAAAAACTCTTGTCAGATACTTGTTATACATCAGTCCTCTGTGTGCTGTCTCCATCAGATGCTTTCTACTGCCCGGGGATGTAGGGTTGGGATCCTCCTGAGACACAGTTTGTGTCTATGTGCCATCATAGACACCATATCAAATACTTTTTCATAACAAATCAATCTGCAGTCTGACATTAATAGATTTCTGTTCCACAAGGCAAATGGTTCTGGATCAGAGCTCCCCAGTTTGCAAAGCCAATTCAGGTTCGCAGGGCAAAATATACCTGTGTTAAATAAATTCTGCTTTGGATCTACTTGTTAGAGTAATGTTTTCCAACAGTTTAAATAGCTTTTTCCCTCCCTTGTTTGCATCTATTTTCTCTCCTCTGCCTCCCTATATTTGCAGGAATGATGTCCTTTGTAAGACTTCATTTTGCAAAACAAAACTACCCAGGAAACTGTTGTGTCCTGTAGCTACATAAGCTGTATGTGGCCCCTAATCTGCCTCATAGTCCACTCATGCATCTCCTTCATGTCGCATCATTTTTTTCTTGCACATCTGCCCACACTGTTCTCCCCATGATACAGCCCCCACACATGCACTGCTACTTCACAATGACTTCTGGAATTACTGCACCTGGAACAGCTTCCAACTTATTTTTTCGCGCTGTCTAATTTACAGGGTGATCCCATTGCACTGGCACAGGCGAGGAGGCAGCAATCTGTGGCACGGGAAGAAGAGCAAGTGCCCTGTGAGGTGTGGGAAGAAAGGCACAGAAGTGACTTTACTGCCAAACAAAACACAGAAGGAATTTAATTTTCATACTCACCTGTGATCAGAGAGCAGCCTCAAGTCTTTTCCTTCTCTTCAGCTGTTTCTAAGACACAGGTTGCTAGTTCTTGGCAGAAATTCTTGCTGGTCTGAGACTGTGTGACCTTGAACTTTGTGCTATTAAATTTCATCCTTTTTTTTTTTTCTTCTGCCCTCAGTGATCCAGCTGGTCCTGCGTGATATTTTGATCCTCCTCTGCAAAGGCAGTGCCACTCAGCTTTGTGTCACTACTGTAATTTATCAGTTCACTTCCACTCATGATCCTCAGGTTAGAAGTAAAAATACTAAATAAGTTTCTGTCTATCGCACTCCTGTTCCACATTCACCAGGGCCTCCAAGGTCATGCCCACTTCAGTCAACTTCTGCCCACCTTATGCAACTCATCATGTCATATCAACTCATATGAACCATCCACCTCATCCTCTCATTTAACTGGATATTAATCAGTGAGAATACAGGAAAAAAAAATGGGTAGTCAGCAGCTGATAAAATGATCCCAATAATGCACCTTTTTTTTTTTTTTAACAATTTTTAATGTAAAATACAATTAAGAATGAAGAAATAAATATAAATATTTATATCTTTATTAAAAGATTAAATGCAGTGTCAGCCAAGGCAGATTGCACCTGGTTCATTTGACGCCACTCTTGAGTCAAGGAATATTTTTTTCAGCAAAAATAAATACAATTAATATCATCTGCCTGGACTTCAGAAAAGGTCTTTATACTGTGTCATACAGCCAGTAAATACTTGTTAGCATTTGCCATGTAGGCAGGGAGAGGGAGGAGGGAGTTAGCATAACTTCATACCAGTTAAAAATAACCGCAGAGACTAAGACTGCTTGGTTGAGTGATGCCATTTACCACAGCTTTAAATTACTGTGGAATTGTTTAAGCATTAGTTATCTGACTGCCATGAATCCCATGATGGATCTCTTAAGTCAGAGTTAAGTAATGGTTTACCGTAGCTTGGTTAATGGTTATACAAACTGTTCATGTTTGATTGTTGTGTTTTTTTTTTTCCATTGCTGTAATTGTATAATAATTAACTCCTCTAATTCTCTTTTTTAAAATTAGTTTTTAAAATCTACATATTTTGCAATTTTAGGATTAGCAATATTTTTTTTTTCTGGGAAAAACAGTTATATTACAGAGCATTCCACCACGTCAATCAATTAGTGGTTTCTGCAGGGTTTATATTCTCAATTTTTCAATCCAGAATAATGGGCACTTAAACTTTCCACTAGTAGAAAGTACAACAGAACAGAGAGACAGCACTTGATTGATTGGAATTGCCAAGCAGCAATGAACATTTAATGCAATATAGCAGTGAACGCTAACTTAAAAGAGAGGAACATAACTCCTTGAAAGAAAATCATATTTACTGAGACATTAAGCATAAAAAAAGATTATGTGACACAACTGGAAATATTGATAAATGCAAAAATAAACAAACACTTCAGTGTAGAAGGTAAAGTATTATCCAATTCCCTTTAGTATTTTGGTAACAATTTCTACTGTCAAGCACATACTGCACATTCCGGACGTTCAGTCACATTACATGTACCTCACTCTGCACTTTCATCTATCTTCATAGGAGGAACATGATAGTTTCTTGAACCATATGACTTCAGAGACAGACTGGTGGTCTCTTGGTGGAATAAACAAGCTAAAATCACAAACTAATACAGAGCAATGCTCTACTGTAGGAATTTACGCATAAATTCCAAGTTTGCCCCTTGGAAATAAAAGGGGCAAAAAAGGCCCTATCCAGTATGCTGAACATACATCCTTACGTGGTCCTACGAAAAACACAAGAAAATATAGTCAAAATAGGAAGGCTTTCATGCCCTACAGTTTGGTTTCTTCTATTTCTATAATTTCTACTCAGGGTAAAAATTCTGTTCATGCTGTAATTCTGGGAAATTGTCATCCAGAGTTTAAGTAAAGTTCTGGACAGCCATGGCAAAGAAAATGACAACACACACAGAAGGGATGACTAGTATCATTGAGTGAGAGGGAGAAGACTGGGAGAGTTCATCTTCTTCAGCCTACCAAAGAGAGAGCTTTATTTGGTGGTAAAGCAATGGCATACACTAAAAAAAGCACAT
This sequence comes from Gallus gallus, assembly GCF_016699485.2. Lineage (NCBI taxonomy): Eukaryota > Metazoa > Chordata > Aves > Galliformes > Phasianidae > Gallus > Gallus gallus. Next base: position 73,658,282 of record NC_052535.1, on the reverse strand, counting down.
GGAATTCTTAATTAAAACTATAAATGAAGCTTTAAACACATGCATTCACACATATTTGCACCAGTCCATCAAGAAAGAGTTAAAGACTTTATGCAGTCTCTTTTATTCTGTGAAGAGCAGTTTCACCTGCTGTTAGTAGGAGTCAAATTTACTATCATGGGGAAGCATAAAGAGGAATTTGTGAACAGAGGACGATATTCATATTCATTTGGGGATTTTTAGTGCAAAGTTCAGGCAAAAATTAGGAATAAATGCAAATTTCACCTGGTGTGCGTTTATCCAGGGGTGAAATTTCATGCAGAAGCCCTCTCCTCTTCTGCCCACTGAAAAAAATACATGAAGTTTAGGCTGGCAGGTCTAACGTGCTTCTCCAGCTCAAGGGTTTGAGCAATTACTTGACTTTTTAATAACAGGCTGCCTCGGATGTGCCATCGTAGCACATGATGCTCAGCCGCACAGGCTCAGGAGCAGCACCATGAGCCTCATCTCCCAGGCTGCATGGCAGGGTGCCATGCACACCTCTGCTAGGCAGCTCCAACCAGCAAGCCACTTCCTTAAGGCTATGAGCTTGAACAATAGAGTTGAGCAAGAAAGTATCTCAAATTTCTGTTACGTCAGGACCTGCGAGCCCCAATTCTGGCAGGTGTGTTGAGGAAATGGCAGTAGTTGCACTTTTGAAATACTGCAGATAAGATAGGGTGCAGCTCACTGAAACAGAGTGAGATGACCATCAGTTCAACAGCAGCAGACCCCTTCTTCTGTCTCAGTGCACCTGGCTTTGTGCTCCCACACCATTTACTATCAGAGCCTGTCTGAACTGACTCAGCTCACTGGCTCAAAAGGAAACAAAGTCAGCAAAATGCAGGTAGCTGCCTGCTTAGTTAGTGGATAAATCAGCCCACAATAATGGCCAAAAGCCGTCCGAACTAGTGCAAGGAAGAGGGCAAGACAAATATAGACGGGTGCATGAAAAGAAAATGGAGATATGAGGGAGGACGGGGGATAGCTCCTTTGCAGCACCAAGCTGTAAGGCTCTATTTGTAAGCATCATTGTAAGCTAAAAGCATGCTACTAATTTACTTTAAACTACTCATTTCAGCATTGAAAAAGATGCCTGGTTCTCTGAAAATCTAGCTCAATATTACATGGAATTCAAACAAGCTTTTGGACACTGGTTGAACTTTCAGGATTATTTCAAAAGAGCCTATAAAGTCTGCATGTGTCAAGAGCACTGGACATCAAACTCAGCAGATTTGAAAGCTGGACAGCTGCAGTACAGTTCATTGCCATACACTACCAAGGGAGAAACAAACTCTATTTTTAGTTCACCTTGTGCAAGCAGTGAAGTCATTACAAAGATGAAAGAATTGGTTTTTACTAAAAATAGTATGTAAATGAGGCCATAGTTTCTACAAGCTTATCTTTTCCCTTCACACTCATTGCCATGGTCAGTAACAAATATTTTTCCTGAAAATAGACATGGCACAGACATAAATGTCATTTATTTTCTCTGCTTTTGCAAGAAGAAAGAAAAAAAAAAAAAGCGAAACTTAAAATATAAATTACATACAAAAAAAATATTAAATGATAGATAAAACATCTGCAGCTACAGATAGTCTCTTATTTGGCAGAACAAGGTCAAAATAAACATTCTGAAGGCAAAAATATCCTTCAGCCATGACAAGGAATTCCCTGGCCTCCAGTGTTTTGTTTCAAAATACTCATGACAAATGTCTACATGGTATCTTATGCACTTTCTGCTCCCCTTTTGCCTGAGGAAGAGTCGCCAGCAAAATGGAGTTTTGAAACCTCAGCACTTTTTTGTCAATCTTTTAAAAATGATTGAGAAAATAAAACATATTTTTAGAGGAAATTAGTGTCAGGATGGAGAATAATTGTATTTAACTTCATCTTGATTATACAAATTAGAATGGTCTTGTTACAAACATCTACTAATAAAACTGGGTTTGGCATAGAAATATTGACATATGCTTGTCTATAGTTCTGCTAGTGGCACCATTATAATAAGAGGCTAGGACACAATGCAAAAATGAAAAAGAGCATTCAGCATAGAGAAATTCTGTTGTGTTGGTTGGCTGCTGAATAGCTGCTTCAGAGATTGACAGAACAAGATGGGGCTTTTAAATGGGACAAAGACTTAATTCAATAGAGAAGGAATATAATACAAAAAAAAAAAAAGGAGTTCTATTCATTTTCATGCAAGTAATTAAGTGGGTGAAAAAATATTCTTTTTTTTTTTCCTTTAATTTGCAGTTTTACACAGAAATTTTGATTTTGCAGTTTATGTCATTTACTACTATAATCTGCTTTCTCTTCGAGATTCAGAATTTTGCCCATCTCATTTAGAGAGCAAACAAACTGACTGAAAGGGTACTCTATTTTTTTTGCCCTATAGCTTTATCTATTCTCCTCCATTATTCTTTCTGTACTCTGTTGAGTCAAGAAATGAGTCATGGTTGTGTCATATGGCTCAGCTATTTCTGAGGACATCTCATCTCCAGAAGGAAACACAAACTGCCCTTGACATTCATGAGCTAAAGTGAATAGCAAAATACGGAGAAGCCCTTTATCCCACCAATGTTTCACTGAGAACACTTCCCAAAAAATCTGTGTATATCTAAACTGAATTACTTAATTTTTCTCCAGGGTTCTCTATTTCTCTTGGGACTTCTTTTAAATTTGTGTTCAGATATCTTGGACTATTTCTTCCAGCAGTTTGACCATTCTCATTCTCTGAATTCTGACTTTAATTATTTATAGCAGATTATAAATGCTAATGAAGTCATTGAATTTTACCCTGATGGCAACAGGACAGGAGTCAGACCTTCAGTGAAGCAAACCACTCTAAATTCACTTCCTTCAATTGTCACCAGTGCTGATACATATAATGCTGAACTAGATTAGAAGAGGGATTGAAATAAGTAGGAGGAAAAAATATATAGGATATTATTCTAGGACATTTTCAGCGAAAGCATCCAGAAAGAAATGGATATTGCCACTGGAATAAATGCAGCACATAGTCCCTCGTAAGATTTCAGGTCTTTGTGTGACAGATCTACAGGATCAAATATAGGACCTTAGTGATTTTCCAGGTATAAACTTATGTCCTTCACACTTACATCCAAGCTTACTTCATTATCAAAAAAGATAAAGCAGCTGCAATGGAAACAGGATTAACCATGAAAGTCATTAGATTTTAAATTACTGAAGTAAATAAATATCCCACACTGTCACCCAGAATATCTGACTTTCTTTAAAAACCATTAACACAGAAAACTTATCAGCAATTTTAATACTTTCTTTCATCAGGCCTATAGTAAGTAACTAAGTGCAAAACACTATGCCTACATCTCTGATTCAGACTCTCACATATACACATGCACAAGTGCCACCATGTCACGGCATTCAGTCGGAGGAGAAGACTGGGAACCTGTTCCAGGGGAGCAAGGAGGAACATCAGATTGTCCCTCCGCCTGACAAAGCAGCAGTCACTGATCATCCTCATAGTGGTACACTGGAAGAAGAACTTCTCAAGAGTAGCCCTGCTGAGAAGGACTTAGTGGTCCTGTTAGATGAAAAACTTAACATGAGCCAGCAGTGCGTGCTTGCAGCCCAGGAAGCCAATGGTATTCTGGGTTCCATCAGAAGAGGGTTGCCCAGCAGGGCAAGGAATATGATTGTGCCCCTCTATTCTGCCCTCATGAGGCCCTATCTGCAGTACTGTGTCCAAGTCTAGGGCCCCCAATACAGGAAAGATGTGAAGCTTTGGAGAGAGTCCAGAGGAGGGCAACATATATGATCCAAGGGCTGGAGCACCCCTCCACAAGGACTCACACCCAATACACAACCACTCCCAAAACACACAACATAACCTGCTACATCAGAGATGATCATTTTTTCATTGTCCAAGAGGCAATCTCATGTCCTGGTATACAAGTTAAGAGGTGTGAGAAGACATGAGTGAGAGAGTCCAGCATCTTCCCACATGTCCAGACAGCACATGCAGGTACACTCTGGTCTCTGATTTCAGACAAGTCAGTCTTTTTCTGCATGGGTGTTCCCTGAGCTCAGGAGCATAACATTCATTCTTTCACAGCCACTCCTACATTAGTCAAATGTTACTATATTTCCACTTATATTTCTGTCCCCTGTGGACTTCCAGTTCCCTGTAAGCATATGAAAACATTAAGAATAATAAAGCTTAGTTCTTATATATCATTTTCCATGTTTAAGCATAGAAACTAATGATGCTCTAAGTCCCTACAACAGTGCTTTTCAGAGAGTAGTAAGGCGAGAACACCTTATTGGAGAACCAAGAAGGTGTGAAATGACATTTGGTTAAGAGACTGTATTGTAGATTAAGGAGACATAAAATGCTGGTTTCTAGCTAAAAGCAGAACTTAAACCAAAATACCAAGGTTTGGGGAAGAAAACAGCTCTAGTTTGATATGAATAAGTATAACAATAAAATCTATCTACTGGGTACTTACAGTTAACCCACTAGTTGGAGTATGGCACAATATACACAAAAGACCCAAGACTTAAACTGTGAACTTTGTTAAGAAATGAGTTTGCACATTTTCTACGCAACCTATCCAGTCACTTCCTGGTATTCCATGTACCTGCAAACTGCGTAACTGGACTTTTAAGCTGTCCTTTGTCTCAGGGTTGCCTCTAGCCACCATTTCCAGGTCTACCTTCTTCAGTGCTTTCTTAAATGCAACATCACCTTTCTTTCTTCTTCATTGAAAACAAATAAATAGAAGACAGTCTCTTCCAAAACACAGCTCCTAAAACATTTAACATAATCCTTTCACAGACCTCCACTCTCAAGGGCAGTTTCACTAGTAGTCTCACTGCTTAGAGCACATAGGCAGGGCTTACTACCTGCTCTTTATTTATTTCACACAGACCAAGAGTTTTATAAAACACATGAAACATCTCCATCTCCATCCCCTCCACGTTGTCCCAGAGATCTTGGTGACATTTTAATTTCCAGGTCCCTCCTAAACAACTGCATTACCCAGCTGAGAGGAAGTCCTTGAAATGATGTTTTTTTAATCTCACTTTCTCCAATGGTCCTGTTTTGTTGGCAGTCTTTAACTCCAATGCAAAGTCCCTTACTGTGTGACTTCTTGCTTGTCAATCTTTCTTTACTTAGCCCTGCAATTGTACATTTCTTGGTCTTTTTGTTTTCTTCCAAGGGTTTTCTAATCCTTAAAACTCCAGGTTTACATCCACAGGCAAGATAGAGAAAGTTTATTTTCCTGTGATGAAGACACTGCATGAATTTGATTGGAGAAGAGCTAACTGTTTTTAATGAGCCTCTAATTCAGACCCAGTATTCTGCCTCCTGAGCCAAAGGAGTAGGTAGACGGAGTATCTTAAACAATGGCATTAACATACAGTGAGACCACGGACCTGAATAGAATTCCTAAATGGTGCATAGACAAATTCCCAATCGAACATAGCATTATTAATCTGAATGGTCATTCAGAAATGTGAACTGTTCTGCAGTCCTAGGCCACCAATTGTTTTCTCTCACTCAATTTTTGTTCATTGACAACAATGATGATTAATGATAGCCTGGCCAGTAGTGTATTTACACTCCAGAAAACAAAGTGCTACAACATTAAGCAAAGCAGAACAAAACAAAAACATGGACATATGGGTTGTTAAAATGGTATTTTATTCAACAATTCTGAAACTTTAACAAGAAGTGCATCCTCTGATTGTAATGGATAGTCAGATGGTTGAAACAATTAATCTGGGTTTCCTGTATAAAAATGAAAGAGCTTGGTGCAGCAGAAATCATTAGGATTTAAAATAAGTAGAACCCTCTCTGTTCCAGAATTCAAAGGATGAAGGAGTTTATCAATCTGCAAAAATAGCATGGCTTGTTAATACCTCTAAAGACAGTCATGAGCCCTCCCACTACCTTCTAAGCAAAAACATGCATTTTCCATTTAGTTTGAGACAAAGTTTCATGAGTTTCTGTTTTTCTGGTAACTTAAGATAACTCTTCTGGAACTCAATTTAATTTTGACATCCTATTCATCTTCCTGCTTATTTCCCATCACTGACCCCGATCTTATTAAAAAAACTCTGAGAATGTCAGCAACTGCAGTGTTTCTTTTTTATTTTTGACAAGTTACTCCAGAATGTGTCTAATGCTTTAAAATTGTCATTGATTGAAAACAGCAATTCTAAATGAGCGATTGAAAACTAATTTCCCTCTATTTTTTATTTCTGTTTCTCCCCAGCACTCCTGGGCTGATATCAAGTTGGACAGACCAATGGCCATTAAGAACACATCTTTTATCCTAATGCTCGATTCGGCTTCACTGGAGGTTACTTTTACAACACACTGGGGCAACTGGGACAACTGGAAAGACTGAGCATTGCTCTTGTTCTACTGAATAAGGGCATCATACACAAACATACGACTGCACTTTGTGTGTGTCTGCATGTCTTGCATATAACATATGATATCAAGGCTAGTGAGGAGCGTCATGGCAGGGGCAGATGGCTAGAGGTATCTTAGACAGTGCTATTTCCTGTAGTAAAGTCTTCCACATTCTACTGATCTGCACTTTGAACTGGTCCTGTACACACTCCTGTTAGTAATTATGGATGTTTTCTTTTTTTCCGTAGATCAATCAGGCCTACTTTCTGAACACGTGTAAAATTTGGCATCTACCCCATGAGCTTCCTGTGACAATTAAGTGTGGGGTTTAACTATTCATAGCACACTGAAATTCCTCTTCTCTTTGAGTTTGAGACATCTGAGTTAGATTTGATGTCATTCTGATATTGTGAGACTCAGTGAACAATAATTTTCTGTTTCTTCTTTCTGCTCATGTTTTCATCATATTCATTACATTTGTCTCTCAGTTTTGTTTTTCCAAGCTGAAGTGCTCCTCTGCAGTCATTTTTCCTACATAAACTGGTACTATGATCATCTTTCCAACCTTTTTCAGTGCTCCAAAGTACTTTTCAAAACCAAAGAGATAGAACTGCATATATTGAAGTTCTGGTCACAATAGGTTTAAATAATGATATAATGAAGTTTGCCGCTGCTATTTTCTTCATAGTGTTTCCTACCATTCATCTTATTTGCTTGACCAGTACAGAGCTTTGAGCAAACATTATGAATATAGTATGTAGATTTCTTTTCCAAACACATGTCAAACTGTATTTATCAACTTCAAATATATCTGCCTCTTTATTGCTCAGTAGCTTGGCTTTGCAGAATCCTTTGGCAACAGCCTGCAGTTGTTTTGGGCTTCTTTGAACTGAACAGCTTATTATCTTCAGCAAATTCAAGAAAATGTTCTAGATCTTTTGTGCATCTCCAGTGCTTCATAAACCCTAGGAATTTTCCCATTTTTTCCAGATTCCCTGGTGAATTCCCCTTGTTTCTTATTTTTCTTTGTTTCTTAGTCTCGGGAAGGACATATGAAAGTCCTGTCCATGTAAGGATGGTATTAGGAACGTCAACGCCCATCTGGAGTCAATGATTACAATGGACATGAGGAGCAAAAAGAAGAGCTCCTGTTGCAGTTAAAGAAGGAAAAAAAAAGAGTTCATGTTTGTAGTTAAAATAGTAAAAGGTTAAATCATAAAAAATGACATTTTCTTTTTTGAAATATTCGCTTTTAATTTTCATTTTCTGAAATTCTTTGGATTCTATTGTTCAAGCCAGGTTTCTTAATATAGGTACATCACAGACACTGCCAGACTAGATTACTGATACCAAATTTTGAACCTGATCATTCAGTAGTAAAGAGATGCTCTTCTCCTCTGGGACTCCAGGCTGTCTTCTCCATTAAGCAATCATTCATTACACCAAAAAAACTTAACCATCGCATCATATTGTGTCTGTGACATTTTAATTTACATTCTAATTTACAATTCAAGTATCCTATTTTAATAGACTTGTTGATCTTACTGTGTATCACCATGAGGCACTGGAACCAATCTGAGCGGATGGCTGACAGCAACAGACAACTGTCATCTTCATACATAGCTATAGAATTACCACCTGCATAAAACCCATAGTATCTGCTGATACGTTCATATCATTAATAAAATTTAATACTCAGAACACTGTTACATGTTGCACCAATACTTCCCTTCCATGAAATGCTTTACCTTCCCAGAGTTTGTCCTTTAGTACTATACGTTCTGGCTGATCATCTTTCTTCCAGCAAGTCTGTGATATGACAACTCGTTTATACCCAAATACACCTATCTGACCTATTTTCCTAACATATTTTTTAGACTTCTAGAATTTCTAAAGCAGTACCAGTACTTAATCCAGTTGCCACTTTTCTGAGTTCTGTTTAAAAAGGAACTAATATGCTCACTCTGACATACTTGAAGTTGTGTCAGGTTCTAATCTCTTCTATCTTTCAGAATACAGCATCCCTATGATTTCAGCTGGAGGGATATATCATCCTGAAACTTACGTTCAACAGATTTCAGCATTCTTTTAATCTTTATTTTAAAAACTCTCCTGTAATGTTCTTTTTTTTTTTTTTCTGTTTCAATTTTTCTTTTTTAATAAAGTCATTATTGCTTCTAAAATTCCAGTTATTTGGTAGATATATGCAGAATGACAGTATCACTTACCAAAGGTGAGCCCATATGCTGTTGTGGTTCCCAATTAGAAAATAAGCACCAGCTGACTTGGAAACACAGCTGCAGAGGAGTAGCCACGTACTCTCTGCTCTCCTTCTTGCAAAGAGTCGTATGCTCCAAAAGGGGGCTGTGGAAAAGAGAAATTCAAAATGATGGAGACAGAGAAAACAACAACAGAAAACAAACAGGCTATATTTACTGGTAAACTTCAAACAAATTCCTTGTAGCTTTTAAATAGTCAAAACCTTTCAAACTGAGTCTTCTCTTAGATATTTGACTTTTTTGGGAGGGAAAGTCTTTCATCTGAAATGATGGGAGAAATGTGAGCTGTAATATTACAGCTTTCTGGTGTTTTGCCTCACTGAAACCCAACTGAAAAAAAGACATGAGTTTATATAATTCCTGAACTTCAATAAAGGTTTGATTCTATTTTACTTCTTACAGTGTGCAAGAAATGCTTTTGTCTGGACTGTTTTTCTATTCCAGATATCCACTTTTGAACAGAATATTTCAGATCTGCATGAATTCCTCCATTCTCTTCATAATTTGTACAGACTTTTCTCATGGTATTAGGCAACAAATGCAAAAGCATCAGATAGAAGATCTTATTAGGAGCTAAACTTTAATCATTTGTAAATAGTTAACTGCAGAGCTGTGTGTGTTATTTTGACAGATGCATGCACTATGTCTCAAAGCCACTCTTACTTTAAAATTAGCAACATAAATCCATTTATCTGCATACTTCTCACATTATTTAAATCTTAATACAATACTCAGATGCATTCTGTGAAGTTGGTCCACGCTGCAGGTAAGGTTTATTACTACAGACACAGACATAGCCTATCTATCTTCCAGCCAGGGAAGCTTCAGTGGAAAATACATGTTCAGGGGTTCAAGAAAACAGAATCTGAGGATGTATTTTGGCAGTAAGCTGGCATTGACACAGCTAGACTGCAGCCGACTGCTAGACAGACTCATCTTAGTGTCAGTGCAGATAAGCACTAAGAAATGAATGGGGAAAAAAAAGAGGAGTAAGAAATATTAGCTTGTGTGGCAGTGCTTAATCTATTTTTTCCTTTTCTTGTCTTTTATTATTTTTTTCATTGGAAAGGCATTGATTTTCAGAAGGAGCCAAGGACTGGCTGGCAGTCCACTAATGATATCTTTCAACAAGCACTGACAGAAATGACTCGTGTGGACCACTGGCTAAATAATGTGCTAATGGCTTGCTCACTGAATCAGGAATCAGCCCAAGGCCCAGTTCTTCATCTTTAGCCAATGCTTCCCATTCTTCACGTCTGTATCATCTCCAAAGCTCATAGAGGCATCTTTTCCAGCTCTTTTCTTTCCTCATTTTCCTATTGGAATGAAAGAATCAGCCCTTTCATTTTGGGTAGAAGGTTCCTGTGTCCTTGGAGCAACACACTGCACCAGAAGCTTCCTCTGTAATGCCACAAGATACTGAAAGAAAACTATTCTGAAAGACAAATGCACCACTAGATAGGAGAAAGAAGGGGCTGTGAGGAGACATTACCTGAAATAAATTATGTTGTATCAAGGAGCATTAAGGGGAGAAGGAGAAAAAGGAACAAGATGCCTCCTCAGCTATCATGTATGAGCCACTCCAAGGATTCAGTGCTTGGACATTTAAACATTTTGGACATTAAACATGTTAAGAGATTGGTCCTCTGAATGGTTGTTTGGTTTTGTTTTTTTTTTAATCTTTTTTTTTTTTTTTTTTTTTTTTTTAGGCTAAGCCTTGTGTTATTGCAACCAGAAGAGTTCTATCAAACGAAGACAGCTGAGAGCACACTTAGGACAGAATAGGAATACCAGCGAGCTCAAAGGAAATAATACACTTGAATATTTCTTTCATATATATATATTCACATGTGGCCAAATAGAATGATATTTTACACAGATAAATTCTTTCTTCAGCCAATGCCTTAATAAACCTGAGCCACGTGACTCTTGTATTTCTTCCCAAGCTTGTTATATACCATACTGTCAGTTGAAATGTTAACATCAAGGACTTTAAAGGTGGATGGATGGCCAAGGCAGGGACCTCTCTAAGAATTAGTGACCTTTCCTTCAAACCCTCTCTTTTCCAGTATGACCTAGAGCACAAATAAGAGCATAACTCTGCTTTGTGCAAGAAAATTTTGAGAATCAGATCAAAAGCAAGAGTTACACCATTTGGAAGCTGCTCTATAGCCAGTGGCTATATAACCAGATACAAGGCTAAAATCTATGGATGGGAAAGCGTAACGGTCAACAGAAAAATTCCTTAAAGGTCAGCTGAAATGCTGTGATGTGAAGTGGACTTGTGACAGAAGATACTTGCTCTAATTTATCCCTAAATGTTCTATTCTAAGCCCATGAGGTCTCCTAGGTCATGAGTCGTGGCTTCTCCTTTGGCAGGAGGGAGGAGAAAAGATAAAAGTAATGCCTGAAATACATTAAAGGAACTATTAAAAACATGTTTATGAACTATCATAAATAATTATTATTCTGAGTGTTGGGAGTAAACACCTAAAAAAGGACACTAAGCCTGCCATTATAGGACATACTTCTCCTCTGAAGCTTTACCATTGGACTCCTGCCTAGCACCATGACATTACTCAATTATTTACACCAGAGTGAGAGTGCAACTTTATACTTTAAAATCATCCTCCCTACAGGGACTATTTCTTTTCTGTTACCTCCATAATAAAGCAGATTGGTATGTCCATTTGTGTATGTATCATGGGTGATCTGTTTATCAAGAAATGAAAGCACATTTCCTTCCAATTCCTGTTTTCCCTGTGATTGATATTAATTAGGTTTTCTGCAAAGCATGGCTTATCTTGAACTGAACCCAAAGCGAATGAATATGTTTCTGTGCAGTAAGATTTTCTTTTCTTGAAATGAAGAATGGGATGAAGATGCTTATCTGAGATCAAACAGGCTTCAGGTAGAGTTTACATCAGCAGTACTTTGAAATTCATTGTCACAGTATAGTTGGTATCAATAAGGAATGAGAATGGTATACCTTGTATTGTGACTGCATTTATTAACTTCTTTCCAGCAGCAAAAAAGGAGAGCTGCAGCGTACCTCCAGTTGCAGTCTTTTTTTCCTAAGATGAAAGAGGCAAGTATAGTTCATAATGAAAATTAATAGAATCCCCAGGAAGAGCTAAAACAGCCACTGTCAAAAATAAAAGCTTACCAATTTCCTCTGAGGTCTAATGTCAGCACACCAAGTTGGACATAAGTTTGCAGGGCGAGGCCTGATGGCTTTCTCCAGCCACTCACCATGCCCATGTGCCACTGTGCAGTGCCACACGGGGATGTATGGCCACCTGGAGCTCAGCATCCCCCTGTGTTCAGCACGCAGCCTTGCCCACTGCCAGACTGCTGCAATCTGCAGAGCACCACATGAACAGTCTTCCAGTGCTTGACAGAGCCTGTTTATGCCTAATAATATAGCAAAGATATGTGCTGATACCTACATTTTAGGAAGGCTCTAGGTGTGGATGCTAAATCTCTCTTTTCCATGGTACTAGCCAATATCCTCTGCTGCTGTATTGTGAAAGAGATCCAGTGACTCAGTTTAATTCTGTCTTTACACCACACTGATGTAGGCTCATTTTTTCCTTTAGCTTTCCTATAATCCCCTGCTTAGCGGCTCTGCAGCTCCGTCACCCCTCGCTGAGCTCTCTGCAGCTCATGCAGCCCATCCAGCCCTCATCCTCTCCTCCTCTTGCTACCGTGCAAACCTTGATATTCTCAAATCGCCTCTCTGCTACAGCTTCGCCACTAAGGCACTCATTCCACTGTCAAAATAGTTTACACTACTCTGTTTTGTACGAGTGCAGCTTATCCCATAGTGACACGTTTAAATCCCAGGACAGCTAAAGCCTTCAATACTGTGGCCATGTATGACATGTAACTAGATAGATGCATTACCCAGCAAGCGTTTCTCCTGCTCCAGAACTCAGAGTGAAAAGCTTTTGCCAGCTCCCAGCATCATTTCTTTTCTTCTTCTCCATCTTTTTTTCTTTCTCTTTTCAGCAGCGTCCATTTGTTCCCTGCACCAGGATTTTTGCCATCACTCTGCCAGTTATAGTAGTTACTAGCTCCTTAATAAAAGAGAATTGCTGAGAATTAGGGCTGCCATCTGGCTTTTATTATGAGAGAATGATGCATTTCCTATCCCTTATTTTTCTTGCGCTAGAGAAACGCTGAAATAAAAAAACAATATGGTGGTGGCTCTTTTTTGTCACCGAGTCCCAGAAAGGGCCATCCCACTTTACAGCTGAAAGAAGTGATTTAGTCTCCGTGCTAAATCAGTCTTCAACTTCTAAGCAGAGACAGCCAATTGTGCCTAATTGTGTGTGGTAGTTCAACGATATGGACTACTGTTCATTGGGGATTGAGCTGCTCATTTCAGTTAGGACCACAAATTGAACTCAAACCAAGGTCCTTAAGAATAAAGCACGGTGTTTTATACATTAAGTCATTCCTCCTTTCTTACTTGGCCCGTGAAATGAATCAGGGAAAGATTATTTTCTGGGTAAATTGGTAGTAAAACCCTGATGCAGACAGTTCCACAATTTGATTGCAGCCTGACTTCCACTTATTGAATATCACATCAAGCAGTGGTTCAAGGGTTTCATATGACAGCCTTAAAATCCACAAAGTTTTTAAAGGTACTTACTACATTGTGATCAGGTCACAGATCTAAATGTCAGTATTGTATGCCCGATTTGCACATTTCAAAACGATTTAGTAATTTTTTCATTTTATCTGCATGCATGAAGTGATTTGGAATACAGAAACAATTTGGAATCATATTTAGTTTGTAACAGTTCAATTAACTTAAGTGCTGAAACATGCTTCTTTCTTGGTAACTAGTTTAATTGGTTACTATTGCAAGAACACAGTTCAAAAGAATGCCTGAAGGGCCAGGGGCAAACTAGAGCCCACCCCAAAGAATCCATGCTCCTGCATAGGCATGTGTGAAAACAAGAAGAGGCAGCAACCTTTGCATCACGATATGGTGTATGACTGCCTTTGGAAGAAGGACACGTATCCTGAACGAGAAACAGACTGCACAACAACGGCTTTTCTTTGGCTAGTGTAACCTCCAGTTCCCTTTGACTAATTTTATTACTGCTCAAGAAGCAGGAATGGTAGAGCACAAGGTTAGAAAATCTTAATGGTGCTTTATACATTTAAAGCTTGATCTGAACAGTAGGTGCAAAGATAAGGTAAAATAATATAGGAGTGATTTATAGGATGTTAACGCGTGACAATGGCAGAAGTGTCCGCCTAATTAATTTAAGGAAATACCTGCTTTTCTTTTGAAAGTGACTTTTAGTTTGGTTGAGACAGGTTTTTTATTTTTTTACACATTTTTACTTTGAGCTTAGTCTTAAAAATAAAAAGGACATGTCTTTTCAGAGATAGTTTTAAATAAATATCATTTAATAAATGATAAATTATCATGAACCTTAATTCTGTTCTGTCACAGATGAATGAGGAAAAAATTTGCATGGATTTTTGCACCTCTATATGACCGGAAAGGAATATCTGGAAGATTGGTGAGATTTTTTTCACTTTATTTAGCTTCCTTTCACAATCTTCATCATAGCACAGTGAGCTGGAGAGGACATGGTGCTGTAGTTACATATTCAGAACATTCTAGGCCGCAAATGCTTTTGCTGCAATACTGCAGCTGCAGCTTGGTCTGAACACTGCTGAATGCTGAAGGTAGGAGGAAGAAGCCAGGACATTCCTCTCTGAAACACGGGGAAGGAAACCTGAGGAGATTAACACTTTCACTGGCTCTCTGCTTATTGAAACTAAACTTCCTCTGCTTCCTTAGGAAGGAACAAACTATTAAGCATAATTTATTCAGCATGTAGAAAACTTGTACAAATATTTACGAAATAAATGAGCAAGAGTTCACCTCGGGTAATGACAAACATCCCTACTGTTAGAGACTGAAGTGTGGCACCCAAAGAGCAGGTCTCATTGCGCCTAATCTAATCCACTCACATTCTAGGTCTTTAGGTTTTGTGTTTCCTACATAGTTAATGAAGAGAAATTGGCCCCTCAAATGGCAACCACTCCCTCTTGATGACTGCAAAAGCTCCGTGGGGCAAGGAGGTTGGGAAGCAGTGCAAGAAGTCCACAGACCAGGGGCAAGTCAAGGTGCTCAGCCTGGGCAGGTAAGGATAGGTAAAATGCAGCCACACCTCTGGACGCATTTACCTGTTCTTTCCTTCAAACTCCCTGAAATACATCTGCATAAATAAGGAAACAATAATGTGATTATCATCAAAAGTTTTGTATACCCCAGGCTTTCAGATAGTATTTTAACAGTTGACAGTTACGTAAAGGTAAAAAGATTTGATTTGTAATAATAAAAGAAAGATAGGAAGTAAACTCAGATTTCTATAAAATTAGTGTGAAAAAACAGGATTATATAAAATATATTCTTTATTCACTATTGAGGCTAATAAATTACAGTTCCTTAATTCTAGAAACTGAATGAAGCAACTTCATTTTGAATAACCATTAACCACAGGTGCTTTTACAGAGTTATCTGAAATAGCAGACACATAACTTTAAATATTGCTTTAAAAACAATTTGACTTTGCACCAATTAAGAATGGTTTAGTGGATCCCCTGTCCTTGGAGACACTCAAGGTCAAGCTAGATGGGGCTCTGAGTACCCTGATGTAGCTGTTCATTGCAGGGGAGTTGGACGAACTGACACTTCAGGGTCCCTTCCAATTCGAATGGTTTTATGATTCTATGAAGAAAAACATTTCATTGAGATCAAAGTTGATTTTCAGTTTCCTTCCTCCATATTTTCATTTTCTTTCTTTATTTTTCTTTTTTTTTTTACCAAAAGCAACTGAAAAATCGTTGTGATTTTTTTTAATGAAAAAAACATCCATTTTTTCACCAAAAGACAGACTCGAGAAACCAGTTGATGGACTGCTTTTAGCCATCCGTTTTGATCAGGAGAGTTAGAGAAGCCAGGCTTCTCATGGGCAGACCCTCACAGAACTGACAGCACAGATACACCCAAACGCACAAGCTCAGTGCAAATTTTTATCCGTCAGAGCATCGGTTCAGTTCCTGGCTTAAGGCACGAAATGAATCCAGGAGTCTGAGGCAGAAGCAATGCTCTGAGTTTATGAGATTGTAAAATCTTCTGCACATTTTTCAGGAGAAAGAACCACGCCTGCTCAATCAAGAGACTGCTTTATGAGATGGGTAAAAAGAGAAGAATAAAGTGAGCTGTGCATGAGATCTTAGGGCACAGAAGAAGCAGATGAGCATCACAGAAATAGGAAAACCAAGGAGAAAGTGAGGGAGAAACAAGCAGAGGGAACACTGCAGAGATTTTCAACCCATGGTCTGGAAACCCCTCAGATTACTTTCAAAGGATCTACGAAGGACAATTAAAAAGAATAAGTGTACTTGCACTGTTTTAACTTCAATGACAGAGGTGTCCACACCTCCACTGGAGGGGAGGGACATAGGGACTGAGAGTTCACAAAAACTGGGAAAGCTGTTTGTAGTCAACTGCACTTTCAACAGCCTGCTTTCCCCTTAACCCAACCCTAGTTTTGATTATGTTCCTCAGCCTAATATTTGGCCCTTTTTTTGCTTATGTAAATGAGGATGTTTATTGCAAATTAGCATTACTGAAAAACAATTGTCATCCAAATTAGCATTCTGCCTCTCATTTTACACCAAACCGGCTGGGCTTTTTTAGATAAACCCTGAATCAACTTAGCTGCAGCGTTTATGACTAAATGGCTTCATTTTTTGGCAAAGTCGCCCTCGTTTCCAATTGCATAATGCCAGTAGCAATTCATATCTACCAGCCCATCCTTAAGGGTCAGCTGGGGCTGTTCCTGGGAAAGCTATTGGGCAGCTCCTTCCAGAATATGTTCTTAAAATGCTTTCAGTCAACAGATATATAAACACAGATACACATACATGTGAATGCTTGTATAAACACATGCATATATATACCCCACTGGTCTATTCCATCAGACAACAGTAGTTTTATTTTTAATTACTCTGTTAATTGCCTTCATTTGTATATCCACATTTTATCTACATACTGCTGAAAGCAATCACAGTGTAACAACGAGAAGTACAAAGAGAGGGAAAGGAAAATAATAGGTGCCAATGAAAGGATGCAAAATATTAATCCACTGGAGGGTTTTAATTTCCGATATACAGCTGAATGGATTGGCTGGAGGCTCTGCTCTGCCCCATTACAATTGCTACAAAGTTCAATCAGGAGACAGGAAAAGCCCTTTGTTACACATGCCCTAGGAAAACAGGTAAAACAAATATGTATTTTGGTATTTCAAAGTAATACGATGTAAATGAGGATAATCTAACACTGAAGACTTCTGATGAACACTTCATCCTCAAAGAGCACTTAACACACAAAAGAACACCTCTCTTGCAAAGTTACCAGAAGCCTGAAGAAAGAATAAGAGCATTTGCAAAGACTTTGTAGTGTCACCAGACAGGTCTAAAACACATAGACTGTAAAGCATGAACGTCTTTGGAGCTCGTCTTTGGGATCTCAGATAAAGCACTTTCCCAGAGCCTGTTTTTCCAGTGATTTCATCAAGGAGGTGATTTCATCAAAAGCTAAAGGATAGCTAGTGCAATGCTGAAGTGATAAAAACACAAGGCAGAGATTGTAAAGCCATTGAAGGGTGCAGTAGGGGTATCTCTGAATCTTTAAATACTTTTTTCCTCAATAACAGGCATTCAGTAGCACTGGACAATTATTTCCCTTTACAGATCTGAATAGAAAGATTTGTTAAATGGGAGAGGAAGATAGATCTTATTAAATAAATAGGATCGTGCCACACATAAAGCCAGATATGATCAAAAGAAATGATGTTTCCTACTTACTCCTCAATAGCCACAGCAGTAGCACTCAAAAATAAAGCAAGACTATTTAATGCTGGGCCTGTATGAGACACACAACAGAGCACAGACTTTATGGCCACTGCATGGGCATTCTGGGTGCTCCTGCAGAAGCCAAAGTGCTCCACCATTTCCTGCAAAGCTGTGGTGACTGGAGACGATCTGGGAAAGCTGCACTGAGACACCACCTGGCGCTGTTGTGCCTGACAAACAGTTTTGGTTTAGAGATTCTTCTGGTAAGTACCAATGAAAAGTGCTGCAACAAATAAACAAATCATAATAAATAACAAAAATTAAATATAGGAGCTGGAACAAATCCTTACATTGCCATCACTGTGACTGGAATGTGTTGAAAGAGACGGTTTCTTGGTTTATGACCAGGGATTGGAAATGACATATAAAATACTGCAGCCAAGCACAAATTTAATCACAGAATGAACATATGGAAACAGGAAAAAAAGTAACAAACCTCTGCTCAGGTAATCCCTGTTCAGTTGCCAGATATGGTCCTGAAAAAATGAAGGAAGGAGTTAATAGGAATTCATTAGCTAAAAATATTTATTGCCATTTCTCCTATTATGGAGTAGTCGATATATCTCCCAGATTTAACAAAGAGTCAGTTTCCTTCCAGTCCAAGTGCTCCCTGTCTGTACCGGCACACTGCCAGGCCTGGGGGGCTCTAGAACCCTGGGGTTGTTCCCACACTGTGCTTTGGGGAGGAGCCAAGGTGGACTGGAAGCATTTTGGTGCCTATAGTCTTGAGGACATCGGATACACAGAGCACCTGCAGAGCAACTTCAGTAGATACCACTTCAGGATGAGCAAAAAACAGTAATGCTGCTTTGCATCTTTTAACTGTTCATGAGCTTAGTGGGCTGAATTCAGAGCATTTGAGTTTGCTCATTACCAACAGCTTGTAGAGCACGCAAATGACATAAATAATAATTATATTATACATTTATAAATAACGGCTTAAGAAATAATTGTTTCTATTTTAAGCAGCCCTGAGTTCAGCTACCATGACTGCAAAAGTAAAGAAAGCAGGCTGAAATGATTAGAAATGCTGCAATTGCCATGAGTTAAGCAGGTACCGGGTATCTTCTGCTGCCATGAATGCCCATGAACATTGTCACATTGCAAAAGGCATTCTTTTGATTCCATCTGTGATGGAGAGCCAGGCAGGAAGGCTCACCCCAATAATGTCACCAAGGGTGCAAGAAGAACCAGGGTTTCTTGCTGGCCTGTAGGAAGTAATTCTTCTGGCAGGTGGATACAGTCTACACTGTTCTTCGAATGGCAAACTATAATTTGAGCTTATGTTTTATTTTATCATTTTCTGAATGACAAACCTCAGATGAGGAATCTGCATGCACATATATACATGTTTATTTGTTTGTTTGTCTATAAGGGTTATTGATATCTCTCTACATACTCACATATGAACATGCTTATCTGGTATATGTGCAGGCATGTGCTTTTGCTGGCTGAAGGATGGGCATACCAGCAGGTTACTAAAGATTAAGCATACCTTAAAAGGTTAAAGGTTGAACAAGTGCTGTGAAGGGAACTGAGGATCCGCGAGACTGTCTCTTGGACAGGAGGAATGGTTTCCTTGGTTCTGCTTGAACCTGTGTCACTAAAACCGAGCGATGAAAAGATTGCACCATGTTTCTCTCTGCATGCAAGAAATAAATAGTTCTAAGGGCCGGATACTGCCGTTGGCAGTATAAAGCAATAAAGGCAGACAGAACCAGGAGAAAGAAAAAACATTTCCTATTCATCCAAGTAGAGCCGCTCTAACAAGACATGACAATCCACTTTCCCACATTCAGAGGTACTGGAATTGACAATAGTTCTGTAGCGAAGGACATAAACTCTGGAACTGACCATACGTTCTTTTCACTGTGTTCTCATTAGCATCAAAAGCTGTGACTGATCCTTCTGACCACTGGCCACTAACCAGCACAAAACCAGATGGATTTCCATGTTCTCTATTATTTTGTACGTTGCACATATCTTTATATTATTGCCTTCTCTAGTCAAATCTAGTGTTTTTGGGTTTTTTTCTGCCTGTAGCACTTTGGAGCACTGAATGTCTCCATTTCATGTCATGCAGAGCTGTCCAAATCATGATGCAGCACAAAAAAAAACCTCAATCCCTAAATCTAAATAAGAATAATGAAATCTCATAATTAACATTTCTGTCAGAGACTGAGAATGGCGTCTATGTGTTAGATGCAATAAACACAAATACATCAGAATAATCTCCAGTCTCGTATTAAGATGCGAATCGTCTATTTATTACTTTGAGTATAAATGTTCCATTGCTATTTGCACAATGATTAAGAGTAGTTTTCGGAAAATAAATCTGTTTCTTAATAGTGCAAAGAATGAGAAGGATAGAGAATAAATGGGAGTTTAAGGGGATGCTAAAGTTCTCCCATGAGCTTGGATGAGATTTATGTGCAATGTGAATAAAAAATGTATGACAGCACAGGATTCACTTTGTTGTTGGTTCCTATTCCATTTGTCTAGCCTAACTGTATTCTTTGCCTCTCAGACATGTACTGAGTCTGGCATTGTTGAGCAAGCAAGGGAATAAACTGCCAGTCAGCAGCTATTCGTGGCAGCTTAACCTCATCCGATCTCATCAAACCCAACACTGTAGAACAAGACCAGTGCCATGAGACTCAGAGTAGAAGCATAAATAGCTACCTGCAATGCTTCTTCTGCTAGGAAGTGGTATTCTAGGAGGCTCACTATGGAATTGTCTTATTATTGCTATGCCTTTCCCATTGTTGAATTAACACATAGGTTCTTTAGTTACATATCAGCTTTCAAGCAGTGTCAACAGCTTAGTAACAGTGCAAGCAAGAGCTGATGGGATTGTGATATATGCCAGATAAGCCTCCCCGTGCAGCTTCAGAGCTATGAGGCATCGTGCTCAATGCTTCGTGACCGTTCCCTGTCCACTTCCATTAGGGCTTCCAGAAAAATCTCACTACTGCTGCCTTGCTGAAAATATGCGAAGGTCCAAATCTCAGCCTACTGACACCTCATTAGTTAGATGGACAACTTCTGGATGGCTGGGAGATATAGTACCAAAAATACTGAGCCATCAAAATGGAGGATTCCACTGCTGCTGGTTTTCTGCCTCATTTCCAGAGGGCCTCCTCTCCACATTGACTCTATCACGTGTCTGTCTTCCTCCCGCTCCCCTTCCCTAGGAATTTTGGATCACGTTGGCCCACTTCAGCTAAACATGAAAGAGGGGCAGAAGCTGTCAGCACGCTGCAGCCAAACACACTCCTTTTTATCTCATGAGAACAGGGAAGGGACAGAGGCAGAGACACTCTCTGTTACTGCTGCTGTGGAGTGGAAGGCTGCAGAGCCGCCTCAGCGAGAATATTACAAATCAGAGGAGCCACATGGGAGAGTGCTGCAGTAAATCAGCTCGGGTATGATCTACTGTTCAAGGAACTATTTGTGGAAGAAAAATTATATTTGTTAGCTGCAGAATTATGCCAGCTGTTGACTCAGCCATTAGGCTGGTGGCATTCCCTGGCAGTGCTGTGCCTCCTTCTCTCTATCTGCCCTCCCACTGTGGTGCTCCCCGCTGCACCAGGCCCCTGGCACTGCACAGAGCGTCCCACGGTTGCTGTATGCTCACTGAATATGCACATAGCACTCTGTTGTGGGTTGCATAACTGCTATGTGTCAGAGGGCACATCTGACCAAAACGTTTTGTCCTTAAGGCGACAATGAACTAAATGAACAGTTGAATATAAGAGGCCAAGGAGTTTCCAGACTCTGAGACATGTAACAATATCATAGGACAGTCCAAAATGAGGTTCTCAAACCATACGCATCCTTACCTGTTGAATGCAGCTCCTGTACCCAAAACTTTTTATCTGCCCAAATCATCACAGGGCTTTCATGGGGACAATCCAGGTCATGGCACAAGGAAAGACGACAACACAGGCTGCAGCAGCCAGCTTTGCCAGGCTGTTGCGAAACACGGAGACTCGTCCAGCCCTTTCCTGTCCTCTGCATAGCAAGAGAAGGCCCATCACCTCCCCAGCCCCAGGACGCATCTCCAGCAGTTCGAATTTCAGCAACCCAGAGGTCCAAGAGCTCAGTTATCAGGGGCTCAGTGGCACATAAGTGTACGGTAGCACACAGATCCTGCCCATGTAGGGCTAGGCATTGCTGTTCTGCCATCAGTGCTGCCAGCAGTGGTCCCACCAGCACTGAGATAGTCTTGACCAAGTCTTGCAGGAGCAAAGAATAACTAGATCTTTTCCCTGAGGTTCAGAAAAGTTCTAGAATGGTACTGCTAAATGCCCTTCTTCCTTTGACCACACAGTGAAGTACAGCATGCCCTGGGAACTGGATTCCCTGCTCACCCTCCCAGGTCAGCCAGGTATACACATGCAGGTATTGTCACTGTGTCCTGCAGTCAGACTCACCTCACAGCAAGGAGACGCCTCCCAGCTTCCCAAAAAAGGATCTGGACGCACTTCAGCAAAGTATGCCACTCACACAGCCATCACACAGTGGGAGCCGAGTCCCTCCTGGAGCCTTCCAGCAGTCTGCAATGGGCAATGCTGCACAGCCATTCATTCAAAATGTCAGCATTGCAGAAGGAACAGTGGCAGCACTGCAGCAATGCAGTGACGTTTTGTACCCTCTGGCAAACTCGATACATAAATAAATGAGTTTCTATCTAAATTCCATTGTGTGCAGATTTGTACCAAAGAATTGTTGTGATGTGCATCATTATGTCTCATTATGTGATTGCAAGTAACCTTTTGTGTAGCAGACACAATCCACGTAACATGCTGTGTGACCAGTTTACAAAACCAGGCTCCTTCAGAAGGGCGAGTAATTAATCATTATTCAGCAGTAGCACTCAGCACTCTACTTCTTGCTGGCAGGAGTGTATTACTGAGGGCATGCCTAGCTGCTACAATACATTATTCATGCAACAGAAAACTACAGTTGTCTGTGGCGTTGCTACAATAAATGGTTAAAAGAAAACAAAAAACAGTCTGTTAGTTTTCAAGCATGGGCCCGGTGTTGGGTATGTGTGTTTTTTTTTTAATTTACTGCCAACACATTGCATGAATAAGCATAGGCCTGAGTTACAAACGCTGTGGGAAAGAATTAGTGTAAGGCACCAATCTGCGTTTTTCATAATGCCAAAGTCAATAATCCGAGGACAGCGAAGGATCTCTCGAATGCCTTCCCTTGAAGGTATAGCGCAGTAACTTTATGGCCGTAATAATTTTATTACTTTATCAAGCACTAATTTAATAGAGAATGAAATGCACATTGTCAAAAATAAAGTGTAGCAAATATTTTATTTGATTAAGAGTCCTAACAGTAATTTGCGTATTGTGCTCGTTAGGACATGGATTTCTTCGTGCTTACTTTAGGCTTTCATTTACACCACATCTATCATGACGCAAATTAGGCCCATGTGATTATTTGCATTTGATCACTGTCAACTATTTACACAAAGTGGGGTTAATGCAAGAGGCTGACAAGGGTTGGAGTTCGATCTGATTTTGCAGAGGCTGGAATTGTACCCCAGCTTTCTGCTCAGCTGCCTTTATCATGGTGCTTTGCAGTTCCTCTCTACCTGCAAATACAGTAAGAAAAAAAGTCAATATAAGTGAATACCTCATCATAGAACCATAATATCATAGAATCACCAAGGTTGGAAAAGACCTCCAAGATCACCCAGTCCAACCGTCCACCTATCACCAACAGTTCTCACTAAACCATGTCTCTCAAGACATCTAAATGTTCTGTGTACACCTCCAGGGTTGGTGACTCCTCCACCTCCCTGGGCAGCCCATTCCAGTGCCTGACCACTCTTCTCGAAAAGTAGTATTTCCTAACGTCCAGCCTGAATCTCCCCTGGTGCAATTTGAGGCCATTCCCTCTCGTCCTATCACTGGTTACACAGGAGAAGAGGCCGATCCCCAGCCTACTACATCCTCCCTCCAAGTAGACATAGTACTTCACCATCTATGCCTTCCAAAAAGATACATTTCATGTCAGGTCTTGCAATTTACAAAAGCTATAACTATTCCAACCAAAGAGATGAGAGAAATTTCTTTTTAATAGCTTTTCTTTCTATGGGAGTCTGATTTCCCCAGAAACACAACTTATATTTGGGAGGAGAGCTCAATGCATCATGTCCAGTCACATCGTGAAGGTTCATAGCATATTTTAAACATGGAATCAGAAATTCCTTTGTATAACTACGATTTCAGAAGCATGTTGAAGGGAAGCTGCAGTCATTCAAAGGACACTCAAAGGCTAAACATGCTTTGAGAAACGCGTTCCCAGCTTCAAAGGAAATATTTGTAACTTCACCATTTGTCACTGAAAAAAAATAACCTCTCGTTTTTTGCTTTGGGTTCACAGACTGCTCTGATTTTGGGTTGAAGTTGTTCATCTGAAAAGGCATCAGTCTAGGAATAAACATTGATGAAATGCAACATTTACAATTTATATATGTATTCCATTCAGACACGGTTTCCATAATTGCATTATGCAGACAGCAGCCACTCAGAAGAGCACATCATGCATAAAAAGATTTGTTTGGTTTCTCAGCAGAACAGTTTGAGGAGAGCAAAGCGACAGGAAGTGCAGAGGATGTATCCACTTCCTCTTGCTGAGGATTTCATTTTCTTTGCTGAGAAGCCTGCTTTCCTTTGTCCCACTGTACGAACAAATATACCAGTTCCCAGAGAAGACAGGCTGCCCTGTGTCTATCAATAGAATCTATATAGAATCTTTTCCCTTAGGGATTAATTCAACTTTTGATTCAATCTTCCTGAGCTTTAAATTATGATGTTACAAACCTCCAAGGAACTACTGTACTATTTGTGACCTTCTTTATTACTTTCTGCTGTTTGATAAAGTAGAGAAAATTGATTTATAGTTTAGTTTGCTTGTGAATGTGGAATATGAATGGTGACAGCAGATTTATGAAAAAGAGAGGGAAGTTGTATTGGTTAAAGTTTAATATAACAGTTTATTAATTAATGGTGAAGGACAATAGAATAACTGCATGTTAATCTTGAATGAGAGTCTGGAAGGGGAATGCTAGCATTGTGTTTACATTTTGCAAAAGTTTCTCTTCAAGAAAGAACTCTCTGTAGCTTCTGTTTTCCTTCCCTTCACCCTGATTATGACCTGTTGGGTGTTCTTGTGTTTTCTGTAAGCATTAAAGGTTAAAGGTGGTACACAAGGCCGAAGTTTTACAAATAGAGCCTAAAATTAGGCTTTGGTGTCTGTTTTTGGATTCTTAGGCCCCAATCCAGGAGTCTATTTTTATTCAAAGCAGCAGAGCACTTGACTTCAATGGATCTAAAAACACTCGTGCTTAAGTGCTTTGCTGAATCAGGATGGACTTAAGCACAAATGTAAATGCCGTGCTGAATTGGGGCTCTAAATATGTGGCTTGATTTTAAAAGTGCTGAGAGCCGGCAGGTCTAATTGGAGTCAATGGGAGCTGCGAGATGCTCAGCATTTTTGAAAATCAGGCCACTCACTGAGGTGCCTGAGGTTGATTTCAGGTGCTCAGCTCAGAGCGTTTGCTGTAGGAGAAAATGTTAACCCAGGAGAACAGGCAATGGAAGGCATGATTTCCTAATAAATGAGATCTTGATTTTATGAAAAAAAAAAAAAAAGAAAAAAGAAAAAAGAAAAACCTATAAAATGAGGAATGAGGCAAAAAGTAATACTTTTCTGGAAATCTGATTGAGTGGTTTTTGTAAGCATCAAAGTGCTTTGCAAAAATAGGAAATGAATAAACAAATCAAATTAAAAATCCAAGAAATAGCAGGCTGAATTCATTCCTTGTGCAACTGCAGCAACACTGATGAAGTACATCAGGGATGGATTTTGTCCTGCTATGTTTTGAGCATTAATTTGATCAGAAACAGCTAAGCAACAATGTAAATCACATGCAGCAAAGAACATCACTCTGATAGCACTGTGAGCAGCAAGCACAATATTTCAGATCTGGAAATGGTGAAAATGCCAGCTGTAAGCATTACAGTTCCCACTCTGCACTCTCTGCTGTGGGAGTCAGTGAACCTCAAGGAGGTGGAAGGGATGTTTACTCCTCCTGTAGACTTAAAGGAAGAGGTAGTGAAGAGAGCATGGGGGAAACAACGCAACGGAGGGGAATGGAAGACACAGCAGAAGAGAGCTGAGGGTCAGCAGCAAAGCATGCCAGGGAAGGCCTGCTCTCCCCACAGAAACATTGCCCCAGCCTTCTATCCAAACACAAGGGGCTGCCTGCATCAGGATCACACTTGGCAATCAATGGCATGCTTTGCTATAGAGTACAAGAAAACCTCTCAGCTAAAGATCACCAGCTGTGCTAGGCTGTGTCTCCGATCAGGGCACCTTCTGGATCATGCTGTCAAAGGTGAGAGTACTCATGGCCAAAGCATGGCACGGTCAGCTCTGTCATACTACTGTGTTGCTGTTTGTATGACAAGCTCTGGGACAGGCCTCCAGTGGTATGTTGGCTACCTGCAAACGAACCTGCTGAAACCAAACCACACCACACCAAACCAATTACGTCTCCTTTTCATCCACACTTAGCTGAAAGGGCTGTGACTACTACCTGCACTTCTCCACAGAGTTGTTGCCATGCCAGTGACAATGCTGGTGTGGAGGGCCACCACGCTGCACACTGAGTTGTTCAGGAAGGATTCAGCAAAGCTTTGTCATCCCATCTACTTGTCTGATCCTCCTAGCCTGCCTGAGAGAGGTGATGTCAAATGGATGTCAGGATGCTGCTATTTCCTAGCAAAGGTATTTATCATTTCAGAATGAAAGATACCAACCATTTCAGATTTGTCAGTCCCTCCTTCCTCACAACCTGGATCCAAGCATGGCTTTTCATTACCCACCCTCTCGTAACTTGAGCCAGTAACTCTTAACTCTCCACTGAGCATTTTTCAAAAGCCTTCCCAGAAAGTTCATGTTAGCCCTTCAACAGCCTCAAACATTTATGGAGAAAAAGCAGGTATCACCTTTCTGCTACTCAATTATTAAAGCTAGTGGTTCTGCCCCCTGCCCAAAGTGCAGGTGTAATCAGGGCTATTTGAAATCAGCTGTGACTATTAAGAAGAGCAATAGAAAACCCAGTCAATGACCAGCTGGGAGAGAAATCTGTCACTTTTGATAAAAAAGAGAAACAGAAGTGGATTTGAAACATTCGTTTCCCTTTATTTGCTCAGTGAGGCTGATGTGTACTGCACATTTAAAAAAAAAAAAAAGAAAAAATAACAGGAATTTTCATACAATGAATTAAACCACAAAAGTACATGTAGAATTGGCAGGTGGAAAACAGCCCAGTGTGGGCTTAACTAATAGCTCGCTTTCCCTGTCCAGCATAGTCCAACCAATAGCTTTACATGTTCACCTACTGTACAAATTTTACTGTAGCTCCATCAGGTCAGTGGTTCACACGATTGAAAATGTCTGTCACATAGGTACAAATTTAGAATCATCACATTATATTACATGGCTATTCTAGGTCATTTATAGATCAGATCTTATACTACAGTGATTGAAGTTCTCATTACAGCCATCAAAAAGGACACATAATCATTACCTACTGTAAGCTCATATCTAAAGGGATAAGAAGGTATGTATTTTGTTAGTGGGTTTTTTTTTTTTCAGCTGACCCAAGAATTACACCCCAGAGGCACAAACTTTCTTCTCAGTGCTGCTCTTGGTGATGGCAGCCCAACTGATTTTCAGAGCAGTTCAGTATGGATATTTTTTCCACAATTTTAGGCTCCCTCTGTTTGGATTTGGATCATTTTACCTTACGTAGGAATTACTTCGTTATAGCTCCTGAAAAGACCATAGTTTCTAAGTAGCAATTCCGTTACCTGTATTGCAGATGTGGTACTTACCACAGCACGAAAGCAACAGTACAATCTTCATCTCAAAGACATACAGAGCTATGCTGCAATTTGCTGCCAGCGACAATGTGGCACATGTGTTAATTTGAAATGTTCTTGGGAGGGGAAAAAAAAAAAAAAAAAAGGAAAAACGGAGTTCATATTTGATGGGTTATCTACTACAGTGTCTACAAAGGATACAAATAGCTTTATTCAGCAGTCCTAGCTCTACACTAATTTCTATATGTGATCTGTAAATCCACAGAGGAAAGCCATCTTCAAGATAAGAATGCTTGCCAGGCCAGTGAAAAAAAAATGGACCTATGACTTTTTGCCTGCTTGGCAAAAAAATAACCAATTCCCCTCCCCCCCCCCCCCCCAAAAAAAAATAAAATCCACACCAATTTATTCATGTCAGCAATATAGGGCAAAAGAGAATGTATTTAAAATGTAATCACATAAATTTAAAGGCAAAATAGGTAATGCATCTGGTCCTTGAACACATAATATAATCTACTAAATATTGATTTCTTAAAAATAATTTATTGCTTTTAATATTTTTCTTTACAACAGAAGATACTCAAAATCCAGAAAGGAAAACTGTAAACTTTTAGTTTGGCATTCACACAAAGTTAAAATACCTGCATTTTTAACCTACAGAGCAACAACGAGAATTATGCAGATTAAAGAATGTTACAGTTGTAACACAGAACCTTTGAAAAAGTTCTTTTCTTTTTTTTTTTTCCTTTTTCTTTTTTATTTTTATTGCTATCTATCTACTGAGAAATAAGAAGCCAAAAAATCAAGCAAGCATCCAACAGACAGACAGTGGAATCTCTCAGAACACAATATGCTGGTGATAAAATGAATGCAGCCATCAAAATCAACTGCACTGGCATGGGGTGGAA
Organism: Gallus gallus; assembly: GCF_016699485.2. Classification (NCBI taxonomy): domain Eukaryota; kingdom Metazoa; phylum Chordata; class Aves; order Galliformes; family Phasianidae; genus Gallus; species Gallus gallus. The sequence goes on along the minus strand of NC_052535.1, from coordinate 73,629,802 downwards.
TCAGTTTTCTAAGATTGGGAGTGGGAAAGGAGATTAAATAGTTAGGTGTGCCATACCTTTAAGAGGAGTCATGAATGCCAAACAGTAATAGAATACCAAATCTATACATTCACAAGCAAATTCCAAACTTTGCTGACTCAGTCTAGAGACTCCAAGATCAGATGAAATTCTGATGCTCAGAATAGTAGTAGCTCACTGTTGTGTTTTTGTTCTTTTTCCTTTTCACTTTCCTGAAGTTTCTATTTAATTTAGCAGAAGCAATGTCATCAGCAACAATGTCATGGGCACATCTGAGGCCATGCTAGTGCATAGTAAAAAAAGAAAAAAAAAAAAACAACAAAAACCACTGCTTCTGCAAAAGCTGAATTTTCAGACGAAGCACTTACTCCAAACTGACAATCATCATGCATCCTAGGTATAAAATTTCCACTGGCCTTTTCTTATTTTAGTCATCTCATAATTTATAATAAATAGGATAATCATAACTGATAAATATGTCTCTTTAGTAAACAAAGGAATGAAGGATCAGTATTTATACAGGATGCATAACTGTAAAAAATATAGATAAATACCATCATTAAACTCTGCCAATGAAAAGATTACTGGCTTCGAGAACAGTGTTTAGACACAGAATTACTGTAAAAATCATACTGTACTGAGTACCTCAGTGTATTTTTATCAAATTAAAATCACAAAAATTAAAACAAAATAGCATTTTAAAAAGATTCCTGATCTCTAGTTCCAAAACTACCGTTGATACATAAAATAAAAACATTTCTTAATGATTACCCATTTGAGAGACTTTACATAAAATTATGGTATCTCCTAGAAAAATTTAGATGAGAAAATTTCATTCCCCTAACAAATTCAGTGTATAAAACTGCAAAAAAAAACCAAGCAATGAGAAAAACGTGGAAAAATACTGCAGAAGTGGTTAACACCTTTTGGGCTAGGATCATCGTTGACAAAATTCTTACATAAGCTCACCAAGGAAGGGATGAATGTGTGTAAAGCGTTTTTGCAGTCAGACACACGCACACTCGCACGTCCTCACCCACACGCTTTTCTCTTTTTTTTTTTTTACAATCAAATATATATAAGCATAAGTTCAGCTTTCTACATAGGTTAGTGTACAATAATTGTTTCACCTCATATAATTACATTTGAGTATTCTTGATTAAGAAAAATTCAGCAGTTTTTGAAAAGAAGGCTGCATTTACAGTGCATAGCTGTAACAAAAAAGAACATTGTCATACAGTATGTACATAAATAAAAATACTCCATTTAACGTCTGTAAATACTCAACTACTTTAGAGAACGTAGCAAATAAACTATCTGCGCTCGCACCCAGATAGTTATATCCAACTCTCATTAATAATGTAACACCACGTCCGCTCATTAGAATAAATCGCTGAACAAGCTGCACATTTGACCATTAACACGGCTTTGAAAACTTTGCTGTGGAAGATCAACGTTGTAGACATTTACATGGGTGTCAGAATTAAAAGACGAAACTTCAAAATGTTAGGGAAGCTTTAGCCTTTCATTTTCTCTTCTGCAAGGAAAGAAAAAAAGAAGACAAAAAAAAAAAAAAAGATCTTAAAACTAAAACACATTGCAGGCGTGTGGGACCTGCGGTTTCTTCTGGATTGTCATTTTATCACTGTGTTGTGAGAAGAAGCTTCATTTAAAAAAAAATGCAGTGTCTGATTCCCAGACATCAGCAGCCGTAGTTCGCAAATTTGTTCTTTTCTCGCTTTGCTTTTGTTTTCGTTGTGTTAAAATGCACTATGTACACATTTTGAAGTTCTACGTTGTAAGTGTATCTCTGTGGAACTGCTGCCATGACGTGTGGTTTGCCCTCGGTCGCGAGAGGACCGCGGGCTGCCCCGCCACCGGTCACCCGCGAAAGCAAAGCTGACACCCATGGACACGCATGTGCTTGCTGGAAAGCCATTCTGCCTCCTCCCTCCTCGAGCAGCTGTGTTCATGTAAACCATGGTTTTGAACAGAGAGTGTAAAGTAGGAGAAATTCCTAAGTATGACTTCTAATTGTCCATTATTGAAGGACGTGATGTCCGTGAGGTATTCGCCATCCCTCCGTTTTCCTCGGGTGTGATACATGTTACCTGCGCAGGCTCCGCTGTGCCTCTTTAAGTAAACTATCAAAATCCATGGAGTCATACTTGCTTTTAGTGGAAGCAGGATCAAAATCATCTGAGTTTGAATCTGAAACCCAAAGAGATGCAAGTTCAGTTAACAGGTACAAGGCGCTGGTGAGCGCATCCATCATTTTCTTTGCACAGCAGTATGAACCAACACTACAAAAATCACCCGTCCATTTGGCATGGACAGAGCTTTCTGATAAGAACAAGACTTTAAAAAATGCATAGTATGTCCTCAGCAGAATGAGCAAACTATAAAATGAGTGTGTATATACTGAACCAGTAAACTCCAACAAGCTTCTCCAAAGACTGAGCACTGCCACTCAGTGACTCAGTAGTCACAGAATGGCTGAGGTTGGAAGGGATGTCTGGAGGTCATCTGGTTCAAATCTAGTCCAGGTATCCAGGTAAAACACCATCACAGGTGTTTTACCAAAAAAATGCATTACAGTTCTGCAGCTGTGTTTTGTAAGGTCTGATATCTTGCTCTCTATAACTACCTGAAGGGAGGTTATAGTGAGCTGGGGGTCAGCCTCTTCTCTCGTGTGACTAGTGGTAGGACTAGAGGGAATGGCTTCAAGCTGCACCAGGGAAGGTTCAGGCTGGACGTTAGGAAATACTACTTCTCTGAAAGGGTGGTCAGGCACTGGAATGGGCTTCCCAGAGAGGTGGTGGAGTCACCAAGCCTGGTGGTGTTCAAAGAGCGTTTGGATGTTGTGTTGAGGGACATGGTTTAGTGAGAACCATTGGTGAAGGGCGAATGGTTGGACTGGATGATCCTGTGGGTCTTTTCCAACCTTAGCGATTCTATGATTTGATGATTCTATATCCCAAACTTACTTCTCCTGAGATTGGTGATAGCAGGTGACTGTGCTGAAAGCCACCACAACGTGCAGAGAGGCATGCAGGAGATGTGGCCATGGGCTGACCTGCCGCAGGGCCTGATGCACCGCACCACACCACACTTCCTTCAATCTCCCTTTTATTTTCTGCTCTGACTGTTTTGGTTTGCTTGTTCAGAGCATGAGCAACCCACGGCAGAGTCTCCACACTGCTGTTGGAGATTGTACAAGCAATCTCAGGTGGCATCCTCAGCTCTTTGTAACATAAGTGTAACAGCAAGAACAGCAGTTCAGCACCTGTGGAACGGGTGTTTTAGGTGGGATGTGTAATATCTGCTCCAGTACTGATAGTTGCTAGGACATCATTCTGCTCCTAGAGCAAAGGAGGGATCACTTTGTGGCCATACAGTTCCACTACAGCAATTACTGACTTGACTGCAAGAATTGTATTTTCTTTTGGAGTCATCCCTGCTCAGCACTGGCTCTCTCTGGTTCCTATGTCACAGTTCCTTTATGAGAGTGCCATTTTCTTGCCATTTCTTCTGTTGAATTAATCAGAACTCCCCATTTACCTCTATAAGACATACTGTGAATTAAATGTTCATTACAAGTCCTGTTAAGACAATATCTTCTCGCAGAGGAGAGGTGTTAAACTTCTGACTACCATTTTCAAGTGTTTTCTTTCTTCTATACTCAACCCAAAGCTGATTAATTCTTCCTCTCCTTGTACTAGCTCATGAATTTTAAAGTTCATCCTGCCTGTGTAGCAATATCAGATACTCTAAAACACAGAGAATGCAGTCTAAAGTATAGAAGCTCAAGCTGTCAACGGGACAAAGTGAAAATACTCTGCTCAGAAATACTCTGGGAATCCCACTCACTCTGGCAAGATGTGCCAGGAAATACTCCCAGTGATGAATAATGTTCCAAGAGGGTTCCCTTTAGACAACTTATTTTAAACCCTAGATTTTTTGAGATACAGAAGACCTTGACTTCCACTACCAAAGATAAGTCAAATCAAGTCAAGACTTCAATCTGTTTATACTGTTTATACTGTTTTTATCAGCCTACATTCCAACAAATGCCGTGCTACCTTTTATATATTCAACATTACCTTATATCTCTCCAGCAGTCAATTGCCTTTTCTTAGCTTTATATTATCTGTATAGCCACTGAAGTGAATTATAGCATATTCATTGTGAACAATGTGTATCGTCTTTATCATTAATTCTGAAAATACACCAATTGGTTAATAAAAATATATTTGTATTCACTTTCTGCATTGTACAAAGCCAAGGGCAGTGGATACAAGATTTCATTAGCACTGTGTTACAGGGTTATGCAGGGATTTTAATGACTGTGGTCATTTATTCATAAAAAAACCCGAAGTGTCTAATTAATATAGATTCAACAGCAAACTGTCCCTTGCTATTTTATTCAGAAAAGAGCATCTCCCATACCGTTAGACTGTTTATACAGGCATCAGGAAGGCTTTAACATTTGATGAATACTTTCAAAGGTAATGAAATAAGAGGTGAGATTATTATATAATATTAAAAGGATGTTTTGAAAGTCTGCATGGTCACTTTACGCATGTACATCAGTATTCCTCCTATAAGAGTTTTAACACTTCCAAACATGCTTGCAAGGGGAAGCATCATACCCTGACCCACAGCATAGGGCAGAACCCTACATTTATGCCAGAACAGAACTGGGGAAGATCCAGGTGAGTTATCATTCTGCTATCGCTGTCACTCACCAGTGGGACAGAAATACCAAGAGATTTGCCATGCTCTCCACTGGCTGGAGCCTCTCACATCATGAGTGAAAGTCCTTGCAGGGAGACACACTCATGCATAGATGCTGATGGACAGTGTGCAAACCACCAGCTGAGATCTGTGCCCTTTGCTACAGTATGGGTCAAATTTGGTCAAGAGTCCCTCTAGCTTTCAAACCTAAGAAACTACAAATTGCATTTAACTTCTGGCAAGTCCTACCACACAATTCATAGCAAAATAAGATTACAGCAAATTTTGGGGGAAGAAGAGAGGATGAGGCTTCTACTTTGTTCTTTGTTTAGGGTTCATATAAACAAATCGTGTTAGAGAGAAGGAGCACACCAATGAACAGTAAAGAACTGAACACGTTTTTGTGGTGCTATCATTTCAGTATGGCAATGTACTACTAAGTACTGGGCATTTGTTTTATTAATGGTGGAAATGGGCCTTAAAAGAATTTTCACAGTCTGAAATATCTGAAAAAGTTAACTCAGTGTACAGCTCTGATTAGTACACTTTAACCTGCAAGTGAAAAAGCACCTTCCTTAAATCCCTCTCACCAACCATTCAAATAACAGAAGCAGGTCACAAAAAACAAGCAGACTAAATTCTTCTGAGTTACAACATGGTTCCAGTTATGTACTTTAATTCACAGAGAGCAGAATACTTACCTAGGTCTGCATAGTTAGACTTGCAAAACTGCTTGCGTCCACAAAAGTACAGCTCAAAGTCAGGCTCGTTTGACCTGCGTAAAGTGTATCCATTCTCAAGAGCAGCAAAGGCATCACAAGTATAGCGGTAGGTGATGAAACCATAGCTGTCTCTGTAATTAAAAAAGACAGTCGTGAAAAAAGCTAAAAAGAGTTAACACACATTTGTGTAACCCCTTCCTGAAAGCAAGAACTTGCAGGAGATCCAGCAGTGGAAATGCCACAAGTACAGCATCCATTTATCAGCATGATTGTCCTGTCATGCAGTTAAATACTTACTTCTGGGACAGGAAATCTCAACTATCAAGATTAATAAATAAGGATGAAAGAAAATAAATACGATTTTGAACTCAGCATGTCATCTCTAACAGTACTTACACTGGTAACTCCCATACCAGTAATCTTACTGCCATGATTTCTTACATATGGCAGCTCCCAAAAAAGAGGTAATTTCCTAAGTTCTTACCCATCATCCCGCAAATTTACTGTGCACTCCTCGATTTCACCAAAAACTTCAAACCGGTCCCTCAGATCTTTTCGGGTTGTGTCAGGTCTGATTTTACCCACGTAAATCACACGATGCTCTTCCTGTTAAGAAAGAGCAGGACAAGTTTTTACCAAATGTGCAATACAGATGAACCTACACACAAATGCATACAAATACATTCACACGGATATGCAGAGGATGCACAATTATACTAATAGTCACTTGTGGAAGATCTACTGCATTCAGCTACTGATGGAAATATTCTCTCCTGGAAAGCCTTTAAGGTATTAAAATGATGCCAGATTTTTTGGGTGATTTTCTCCCAGAAGGTTTCATTGAGTGCTGTCACTGTTCTGCTATACAATGACAGACCACTCCCTCTGTATCTTATTGCATCTTTTTCCCTTCCACCTCCCCATGACTTGCCCTTTAAGACTACAAATTCTCCAAGACCAGCGATCCGCTTTCTCTTGCTAGCTATACCACATCGGGAACTAAGTTGTGGGGCAGCATAAAATAATGCAGCAAGTGTGTAAGTGTATCATAAACATAACAAAACGGATTATAGACATAACATTATAAACTCAGATGACTCATTAGCTGACTCATTCTGCAATCAGTAGTTCCATCACAATCTATACTTTAAATAGAGGGAAGACTGTGACGAGTCCAGAAAATGACTTTTATGAAAATAAATACTATGGAGGGAAGAGAGAAGAATAAAATATTTCCTGTGGTCGCCACAACCCTTGGGTTTCTTAGGAAGAAGAACATGACAGAATTTCCTGATTTTACAGATTAGGGTGTCATTTGCAGGCTCCTTTGACACTTGGAGCAAACCAACAAAGACACTTTAAAAATAATCAAGTCATGGTCATATAGTTCCTTTCTGAGTGAAAATGCTCAGGAGAATGACAGAAAGACAGGGAAACCCTGTCAAGAGTCACTTTAAGAATACGTGGATTAGCACCTTACTGAGGACAAAGTCATTCAGTGAGTTGCAACCAAAAAAAAAAAAAAAAAAGTGAAAAAGAGATCTTCAAACCACTGACCTTAGAATAATCAGAGCAAAGAAGCAGTAGCTTCAGATAGCCCTGACGCTCCGATCGCCTTTGGCCTGGATAACTATTGGCCTCTTGGTCATCCCCTGCACACACCCACACGTCTGTCCCATAAATTGTACTTCCATCAAATTGTTAGCTGGTGTAAATCTGTCAGTCAGTGGAGCAATGTCAGTTTAAACCATCAACTTGGGCACCTGAGACTTGCATAGAATGTAGGTGCTGAATTCCAAAGGAGCTATACTGACTGCTGAGAATTCTTGACTATCTTAACCTGGAGGTGCCTAAAGGCTAATGGCACCTCAACTGTGCAACGCTGAAGGCTCTAGGGACCTAAATACAGATTTGCATTCCTGCTCAGAAACATCCTTGCTTGGAGAGCAAGGTAGCTTACAGTGTCACAGTTCAGCTATAGCACAAAATGTATGTTTTCTGAGAGTCCTCACACAGGCAAAAGGCACCAGTCATTTCTGGACCACAGCTAATTGGCACACATAAGACAGTAGGATTGAGATCAGACCAGAATGCTTGTGGAAACAGAAAATATCCTGATGCCACTTCTTTACTTGTTCGAGCACTCATTTGAGACAAAGGGACCACCAGAACTCCTCTTCATATGGGTGTGCGAAATCATGGCTCCCTGTTCCCAGAACAGCACACTGCTCCCAGAAGCTGTTTAATGCAAAATAAATGAACAATTCCTGCAGCTGGAAGTTGAAACAGAAGGCACTTCTCACTAGCATACCGAGTCAACTATTTTTGCTTACTCTTTTCCTGGCCTCACAAATCTCAGAGGCCCAAATCCAGTTCATCTATGCTCCTGAGAAACTAAAGATATGAGTCCAAAGCTCCAGAGAACAGATCCACTACTCTCACTTCTTGGACAAAAGCCCTACTCACTAAGGCATAGCACAAAAAATGATCACTGCAGCCTTCTGGATCCTTTCTTGCCCTGGTTGGCCCAGTGAAGACCCTGACTGCTCCTCCAAAGTATGTATATACTCCCCTTACTCAAATAGCTCAGGTAACTATCTCATTTAAATGCCTGAAACTACTGCTTCTATTGATTATTCAAGGAACCAAGCTGATAGGATTAACAGTCCTCTATTGCCCTGCTGGGACAGACACTTCCATTTTTAAATGTTACGTCCTCTAAAGTTCACCATCTAAAAGCTGTTCTTGCTCTTTGTCGTAGGCATAAAGCCTAAAGAAGATGGCACAGCTAAAAGAAGGGTAAGCATGCCCATGGATGGCCATACATTTCTGAAGCAGGGTTACTCTACAGGCACCTGCTGTTTTTCAGCTCCTACTCTCCTGATTCAGGAGTCTGGGTAGACCTTTTATGAACTAGGGAATATAGACAGCAAGCAACAGAAATCTGCATTTCTTCCATTTCCCCCATTCTCATTCTGCTTGCTTTCAGTATGGCTGGGTGCTATAAACTTCAAAAAGAAGAAAATCTGCATATGCACAGTAATTACTTTTTCAGACTGTTTTACCAAATCAAGGATTTAACCACATTGAAACACTTGATAAGAAACAATTCCATTGATACTTGCTATTGAACCTAAATGACTGACCAGATGGAGCAGAACATAACATAGCAGACTGCTTAATATACTTTAGCTGAGATAATACATCTCGACTGAAAAAACATAATGTTTCACTCCCTGACACAGAAATTGTTATATTGCAGAGTGATGGAAGTAACTACTGCATGCTCTCCCATAAGTCTGTGTGCATGCCTGTGCAATTTTTACTTCCTCTATCCTTCTAATAACTTTTATATATCTAATATCCCTTTAAGTCAACTGTAATAAAACAAAACTGAACAACTAAAAAACGCCTGTTAAACTACCATTAAGGGAATAAGTTAAACTTGCAAAATTAAGGAAATTCAAATTTAAAGCTGAAATGCACCATATGTCCTCTAGCGTGTACATGAGGAGATGTTCGTTCAAGTATTTTTTTTTATGCAGAGTGCCGTGATGGTATGAGGTACTGGGAACACAGGATTCATACAGCGCTGTCTTTGCCTTGTTTAGCTTTGGCTTATTTAAAGTGGTTATGAAAGAAATATTTGCATTTTTAAAGACACCTGCATTTTACTCCCATTAACAGTAAGAGTTATACAAGCCTAACAAGATTATAACATACCTTTCAATGTTAAAGACCCTTATTTTATAATAAGTTACATGCTTAAGTCCATATGTGCATATTAAGTATGGTTTTTACTGCACTTGTTAGAGGAGATGATATATGACTCGGGAATTTAGAGAACTATGGAAAAAACCTTTTGTTTTCAACTTAATCAGGGAAGATGAACCTGAAGGAAACCCCAGACAATCATGTTCATATTTCCTTCCCAGAAATGCAGATGATTTACAATCACAGAATCATAGAATCATTGAAGTCGGAAAAGACTTCTAAGTTCATCTAGATCAACTGTCCACCTGCCACCAATTTCGCCCTCCAAACCATGTTCCTTAGTACCACATCTATATATTTCTTGAATGCCTCCAGTGATGGGGACCACCTCCCTGGGCAGCCTGTTCCAGTGCCTGACCACTTGGAAACGTTCTTCCTAATATCCAACCTAAATCTCCCCTGGCTTTTAAGTATACATAGCTCATTGTTTTAAATGAAACAAAGGTAAATAAAGGAAAAAAGAAGAGCCTGGCCAACTTCCTCAAGCCCAGAATGTCTGTTTTCTTTTCCTTTGTCTAAATTTCCTTCTTCTAAATCTTGCTCTTTCCTCCTGGCAGTAAGAACACTTGAAGAGGCAAATGTGGCAGAGAATCTTAGACTGAAAATCACTGTTACAAGTCTCAAATTAAAATACTAGAACATTACCATGCCTGAACTGGAGAAAACAGGACCAGGATATACCTTCACAAATTTAAGTGTCAATAAAACTATCACTCATCTCCAAAACATTCTCTGATGTTAAAGGCTTTTTTGTCTTGCAAAGGCTGCCCACAAAATTCACTTTGTTTTCCCTTCCTTGTTCTTAACCTTTAATTTCATTAAATCCCAGGCCAACAGACATATTAGTTTTCACATGTGTTTTTGTACCTGGCTTCTTCACCTAACATTTGTTTTCTTTGCCTGCCTCTGCTCACTGCACCCTGGGGTGCTGCTGTCTTCATTTCCCCTACCATTTTTTTGTCTGCACACCTGTGGTATATAACTGGTTCTCCAAGAGCCCAACTATGCTCTATGTGAAGATGAGACTAAAAATAAGAAGAAATAAAGTTGAGGTCTACCACAAGCAGCACGGAGGAAAAGGATCGAGGGCTGTTAGCTGAACATGAGCCAGCAGTGTGCCCAGGTGGCCAAAATGGCCAATGGCATCCTGGCTTGTACTAGAAATAGTGTAGCCAGCAGGAACAGGGAGGTGATTGCCCCTCTGTACTCTGCACTGGTGAGGTTGAACCTCGAGTGCTGTGTTCAGTTTTGGGCCCTTCACTACAAGAAAGACATTGAGGCCCTGGAGCGTGTCTAGAGAAGGGCATTGAAGATGATGAGGCATCTGGAGCACAAGTCTTATGAGGAGTGGCTGAGGGAACAGCACAGGTGGCTGGCTGGGTACAAGTCCCTTTCTGCAACACCTTCCATGCCCAGTGTTTTGTGACTTCATCATCATCCTTAGAACTGGAGGCCAGAAAACATTTTGATAAAGCAATGAGAGTGGTTGGACAGAGTCTGAAAAATAGAAATGCTACGAAAGGAGGAGCCAGTAAAATGTTAAAATGCGGACATCATCACAATAGTAAGAAACATTGCTCTAGATTCTGTATTAAAGAAGACTTAGTATACTAAGTATGACCAGTAGACATGTATGAATGGCAAAAGGAAGACTCACAAGAAGAAGAAAGAAAGAACACTGCACAATATTCTCAAATCTTGCTGTGTGGCTGAGGACTGAAAAAGTTCTGCTACCCTCCAGGGTGACTGCTGAAAACACAGTGGTGGATCAATAAAACTAAAGATTTTTGATAATCCATTTGAAATATTTTCAGTAAGTTGTACAGAAAAAGTAGAATGCCTGGGATCAGGCCCACCAAGATGAGCAAATACAATAAATAAACAAATAAATCAAAACTAAACAACCAACATGCATTTGCTCCTTCATTTGTGGGAATTTACTCCATTATGGGCTGCGTCTGGTTTCAGACTTCAAAGAACCCAAGCATTCATTTAGGAAACCACCTTTCTCCTGCCTTCCTGTTGTAGAGAAATGTATTTTCTTTGAAACCGTGTGTTTCTTTCCGCTGCAGTGGCCTCACAGTGCATTTATCTTCTTGTACCTGTAAGCTCTCTGGGACAGGGACTTGCCTCATACAGGCTGTTAGCACTTATATATGAAAGTAGTAATGCTAATAGTCATTTTCTACTAAGGTAGAAGCCATGCCCTGAGAGGTATTTGCCACATGGTATAATAAGCTACTGTAGGAAAAGCCTGCATGCCTAAGCAATGCCTGGGGTGTATAACAAGAAAAAAAAAACAGTCTGCAGTCTTCTTGGCAAAACAGAGCAATCTGCCCTGGCTGGGGGTTAGATTGTAATTTCTAGAAAGCTCTGAGTAGCCTGTTCTGTCCTGCAGTTGTTCCTGGAGCTTCATGATGAATGAATGTGTCTCTGCTATGGTCTGGAGAGCACTATTAAGCTAAGTGAATCTTGGTGGCAGACTGGCCTTCTGTTCAATGAGTACCCATTCTAAAATGAATTGTGGACAAGTGACATCAAGATCAAGCTACATTCTGCTAAAATTTGTTCCATTAAAAAAGGCATCGTAACCAAGAATACAAATAAATAAATGAATGACAAAAATATTCTGACTTTCTAACTGAAAAATGACTTGTGGGCTCAGTCTGTATTTTTTGTGTGAGACTGCTCAAAATAAAGATCCCACTCCACAGAAAAGACACTGAATCTCCAGTCACTGGAGAAGGGAAGACAGAGAAGAAGCAAAGAGAAAAATAACACAGAACTTTTTGAAGTTAAGCCACCTGATTATAGCTGTAAGTCTAGATAGGAATCCACAGAGGGAAATGCCAGCTCAGGCTTTCAGTTGATCTGAAGCTACTGCATCCAATATGTTGTGTGCAGACTGACCATGCAGTCGTTTAAATATGCCTTTGCCACGTAGCATGAACACAGGCTTCTAAAACAAGCCTCTTCAGCAGTCTGCCAATATGTCTTTGCATCTGCCAAAATACAAGCTGCTTGCACAATCAGAGGGCATTGCTACACATATGGTTTTGACAGATTAAAATATGTGTATTTTTTTCTCATCTCTTTTTCCTGGGTTTCACACTCTTGCTGTCACATTGAGAGTAATTCCAGATATTGAACCAGTAAGACCTGGTAGCTTTTCATTCAGTCCTGGTTTCTGTTCCCTTTCCTCTGTGCATCTTTTCTACAGCCAGCTCCTTGAGATCTCAGAACAGTGCTTCTCATGAAGAAAAGCCACCTTCCCTGAGTAGCCAGCACCTGGGGCCCTAGCACTGCCCAATATTTGAGCTGCCCTTTTAACAGTATTTGGAGGCATGTTGTCTTGAGCCAGTTCTTGCAGCATGTGGATGAGCTAGAAAGAAAGGAAAAAAGACTCCAATGCAGAATTTATGGAAATCTAAACTTACAGAACTTACGGGAAGAGTTCAAGGAAAGACAGAAGGGATTCTTATGATGGAACAATAAATGAGTTGAGGCCCTCAGGAAAAAAAAGAGTGACACATAAGAGACTCATAAGCCAAAAGAACTAAGAAAGGGAATAGAGAATGCTGGATGAAAAATAGCACCTTTGTTCAGTTAATACACACCTTATCACTGACTTTGTAGGATCAAGGCTTCCCTTTCTATGCTGTCTCCTAACCTCCACTGATTTGCACAGGGAATAAACTGGCATGATTCAACACAGATTTTTAAAGTAAAAGTGCAGGTAGACTTTGGAGAAAGGAGTTAATATGACTTCAGCTACATTTCCTGCAGCTCCTGGATGACTGCATTTAAAATTTTTGCCATGTTCTATTTATTGATATTTTATAAATATATGATTTGTCATCTGACTACATCATTTCAGGTCTAATTTATTTATGTTTATTAATACACAATTTCATTAATGAAGTTAATTAACATGACAGTGTTCACTTTAGAAGAGAAAATAAATTCAGCCTAGATTTAGAAAAGACTAAAATTCTTAACTTGGAGGAAATGATGGCGCAGCACATCTAGAGCTTTTCAAGGATCTTCTTTTTCCTCCTTTTCCCTTCATTAGCTAGTAGCCAAACATTTCTTTGTTTTAAACTAAATCAAATTTCCTATATTCTCAGCAGGATTCAGGTTTTTATACCAATGAGATACAGTAATTGAGAAGTAGCAAGATACATCCATGACAGAGGTCTACTTAAAACTCTAATTTGTGTTAGATCTAAGAAAGAACAGCCAGCATAAGTTACGACTGCCAGAAGTCAGTGTTATCTCTAAACAGATGGAAGTGAGAAAAACACCAACAGTTGACTTAAATATAGCTCATTCTGAAGCCATGCAAAATCCTTCCATTGCCTTCTGTCATGGTTTTATGATTTTTGTTATCAGTATTCCACATCATAACATTATGCAGTGCACTGAGAGTTAAAGAGTTAATGCTCCAGTTCCATGGACTGTTGATACTTCCGGGTACCTGGTTCTCAGAAGAGAAGAACTACATATTCCAGAGAATAAAGTAGTTATCAAAACACAGAGTGTTTCTGTTTTCCGTTCAGACGGAAGATAAAACTGTTTGCAAGTTTTTGCTGTTGCAACCGTTTGCTCATGAGAGGTCCCCTTTTCCTTTCTGCTCATCTCTGTAGTGTGTGTTCCCTAGCCATCTCGCCTTGAGCATTAGAGTAAGGCCTTCAGTTTTTGGACACTCTCTCTCTCTTTTTATTTGATTGCTTAGCCTCAATTCCAATTATATTGTATTGTTATCTTGCGTTCCACTATCATATTTGGTAAATTAGTTTGTTTCTCCTCAGATCACTGCTACCGTTTTGTTTTTAGGCCCATCTCCCTACTCTTTCCCTTCCCCCTTTTCCCTCCCCGCTTTCCTGAGGCATGGGTCCGTGGGTCCCCCTGCCCCATTAGTCACCGAACTGTGCTGACCTGCCTGTAAACCATTTACACCTTCCCTGAGTTTCAGATCAGAACATGCTGTAGCTCTGCATCTCATGCTTTACACAATGTATGTATCACCTACATTTTGTACATAGGTCACCTGGTGCAGAGAAAAGCAAAATGATTTATCAAGCTCACTAAGAACAGTAGCAACAGAGACAAAATCCATAAACTGAAGATGCCTGTTCCCTCCCAGAACTTCTCATTGCCACAGACTATACCAGTCTCTGCTGATCTTTATACATCTAGTTTTGTGGGTGTAAGTATTTGGAGAAATGCCAAAGAGTCTGTAACAGTTAATTTTTTACTACAAAGTCCACTAAAGGTATTGGAAAGAGACCTACCCATTTTGGTGTGCTTTGGAGAGAACAGTAAGGGAAAATGTAGAAATGAAGGTAAGCATCCCAGCGTACACCAGTTTGTGCAAAGCAGCAGTAAAGGGAGCCCACCAGATGGGCTTAACAATCACAACTAGAGTCCAGAATTACAGCAGCGCCCAATTTACCAAAACCGTCATGCAAGGGAACTAGAAGGGAGCAAAATCCACACAACCATTTATTTAATAGCCATTTTTCTGTCCTGTTGCTACTACAGGCAAGGGAGTTGCTGATCACCCCATGGGTATTTCCTTTGCTGCAGGTACTTCAGTCAGGTGAACAAAATAATCAAGTAACACACATTCATTGTGAAAGGGCTAGTGTGAAATGACATTTTTAAACTGCATCATGTCTTCAGACTATTTTGCTAAAAAATCTTAAAAATATCTTAAAAATTAACTGAGTCATAGACAAGAAAGAAACAATAAAAGTCATGCTTTTGGATGTCAGTTTCAAATTCTGTACTCTCTGTATAGATAATTGCAGCTACTAGAAATATCCAGTGACCAGTATGTAAGCTGACTGGCTTCTTATATTGCTTCTGTGAAGGAAGAGAAATACTGAAACTAGACTTGACTATTGGCATCCTGGTAGGTGACATATATTACAAACTGTGGGTTCACTGATAGATTACTATAAGGAATAGACTGCCTGAGATGAAGCCTTTTCCTAGAAAATCTTTTTTTTTTTTTCTTTTTCTTTTCTTTTCTGTTGACTGACCTGGAGAGTTGCAATTTAAAGAGCCTGAAAAAATTAGTGCTGGACAATCAGAACACAAATAGTTATGAAAACACATATTTGCCTAAAATTCTAAATACAAAGAAATGCACATAAACAGATTTTTGCATTTTGTTTGTTCCATTACAAAGAAGAAAGAAAATAGAATCTCAGTTCCAGTTTATAAATCTACCAAAAGAAAAAGAAACCTATTTCAAAATGAAAGTTATCTTCACAGTGCTTACAATTGCTTTCTGCCTCTGTCTCTCCCTTTGTTTGGCCCTTTCAGATTCCCGTTTTTCATACTCTTTGCGGTATTCTTCCCTCTTCAGCCTTTCATGCTGATATTCCTCATAGCTGTCATATCTAGGAAACATAACTTAGTCATTAAATCAAGCACCTGCATTTGTTAATGTAAATTTAGTAATACAGTTTCTGGAATGCTTTATTATCTCTCGAGAACCAGCTGAAAAGCAAACTAAATGCACACAAAATGCACTACCTGGGTCTGCGACTGTACGGTGATCTGGATCGCGATCTTGCACGTGAGGGAGAACTTCGGTGTGCTCGGTGTCTACAGTGGCTGGACTCATAACAGTGACAAGATCTGCAGGAAGGAAAAAAAAAAAAAATTCACCTCTGTCATTCACTTTGAATCTATTGACACCATTTTCTCCTGAGCTACCTCTTACCTGACCTTACAATTTCTTCTAAGCTACCAGTGAAATTTTCCAGTGACAGTTTGCGATCTCCTAGTCAACTAAGGGGCCTCAAGTGATTTTGCCCCCCTCCTATAATGTTTCTTATTGAGGCTAACAGAGAGCAGAGAGTCAGCCACTGTCAACTTCATCTGATAGGGACTGCAGCTAGATTGGCACCGGGCAGCTTGAAGATAATGGGAAAGGTTAGTTGTGTATATCTCTCCAATTGCTCTGCCTCTGACCTGACTAGCTCCACTCAGAAAGTGTAAACTTGGCAAATTTAAAGGATAATGGCAACGAGTGTTTCTGCAGCAATGCCGTAACCTTCAGAGCTAATCAGATCAGGGGCAATAAGAACAGTTGCACTGGACCAAGTTATTTTTTAAAATTTATTTCCTTCTAATCACTCTATGTTTTTACTGTTTTCCTTCATATTACCAACAATGCTGATGTATGAAATTGCTGCACTGTACCTTGAAGAGGATCTACTACAGGGTGACCTTGATCTCGATCGGGAATATGGAGAACGGGAACAAGACCTGCGTTGAGGAAAGGACCTTGATCTAGAGCGTGTCCTTTGGGATCTTTGAGAAAATAAGGATTTGGGTGGAGATACTGAATCTCTGCATGGAGAGTTAAAAGAAGAGCAAGAAGGCGATACGTCAAATAATGAATAGGCTTGTGTCCCATCCCAAGGGTAGCATAGTTTATCACTTTCATCTTCACTGTCATCAAAGAGACCATCCATTGCTAGTCCTGAATTTATAAACATAGGTAGTTTGGAAAATTGTTCATTACTGTAATCACTGTCCCTTAGTTCACCGGTCTTATCTGCTTCTTCATCAAAAACAGCTTGGCTGGGGTGACCAAAATGCTTATTCAGTTCAGCCCGAATTTCCTGGTCTTGGAGCTGTTTTCTGTTATTACCTTGGGATCCCTGCTTACTTGTCTGTAAAGTCTCTTTCTTGAAATACTGGTCTTGTTCTAGAGAAGAACAAATCTGACACTGCCACCCAGGTGAAGAATCCTTAAATTCTAGTTGTCTGGAGTCCTGAAGTTCCTGGGATATTTTAATGTGGATTTCCGACTTTGAATTCACAGATTGACAATAGTCATGGTCACCAAACAGCCGCAAACTGGGCCGTTTTGTCTTTCTCTCCTCATGTCCACTGGACAGTGCTGTAGTCTTGCTAAGCTGTGCATACAGCTCAGTCTGTTCTGGACCCTTCTTGACAGGGTTGTTTCCTTGAGAACCGGAAGACTCACTATAACGGGGCTTTTTTGAAGGTGGTGCAACAGTCTTGCATGATGACTTCGGCTTAGGTGAAGTCCTGAAAGGATTATCTTGGTTGGCTTTATGAGGAGGGGTCGTAGGTGGAGTTAGGCCTGAAGGGGGAGAAAAAGGAGGAACAGAATATTTTTAAGCAGACAGACTTTAGTGGAAAGACACACATGCTTCTTTAAAATAGATAAAAAAGCAAGACTCATTCTACATCAATTTAATTTAATTCAACTGGGAATAAGAGTATTTAGGGTTTGAGACACTAAAGTTCTGGTGACAACAATAGCAACAGTACTAATGCACTGCCATTAATCTTCAACATCATTTCTGCCCCTCCCCTTCTTTCATGATACCCGCCTCTCTGTAGACTCTGATAGAAAAGATCAAGAGATAAAAATCAAAAGACTTTTCTGATAAGAATCAAAAAGATTTTGATACAAAAATGAAAAGTAAAGGACTGGCACTGTCAGACATCTAAGGAAATTAGCAGACAAAAACCTGAATAAAAGGAAGTCCAAGAAAAATAAATGAGCACTACCAAAGCAACTCGTGCAGTACACAAAACTTGAATGTAAGGAAGTACAGCAACTCTACAACTTGACTGCAATGACTCTTTGTCTCCACAGTTCATTAACTTAGTAAACCATTCCTAATGTACGTATAATACATTCTTGTAAGCATAACTAATACATTTTGCCTGAAATGTAGTTCTGCAACTGAAACCAAAGTGAACAATGAGGCTAGTACAATTGTAATGAACCACTGCACCTAGAACCACATATTAGTCAACGTCATGAAATAAGGAGTAGATATGAAACTGATAAGAATTTCAAGATTAACAATACCACTAGCTACCAGGATTTTTCACATAACTGTAACACATTACATCACTATGGTGAGATGAAATTGCAGGAAGGACTGAAGCCCATTCTACTAAAACATGCTAACTAAAGCTACGCCTTCCAGTTATTTTTTCTACAGAATATGTCCCAACAATTCCCGTTTAAATAATAGAAGTTCTTCCGACTTTATGAAGGATAACCCTGTGCAGAGTAACAGTACACTGAACAATGCTGTCCAAGATTTCCTTGTCTAGCCCAAGCAATGAGCTTTCCATTACTTCCTTAGCAAGAATGAAAAGAGTGTAGACACTTTCAGGAAATGTGTATTTCAAACATGGCTACAGAGTTTGTCTTTTTAACCATACAATGGATCTCAGCAGATCAATGCAAATGGAATGTGTTTTAAAGTGTTTTTCTGTAAAGAAAAAAAAGCATGCATCAATGCATAGTGCTCCTTAAGGATCAGAAATGGAGACTGGGAGTCCCACTGCACTGTCTGCAATGAATTTGTTTCAGAAAAAAAAGATAGGAGTACTAAGACATGAGTACTGGTTGTGAGAAAGGAGACTCATTTTGTCCAAGCACTTGGAAAAAATGGTTACGAGCAACCCATGGTTATGTAAAGATTTTGCCTAATGCCACCAAAGTCAGAATTGAAGCAAAGATATTGTAAGTCTAGTTAGCCCAAATGTGAATTTAAAACTGGAACAGTTTTGTGCCAAGTCGTCGACTATTTCCTCTAATTTGTCCTCAATTTTCATTTCCTCGCCAAAAATTCATCTAATTCAGCAGCACAGATTTCACACCTTATCTGCCTCCTTACTAACAAATATTTCTGTTTACTAAACAAATTTCCAGCAAAATGATCAGTCCTCTTCAAAACTCTTCAGTAATCATTTCTGGGTTAAAAATCTACAGTCACAGTCAGGAAAGATTTGAGTAAGTAAGGATTGTTTTCTAAATTAGAAACAAAAGAAAGCAAGACAATCAAGAATTAGCACTTTTAGTCATGAAATAATATAGCCCAAGAAAAGACCTGGGGTTAGTTACTGAGTTTTCAGAGGTATTTTTAAAGAAAGAATGAAGTAGGACAATATTAATTCCAGCCCATCCGTATAAAATTCAACCACTCCACAGTAAATATCTCAAATATCTGCACACATGAAAATTGCAGTACAAGAAACCCAAGACATAATCTAATATTCAAAACAAAATACTGTTTCTGTTCCCGCTTCTTTAAAGCTGGCCCTGGGAGAAAGCAAATTATACTCAGAACATAACAGTTTCCAGAAGCCCAATGAGGAGTCCAACAGTCTTTAGATGGGAGGGGAAAAATAACAACAACAAAAAAACCCTTCCAAAAGTACAGACTGAGCCAAATTTACTGGCACTTCTTTTGCTGGCAAAATTGTGCTGGGGACATCCTAAGAAAGGACTTCCTCGTGGCATTTTGGCTCTTTTCCTGGTTTTCAGCAGAAGCAGGAAGCACACAAGCAAGTATAAACAGATACAAGTTGAAAAATGTTCATTTAACTTTTGAACAAACTTCCACTGGGCAATGAAGGGGGAGTAAAGTTTTGAATTGGTTCTTGTTTAAGTCGGTGCTACAGAGTCTGCCTTCAGCACGTCCCATGACCAGTGCCCAGAATGTGAACTTTGAGAAAATGGTAAGACTGCACACTTGCTCGTTGGTGTCACTTCTGCTCATCGTTACACTAATCACCGCTAAGCTTCACTTCAGGCCATGATCCTAAATCAAGTGTTACAGTATTCTATAACCTTTGCATTATTTCATACGCACCCATTTCTCTGCAAAAGTGTACATTTTAGCGTTGACAGTACAAGGTATATTCTGTGCTCTCTTGAACTTAGCAGGTTTTGACAGATTTATGGAAGGACAGATGGCCATTACAGGCTGAAGGCTGACAAGAGGCAGTTCAGAGCATTGTTAACACACTTGCACAAACTCTCAGCAGTGCAGCACTGTGCAGAATGTAATTCAGACTATAGCTTTTTTATTGCTGCCTATTTTCTTTTGTCAAAAGAGCCTGCTGTGCACAGCAACAAATGGCTGCCATTACCCAGAATGTAATGGGTGTCAGACAAATCACGTAACACAAACAATCAAGAGTATGTAGGTCATATTTCAACAGAGCACAACCTTAGCAATATTTATGATTACTGCATTGAAATGTGCTCTATAATAAACAAGTACCTCTACATCAGTCACACTTATGTACTTCTGCACAGCAAATCTGTTAGAAGTGGTACATACTCTACAATCACCCCCCTTAAACAGTCCTTTTTCTTTTTAAAGTAAAAGGCAAGTATTTTTTCATGACATGCCATAAAACCATTTTCTTTGTAGGGACTTTTGTTTAATTGAATGGCTTCAGTAAATGGTACGTTTGCACTTTGCCTTGCTCTGTCTGGATAGTGTGAACTCACTCATCCTGTGCTCAAAAATAGTGCCTATCAATTTGTGAATACTGCTGCCAACCCAGCACTGTCTTCTCTGTGTCAGTGCAACAAAAGGTGTTCCCATGTATGCTGGCCCCACTACCTCCCTGAGTGACTTCTCTCAATAAAGTCTCTGGGAGACTGCAAGTACTTGTGATGCATACCAAAAGTGCACTAAAAAACAGCCACCTTAGTTAACTCATTTAGCTCAGCTAAGTCGATAATCAGAAATTAGGGAATTGCGTTTGCATAAAAAGTGACATCTTGACTTTTTAGGACTCATTTGCAATGAGGTTTTAACCAGACACAAAACTTCCTAAAATTCGACTGTAACTGTAGGCATTTGAACACTTGATGATGTTTGTTGTGCTTTGGGGGGGGGGGGGGAGAATGAGTATTTTTTGGTGAACACAGCTGTGCAACCTTCCTATATGTGCACTGGGCTTTTGAGAGGCATGGAAAATGATTTCTTTCATACTTTTTGAAGTCTGAAAATGGATTGTCAAGGGAAACACTATTTAAGGCCACTAAAAACACTGAACACATGGTAACAACTCAATTCAGTAAAAAAAAGGAAAAAAATCAGAGGAGTTTTTGTGTGGCATAAGATTGCAGAAGCCAGGAAAATATAATAAAATTAAATAGCCATCATATAATAAAATACTACATGCTTGTTTAGTATTCAGTTTAATCTTGTTGGCAGTGCTGCTGCAGAGAATAAATACAGACTCCTGAAAATATCTAATAATTCACTAGATCTTATTCCCCCGGACAACTCTCTGCATCTCTCATTTCATCAGAAATCATTCTGAGGTCAAACAAGTTCTTATATGATAGATCTGAAGTATTTGTTCTGACAACTAGGAGGTAACTCAGATCTAGAGGTGGGCAAATAGCAGGGTTTAAGTATCCTCAAGGATGCTCATGAATTCCAAATCACTATTCAAGCTGATCATGTTCATATTGCCTTTTCCACCATCTTTTTGAAGAGATCAAATTTTGCACCCAAGAGAGACTGGAGTTTTATATTCAGGTAAATTACAAGGAACTTAGCGAGAGACTTTTCACTAAGTCACCTGTTGAAGACAGGAAGTAAAATCTTAGGCATGTAAACTCGCTTATTGCATTGATATGATGCCTTTGGGTATTTAGCAGTGAAGGCATAAAAAGGCATTGAAAAGCCATGCTATTTAGCTTTCTGGAGGAGCCCTCAATCCTCAAGAGAAATACCGTCACTTCCAGAGGTGAGTTGTTCTCCTGTGTCTGCAGGTATCTCTTCAACCTGACATGTTCCAAAGAGAAAAGAGTCCTTCAGTAACGTAAAAACCTCCCATGTCCCTGGAAGATACCAGAGACGTTCCAGCCCATGGCTTCTTAGCAAAGTGCTTGCACTGTAGCTAGCTGAAGAAAAAGGGATGAAGGCCTTTACTCGGACTCACCTTATGCAGAAATGTTATCCATTACTTTATCATCTCCAAGTCATGATGTTCTGATCCATTTTCCACAAAATAGGACTGGAAACTAGCTAGCAGTTGTATTTTAGATAGACTTATTTGTTTATCACAAGACATTAAAAGGGCACTCAAAGAATTTGCATGTTCTTACACATTCTCCCTTGAAAACGCTTGAAAAGATATTTGTTCCTTATAATTTGACAAATATTTGACAAAAGTTTTGGCAGTTTTAGGGAGGACATAGTTACACTCACAGGTACTAACAAATCCATTCTAAAGCAAGTTACAGCATTGGCAAGGGAATGGATTCAGTTTGACTTTAGATATGTGAATCCAAAATGTATATGTGACAAAGACTGATGGTTAGTGCAGGAAATGCGCTTATTTATTTTTCTACTCTACAGTTAATTCATCAGTGAGGGAACCAGCGCTGTTTTCAGCAGAGAGAACAAGGGAGCTGCTATTTATATTAAAATATTTTGTGCTTCGATAGTGCGAGCAGCACTACTAATGGTCTTTTTAATTCATCAGTAAGATCAAGGCAACTCCTTTGTAAATTACAGTATACAGTGCAAGTTGCTCTGTATAAGGACAATGAACAATGTGGTTACCTGGATATAATTTGGAGTTGCTAGGGTCTCACTGAAGAACTCCAAGATATTATTAATTACTACTGCCACTATTTTATTCTTTTGTTGTTGTTGTTTTTACTGAAATGGGTCCCAGTTTTTCCTCACATACTCTTCAAGCTCCTCAGCACTAGAGCTTGTTTCTGTTATGTCTACTTTCAGCACAAACTCATGACAAAAAACACTACTGCAATCCAAATGAATGACTTGAAGAGGGATTCATGCATAACCACTCATCTTTTTATAGATTTATATACACATACAAATATAGAATCTATGCATATATGAAGGCAGAGATTAATACAGATGTCAAGTGGTGAAAGCCAATCTCCTGAAACCTTCTCACCAGGTATTTTGAAGAACAGAGCAAGTGCAACATGAAGTCCAATAGCCACCATCAACTACACTGCTTGTAAACACCGCCCAAACTCCCTGGCCAAACATGCTCCAACAATTCCTGTTCTTGATTATCATCAGTTAATTTTCTAGCTAGATTTATTTCCAAGGGGTATCATTTCATGTTTTCATAGGATAATGCTATTTTTATTTCACAGCCTCTGATGCATTTTTTAATTTGCAACGTTTCCTGGTTATATTATCTAAAACAACAACAAAGTTGCTTCATTGTCTCCCCCATGCACAGCTGACACATGGAAATGAACTCACTAACACCCGGCCCATTCCCATTGCCATTCTTGAGATAAGACTAGAGGACTGTCAAGAGGTTAGATTAGCTCCCAGGTTCTGTCCAGCCAGCTGACGTGAAGAGCAGGCTGCTGTCTTTCTGTCTGGAAGAAAGTGCTGTTCCCTTCAGTGATCTCAACCGCTGCCTGAACAACTCTGCTATCGTCACCTCATCTGCCCCTTCCAGCTGGTAGCACTAAGCACTGACTCACCAGTGTGCCTCCAAACATGCACTTTCATGCAGATTTGCTCTCCAGTAATGACAAAAAAAGACTTCTTCATGCTTCAGGCTTGTTGGCACTGAATGGGATTATCCTGCTGCATGCTGTGAATTTTGCCATGTCTGTATCAGTTTTGCAAAAGGAAGGTGTGTTGCAAGGATGTTGCATTTTGTCACTAGAGGAATGATTAAGACTGCAGATTTTCAGGACGTGTCAGAGGAAAGTGTGCATGTTTTAATGCTGAATTAATGAAGTTTCTGAAAAAGTGATGTGATGGTTGTGGGGCAGTGAAAGCAACTGCCCAAGGTTCATACACAAACTGAGAACTTGGGCCTCCTCTTGTGTAAGGCTGCCACAGAACCGAGGGGGGCGTCAAGGTGCCCCCACTACTGTAAGACCTATTCTGCAATACCCCCCCAAATGCTAGATACTATATACATGCCCCTGTGAGAAACACATGCCGAGTACTTATTTTTCAGCATTACACAACTGAGAAAGAAAACATTCTTGGCAGTAGCTCAGGTGGAGCTCAGCATGTGCTCTTGTGCTCAGTTCTGGACACTTCAGGAAAACAGAGGCAAAAGAGAGGTCAGAGGAAAGCAATAAAACAGATCTGAGATCTGAAGAAATTTTGTGGGAAGAGCAGATGAATTAAATGAGTGTAATGGGTGACGTATCAACTGAAGCTGCACATGATAAAAAATCTAGACGTCTTCAAAAGGCACAAACACTGGGGGCCAGACAGGAGGAGGAGGACAGAAAGGAGGTGGTGTGAAGTGTGCTAATGGGAGAAATAAAGAGAAAGTAAGAACATAAAATGAATATCAATTTTAAAAAATTACCTTTAAGCTATGGAATAGTTTTTCAGTGGCAGAGGAGAAAGCTGTTATTTGTGACATATTAATCTAGAATTGACAAAGCACTGAAACATGCAGTCACGTACAGCCCTAGACTGGCCTGGAGACAGACTGGATGACATAACTTTTCCATCTGTAACATCGATTACACTCTGCTGTGGGGTTTGTCTTTGAAAGATGGTGCTCAGCAGTACACAAATCTATGGGGAAATGGGGAAGTATAACAGATAAATGGTTTCATTCATATTTTTCCAGAAATTATGCGCTCTTGTGTAGGTTTGGAGCAATATTTTCAAACACATTCCCTCTCAGGTAACTGGATAAAAAGTCAACGCAAACCGCTCTGAAATTAATCTCCTGGAGACCTCTGTAAGATCTCAGTGTATGTGCTGGATATTGAAATGAACAAACACACACCAAACCGTGCTTAAAGGAAGAGCTAACCCTACCCATTTCTCACCTGCAGTTCCAGAGAGTTCCACACTTAAGGTTTGTTCAATAGTCTTGTTCTCAAATGGGGAACCCTTGGGATCACTGGAAGACAGGGCACATTTATAAAAACAAGCTGAAATGGAGTTGCTGTAGCCAAAATGTATTAGATCCCCCTCCCTTTTATAAATGTTTGCACTTTTTACTACTTACTTTGGAGACTCAGGTGTCAATGGAAGTGATAAACTTGTTGGTTTGGCTAAAGGGAAAAAAGAAAACAATTATGGAATATTTAAGCACTCCATAACATATACCAAAAAGTCATCTTTTATTTTGGCGATGGAAATCCCTATTAGTCAGTTAGGGCTGGGTTCTGATTGTTCAGAAGCCATTTCTGTATACTTTGGATAAATAAGGAGACTCATCCTGATTCCTTAGCACTGGCACAAAAAGGGCATCTAAATTTCAACAATGATTTACAACAATTACTGTACCTCTGAAATGCAGCACACAGCCCAAATGCCAAGAACCTTTCAGAAGAAGAGTAGTACGTGTTAAAAATCAATGAAGAAATCTACAGGATACACCATGAAAATGTTATTTTCTCCTAGATTTAATTTAGAATACACTCTACATTTTATTTGGAAACAAGGGCAGCAGAATAACTACAAACTAACAGAACGTTATGAATATTCAGTTAATTTTACTTCTACAGTATACAATTTTATATGTAGCACTGAGAATAGGTTGTTTTTATGAGGCCAGAGTCCAACTTGCTATAGTCCAAATTTCTGCAAATTATCCTGCAAACTATGACAAGCCATGGATTCAGTCACAGATGGTTAAAAATGGGGCTGACGCTCTCAGCACTACAATCCCAACATACACAAAAAAACCAAAGCTCTAGCTATAAAAATACAAGTCTTTGTAGCTTTTATTCATGCAAGCTTGTATTTTCCCAAAGCAAGCCAAGAACTAGGATACTGCAATACAACTAAGATTCTTCTAATTGCCAGAAAAACGTTTAAAATTAAGAATAATATTACTTGCAAATTTTACTTTTCAGAAGTTAGATTGATGCTTAAATGCAGAGAGCATTGTACCAAGAAAAACAGCAGGGGATCTCTTCTGCAAATTAATTACTTAAGACAAAATGTTCCCCTTGAACACTTCTGCACTGCAGATCTTTTGTCCAGAGTGTCACTACTGCGTATTTCGTATTCATTCCAGGCTTGGAGCTCCCATCGACATTAAAGGATTTTATATGCAAATTGATTACTTTTATAAGCTCTAGAGCATTCCTGGAGTAATATTACATTTTTTAAAAATTAACTCAATTCTCAAGAGCTGCATATTGTTCCTCCTCCTCCCCATCTGAAAGTTAGAAATGGAAACTCAGGTGTTCACCTTTGGTTCACCTTCCTCAGAATTCACTGCCAAAGTGAGGGAATGCACCAAAACGGGTTATGTGTCTGATCCAGCCCTGCCAGTGATTTGTGCATAAGAAAGGCTTCCATAAGACCAACTGTAAGATGACATAACTTTGCAAGTACTTTATCTACACCTAGGATACTAATGTTTGTGACTGTTGCCAGTGGCTACCTAGAGGTAAAACTGGCTAAAAAGAACAGACCTTACCGAAAGGCTCAGGAAGAAAGTCTGTACAAACAAATGCTCCTACTGTGTTTCAGAGAACAAAAACTAGACACACTTACCCAGCCTGGGCTTTCTATGAAAGCTGAATGTGTAAGAGTTATTTAAGCTTCTAAAAAGTCTCCTTCTAGGTCTCACATAGAGAGGCAGATCCGAATATACAGATGTATAAAATCTGAAACACTACGACACAGCACCTCACATTCCTCTGTATTCACTTATGCAGATATTATTTAGCCCTCTCACCGAGAAATTCATATGCCAAAACACCATTATTTTTTCTTATTGCTAGGCATGGGCTTGACCAAACAGGATTCCTGTAAACTATTCCATCCTCATTTAAAGCCACTGACACTGTAAATATTTAGCCAATATCATTTTCCATGGTGCCTGTTTATTTGATTTTTAAGGTCTATCATAGTGTGTTTTATTTGTATTTAAAAGAGTTCACATGAAGTTGCTTGTTTCTGTAAATTGAAAACATTCAGGTTCAAAATAACTAAATTTCCTCATGGGCAAATTTCAATGTAAAACCACAGATGATCTTTGGCATGAACGGGTTTGTGGACATTCCCGTGGGTTTGCAATATGTTTGCAACAACAACCCTAAAGGAAAATATCATTTCACTTCTCTTTTGTGAGCTTTCCCTAACTTTGAAGGAAAATATCAGGCCCTGATTATCTTTTAAAACAGAAGGAGACAATATTTTTAGTTTTGATTAAATGTATGAAGAAATGACCGTACGTCTGTGAATAGCAGTCAGATCTGCAAGGTCAGTTCTGCACAAAGAGACTGTCTAAGCTGTAAGCATTATATTATTGTATTTGTACTATATACACATTCATTGACACTGAAGTCATATATTAATGTGTGAGACAAATTTGATGAAAAAAACATTTCAGAAGTCTGTAAATAAAACTGCAGGAATTAAAAAAAGAGAATCATTTCTCTCTGCCTGTAATTTCACCTGCAGTACCACAGAAGACACAGTCATCTGTTAATCACTGGTGAGTTGGCTGCATGTCCTTTTAGGACTTTCCTAACTTCTTCTTTTACACTGTTGCCACAACCCACTTTGCTTTGTTTCTTTGTGTGAAATCTGTACAATTTAGGGAAAAAATGCAGCTCTGATCCAACAGTGAGATTTTATCATCAGTATTTATGGACATGTGCACATGAACCTATGTATAACATACATGTGTGTATAAGATATCTTACACGTGATATGCTTTATTGCACCCAGCAGTGTTAATAAAGCCCGGGTGGTCTATGGCAGGCCTATGCCTGGTTCCAAAGCCCTCTCACTACAAGACCCAGGTTTGAGATGAATGCTTCAATCAGTATTTTACTCTGAAGCAGTCTGCTGAGACCAGCCATAAGGAGTGGCAGTTGGCATTCAAGAAGCTCTAGGGGCAGCTGGATTTCTTTCTTACGAGAAACACTGTTCAGAGAATTTGAAACCACAATGGAGAAAACTATACTACAGATGTCAGAACACACCGCTGTGAGCAGGGCATTTAATGATGGGGAGGAAAGATTATTTTGTTAAGTTTGCTTATGCCTCCTAACAAAGACTGAAAGAATAGACTTGATGGAGGCTGAAAAAGCAGGGGGAGGGAGTGAGAAGAGGAGGAAAAAATACATATTTTGTTCAGAATTCCCACTTTAAAAACTCCAAGGCAACATGTAGTGGGTTATATGCCGATCTCTGTTGCAGCTGGATGACTTCCATTGGATTCAGAGGAGTCACCCAGGATTTGCACCGATGTTACTGAGATAGGTATCTGGCCTTCTTGATTCCAGACAAGTATATCCATAGATGTATTTTAAAGAAAGAGTAACTTTAAATAAGCTCCCTTTGGGCTCATAAGCTTTTACAGTTCTTCTTTATCTTGGGAAAACGGGCAGGGGAGGAGGGGAAGAGAAAGCAGAAGAGGAGTCTCTAAGTTCTTGCTTCTCTGCCATCAAAGCTACTTGTAATATAGCCCAGTTCTTTACGCATTGGAGGGTACTAAAAGTCAACACAAGTGCTTAGTTTTGGCCATAAAGAATCTGAAGAGAGAGAACGATCAGGATGGTAGCTAAACTTCCAACTATTTACAAAATAAAATTACAAACCAGCATTCCAGCTTTAACAGGAATGACACATTTATTGCTTATTCTGTAGCAGCGAGAGCGCTATTTATTGTCTCTTAAGGACGATGTGGCAGGTTAACAATGCCTTCGGTTTTACTCTGGCAAAAAGAAAGAAGCTCACTAATGAACCAGCCTGCCCAGCTTGTTTAGGGGTATAATGATTTCTTAGTGGTACAGTACTCTGTGAATAAATATCTCCAACTCGCTTGATATATTGACATGTAGCGTTTGTTAAACTTTTTTTTTTTTTCCCTGAGGTTCCTTTTCTGAGACTGGGGGCAACAGGGACAGGATTAAAACTTCAGAAGTTTAACCTAGCTAATTCTAACTTCATTGTAGAAGAAAGAGACGCTGGGTTTACAATAATAATCCAAGGAACAAAAGAGGTATGAGGGTATTCACAAGCATTGTATCTCACCTTCCCTCCAAAACCAACAGGATGTTCTGTGCTCCCACACCTACCTTGCAGGTGATTTGTCTGAGACTGCAGATGGGGCTTCCTTTTGGAGGTGCATTTCTCTTTGCTGCTGTTCCTGTTCTCTGCTGGTTTGGTCTGAGGAGGGTCATTGTTCGTAGTCAGATATTTGAGAAGTTCAGAGCAGGGACGTCTTTGCGGCTTTTGTTGTTGACAAATGCTCTTCGCTTTATTGCTCCACGAATTCTCAGTCTTTAAAACAGGGCATTAAAAAAAAAGAAAAAAAAGAAAGGAAAAAAAAAGCTAAAATTAGTGAACTGAACCTTATCAGAATGGATATAGGTTTTCTAAAGAGATGAGATTTTCAATGAAGTGTTCAGTCTAAGTGTACTAGATCTATGAGCTGTGAATAATTGTTTGCAGAACAAGAAAAGAAAATTACATTGAAATTCCTAAATGACATTTATGCAGCTTTTTATTTCATTTCTCCAACATTTCAATGTTCCTACTCAGCAACATGTAACTAACAAGACCCTACAGCGCCTTTACTGTGAACAAAAAAATAAGCTGGTTTAAACCTTAATTTGCTGCTGATTGCTTGAGCCCAGTATTCACAACTCTCTTAAGTACCCCTAAATGCTCCGTTTTCAGTTACAGTGAATGGCAAGACAAACATTGTTTAATACTGCCTGCTAACAGAATTATGTCAGAGACGCCACTCTTTCCAATTAATGGCTGATATACATCTTTTGCCAAGAATCCAGTGCAATTTTTCTTAGCCCAGACAGCTGGTAAAATGGCAGTCTTGCATCCTAAAGTCACTCATAAACAACACCAGCCCATCAGCAAATTTTATCGCACCCCTACTACTCTGTGTATCAATAAAGTAGGCAAGAGTAACAGACGGTGGGACTACAGCTGAACTCTGCCAAGAGAAAAAGCAAAAATGAAATATTCAGAGCATAAAGGAGCTCAGGTGATTTTCTGGAACCCAGTCTATAATCTGTTCACGTATTTTGAGGCAGTTGCTGGATAGTAGGCAGATTAATACCACACATATAGATCTGCTGCTTACTTGATTGCTGAAAGCATAAAAGCCATGTTACATTTTTTCGTTCTTTTTTTCTCCCCTTATTACAAAGATTAAGTTTGTACCTTAACAACCACAGGGCTTGTTCTGATCCTGTGATTTGTGTTCGCATGGTTTTGTGTGCTGAGACCACTGCATTCATTGTAATTTAGCTGAGTGTTGGCTGGAGCCAGCAAGAGCTTCTTGAGCTGCAAACACATAGGGAAAAGGAGGTGGAAGGAAAAGAGTAAAGTTATGCGTCTTTATGGATTAAAATTACTTGTCTACATATTTTGCACTGTTGCTTGAAACTAGCTACAGTAATTTCAGCAAGCGAAGTGCATTAAAACAGAAGGAAGGGCTCAATATTCCCCAAAGCAAACAGATTTCATTTTCTTCTGAGGCTTGGCAACAGACTTCTGTTCCATTTACTGCAGTATACTGCAGGGCAAGCAGAAATGGCAGGGGCCTTGGATTGCTGAATCCAAGGCAAAGCAAAATTCTCAGTGATCTGTTCAACAGAACAAGTCTCTGATCTAAACAGAGAAGTTAACTTGAACAGAATAATGGATGCTTGTATCTGACTCTGCTATTGCAGAAGTCAGGGATAAAGGACTTTCACCAGAAATAGAATCCTATCTCAAACTCTCTTTACAGAACAAAATGCGTATAAGGTTTCACTCACATCCTCACCCAAGATTCAGATTTGCCCTGATTAGCACTAAGCTGGGGCCTACTGGTCAAATGAGCGTTAAAGGCACAAAATTAGCCCTGCAGTGCGCTAGATTCAATGGGCATTTCTTTACAGATCATCAAAGTCTAAGCATACATAGTAAAGAGCCTCAAGAAATGTAATGCAAATAAAAAATATTATCCTGACTTATTTGAACAGAATAATAAGCAAAAGTGTCAGTCATTAGCACAAGAAACTCAAAAATAATCTCTTCAATCTACTTTTTAGTAGATTCCCTTATTAGTCATCCTATGATTGTTGGTGTGTTTTCTTCCCTACTTAAGTTTCAGTTCTTTACTTGATTTTCCTTTTCAGTCTAAGTGAAAAGTCCAGACCTTACTGTGACTACATCATACCCATGCAGTGGGTAGCCAGAGGCACATCCAATTCCTGTTAAACAGTAGGAAGGGTTCTTACTAGAGACGGCTCTTCTGCCTCCTGGGGCGGAGGGGTGCCGTCGGGCATCGGGGAAGGGCTGGCGTCATGTTCATTGGTCACATCTCCATCTGTCAGTGCATCAAATGAAGGCAATCCATCCTCATCCACAGGGATGCTGTCCAGTGTCTCAGTGAGAACTGCTAGCAAGTTTGCCTCATTCTCTTCATCTATTTTCTGTGTGAGGAGACCAAAAAAAGAGTGGAACCAGGTGAGAAGACAAAAGGAATCAAACAGTGACTCTTTGTGTGAAAAAGCAGTCAAAACATTATTAAATATTGCCTTGAAACCGTAACCTGCAACAGTGTCTCAGGAGATGCAATTAAGTGCAAGAAAATTATCCAGCTCTGCATTTAAGAGAAATCTCCTTGCATTTGCAGTGTATTGCTCTGCTTTACTTTTCCTCTGCAACTCTCTCAGTGCAGCATTAACACCAACAGATAGTCAGGCAGGGATTGCATTACAGGATGTGCCGAGGCTGCTGGCACCTAACGATGGTGTCAGCCCAGGCTGTCTCTTTCTTTCTCTTTTGAACGTTGAACAACAGTTAATTGACCTGACAAAATTACAAGAATCACAGAGTAAGACAGCTAATCAGAAGGCCAAAATGAATTAACAGAGAAATCTGGCAAACCTTGTTCATGTACGTAGCCCAAGACAACATCTCTCTTCCTCACTCTGGAAACGCTTGCTCCAAAAACAAGGGAAAAACTTCTAACTAACTCCTGACCATTTTGGCATTACACTCGCAAGCAAGACTCATGTTCTAAATGGCAGATTCTGGGTTCCTTTTAAATGAATATATTAAGCAGTTGCCTTTCAAGTTCTCTTTTTGAATTACGTAGTTTGAGTGCTCAATGCAGCTATTGTATGCATTTATCTAGTTCCAACTGCAATTATAAAAGACTAGATTAATCTCTAATCAGATGTGGCTGTAATGTTAAATTATACTAGATATCTTATTTCAGAAACAAGACTTCTTTTTGTCAAGTTGAGTAAATTTAAATACCTCCCAATTTTTTTAATGAAATATAGTCCCAGCTGTGTATTAAGGTAAAGATTTTTTGGAGTACTAATTGTTCTGAGGAATAGAATTGTGTAAAAATCATTATATTTATTCTTCAAAAAGAGTGGAAATTGATCTTGACAGATCAATTATCTGGGACTTTTAGGCTGATCCTAGTGCTATTAAAATGAACAAAAAGCCCTTCCCTGATTCCAGAGATCTGAACCAAATGCAAGGCTACTGGTTTGGAGCTTTTCCACACACTTCACAGTGGCTCATCACGCCCCGGGTTCACAATACAAAGAGATTTCAGTGGAGTTCAGATCACACATTTGAGAAGTGAACTAGCAAGGCATATACGAGGCAAATAAAAGCTCACCCTTCTGTAAAAAGTAGTGTTAGAAAAGTCAACATCAAAACACTGCCAGTAACACCTCAGAAAAGAGAAAAAAAAAAAATCAGGTGAATCTGCACGTCCCCTCACTACGACTTTTTCTGCAATACAGCATCCACCAGACTCTAAGGAGAGATGAGCATCAACCGCACAGACAATTCCTCCTGTCAGGCTCCTCTGCCAAATCACACCTCACGGGTTCCTGCAGACAAACTCTGTGTTCTCGTTAGAAAGCCGTGGCAGAGCACAGACTGCTCTGGTGCTTACAGCATCGTCCCCAGAAACAAATAAACAGTCATGCACAGCTAATGCTAAGGAGAAGCATTTACTTAAAAGGCCAAAAGGGGCCTGACCACTGAGAAAAAGAGCCTAAGTCTATGCATCTAGTGATTTCCACCATACCACGCAGAAATACGCATAGTGCCGTGTTAATTCAGATGCTTTACTCCACTGCTAGCGTAGAGGGTATGGAAATAACCAGAGGGAAGCCACTTTGTGAATAAAAACTTGCTCCAAATCCAGCTCTTCGCAGCCACTTTTTGAGAAGGAAAGAGGAACATTAACAGTATCACTTTCAGAAGAGTGTAAAAAGAGGTTATCAGGCAAAAAAGCACTTTGCAGTGTAATGAAGTGTAATGGTATGGTTTTCAGGCTTCTCCAGGCAGGGTGCAAGCTCTTCCACTGCTGCCCCGTGGCACTTTGGGGGGTTCTGGCTGCCCCTGCAGCAGAAATGTCTCCAGCAAGGCCAGCTGGGAGGGTGCCCTCTACCCCTCTGCCAAGCGCTTCAGCACACAGAGCCAACAACAGAGCTCCCAGTGCAGCTATTTCTAACTGGGAATGCCTTCTTCAATAATAGCATGCCAGAAGAAACCCTGATATTTGCTGTTAGCTGCTCAGCTCTCATGCTTTAAACCGACATTCAAGTGCACTGACATTCAAGAACAGAAAGTTGAGTGGACACTGGTCCTCATCACAGCAATTTCAATTAGTTTTGTACAAGTTTCAACATTCAAACACCCCAGAGAAAGCAAAGGATGTGACAAAGAGGACTCTGTTAAACAATTAATGTCAGTTTCCATTATTGCTTCAGTCCCAATTTACAGAGCAAATAAATCAAAGTCACCACAGATGAAGCACACTAGCTGGCTAACACATGTCTATTCACAAATGACATGGCAGCAGGAACACATTAGTCAGGAAAATGACATTGCAAGATAACCTTTTAAAGGTTTAACTATGCTATTGCTCCTAATTGTCCTAAATTACTGTTTATAAAGAAATACATTTATTAGGTACAGCAGAAACGGGGCAGAAGGGAGATGCAGAGCGGGGTGGTCGGGTACCTCACCGTCTGAGTAATAATCACTGAAGCAGCAACTTTCTGCTCTGCTCTCACAGCCTGAGTCTTGGTGTTGACAGCACTGGGGAGAAGCAACACCGTGGCCAAATGCAGGATATTTCACAGTTTCAGTGCTGTCATCTCGGAAGTCCATGTTCCAGACTGCCATCCAACTTGCTCACTGAACATCCAACTCAAGTAGGGTTGGAAATTATTTGCTAAATCTAAAGAAGCAGCTGTTAAGTGTTTAGGCCACCTAAAGGAACTACAGCACGTAACAAAATGGGGTGGAGGACAATATCAAAAGTAAAACCATACGGCAAATATTTCTTAATGACTGTATCTTACAAAGTAATGGGACTTTTTAACGTAGAAGCAGTCATGCATCACTTCTCAACTACATGAACTTCTCAAAGCCCTTGGTTGTTAGTTTAACATAAAGGTATAGGGAACATAGGATTTTTCTGATCCCTGTACATTTCCACTTGGCTGAATCAGGCGAGGAATCTGAGGCATTAAATGCATGTGCTCGAGCAAGAGTTTCTAGCACATCCTGAATAGGTACATTCTGAAGAAAAGTAAGACTAGGCATTGATGTATCAGAGAACTCAACAGGGAAAGCTGCCTAACACAGCAAACTGCCAGAACACCAGCTGATCCTCAAAGATGAGCGGTCGAGGCACCTAAATGCCATAGAAAGTTTCTAATTGTGCTTCTCTGTATTTTTACGTTTTGCTCTAATGCCTTAGTATTTCTACAGCACTAAAAATAATTCTGTCGGAAAACACTTTATTAGTTGTGCAAAAATCTTATTCTAATTGGTTTCTGCCTTCAGTAAAATGTCTCCAGAGATAGCGTCTCTTTGGCCAGTGAGATCTAAGAAATGAAGCAATAATTTACCCACACAAAGGTATTTAAATCCTCTACCCCTGATAATTCTTTCTCCTTTGCTTATTCTTCCCACTGATGGAGCTGGGTTCACCTGGTGGTTAGTGATTCGTGCCTGCAATACCACTTGTTGGCATGTGGAAAAGTATAGCATCGACACCTCGTCTTTCAGGGACATCTCTATGGGGAACATATATTGAGCTATGCTGGAATTTTTCCTTAGATTTTTTTTTGGCCTTAAAAAAGCCCTGCAAAATTTCAGAACATCCATCCTTACCATCACCAATCCCACCCTGAAGCCAGCGCATGTAGTTTCTCACCCAGGACTCTGCTGTAGCTGATCTGCAGTCAGCATAGGCACACTGATTCACTTCAGAAAAGGGTCTAGATCATTATACTGAAAATCTTTTTATCAAACACATCTTCCTGCCTTTCATTTGCAGTTATTACAAGGACAGCTTTTGCTTACTCGCACTGAAATCCGTTAGTGAATAAGGAAGATGCCCTAAATTTTCTTCATCAATGATGTGAATGATGCGAAGGTCCTTCTTGATTCACACTGAAAGACTGAGACCTAAGCTGTGCTATTCATCCACAGCCCTGAGCTGGGGGCAGTGGCAGCTTGCCACGTCTTTGTAAAGAGCCCAGGAAACTTCAGGGCTGATCCACAGCTGGCAGAAGCTCTCATGGCTCCAGCAGCCAGCTCTGTGAGCAATTCAGAGCAGCCAGGTGGGTACCTGAACTCACAAGGGATCACCGCTTCAGCAGACCAACTCATTTCTCCTCGGTAGCCTAAGATCTATTCATAGCATAATTAACAAAGAAAATAAAAGATTTTCCCCCAGCTGAAAATATCCGTGTGATCTAAAAATATCAGTACATTATGGCACTATTTGCAAAAGCACAAAAATGACTTGCGAGCGCATCTGGGGTTTCCAACAGGATTTAATTCCTTTAAGACACGTATTAGAATAAGCTTGTCCTTAAGACTCACAGCACCAGGAAAAATGAAGGGCTTGGCCCTTCTCACACATCAGGACACAGAGGCACTAAAAAGCTCATCAACACCACCCCAAAGTCCAGGGTAAGGGCAGATGGCATCTCAGTCCCAGCCCCACAAATCAACTTTTGCCACCCAAGGATGAGGAGCCACAGGTTGGGTAGAAGCCCAGGAGAAGTCAGAGGAAAGGAATCAGGAGAAAGAAGTGGATGTGTTCCAGCTGGAGGAACATGAGGGCTGAGGCCAGGGGCTGCTGACGGAAAGAATCACACCCCCAACCCAGTGAAGAAGAACCGATGGTAGAAGAGGAATCACGTGCTCCACTCTACCTGCTCACAATCAGTCCTGTGCCATTATATACACTTTGAAATCATTTTCACTTTTATTTTATTGCTCAGCTTCTTTGCAAATCCTTAGGTATCCTGCACTGTCTTAAAGAAAAAAAAAACCCACACGATGCATTTGCATTAAAACAGTTTTCCAAGGTCTGTTAGTCTGGTCCCCATGAGACAATCCCGTAATTGAAATGCTTAAGTCCAGAGCTATCAATTATCTTTAAAAACAAAATGGAGTCCCACTAGGAGGAAATTACAGCCAAGTTTCTTTATATGTAGTAGAAATGTGGGGATTAATTATCACCACCCCTGTGCAAATGCCTTTAGGGTATGGGAAGGAAACGAGAGATCACTTCTTCTTGAAGGAGACAGCTGTACTCATGCTCCTCACATCACCTGTAGGCAAAATCCACTTGAACTGAGAGATCACATTCTGACTTGAGCGGTCTCACTGCCCAACACAGGGACCACGTATGTACTGTATCTGTCTGACATACCACATCTCCACATCCTAGTATTCATACAGAAGCCTCACTGCAGCTGGGTGCAGCTGGGTTTCTGGAGACAGTGTACTCATCTCAAGCAGTATGCCTCTGTGCATTACTTGCCATCCCACTCTCCCCAAATGCTGTTAAATAAGTAGTGCAGTTATACATAGCACAGGCGCTGCAATGCCTGACTATCAGAGTTGGGTCCCTGGATGGGATGTCAGACCCACATCAGACCCACAAAAGAGCCTTGTCATCCATGCTGCAATAGGAACTGAGGGCTGCCTAGCACAGCAGCCACAACCTCGCTCTGCCAGCCAGCAGTGGCAGCAATGGGTTTGGCTGTGGTTTTGCAGGTATGGCTCACCATGCCAGCCAACCCGATCACCCCATGGGTGCACAACCACAGAGAACACACTCAGTGAAACTCTGCTCTGCTTGTTTTCAAAGTGTAGGCATTTTCCACGCATAAGGCAGTATTCACAGAAAAAAAGTAACGATACAGAAATAACTATACTTATTATTATCCATGTACCCAATACCGTGTATTTCTGTGGTCTCAGAAACTTCTCATGCTTATTCCTGGTTTCTGAACTTGGGTTATTTTCCCTCTGAAAAGGCACTGACCTGACTCTGTAAGACTTCTGTCAAGCATCTGGAATTAAAGCAGCACCACTTCAAGCCACGGCGCACACGATTTGCAAATAGGGTTTTCTTTAAGATCTTGCCCCGATCACCTGAAGCAATGCTGCTATAGCTCCCGTAAGACAGACTATCTTTTCAGGTGAAAAATCTAACCTTTTTGCTATAAACTAAACATGTCAGTTTAAAAGAGCCTACTAAATATTCCTCTAGCACAAAGTCACTTGTTTTATTGCTTCTAACGAGTTGTTGCAGTTCAGATGTTTCCATTACAGCCTGGCAATTAAGCTTCTAATAAACTGAAGAGCTACTAATTGACTTATTCATCTCCCAAACTGAGGATCCAGCTAGCAACCTGTAACACATTTTACATCTTCTGACCAAAATTCATTCACATTTTGCAAGCCATTTCAATTTCATTTGTGTAAACTCCATCTTTCCTTTCTGTGATAGTAATCTTTGATTGTGGGGAAAAGACAAAACAAAAATTCATCCGAGAGTAAGCTTTCGTGCTGCAGATGTGTTAGCGGGACTGATGATAAGATATTGCTGTGCTCGAATCAGTGCGCCGGTGGTGGACCCAATATCAAAAATTTATGGTAATTGAAACCACAGAATCTTTGGAAATGCAGTCAATTTGACTCAGTATCAAAAGGTCACTCTATTCAATTTATGCTTGATGCTGAGCACAATATTGAGAAAACACCTGAAAGCAAATGATCTTATCAGCAGTTTGGGCCTCAGCATTTACTGACTACATAGGCTAATTTGCTGATTACTAAATAAATGCATTACCTACATTCTGTACTGGTTTAGCTCACAGAGGGGCTTCTTCCCTTGTGCAGAACTTGGCTCTGTGAAAACACTTCCACACCCCTCAGAACGGACTGCATCTCCGTGATGCTGGGACACACAGGTGCCACACAGCACTGCTGTACCAATGTCCTCCCTGTGCCATGCTACCTGCCACGGTCCCTGCGTGCTCCATACTGATGGATGGGGAACTGTAGAGGGAGGAGCAGGCCTGGAACACCTGTGGTCGTGCCAATGGGAGAGCTGGGGCAGGCCGCTCCACTGTAGGGCCACACTGCCAGGTGTGTGATACACGTCTCCTTCCCCACCACAGGCATTTGTTCACATCCTAAGGTCCTGAGTAACAACCCGAGTGGTGATCGTCAGCCACTGTCCCACTCCTACAATGTACAGCAAGGCACAGAGTCACAGCTGCTGGCCAAGGGTCCTAATCCAGCAGGCCCTGATGAAGAATGAACATTGGAAAAATGGGGAAGAGGGGAAGGAGAGATGTTTGGGGAGATGGCTGGGGCTTTCCCTGTTGCAGAGTTTTCACTGACGATGTCAGCAGTATTTCAGTCCAAGTATTCCAAGCACTGCTTGCTCAGATTTATTTATGTGATTTATGGTACATGCCTACACTAATCTCTCTATGCACCCACATAAAACTTCAACATTCATATAACTTTGTTAGGCAGCATGGCACATTCAGCAGGAAAAAAGAGCTACATTTATTTTCCCATGATTATTTCACACACGTAATTGATGTAAAAACCACTTTTTCCTCTCAATGATGACAGACATCCCTAAAAAATGCACCTGAGTTGTAGCACAGATCCTGCCTTCGGGAACTACAAAGCGTCCTATTGTTGCTTTTGTTCATTCGTTATTTCAGTGATGCATTTGCTTTAGTTTTAATTGCATTGGACGTGCTAGGACATCTATCACAATTCTCACTTCGTTCTAGAGTTATATGATTCTATACACATAAAATTCAGGGTAAAATTATATAGTCAACCAGAGAAGAGTTTACATGTAATCTTTAATTTTATTCAATTACGTGGTAGCTCTGTTTTGTGAAAACAGAACACAAAAGTGCCACCTTAAATAGTAAAACAGACTCTCACATATGGGAAAAGAGGAATTTAGTTTGACTGGGAAATCAGCATTTGCAGAGTAACTACTTTATTAAAAGCTTTTGATGATGTTTTATGATTTATCAGTGTGTTCAGCTTCACTGCACATACCCTCTCCCCCTTCCCCCCCCCCCAACTGCAAAAGACACTGCAAACATGAAGACTCCAGCCATGCCCCACAGGAGGCAAAACGCAGGCTTTGCTTAGGCTTGCAGTATGAAGGGATCAGGACATTGTTAATATGCCTGCACTTCCTATAAATTCTTATTGTGATCCAACTGGATGGCTGCCATGTGGTCTCATCTCCTACACATTTGTGAGCTGGCTAAAGAGTCTATTGAGGCACAACACAAAAACTTGTTTACAAGGCTGAAGAAGCATTTAGTTTAAGTACCCTCCCGGTATGTCCCAGCAGAGGTGATAAATGACACACACATCATTTTGGAGGTGGGTTAACTAGAGAAACAAAGATAGGAGATACCCTAAAAAACTAAGGAAATCATCACAAAGAGGAAAAAAACCCATAACTTCAGTTACGTGCACTCTACTCTTTACCAGCCTAAAATAGTTTCAAATAGACTTAGAAACTTTGCTACAGCCACCAAGGATACTCTTCATTATGAACAGATGTGTCTGAATTTTCAGCCGGTTTAGCATTTGGATTAGTTTAGAAGTCTCATAATATCCCTAACTACAGATTTCCTTGATTTGTCTCTATGTGGTAAGACTTAAATGCTCTTTTAACACGATTTTGTGTATGCGAATCAAATCATAAACCAGAAATTGTGACTTGAAGACAGAAAATGTTAAAAATAGATAAGTATCACAGTAAAGCTATCTGTAGCAAAGCCTCCTCTATAGCAAGTCCATGGCTGGCTTGCTCCTAAGTTTGTTGGAACTCACCAGTCTTCATAGATAAAACTGACAAAAATCTTGAAAGGTAAAATAAATATAGAGTAAATACTATGTAAAACTACCTTGCTAGATTACACTACAACTATCTTGCTCACATACCCTCAGCCAGCCCAGCAGTTACGCAGCGCACAGGTGTGCATTACCCCACAACTGCTGCCTCTCTTCTGCGTTCAGAACTGAATACGTGGCTCCTTCTCTGCTACTCCTTTAAATCTGCATGTTCTTGGTCTCCAGTCTGCCATTGAAATGATGTAAAGGTACACATTATTCTCAGGGAGACACTGATGCTAACCAGCCTCTTTATCATCAGATGGAAACAAACATAGGCACTTTTTGTGCTGCCCCTTTAAAAACTACTCCTAAGAGGCAGTCAGGTCCAGCTGTACCTATCAATGCACTAAATATCATATTAATTAGGCTGTAAGATCCTTTAGGCAGGGACTATCTTTTTGTTATGTGTTCACACGGTCCCTTTCACACTGGTGTCCTGATTTACAGTCGAGCTTTGAGATGCTGCCACGGCACCTACAATAAATAATTGTACGTACTTCTATTTAATTCTGCTGGTAACCAAAAGAAAAAGAACTTGGGCCCAGATGTTCGGCTGCTGTAAATCAGGGCCTCTCCACAGGTTTTAATGGTGCTCTGTAGATTTACACTAGCTGAGGATCTGGTCCTCTGCTTGCTGGGTGTGCTGATGCTGAAGCAGGGGCTATACCTCCTGCATTCTGTGCCAGTACCACCCAGCACTGGGACCAGCAGCACTTCAGCAGGGAGGCTGCAAGGCCACCAAGGGCTGTGGCATCCTGCTTATCAAGGGAGCTGTGCCCCTCAGCTCTACACTGCAGTATCGAAGAGCAGCTTAAACAGAGCCGGGGTGTATCTAACCCCATGATGTAGCGAACATTGTGCCCACATTCACAGCTGGAAATGCACTGATATATCTGCTCGTGGCAAGTGCTTCTTCAATTTAAAAGTTATCCCCGTTGAAATGTAAACAAGTTACAGTTAGAGCCCATGTAACTCCATGTATGCAAGAGTCTAGTTATAAGAAAGTAAAGGCTTTTTAAGCACAGAGTATACCTAGCCCCAGGAATAAAATGTAAATGGCAGCCATTTGAATATGAGAATGGAGGTGGGTCCCTGCAGGTGACTGACTTCAGTTCCATTACAGCACCCCGGAAGGGAGAACCTGGTTAGGTGGTGCTCCTGGGGGAGGAACAGACGCACAGACACA
Source organism: Gallus gallus (assembly GCF_016699485.2). Taxonomy (NCBI): domain Eukaryota; kingdom Metazoa; phylum Chordata; class Aves; order Galliformes; family Phasianidae; genus Gallus; species Gallus gallus. Next base: position 73,588,334 of record NC_052535.1, on the reverse strand, counting down.
CAACCTCTGCTCTGAGGATGGGCACTGTCACTGCTGGCAGTGAGCAGAGGCAACACTCCTGTTTAGGGAGCAATAAAATCCTGTTCTATAAACTGTTGCAGGGATTGCATGCACACTCACCCCACCAGTGAGTGGGCGTGGTGAGGAAAAGCAAAGTAAATATGCTTGCACTTCATCCTACACGCTAGAGAGGGGAAAAAAACCCAAGCCTGCAGTATTTCAAGTACAAAAGAATGACTTGTTAGCAAATCATATTTTCACTCAGAGGGTGGTGACACAGTAGAACAGGTTGCCCAAGGAGGCTGTGGATGCCCCATCCCTGAAGGCATTCAAGGCCAGGCTGGATGTGGATCTGGGCAGCCTGGTCTAAGTGGCTGGCAACCCTGCGTATAGCAGGGGGGTTCTAACTAGATGATCATTGCGGTCCCTTTCAACCCATTCTATGATTCTATGAATATCGCAGAGTTTTGCATCCTGTAAGCCTGCCAGACTGCCAGACAGTACTTCATAGCAGTCCAGGGTCCCCCTCCCTGTTTCCACAGCGAAGGCGGTACCAGGCTCAAAGGAGGGCTGCCTGGCATTGGGTTCTCCCATGGATTACACTACCACAAACCAAAACAACCCACTGAAGTGCATGGCTTTAAGACAGGACAGATTAAGTGCAAGTGAAAAGCAAGTCAGGCCCTTTATGTTCGCCCTTCTTTCCCCAGGAAAAACGAAATCCATTCCTTCTCTCTCAGACACATCAATACAGCAGCCCAGGCTGCGAGGGTTTGGCTTCACCATTGGCAGTGCAGTGATGTTTATTTCCATTAGGCTGGGTCTATAAAACCCTCCTTTTATTTCTGCGCTTCCACAATTTCAAAACAGCAAGCCTGACATTCTGCTCTCTTACAAGCCACGCTGAATACTGGGATGCTTGAAAAATCTATACAAAGAAAGCTCTTAAGACAAGAGAGGCTGAGCGTTCTTGCCACAAATGGCTTGTTTGAGCTATCTCTCTTCCTCATGTTCGGCGGAAATCAGACAGCTTATTGGCTTAGCTTGTTAGGCCAGGTTAAAGGGATGCGATGCTGAAAGGCTCTTACAGAAGCTTACCCTTGGACTAAAAATAGCAGGCACTAGAGAATTATCTTAAATACTACCAAACTTGTTCTGCGCTGTGAATGCAGATAACTGTAATATGTTTCCATTTTTGGTAGTTTTACAGCTTTTTAAAGTTATGCTTGCTTTAGCTGACTATTTAATTAGTTTCTGATTCTATTTGCCACTTTTTCTCTCAGAGATATAGCCCGAGGGGTACTTTGCCTATGAATCCTTTGTATTTAGCAGTGTTGCTATTGTTAACATCTAATGAGCTGCTGGATTTGCAAAACACTCAGTATAGGTACAAATGCTTCTTTGAAATATAAATGTTTAACACATAGCAAATAGCAAATCAAAAGATACTCCAATGCTGCATCCTCACTCTCTCATTGCATATCTCATCAAAAGGGAATAAAAATAAAAATCTGCTTTATTGCGTTTAATTCTGAAATTCCAAACTGCATATCTGAACGAGACATTTTTAGCTCACAGAGCAGGCCTTTAGAAGAAAACTAAATGGTATTTGGTACTGTAGGAGGACTCATATCAGCAAGGCTCCATGGTCCAACATGCTGTCCTGCCAGCCAGACTATGGAGCTGTTAAAAACCCACCTTGGGTAAGGCCAATTTCTAGAGACAAATGCTGTGCAAGGTCAAGCTAAAACCCAACTCCGCAGCTCAACTGAAGCCTTTTCCTGTTAGGCAGATACCTCATCTGACTGCTGTGGAACTGGCAGAACTTGTCCTCTTAGACACCATTTTTCTTTGACTCTCACAGGCTCAGAAATGTTTTTTCTCTTAAGTCGTGGAGGAATTCTCAGAATCCCTCACTACATATATACCTGGTGCCTTTATAAGCTAAACCTAGCCACGTGTCTTGCAACTGCCATTACAGCCCTCCATACGTCTTCATTTGGGAAGCAAGTTTTCTCTTTGAGTCAGGAGTTGAGTTCACAGCCTCTCTGTCAAATAAATGCTGGGCTGCCGAGCAAAAACATTTCAGCCATCTATTCCTCAGCCCTCCCTTCCATAGTCAGGCAGCGCAAAAAAATACTCTGCCTTCATTATTGTGATTAACATTACTATCCATCTCCCACAGTTTCAAATTTCTACTGCTTTAGTGTTACTCTGGCACTATCAAGACAACAGTGCTGTTGCAGTCTCCAGTCACATCATAAAGGAAAGGATCTGCACAAAGAATTTACAGTTTAAGCAGAGAAGATGAAAAAGGGAGGATTTGAACCCTTGCTTTAGAGCAGGGGATTTGATGCACAGAGATAAATCAGTTCTTCCATGTCACAGGAAGCCCATGGGCACCCCAGTCTGAATGGACACAACAGAACACAGGGAGTCACATGGATCTCCCATCCTGGAGATGCCTGGATAATTAGTAGTAGTATGTTCAGAACGGCAGCACACTGCAGAGGAGAGAAGTCTGAGGCAGTGGGAAGAAGTGGGGTCACAACTGAGTTCAGAAGCATGCACTGGGAATGTATGGCTTAATACGATCAGCTGGAGCCAACTCTCAGAACACAGGAGGAAGAGGCTACAATAAGACAGTAACTCACAGCAAGTGTCTCGGAAAGACTAAGGGTTCGCAAAACATGTTGTTTAACTGGAGTCTTCAGTTTTCTCTTTGCATAAATTCCTTTGGAAAGATAAAAAAAAAATAAAAAATGGAAAGAAAAAAATCAACACCTGACCACGTTCCAGGCAGAAAAAGAAAAAAAAGAAAAAAGAAAGAAAGAGAGAGAGAAAAACCACTATTGCACTGCTGCTCACTTTTTACTTAGTACTTTATTTGATTTCTTTTGCTAGTGAAGAGCCTATACTTCTGCTCTGTCTGGCTATAGTTTTAATAGCTCAAGATCAGAGATCTGCTGTTAGGAACCTGCTGAGCTGAAGTAACAGTCGGAGATGCAGTACTTCTCTGTGGACTTCCCTATGTAAGATCATCACCCACCACAGCCTGCAAAGGTCATTACAAAGTCCATAGGAAGTCAGGCAACAGTGATGGAGGAAAAAAGTGTCTTTGGCACAGGATCAGGGATAAAATACTTTCACAAAGGTATTTGTGGGATATCAGGCCAAGTAAATTGGAGTTAGTATGAGGAATTATGCCATTAACACCAGCAACAGATTAAGTCCTGATGATTTTCCTTGTGTATAAGGTGGAAGAAGACAGGGTAGATATTGTGTGTTTATTGAAGCGAGAAGGTTAGAGATAAGATATAATCTAACCAAATCATGGAATGCAATTTGGGAAGATACTCAAAGAGTTATAGAGTCTGAATTAGCAGGTTTGTCTAATACCTATCGGTACAATTATGTCCTGATGCAAAACAATTATTGGATTCCAGAGAGGAGAACATCAGGTGAAGTGGCCCTAATCCTTCATTAGCTGAGTAGCGTTTGGGGCCAGAAGGGACGCCTGCACACACCCAGAAGTACAAGAATTCAAGTAGAAGGCAGACATCTCCAAGAACTTTGGAGTGTAGAAATGTGGCACAGGGAGATACATTTTCTCTGCACACAATTCAGAGGGATCCAAACATTCACATCGCTATATTTTGTAGGGTTTCTTTCTAATTCTATGAGCCTTTTGACTCCTTTGCTATTGAAAATAAACACGTTGTTATGTCACGCTATTGTTCTTACATCTTCCTCACACAGTTATTTTGATAAGGCCTTTTCCATGAGAATAGTTTGGCAGCCAAAGTTAGAAAAGATACCATTTTAGAACAGAACAGAGCATTTATAATAAAAAAAATTGAAGCCATGCAGAATTTGACCGAGATCTCATCTTAAGGCCTCTCAGGAGAACCTCAGCTAACTCGTGCATGGTTCCTATGCGAAATGCAGTAGTTTGCAATGAAACCTGCTTTTAGTTTTTGAGGTCAGCCAAACTCCCCTCTCATATTAGACTCTCTAGGGTTAAAAGTGATGAGGATTAATGAGGACTAATGCGGACTACTACCTCCAAATTCCCACATTTTCATAAGGATTTCCTTTTTTTTTCTCTTTTTTTTTTCTTTTTTTTTTTTTTCCCATTTGGGAATACACCAGTACAGTTATTCAGGGATTTGAAATAACAATGGATGATGAGTCTTGGTCAGAAATGACTAGAGAATACAATGCAGTTCTGGACAATACATCGAAGGAATTTCTTTATGAGAGATCTTTCGAAGACTGATTTGGGAGAGAAATTGGGAAAACCTAGATATTCTGTCGAAAGGGATGGAAGGGCACTGAGTACTACTGTAGGATCTTTTTTTTTTTTGCTGACTCAGTGAAGACACATTTGTCATTCAAAGCCAAATTAGAAAAGGGCACGGATCATGCTACACAGATGCTCAGTCTCAGTTATCAGGCAGGTACAGGCAGCTTCCAACACATCTACCTCCAAGTGCAACTAAAAAAAGGCAATCTCTTTTGGTGGATGTGGACAGAATGTCTTTGTCAAAATTTCAGTTTGAGCAAATACTGCAAAGCGGTTTAGCACGGGGAGGATTTGTTCCTGCAGAAATTGACACAAATTCCTTTAGGACAGGGGCAGCCACCCCAACTGCACAGCTCGGATTGCCAGGAGATAGAATTAGGGAAACTGGAAGATAACACTGTGGCCTAATGTAAACTCTTAAATCTGCTGTAAACAGAGTGGCAACACTGGCACACAATAAAACTGGTATCTGTCATCGCATTCCCACAAGCAGGTGTAGGAAAGGACAAGAAACATGAGTGGATTTTCGCTCATCCTGCATTTTTGCATTCTGATCAGGAAAAAAGTATGCTAAGAGAAACTACGGCAAATAGCTAATGTTGTATTAATGGAAGGCAAGCTGGAATGATTGCACAGTGGAGAACAATGCGAGGTCAATTGCAAAGGTTGCAGTTCAGGTTCCTGTTAAACAAGTGGCACAACTTGGAAACACAGACTTGAGAAGGCAACATTCCTGGACTTTTCAGGCTGGACTGACAGAAAAGTTTAGTAAACACAGAAACCACTTTCTAAACACCTTCTGACATTCCTCATTCCTGCCGGGCCAGGCCACATTTTCAAGAACACACACACACACACACACACAAAAAGAATTGGCCTTCCGTGGCCTATGAGTTCTGATCATCAGCTTTACTACAACGTTCCCTCCACCATTTTCCCTGTGTTCTTTCAGGACTTGTTTGTTCCCTCTCTCAGCAGAAAGCCTAAGAGAACTACTAACACAGAGTAAGAACCAATAAATCCACCCAGAGCATTAGTCAGCTCTATGCAGAGGCATGCTTTTGGTCCTGTAAGAGCTAATCCTGATCTGGCTGTATGAGCAACATATCAGTGCTAACAAGCCATTTCTCACTAGTTAAAAAGGGTGCAGAGTATCATTCCAATACCAGCATTTCTCAGCTGACTACAACTAGTCCTTTTTTTTTTTTTCCCCCTTACTGTTACTAGGTCTGGAGATAAACAAGTCTCTATGATGGGATGTATTAGTTAAGGCAGCTTTGCTCCAGGTGTGGTGGTCCTAAGTTACGCTGACGCAGACAGCATCTCCTAGCTGGGCTGAATGTAAGAACTTTATTCCCAGAAAAGAATATGGTCCAGATCACAATCAAGAAATCTGGTATGGCAGCTACTAAATGACCACCTGAAAGCAGTGTAATTAATCTTAGTTTATGAGATAAGATTTTCAGGAGGATTAGGTATCTATGACTAGTTTAACAAGTAAATGCACAAAGAAGTAATGTGCCGCCAGAATCGTAACAAAAAAGATTGCATGGAAAGTTATGCATTATGGATGATTTAGCAATATCATAGATAGCACAGGCTCCAGCAAAAAGAGTGAAATCATCCCTATCTTCCCATTTGTTGGCGGAATTTTAACAAGGGGCTCCTGGGAGCTCTTGGGGGCTCCTCCATGGCTCAACAGACAAATTAACTCATCAAAAGGAAGTTAGGGATGATTAACTAACAAGAGCCCCCTCCAGCCCATAACTGGCACATGGTTATTTCACCCAGATGGTGTTCACCTATGTGAAACTGGTAATGACAGTTTCAGATCAGATTTACAGAAAAACAGAGATAATAAGGTGCTGCAAGAATGACACGATAGGAGTTATTGGTCTGTGATGCTCTAGACTGTGCCAGAGGCAGCAGAGCTGTTTTGTAATGTTAGGCTCTGTTTTGTAATGTTATCCTCTCTGCCCGAGAGATTTCCTGCTGTAAATGGGAGACTCAGTCTCCAGAGAAGTATTTGACCTGACCCTTCCTATACGAGAGGGGGATCAACAGCAAGGAAAATGACAAGAGATAGCAACACTCCCATCACATACAAGCCAGAGCAGTTTGACACCTTTTTTTTTCTGGAAATGGATGAACGCCTTTGTAGCATTAAGGACTGTGAAATATTTTCTTATGCCTTAGGAAAAAAACCTAAGTTTTTCTGGCTTTTCTCCAGATGTAATTGAGGTGACAATTCGTAAGATTTTGCCTAGTATCTTCATACAGGTATGAAGAATGCTTGTTGGGCTTTGAAGGACAGACAATACAGCCAATAAAATTCACATCAGTCCCGATGGGGAAAAAAGTAAGCACAGAACCAGAAAGAGAATTCCACTTAAAAAAAAAAAAAAAAAAGCATACATTTCCACAAATAGGTAGTGATAAAGGCCTACAGCTCATTTTGAAGGTGCCCAAAGGGTCAAATGCCTTACAGGGCACAACCGACCAAATCACAGAAGCATAGAATCATAGAATGGCTTAGGTTGGAAGGGACCTCAAGGATCATGAATCTCCAAACCCCATGCTGCAGGCAGGGCCACCAACCTCCAGATCTAACACTAGACCAGGCTGCCCAGGGTCCCATCCAACCTGGCCTTGAGCACCTCCAGGGATGGCACATCCACAATCTCTCTGGGCAGCCTGTTCCAGCACCTCACCACACTCTCTGTACAGAACTTCCCTCTGACATCCAAATGTCAGTAAGCATGCACTAAAATTTTTGTATGTTAAAATAACTGCATCTTTACTGCAAAAAACAATTGCATTTTTATGCATTAAAATAAATGCTCTCCTGAAGTGGAGAGAAGAGGCACAAGGTCCTCCTCCTTCGTTCTCCAGCGTGCAGAGTGGATCACATGATATCCAGGTGCTCCGAGTTAACTGACATGTATTAAAGAAAGTCCTGAATACATGAAGCCTTTTAAAACTCACATCATATCTGATTTTCACAGAAGGTCACTGACTGCTCTGTGGAAGCACACAAACCTACAACATTCTCACCGAAGCCAAAATCCCAGTGGGAAGTCTCACGTCCATCACATTAATTACCTGCTTTCTCCAATGCAGTTCCCAAATTGCTGTCACTGCTTAAATAGCAACCTGGGAGAACAACAACTGGTTTTCGCTTTTCTTCCCCCACAAAGGTTTAGAGAATTTTCAAAGGCAATTTTGAGTTCCCTCCAGGCGATACGACCATTCCATGAGGAAATGCCCATTACTTCTTCTAGCAGCTCAGAGGGAAGAACATTCCTCTCATCAACCCCGTCCTCTAGATAGCTGTTATCCCTTCCTTGAAATTAATCTCTTGGGTGAGAAACAAGTTTGTCACCCAATTTCTCTACTGTGAGGCAAGCGCATCTCCTGTAGGAGAGATTTGCAGCCCACCAGGCCACCTGATGGACCATCGCTCTGAACCCCTCTGAAGATTTAATATCGCTGAGCACTCAAGGAGCAGCTGTGACAACAGATGGAAGTATGGAGGAGTAGGAAACTCTCTGCCTATTTGCCACCTATAACCTTGTAACGTGATCGGAAGGGCCAATCCTCCTAAACTTCATCTGATGAGCTAGATGGCTGCGAGCAGTTCAGGCAACTCAAAGCTGTCATAAATTAAGAACTCTACCACTGGAAGCCAACACTGCAGTTCCTAACAGAAAACGCTCCGCTCTTCTGATGTCCTCTTAGCCATCAGGTGTACCGCTATGGACCAGCACCCTGTTGTATTACTTACAGTAAAGCACAAAAGCACAGATGCAAGTGAGGAAATGTAGGTGTGAATTCACTGCATCGCACAGATGACAACACCAAAATGTCAGTAGGTTTGGGTTTTTTGCTTTCATAAACAAAATGCAGTGATTGCTCACGCGGTAAAGAGCAAACTCCGAACGTGGCCCTTCAGACTCATCATCACCGCCAAGTGCTAATTAATTCCTCAATCAGTACAAAGAAAGGCTGTTGTTCTGTGTTGTCAGAACAGAAATCCAGCCAAAGCCACCACCTACGTGTCCCTAAGGGGCTGCTTTCCATCCAGACCTGAAGCCGGCCTTCGTGGCTGAACATCCATGTACACGCAGATTGATCTCTGTGCCCATCAGCACTGCAATTCGTCACTTATAAACTTAGGCACGTGCATAAAATTTCCTAAATAAAAAATTGACATTGGAGAAAAAGGCCCAAAAAACTGTCGGGTGGCAACCTGCCAGAAAGGCTGCAGATTTCTGGTGCATCTGGTTCTTAACCACGGTACTGTAACAGGAGCTACAGGTGGGTAAGATCTCAAAGACACACACAGGCACACACGTGCTGTTCCTTTTTCCCCTCACGTGGAACAAAAAAGTGCCCAGTTCAATACCAAAACTTTCTCCTGCAACTAATTTGCTCTATGCCATTTCCTCCCCCTGACCTACACATGTGCAATAGGTCAGCAGCACTACAAAAGAAAAACCTCCTAAATTAAACTTCACTATGATTTGATCATTCTGTAATGGCATGGGCTTGAGTTAATGCTAAGTGGGATGGGGCAGCAGGAGAAGAGCATGCCAGGGTTAAGATGGAGTGTTTAGTAGCAATTAGCAATGATGCACAGTACAAAAATAGCAACAATAAAAAATAAAAATAAAAAGAGGTTACACTAGAAATAAAACCATTAAGGGAAATAAATTTAACAGTTTGGCCAATTAACATTTCTTTAAGAAAGGCAAACTTTCTGTTGCTGTTGTGAAGCAAATGGGGAAGGAGAAAAACAGGAAGGCTCCATCGAAAATATTTACTTCACACCAGCAAAGCCTCAGCGAGCACTTTTCCAACAAAAGGCAGAGCCACCATCCCACTTTTTGGTGACCCCCTCTGCAGTTCTGGGGAGAAAATATTTAGTTGAACATTATCGTAAGCCAGAATATGGCTCTATTTATGTGACAAGCTGACAACATACAATTTCATGCTTGTTGAACTGATCTGTGTTATATATTCACTGCGAATATTATGAAGCCTCACCATTATAAATATGAAACTGTATACACTTATTCAAAATAACTCCTGCAGTAGCAATTTATAGCTTGGTTGTTCGCGTGCATATGAAGTCCAAATGCTACCTTAAAAAGCTGCATCTCACTAAAACAGATGTGGAGTGTGACTGTGACCAAAGTGGATTTAAGATGACCTCTGTGAAAGGAGGCTATTACATTTTTGTCTGCATGGCAGCTGACACCAGTTTGTATTTAGATATGTAGCCAGTGGGAACACAGTGTAACACAGTGTCCTTAAGGGCTCGTTTTAACATGGGCCAAGACATTCGTCTAATGACCTAATTAGCTTACTACTGTTCTGCTGAGCGCTATGCCTCCCTCTGCAAAAAGGACAGGTACTCAGCTGAGTGCAGACACGGCAGCATCTGAAGCCTCGGCTGCTGCAGGTGAATTCCTGGCAGAGCAGTGAAATATCTCCTTAATGGGACTGTGGAGAAGATCAGTTGCATTTTCCTGATCACACGCCTGGGGAATGGTCTTGGTGGCCTCATACATCAAACAATAAGCTCTCAAAGCAATTGTTTTTTTGTTGTTGTTGTTGTTCATTTGGGAGTTCTTTCCTGCCTGAAGGTTCCAACCAATGTGTGAGGTTCTTGCACAAAAATAGAGGCAAGTTTTGACAGTCTGCAGTTTGTCCAATCAGGAAAAAAAAAAGAAAGGAAGAGCAGCACACTCAATATAGGACATTTGCATAATTTTTTTTCCAATTACGTAGCAGCTGGATTGAGTGAAATAAACTCCATTTACTGCTTGAGCATTTTAAAATGTCAGCACAGCCAGCCACAGACTGCAGTTTACATACACCTTCCACACAGACGTAATGCCATTGGACTGGGCTCCTATTTAGTATGGGCAGAAATCTGAGTCAGGCCAGAGGCATTTGCAAAGGTAACGCATTCAAATGCTATGAAACCTGACACTGCTCTGTTAGGAATATAAAAATTCTTGCTCTTTTGCCCAGCCTCTGATATTTTCTTCCCCTGGAATTGAGGGTCTTCCTCCTACTCTCAAGAGCTGTTTTCATGATACACTCTTACCTTTTATTGTTCTTACAAAGTTTCCTATCCCGAATCTGCATCATCACCCTTATGATGTTTATTTTTGTTTTAAACCTACAATGTTGTCTGTTTCCCTATTAAACCTATCCTGTAACCACATACTGTACATTCATTTCTCTGGGACCTCGGTAGCTCTTATCTGTTTGCTTTTATGATCTCTTATGAAGTGCTAGGAATAGCAATTTGCAGTGCTGTTTGTAAAGTCATCTCAGTCTGAACTCCTTCCCCTTTTTTGTCATACAGCGATACTCTCAGCGGTGAAATCCCATTTGCCTTAGAAGAATTTCATTACAGGATGCACTTTGGAGGGACACAAGTTCTGAAGTATCCTGTATGTGCTTATCATGTAAAACATTTAATATGCATTAATCAGCACTGCAAAAAACGACTTACTGGAGCAGCAGCCTACACGTTGGTATGTCCTGCGGTACCTTCTGACTCACTGATGGCTGCCCGCTCCATGTTACTGCCCAGAGCTATTTAGTGTCTTTTCTCTGAGGCCACAGACATGCTGCTATGCTGTTCGCACAACCTCAGTTCTTTTAAGCACTTTGATAAGCTTTATTCTGCCATTATACCATCTATGCCATTAAACACAATGTTTAAGTTCTATGTTAAATCACAATCAGTTCCTATTAACTGTTCCAAGCTCCTCATTTTTATCAACAGTTACTTTATTAAATCCTTAATAATATAGATGGAATAGTTAGTTAATTTGTGTGTTGAGCCATGGATGTTAATTTGTAAACATAATAACATACTGCAATCATTTGCATAATAGCATTTTAATCTTTTTAGTAAAAGCTGTAATTCCCTACAAAGTACGCTGCAGAAGAAACTAAGTGACTATTGGTAATAATAAAAAAGGCCTTAAAATTCTGATCCTATTATAGTGTTGGAACATACCCAAACTGCTACCATAATCTCTGAAATGTTACTGTTCTCTGATTTAGGTGTCTGTGTCAAGAATAAAAATGAAGTATAACTGGTAGCAGTAGACTATTTCCTAAATGTAATTTAGTATTCACTAAGCACCAGCACTTTGCAAATAGCTCTGAGGCTTTCCTTCAAAGTTCAGAGCTCTAGTTATGCATATTGTGTGAGGTACACCGCGCAGCTCACCTCCAGACTTTGTTGTGCTGAATAGATGGCTATGATAAATCATGCTGATTTGGCATTGAAGGGCATCAGCCATCAAGGGTTTGACTACTATGTCTTTTTGTCCCCAGAGATTGTATCTCCTTGAACTGCCTGCCCTGGGCTACTAGTTCTGGAGAAAATTAAAAAGTGGAAAAAATGCTAGGAGAGGCCAGTACAGAAAATCTATACAGGCTCAGTTCTCTGGAAACCCATTAACACCAGTCACAAGACTGGCAAAGAAAACATTGGTCGTTGTTTAAAAGTCAGGCCAAGTCATTTTACGCAAGATCTGGTAATTCATTAATCAATCTGGCTGCAAACCTTGAATGAATAACCTGAAATAGTAAAAGAGACTGGCAGCATCACAGAGTGTAAGAGACTCTACAGCGCGAACCGTGCAATTATCCTGGTGACGTTTAGGGCTCCCCTCTACAATCCTCATCCTCCTGATGCAAACTCTTCCAAGTAGATAAGAAATCAGTAATCCCTATGAATTTTCCTGCTGCTGGGACTAAGAGAGTAGGCACTTCATCGTGAATCTTTCTCTGCTCATATTCTCACTGCTTATAATGCAGCATTTTTGGCAGCCTAGAATAAAATATAGTGGCCAATTCAGGCTTTCCAAAAACACAGCGCATAGCATGGCCCTGAAAAGTGACCTGGGCTACACCTATGCAAAACAATTAAAAATAAAGTCATCAAATCTGTTGAGCATTTCTCTGGAGCACAGAATTACGTACATAACAAATCCACAGACAGGCTGGCAACTCTGGTTTTCTGAAGTCTTCGGAAAGGCTAAAAGTGTGTTTTTCCAAATATGAGAATAGCACAGCTACAGACATTTTACACAAGTTCATTATAGTTTAATAGGCCATTTTCTATCTATAGGTTGCATTTTCTCTTTACCTCAATGGAGCTATTTGTAAGTAATGCCAACAAAGAGATGTATCCACTGCAGATACCTTATCTCTCCAAAATGCTAGGCACGGGTCATAAATAATTTTAAATATGACTAACCTTCTCTGATAGAATATGGTACATTTGAAGAAGCCTCAGGGGACAACAGTTTCTGAGACCAAAACTCTTCCCATTCGCGTCACATCAAGTTCTACAGCTCACAAAGCATTGACTTGAAGAAAGGAAACCTAACCGTTTTGATTTTCTAACACAAGCCAAGTTAATCGTGTCAAAAACACGATTTTTTAAGGGCTGGTTCTTTGCAAAAACAAATAAAGAAAGTGAACGAAGCAGTGAAACATCTACACAACTTATCTTGGGTGACTTGTTAATTATTTTGTTCCACAAACTTGTGACAGTAGAGAGCGGCCTTAGGTGAATGAACCCCTTCATTCTGTACTTCCAGTACCCAGAACAAGAGTCAAACAAAACTAGGTGAAAAACAGAAGTTATGAAGCTGTGAACAGAAAGAAATCAACTAATACATAATATGCATACATATAGATGCAGGTAAGAACCAGTGTGTTGGGGCAAACAGAACTGGTTGGGTACAGGATCCTGCGTGCTGCCTTGTGAGCAGCATAATGCAGCAGTGAGCAAGCCACTTCTGCAAGATATTGGAGTGCTTCAGTGCTGGGCCAATATCTCACCGCACCTAGGCATATGGGGGCGGGGACTTATACTCAACAGTTACATGCTATCTAGACTAATTGGAGCTTTATCTCATTTGGCTCCTAGTTGCTACCGTAACTATTAATAATTTCTCATCCATGAGACTTGCAGTGCTATTGGAATTATCTAGGCTTGCGGGCGCTCAGTTCAAGCAAGCTTCTGGGAATGTGAGTTGCAGAATGCCTGAAAATTCACTTTCTGAAATACTGAAATATAGCATTTCTTAAAATATTTACAAAAAAGAAAAAAAAAAAAAAGTACCAGCTTGAGACAGTCAGGAACTTTGTAAAAGGATTTTTGAACATAGGCCCTCTCCCAGACAGAAGTGTACTACATTCATAACTTAAAGGAGAGTGTGCTTCATTCAAGGTTAGGTTTTGCAATTAACACTGCATGGCTTGTTCAATTAACACTGTACTTGTGCTTCCCGACTTTATTCACCATTCTATTTCTTTCCCTTCCAGTCCAAAGAGATTGCATTTCTATTTTCAAATGACTAGGCCTCATCTGGAAGCATAAGTTAAATAAAACTTATTACTCCCACAATGATACGAGAGTTGTTTTTTGTTTTTTGTTTTTTTTTTTTTAAGTTATTTATGATATTTTCCTTAGAAAGAAAAGCCAGTGTGGATCAATATGGAAAAATCCAGAGATTACCAAATGGGAAACTGCATAAAACTTCAGTTCTCTGATTTAAAACAAATAGTTCCTTGCAGAGTATCCGAGATAACCTCTGGAGAAAGAACACATCTTGTTCTGTTCTTGAGCACCCCCAGTCGTCACATTACAGAGCAGCAGAGAGAAGATATAGTGCTATGTATCCAGCTGCACAATGGAGACTGGGGACAGGGTTAATGCATGGGAGGAGAAAATAACTGTTTCGTTCCCATCTTCCTGGGCCAAGCAACAAAGAAATAGCAATACAACACCACAAAAGTGAAAACTCTCTCTGGCACTGCAGTATTGCAAAATGCTATTAGAGAACAATTTGTACTTACAGTAAGGTAAGTATGGGCCAAGCTGTGCTGTCAGAGACAGTGAAGCATCCTATAAGTTTGTGGGTGCTAGGAAAGCCAGGCACTTATAGCAAGGACAACAGAATTCACCATTTAGGAAAAAAGTTACGTATTTCATTTCCAAATTATTATTTCTGACCTACCAGTTGCAGCCTAGATGCAACCTCCCCAGTTGCATGCCACCTACTTCTTCTCACTGGGGCTGTTCATCTTCAAGATGCACCCAGACCAGTGAGGTTCCTGAAATGACCAGTACCTCCTTGCCATCACATCCCAGTAAGGTTAGGTACCAGCCTGGATGCTTGTCTCACTGCCTGCAACATGCTTTGATTTTCAGAACTGGAACTGTCTCAGGTAGGAAGAGATAATTACCCTCCAAGTAATACAGGAGAATCGTCACTATGTAAACGAGACAATTTTGTACGAGGTGGCTTTGGCCACCATTGCAGACAGTGCAGTGCAGTGCAGCACAGGACCAGCTAGAAGCCTGTGGTCAAGTTCCATTTCTAACTGGAACAGTCTGTGTGCTTCAAGTCAGTAGATGCTTTATTATATTACTTATCAGGAACTCAAATTTTGACAGTCTATCTTTCCCTGATTCTTCCAAAAGAAAAATGCCTTTTGCTTTTGATGAATGAGGAAGAATACATATCCTCGGTTACAACAAAAGCAAACCCACTCCATGCAGTGCTAATTCTGCTCTCAGCTGGAAGTGTGTCACCCGTCCTGCTGTCAGCCTGCTACTGACCACCACAAATTGACACGCGTCAAGCTGCAATTCACGTGGGGGTGTGACTGACATTCAAGAACAAGGCATCTTTTTGAAGTTTCATAAACTGTGATGTAGAACGTTATAAAACCAATGAAGAGAGAGGGTCAATGCATTTTGATTTGAATAAAATTATTTACAAACGAGTTTGGTGTGAACTGTAGGAAGGCTGAATACAGAGGGCCAGCTCCTATCATCAGTTACACTGATAAGTATAAATCCAGAGTAACCTTATCAGCACCACGGAGATCACCATGGGTTTATGACTGTATACAAAGAAGAAGAATTTCATTCAGGACGTTCTAGGAAAGCTATATTTTACCTTCAGAAGCATTTTACTACACTGTGGCAGTTAATCTTTTCCAGCTATTAAGCTGCAGAGTGATCATTTGGGGCTTCCCCCAGCAAGTGGGGCCGGCTGGACTTCCTGGGTCAGCCAAGGGAGAGGCGGCCCCAGCCGCTTACTGCTGCATAAGGTCTTTCTGCCAGCTAATCAATTTATTGCCCCATTTCCCAGCCTGTGGACAATCTACTACACTTTCTATTATCATAGAGAGAAGGTGGCTAAAGGGTCTGGGAGGACTGGCAGCCTCATCACTATGGGGTGGAGAATCATGAAGGTTTGACAAAATGAAAGAAAGAAGACTCGAGACAGAGACAAAAGGACTGCAACCTCCTCCTGCACACCCTGAACCCCAAGGCAATATTTTAAAGAAAACATTTAAATCTGTCCTTCAGCTTTAAGCCTACTTTCCACCAGGAGATCTGCGAAACATCCCACACCATCAGCAACTATCAGTCCTCACTGCTTTGTCTGCCATATTTACCCATTTCCTCTCCCACACTCAAGCCAAGAGGACCTTTTCACTTGTATACAAAATATCTTGCACTGCAGTGCTACAAGTGGGAATTTTTGATGCAGTGAAGACCTTTAGGAATCTCAGTAACAGAATGGATTGGGTTGGAAAGGACCTTAAAGATCACCTGGATCTGACCGTGGGCAGGGCTGCCACCCACCAGATTAAGCTGCTCAGGGCCCACCAAACCTGGCCTTTGGTGGATGGGGCATCCACACCTTCTCTGAGCAGCCTGTGCCAGTGCCCACCACAGGAAACAGACACTGGCCCCAGCTCTCCACCAGCCAACAGCTGCCTGCACTCTGCTCCTTTCCAGAGAGTGCAAGAGGAAAACAGCAAACAGGTTTCAACTTTTGTTTTTCCTCACCACTGACAATTGTGCAACTCCTCCTTGTTACGCCACAGTGCTGTGTACTTTAGGCGCTCTTCATCCGTTTCCTTTCAAAAATCAAAACTTCCATTTAATTCTTTTCAAGGTTGTTTCCCCTCCCTCTCCAGATCACAGGCCTGCTTTTGATCATGAGGATTAAAGGCACCAGGCGGAACCTGTAACGCACATCACCACGTTTGCTATTTCTTAATGAGGGAAAGATAGTAAAACCACTGCCCACCAGGCTGAAGGAAAAAAAAAGAAAAAGAAAAAGCATGGATTCACTGGAATTGCCTTCCCTTACCTCAAAGATGTTGGCAGGCTCATTGCTGTACTGGCTGGAGATGACCTCAGACTGGTCGCTGTACCACTTGAGCCCCCCCAGGAAGCTGTCTGCATCCAGGTCGTTCACGTCTAGTTCGGAGAGGTCAAGTTCTGGGAGGTCTGGGCAGAGAGGCTGGTCTTCACCAACCAGAGCAGCACACTGCAGGAAACAGCAATGTAGAAACAGTTTCATTAATTGCCAAGAATCTATTAACTTTAATATCATGTGATAAGAATTAAGCCTCGATTAAGCTATAGCACAGGGTCACTAGAATTGTTTTCTGAAATTAAAAAACCACACTATTAGATCTTTTTTAGCACTGGACAGGTATGCAAAGAGGAGGGGGAAATAGGAGGGCATAATCCATAATAGGAAGGCATAAGCTGCCTTCTCTATCACATCTCTGTACAGGAACAGTGAATTTCCTTCTCCCTGTAGCTTTTGACAACAATAGCATCCAAAGGTTTATAAATTCCAACAGCAGAAGCCAAAGCGCGACCTTATTCTTCTGCTGCTTCAGAGCAAACCAGCGAAGGTAGAAGTTACAGATGAATACCTCTGGGCAAGGTCTTTCCTGCATTTCCTGATGCATTCAGGTTACGGAGGCACAGCCTGTTACAGCCTTCAGCCCTGGAGCTAGCTCAAGCTGGAGATGCTCGCATTTTTGCTTTTCCAGATTCTTACCACAGTCCTCGAGGTGAGATATGATGGTGGTTGCCATAAGGGCAGAACAAAGCATGGGGTAGGGATGCTGCTGTGCCATTTCCTCAGTGTCTAAATGATGGGCAGAACTCAGCTACCCAGTCACAAAGCAGGGGCCTGGCCACTGGGGTGTGTTCTGAACATCCCTGTGCTCACCTCTGGGTGACAGGGGCAGGTCAGGTCATTGCCCCAGGCCAGGACCTCCCATCCAGCCCCTAGCTGTCCCTGATGGCAGTTGTGCTGAAGGACCTGAGGGTTTTTTTTTTCCCTCCAGCAGCCCCACAGCGGTGTGCTGCTGACTCAGCAAACCCAATGGAGAAGGGCTGTGGAACACTTTGCTTTCTGTAGGGAACAAAATCTAATGGGCATGGAGCCTCTTCAGCAGAGCAACATGTTTTTGTCTCCATGACTTGTGAACAGAGCAGTGACAAATACAAATAAACTTGGAATAAGTATCCTTTTGTACGCTAGTATGAAGCTAGATAGAGTATTGACTGACCTACTAAGCAAGAAAAAAATTAATATCACACACCCACTTTAGCATAGCAATTGAAATGTTAGAGTATCCATCAAACCCAATCCTTAATTATGGAAAACACGTAGGAACAGCTTGGCATACACTGGAGCCCCATATGTCAATGCCGTTCGATGAAGCAATGCCTCCTGCACTGTACCATGTACCCTTGGAACCCACCTCCAGACTTTCACATTGACACGGAGATCCCACAGAACACCCCGCCACCCTTTACAGCTGACAGGCACAGTATGGTTAAGAGTGGTAAGGTCAACTGAGCCTAAATGCTTCCACACCAAACACTTCACAGAACCACAGAACCATGGAATGGTTTGGCTTGGAAGGGACTTTAACGAACATCCAGTTCCAATGCCCTGCTGTGGGCACTGCTGCCACCCACTCAGGCTGCCCAGAGTCCGTCCAGCCTGGCCTTGAACACCTCCAGGGATGAGGCATCCACATCTCCTCTGAGCAGCCTGAATAAAAATATTCTGAATAAGAAATTTGTTCCCAATACCTAACCTAAATCTCCCCTCTTTTAGTTTAAATCTGTTACCTCTTGTCCTGTCACTACCAGAACATGTAAAAAGTCAGTCTCCCTCCTGTATGTAAGTTTCCTTTAAGCAATGGAGGGCCACAACGATGTCTCCCCAGAGCTTTCTCTTCTCGAGATTGAACAAGCCCAACTCTCTCAATTTCTCTTCATAGGAGAGCTGCTCCAGCCCTTTGATCATCTTCATGCCTCCTCTGGACCCACTCCAACAGCTCCACATCCTCCTCGTGCTGGGGGCCCACTCATTGGGTGCTAAGGGAGGCCCCGAGCATGCCCAGCCGGCAGGCCCTCCTCTGCTCCCATCAGCTGCCTGGGTGCCTTGAACGACTTCCCAACTCGTATTTGGATTGAAGTCAACCCAGAAAGTGCCACTTTCTGAAGAGAGCAGTCTGAGCACAATAACACTGTGTCCACCGCTGGGAATTGCTCAATATCAATGTCCCTCTCCAAAGGGCCGCCTTTCACAGCACGCGAACAGGAGCTTCTGAAGGAGCGTTTCATTGAGGGTTTGGCCTCTGGGAGGCTCGGCGGCTGGCAGCACACGGGCTGCATGCAGCAGTGCGGCCACGAGCAGGGCTCCTGTGCTGGCACACAGAGCCAGTGCAGCTGTGCGGGCTGTAATTCAGCGACCAACTTCTATGCGTAGCAGGACGTGGAGAGATAACCACGTAGAAGGCCAAGGGGTGAAGAAAAAGGAGGCTGCAAAACAAGGCTCTGAAATAACACTTGTTTCTATTTCTGCTATTCAAGCGGCTGCAGAACTTCAAGAAGTCAAAATCTCACTCAGTTCATTTTCAATGCACACCTAATTATTATTATTATTATTACCATTATTATTATTATTATTATTTTGGTCACAGAAGAAAACGAATCAAAAAGGAGTTCCCTCTTCTTTAGTGCTAGGTATCATCTATCTTCCAGCAGCAAGCTTGTAACGCAGACAGGACCTTTCTGATGCTTGGCCAAGATCACCAATTTCATTAAAGGATAATCTAGTTTTTGACTGAACAGGTAGATCCTCAGCATCACTCACGTTTGTGTTGTGGAGGGCAGTAGTTTGTAACTGATGCCGCAGACTTGTAAAGTATCCTGCTGATCTGTTTATGCTTTCATTTGTAAAAATAGCTTCACTCTGTGAACTACCCACTTAAACATGGTATTTCTCAGTTACGTGTATTTTGCAGTTCCTACCATGGGCTTTTGGAGCAACATAAACAACTGTATTAAAAAAAAATTCTGCTCATCACAGCTTTCATTTGCCTGTAATGACCACAATGTCACTTAAAAAATGCAATTGCTGAAATGAAGTATATATGCTCTTGCCAATGTTGACATGATAATAAAATCAATGTTTCTGAATATGACATTATGTTTCTAATCTGAGACACATTAGCAGCAAGTGTTCCTGTTATTAATTTATATTTGGCCTTTGGATGATGCCAGATTTAACGCTCCAAGTCCTGAAACTGTCCTTATCTGACATGCTGATATTTACTGTTTGCTATACATCTGTAACAGGTGCACCTGCATCGCCACAACACAACCTACTGTATTCCCACCGTTACTGGATACCATGGTTATTCCGTAACCACAGCCTTAATTTCAGAGTAACACTTAGGAGGATAAAGCAGTCACTAAACACAAAAGGCTAATTACCGTGCGTTATTTCACTCCAACCGACTTTTTTCCCTCTTAGTTCAGATGCAAACAATAAATTAGCTTAACTGCAATGATGATAATGAATCATTATAATTAAGTATAATTCTCCATTAACCTTTTGGACATTTTTTTTAATGCCTTTGAAGGTAAATAAAAAAAGAAGAAAGAAAAAGAAAAAAAAAAGAAAAAAAGAGAAAAAAAAGACTGGACTTGTGCCATATTCATTATATTAATGAAAAAATAATTCCGTTTTATTTTTAACAAGTTTTTCGAAGAGCCGAGGGGGTGAACCCAGCAAAGGAAGACAGAGTTGCTACAATGAGTGTCATGTGGGCTCTCTCTATCAATCCTTGCAACCTTACTGTACATCACCTTCATTAAACTGTGGAACACTGGGGACGCCGATCAGCTACGGCGATGCAGGCCTTTATTAAGCAGTGCGCCGTCCTGTCATTATGGGAGTGAGAATCTAATACATTTTAAGTTGACAGCAAACATTAATGATTCAAAAAATGAAAGCAGCCTCCGGTGCCTGCCGCCTGCAATCTGTGAGACCGGTAAAGGTGATCCCCAGAGCCAGCACAGCAGGCAGCACTGCTCCACTGCTCCAGGAAGTGCCGTGCAGGAGCACGTTGCTAAAATCCTACCAACAGTTAACCCGGCACTGCACAATTAATATTAAGATCAAATCTTTTTTTTTTTAATTCTTTTTTTTTTCCCCCTCCACACTATGAAGAAGTCATTGACATAAATTATCCATTCTGTTACTAGCTTGAAATTACTGCAGGAACTCTAGTGATTAAAATAAATCTTCAATATTTCCATATAAGCCGGTTCCTCAATCAGCTCCTCGCAGCATTAGGAATAATACATGATGGAAAAACGAAGCTCCAGCAGCTGAGACCCACGCTACAAGCCAGACAACAACCCACAGGATACTCCAGCTACTCAGAAACAATTAGGACTCTGGAGCCAGAAAGTCATCCACTTACAGCCCTGACTCATAATAGCTACAGGACATATGAATTATCCATATCTATTCCACTTCACCAAGAAATCAAAACAAGATAAGAGCAATTACAATATGCAAACAGAAATCAGTGGATACAATGGCAAGCTGCAAATATTTAAAACACGACAAAAAGACTTAAGGACCCGCCTGCACGCTCTGCCAGATAGGAAAAACACACAGGAGAACGCTGTCACATTTTTACTTCAGATGGGTATCTGCCTGGCATGGACATCTTATTTAAAAGGCACCGCATGGAACCTGTTTCTCCCTCCCCTGTTGCCCAGGGGGAGCATTACCAGCACTGATCCACTCGCAGCGGCAGGTCGGCTCCTCCGGCAGCTCTGGGTTTTGCCTTCCTCTCGACGGGGTCCACACAAAGTTTGCCTCGCTTCCCAAGTTGCCCAAACTTCCAGGTAAGGCTCCATTCTGCCCAACGCAACCGTGCAGAAATCCTCACACCTCACTTCATCCTCCAGAGATTACCAGGGAGCTGCTTGCTTTTTGCTTTTTTTTTTTTTTCCCCCTGTATGAATTGTAGCCAGCAGAAGCTGTGGGTTTGATGTATTGCCGTCTATTTTTACACAAGCAGCAGCGGCGGCAGCGGCAGCAGCAGCAGTTCACACAGTCCTGCATAAACTCTATTCTCACGGTTCCTCCTGTTGTCTCTGCTGTACAGTGGGATTTAACCATTTGCTCGACTGCTTGTGCGGACTGAGAGCCCTGCCCTACAGGGCACAGCTACAGGGTGATTATTCCAGCACCACGAGAAGCAGGAAAACAGCTACTTCCAGAAATCCCCTTTAAAAGCATCTAAAGCAAAACACCGGGGTGTTCGTTCCCGTGTGGGGGTTTGAATCCTGCAGCTGATAAACAAGGAGGAAACCTTCAACAGAGCAGAGTGAAACAAGCAAGGAAAATAGGAAGCCACTGGTTAATTTTAACTACTACATCTTTTCCTTTTTTTTTTTCTTTTCTTTCTTTTTGTGGAAAAAAGAAACGTTAATCTCATTCTAAATAAACATGGCATTTTTCCAACCAGGCCACCGAATGCCACTGGAAAGACTTCAGACACTGATTCATATCAATATCTTAGAGCATAAATATTGCATATGACGGGGAAAGCGAGCCAGAGGCACATGAAAATAGTTTCCAACTGCAGGAGATACTGATGACAGGAGCTAAGCTTTGATTTGCTCAAGGCATCGCAGAGTAACCTTAAAATAGCAAACTTAGTGGAGTTCAGATAAGATCCAGACTTGTTTGCAAAGTGCGCCCGCAGCCCCTCTCCCGCGCCCCGCTCACCTCGATGTCACTCCATACAGAGTCCTGGTTGCACATGTCCCACGCCATCCAGCTCCCGAACCGCAGCGGTGCCGCTCGCGAGGCGCAATCCAGAGCCGGGCAGGGAGCACACACGCATGCAGCAACGAGACCCTTTCTGAGAGTGAACTGAAGGCACCTGTCTTACTACTGGTCCCCGTCACATGACAAAGCTATTAAAAAGTAGGCTGGGCTGTCACTCATCCAGCCTTCTTGTGCCGCCGCTCCAGCCGTGACGTCGCTCAGAGGCAGACCCAGGCTGAGCGAAGTAAATCTTTTTAAAAGCCACTCAGACCTTTGAGTCTCCAGCAGCACCACGCTGTGATTAAAATCACATTGCCACGCCACACCCCCGAGATCGGGCACTGCCTGCCACGGAACAGCTCCCGACCCTCACAGCCTGGCTTTTCTCAATGCTTTTTCTTTCTTTTTTCTTTCTTTCTTCCCCCCCCCCAAAAACAAACAACAGACAGAGCTGTGTTAACGCTAAAGAAGCAGCGAGGTGACAGAGCCGGGCTGCAGCACGTGTGCTCGGAGCAGCCTCCAGCCTCGCGCGGCCGCAGCACAGCTCAGCAGGGAGAGGCCACCCCAGAGTTCGGCCAAAGTTACAACGCGCTCTGACATTTTATTCACTTGGGGATTTTACACCTCACAAAGTTAATTTCTCATTGGTAACTGCAAGCAGAGTCGGTTTTGCCACCAACGAACGCGCTGGGGGGGGGGGGAGGGGAATAAATGAATAAAATTCGACTTCCCAGGAATGGAGGAAGTATCCATCAAAGCCATTCCTGCAGTCATCTCACCTGTGACAGCGAGGGAGCCTGACCCCACACCCAGCTACATGAGGCATTCCTCTGCTGCTCTTTAGTCGGCTCAGTGTCTCAGTGGAGGAACCCAGTGCTCCTGCATGCAACTGCCCCATCCTGCCCAGGACTGCATGGGTTCCTGCCTGCATTTCCCTACAAGCACTCTACTGTGGCCTGAGCCAAGCCTTTTCTCATTGCAAGGAGGGGAAGAGAAGGAAAAAAAAAAAATCTCTTGTCACGTGAAAACCCTGACATGCAGGCACGCCGTTAACAGCAGAGGTTCTGGGTTTAAGCCCTTCGCAGCTCACCCGCTGTGACAACAGAGGCTGCTGCAGGTGCAACTGGTTTATGGTGGCACTACCGCTGAACACATAACAAAGCCAAGGTACCAAACGTAACTGCAAAATGTTTCCCACAACAGGAAAAAAAAGCACACGAAGGCCTTGTCTGACCGGCCCCACCTGCCTCCGTGCTTTCTGAAGTTGTATTTTTTTTAATTAGCTGGGTTCAAAAGTCTTGCACAAATGTAAGTGCTGGATCCGTCATGCGGGGCTACCAGTCAAAGTCACCAAACTATAATTGATCATCCGCCTTGTCATGAAATATTCATTTTCATTGTTATTTGCAAACTTGAGCATTCTAAAGGCTAAATGAATTCAATTATTATAGCAGGCTATGGTGATTTTGCTGAGAGAAAAAATAAATAAGAAGCAGCACAGCTCTTGAAATAGCCTTTTTCCCGCAGATATTAAAAACTTCAGAAATTGTTGTAAGTCTCAGATATATTCTCGGCTTATTTGTGTTCCCTTGTAATTCATTATTGCCAGTTCTGATAAAACGCACGGTTTTCCCTGCTTGTGCTTAAGTTGCAAATCACATCACACTGTCATATTTTCACCGAGCGCAGATGACAAAAATGGCATTGTTTTTACTTTACTTAATTAAAAAAAGCCACAGCAAAATACCGAACGACAACAGAAAGCCTTTCCTACGAGTGATTAAATTAACGGTATTGCTTTGCTCTCGCGACGAAAAAACCTAATTTCCTTCCCAATTATATGCTGATTTAATGATAAAACTGCAGAAAATTATTAAGATCTGGGGCAAAGGTGAGTACCTCTACCCTCTGAACAGCCAGCTGTGAAATAACGCGGGCACCTGCCTGCCTCAAGTGCACTCAGTTCTTATTAATTATTATCTGTGGATCCATGGTCGGTGGAATATTCTCCTCCAATACCTACTTATAATTGTGTTCATTGACTGTGCCGAATCCATCATCTTCTTTTCCTTTTTTTTCTTGAAGTTTCATTCACACCTTTTATAGAAATGTATTTACACCGGAACATTTTATATTGCTGTTTTGGATATTTTGACCTGCTCATGTTGTTTCTATTTTCTACATTTCCACTTCACTGCTTTCCCTTCAAATTAGCAAGTTAACTGATAAATATAAACAGTAACCTTAGCGCTGCTCTCAGTGCACCATGTTGGGGACGGAGAGCTCTGCGGGTGCAGGGCGGGCACTGTGCAGTAACACCGCGTCTTCCAGAGCCGTCCTACAGCCACGGCCTGAACTTTGCTGGCAGTCCCAGTGCCACCTGGAAGGGATGCCAGGCACGATTCAAACCACAAAAGATCACAAGGTTTAAACATGAGTTCTCGTTGCTTGGGAAGAATTTGTTTATTTTTAACCAAACCGTCCAACTCGAGCCGTATTATAAATTTACTCCCTAGGACCTTTTTTGCATGTTATAATGCGTCTCCATGTTATTTTGGAGCACGCTGCATCTAACAGGAGAAAAGAGAGGGGGGCAGTTGCAATGGACTTATAGCTTGGAAGCTGCGCAGCCTCAGCACATGTAAATGAAGCCTGTGAAACGCAGCCAGCATCCAAGCTGCCCTTCTCAAAAGAAACCTTGTCTTCTGAAAAGTCCCCAGCAGCTTTAGCAATGCTCTTGCCCAGTGTTTTGACAACACAAAAGAATTGCACAAACGTCTTTTCTGGGGCAATATCTGAGTATGCACACACGATTTTGTTCCATAACAAACACACACAAAGAAAACCCAACTGTGGTTGGTGAAGTCTGTGGGTTCGTTGGACCCAACCCGTCCCAACAGACAAAACGTCTGCTGTCAGACACCCCTCAGTCATTGCATTTCCCTCTTTCCAGGTTACTCCAAACCGAGCCTCAGCAGTTCCCACATTTTGCCTCTTCTTCAAGGGACAAAATTTAGAAAGTCCTGGCAAGCCTGAAGACTGTGTTTGAGCACAAATCCCAAATCCTGATGTATGTTTTAAAAGGACTGGAAGGTATGGCTCCCGGCAACAACAAGGAAGAGAACTCAAGGACCAAAGTCTCCAAGCCCTCTGCCTTTGTTTTTTTCCCAGATTCAATGCTCATTCAGCCTCTTTCTCCTATTCTCACACCCACTTTCATCCTCTTTATTTTATTGTATTTTTTGTCACTGTGGCCATGTTTTCTTTGTTTTGTTTTGTTTTTTAATTCCCAACACTTCAGACAGCTCAAAGAAGCTTGCAGCCCCCTAATTTTAAATCCCAAACTGAGCTCCTCCATCATTTCACTGACTAGGTTTCTTCCTTTACTTCCAGACCATGGTGTTTGATGATTTTCAGCAAAGTGGGCTCCTTGTCCAGTGGAGTAAGGACAATCAAACTTGAATAAAAAAAAACAGTGTTGGCATTCAGAAGCAGAGGTTTGCAATCAGTCCTTCCACCGGTCAAGCCCCTTTCACTCAACCCTCTACTCTCAAGTGTCCTTACAGCACAAGATAAGCCAATGGTGTATATAAAAGACCAAACTGCACTCCAAAGGAGTCTTAGCGTGAATGGTGTTCTATATAAAGTATATGTACCCTATTAATTTTTTATGAGAAATCTTCCTTCTGCGCATCTTTATTCTTATTTTTTCCACAGTCCTTCTGTATTTGTTTTCCACTCTGTTCTCTCTGTTCCACTTCTATCCTATTTGTTTTTTGTTTTGTTTTGTTTTCACTTCGCAGCTTCTTTCCCTTGTTTACCCAGTCCCATCCTACCCAGAATACGCTCTCAGTAGCATAAACCAGCATAAAAACTCCTTGAACTTCTGGGTTCATTGGTGCAGTAAGTTTACAGTGGAACAAAGCAACTTTGCTAGGGCAGTTAGCAACTGGGGTTTACAGAGGAACCACATCGGTGCTCTGCACCAGCTTTCAGAAAGGCGCCAGAGACCTGAGAAGAATGAATTGCAGCCAAGCTCTGGGTCAAGAGCTGCTGTTAGAGCAGCAGTATACTACAGAGTCCAAAATACCTTTCTCTGAACAGTAATGTCTTACCAGCATTATGTCAGTGTGGTGAATTTTGCCCCATCTGCTTCCATCTACTGAGGGCTCAAATAAACAGTGCTGAATGCCAATGGAAATTACTTGCTTGTGAATGTGAATGGACCTGACTGTGAATATTCACTATTCATGCAACTCAGCTGATTATCAGTGCTAACCAGGATGGTGCACATACAGCTCTTTGCAACTCAGTACTTGTAAAACCTTCCAGGAGTGCCTAACTGAAGCAGGAGCACAGGTACCGACTGAAAGAGACCTTCTAAATCTCCTCATACCTCCCTGAGAATTTCCCTCTTCACAAGCATATTTCACTTCCACATTATTAAAACAAGAAAAGCAAAGCCACTCCAGCTGATTACATAAAAAATACATTTATCACTTGTTTCCCCCAACATTCGGAGCATATGTTCTCCAGGACCCACATTTACTATGATTTGCAGGAAAACCCAGGTTGCCAGGCCTGTTAACAGCAGCATGAACAATGTCTTTCACTCGGGTGTTACTGTTTCCCAGAGAGACTAATCTGTAAAAGAAAACCTACATTTTAATTTATTGCCCCTATATGTTTGAGAAACACAGCCACAGAAATACATCAGTTTCCTGGGTATGCTTTGGTGCAGTTGCAGGGCAGACACCCAGGCAAGCAAAGGAGACAGATTCCTTTTCTGCAGCTCCTTGCACACTGGCAGAGCCTCTGACTTGTGCAGGCAGGACCACACCAAAATTGCAGACTGCTGCAGATCATTATCACCTCTCCTTTACTCACCTCACTGCTGAGACTTCCTTGAAACAGGAGAAATCATAAAGTTCTCTTTTCCCCCTTTTCCTCCCTTGCTTTCAAGGAGCCAAAGCCCTGCCTGCCTACCTGGGATGCTCACAGAGCCCTTCTGGGGCCAGGTAGTCTCCAGCTCCAGCCACAAAGGGCAGAACTTGGGAACACTTAGAGACACAGCTTAAATTTGTTAAGTCTCCATAAGGCCCTGGGAAGCCCCACCTGGATTCTTCTTGTTACCACTATTACCATCCACCTAGCACCAATTCCTTGGGGCATCTAAAGTATTGCCCTGGAGCTCTTGTTTCCCAAGTCGTTCATCATTAAAACCAATTTGATTTTTAATGACTTTGTCTGAGAGGGATCTGTAGGACAATCTCAGGAACAATCACCACGGATTCAATACCTGAGGGTGCACAAAAGATTCCCTTGAGCTATGTGCTGGGAGCCCAGGCTGTTCCAAAGATACCATCTAAACTGCTCTCTACAGTGACTTGATGAGTCCAGCTGTCAGACTCAGTCTGGGGCTGGCTTGGCCACGTGGCTATTTAGCCATGGATCAGACACATGGGAAGGGAGCTGAAAGGGAGCTGCCATGTCCAACTGCCGTGGCGTAGGAGAGCATGCTCCCTGCTAGTTCTACTTCACCGTGTGCTTAAAGAAAAAAAAAGAGAAGAAAAGATTCACATACTTTCCTAACATCTCCGATCTGTTCTCTAAAAAGGCTGGGAAAGTGACTGCAGTGGAGCACAAGCCAGTCTGCAGCACAGCACTGGAGAGAACACTAACCTCTAAATACTCTGAAATCAAATCTTGTTTTACACAAAACTGCTATGGTAAAGTCGATGTGAATGAAGCACCTTTGAGTGAAGGAACAGAGGGAAAGGCAGTGGACAGCTTTAGTGCCTCCTAGCAATTTTTTTTAATAAACTAGAGATGACAGACAGCCTTACCAACACATCTCTCATCTTCAAATAAGACTTTCTTCAGACAGAGCTCAGTGGAACTGAGTCAGCCTTTTTTCTTGGGCCTAGCTTGTGGCATTTTTCATATTAAAACAAAGCATAATGTGGAAATAATTCTGAACTGTAGTCATCTGATCGGATTTTGGTAGTACGGATACACTCTGCTGAAATTGTAGGCAAACAAAATAAAATGAAGATATTGCACAAAAGAACTGGAGTGCCTTATTTTTTCTTTAAAAAAAAAAAAAAAAAGGAAGAAAAGAGAAAAAAAAGAGAGATCTCTGCTCAAGAGCCAGTAACCTTTTCTCCTGGTTATGCCGGGTGTGAAGAAAGGAGGGCTGCTATGGAGAAGGTTGCAGTTGGGTACCAGAGGTTGGCACCTCGGTGCATGCCATGCTGCCTGCCCTCTGGCAGTCCTGGGGCACAGCAGCTTTCCGCAGCCTCTGCTCCCCATTCTCCCAAGTCAGCTAAGGACAGGCCAACAGGAGATGGGGTCACCTCACTGCAACAGCCAACGCTCCTGAAGGATCAGCTTCACTTGACCTCTTAACTAGTGGCTCCTGCCAGACAACGTCGAGCCCAGGAGTTATTTTTAGCCAGAACTCTTCATGAATTGCAGTTAACTCGCAATATGCAAACTAGTGACTAGTGCTAGAGGAATCCCTATAGGTTTCATGGTTCCACTCTGTGCTCAAAAGTCCAATTATTCATTTTTCTTGAAGCTGCAATATTCATCTAAAAAAGTTGCACAAATGGCAAGAGATGTCATGCTGCCTCCATCCTTAATTCAGATAACTGAAATAAAGGCAGATAAGCATTTAGCCCAGGGGTTATTAGCTGTACCAACTGCAGTTGTAAACCTGTGCAGGTTGACCCTCTGCCAGCGATGCTTCTGACATGAAATTTGTCAGTTCTTCCACCTTTGACTCAGGGCCAAACAAATCAGTAAAGAGACAGACTGAGAGACATGCTAGCAGTAGGAAGGTTTGGTCTGAATTAGTATCTTAATTATTTTTATTTAACTATTTTATCCAAATCACTTGCGTGGCTATACCTGTACAAGAAAACTCAGTAGAAGAGGCGAGTTAAAATGGGTGGAATTGATCACTTCTCAAAATCCCCTGGAAGTGAATGGGAATTTTCAAATGGATTTAAGCAGGCTTTGAACCAGACCTCACTACAGAAAATGGGACCAGGACGGTTCAAAGCAGAACCTTCCCCATGCATTTCCTCCATTTCTCATTCTGATACTGCTCAGGCTTCCCCAGATTTTCCTTGTGAATGGAACAGGGATGAAGCTCTGAGACTGCATCTGCTATCACCATTTTGGATATCCTTGCTCCTGAGAAATTTAGTGTTTGCTGAACATTATTTGCCCTGGGGCACTAGCTAGTCTCTCATTATTATATAGATGGGTACAAGTGAAGGTTCATACCTCTTCCCAAAAAGAGCTGCGGCTTTACTTTCATTACTTCATGCCAATCGACAGATAAGGCAAGTTTGCCACTTTCATGCTTATCCATGATGGATTTCTACCATCGTAAAATGCCCCGTCAATCTGACACAATTAAATGTTATTTGTAGCCTGTGCTCTATCGAACTCCACATGCACAAAGTCGAGGCAGGACAATGTATTTAACCAAAAGCATTAGAGCAAAACCAAAAGCACTCTCAGTAAAACAGAGACATCAATGGAGTGAGCCTTTTCCCTTTTGTCCATCACGAATTCAGCCGTCCTCTCTGAGGAACAAAGAAGTAAGCAAAAATAGGGAACTGTCTGAATGGAAGATTATTTTAATTTATATGGAGAGTTGCAAAGCAAAAAAAAAACTCTGAAAATCCAGCAAACCAACACCAAAGAGCACTTCAACATCACATTATTGCCAATTTATTAAACCAAGACTGCGTACAATGGAGAAATGACTGTGACACCTCCCCAGGGGTTTTCGGGAGGTAGACCTCCAGCTGTTTCATTCTCACATGCAGTCCTGCTTACAAAGACATGGAAAAATGTTTGTGCTTCAGTTCAGTGCAATTCAATATCACATTGTTTGCAGGTTTTCTTCGGGGTAGGACAGGCATTCGCAAAGTAAACTGCAGACATAGACTTTGGGGAGACCAGGCTACCACTACATTAAAGTAGAGAGAGCAGTTGTTAATTTGTATGTTGTTAATTTGTATCCTGGACAGTGCTATAAATCGAAGCCTTGCTGACAATTCCTGCCCAGTAAACATGTTCAATCTCATCTCCCGTAAAAAGGAGAGCAGGCGCTAAATAGCAACACATTTTGATTTTCATTTAGCCACTTTAATGATAGGTGATGTTAGTGGAAAAGATCATTTATCTTCAGATTTATTTTATATGAGATAAAAGGCCTTGCCAATTTTTTAAAATTCATTTACACAAGTGAATAAATCTTCCCAAACAATAAGTGGGAAAGTCATATTTCTTAAACTTTGCTAAAATCTGAAAATGCTGATCTGAGAGTGGAATAGACGGTACTGGCATTTTAATCAAGAACATAAAGGCTCCTCTTCTAAATAAGAGGCACAGCTTCACTTCAGAAAAAATTCCTCCAATTCAGAGAACTGTCTTTCTTCTGCATTTTGTCAAGAATCCCTGACAAATCAGGAGAGACACGTGCAATTTTTATATCACCTTCATTTTTAGATCAGTCCCAACGTGAAGGCTACCTAAAAATAGACAGAACCTAACCTTTCAAATATCTATACTGCTGCATACCAGGGACGCAAGCTTTCAGTGCCTCTCATGGCTTT
Organism: Gallus gallus; assembly: GCF_016699485.2. Taxonomy (NCBI): domain Eukaryota; kingdom Metazoa; phylum Chordata; class Aves; order Galliformes; family Phasianidae; genus Gallus; species Gallus gallus. The sequence continues at coordinate 73,557,366 of NC_052535.1, read as the reverse complement.
CAGAGCCTTGTGCTGTGCCTGTTTTCTCCTCAAGCACACTGCTCCATGCTGCACATCGTGCCAAAGCACGAGAGGAGCTGCTGGTCGCACCAGGCAGCACGGAGCAGTGTGTGATAGGTGTTCATTCAGGACATGCAGCAAGATCACCAAAAGCAGCTCTCCCCTTCCGGAGTGCTCTTTGGAGTTCATCACAGACACAGACAACACTGAACCTCTCATGGGAGGATGTGAAAAGGAAGCTGCATGGCTGACCCAGGAGCTCTGCTCAGAAAAGCAAGCTGTCTGTTTTGCAACTTACTCCCTCTAAAATACAACGGGGAACAATGCGGTCTTTTGTCTTATTGTTTGCTCCGGTGCCCACAGACAAACTTCTAACCATTTAAAGATGAGGCTTTCCAGCAGTGCCAGAGCTCTGACTGACGGGTGTAGAGTTACAACCCGGCGGAATACGTGGTAGCTATTTCTTTGCATTGCACTTTCTAAATTGTGATTCTGCTTGGCCTTAACAGCAGAGGTCAAATTCATCCCAAGCACAATCCCAGCAACTCCAGGTCAGTGGTACCTGAAAAATCAATAGCATTTAAGTTGATGAAGTTGTAACAAGGGTGATTCTGGCCCAGGCCATAGAAACACTTAGGTTGATGGTATGTATTCTTCACAGGGTACTATGCTTCAGTGAATACCTTCTCATGTTTGCTACTGCTAAACACACTGCTTACCAGGTCCTGAAGCCACACCAGGAGTTGGTACAGGAGAAATCTGTACTAAACCAGGTTGTGGGCTGCCCTGGAGGATTTAGTGCCTGTGACTTTTGCTTACATGAAATAGAAAATCACCCTTGTACCTGCTGTTAGTCAGCTACTCCCAGCAGGAACAAGCTCGAAAGGACTTGCTCTTGTTTACTGTCATGCACCTCTCTAACAGAGTCAAAAGTTTATCAAGGCATTTCCCTCTGTCAAGAAATGAAAAAAAAAAATAGCTTGCACTGATCAAACAACACAACAAAGGAGCAACAGACTAAATGAGTTCTTTCAAAGAATTTTGGATGTCTTACCTTGCTGATGGGGAGGCAGGAAGAGCAAACAAAGGCATAGGAATAAAAACTATTCAATAAAATATCGATCTCATTATCACCACCTATTCAACTTAATTTTCTTGGCATCCATATCCCTAATGCAGGTTCGTGATAGATCGTACAATCACTTTTTAATTAAGCCCTACTGTGCTTTGTATTAAGAGTAAGGCAGTAGACATTATGGCACAATATATCTACCAAAATATTTAATGCTTATCCTTTTCATTTTGGTATTTAAAAGTTGTTCTCTTAGGAGGTGGTATCAGTATTTAACAACATTCTTGACAGCATGTATAAAAAACAAAAAGCTTCATACTTAATCTAGCCATGTCAAAACTGAAACCCTTTAAAATAATTGCTTTCAGAATATATGGTATTTCCACTGAATTATTTTATTATTACCCAGCTTTCAACATCTTAAGATGCAAAACTTGTTCCATCTCTTACATACTGATGAGATACAAAGAAGCACACGACTGGAAAACTGATGTTTGACCAATACAGTTCAATAGTATATGAAACAGATGTTACCACGTTACAAGAGAGATTTAACAAGAAGCTGTAGAAGACTGGAAGCTTCCTGAGGTGGCAGTATATTTTTCCCTATTTTTCCTCCATTTTTTTTTAGCTCTCTTTTGGTACATTGCAGCTCTGCTGCTTGTGGTGGGGCAGATCCTGTAAAAGAATAGAAGCTTTTCTTCCGGAAGAGTACTGGCACTTTTCAGAGGGCAACATCCACTTTAATTACTAAAGTGAACCCACCTTCTTCTTCCAAAGAAGAAAAGTCTGTTGTTGCATATATAATGTGGTTTTAGTATTTAATGCCAGAAATGAATCAGTAAACATAGCTACATTATGGTATACTATTTCTTATTCTGTACCCATAGTAACCAAATTAATCTCAAGGCACTGCTGGCATTAATTCAATCTGAAACTCATACTTTGGATTTCACATAGGTGCCTTCATCGTATTCTTCTCAACTAATAAAATGTTAATATATGGCAATATATTTATTTCTGGTTCAGTTCAAGTTGAAGAGTGCAGTACTTTGCAGAAGCCTAATTAATATCAATCATATATTACAACACTGAGTGTTTTACTATATAAAAAAATAATGCTAACGCACGGGGATGAAATAGATGACCCAAGAACTCCTGCCTAGCTGTAACTTCTCTGTTTCTAGGAGGGCGATGGCCATTTCTTCTTTATCCTTCAATCTCCATATTAGAAAAATCTGTAATGTACAGACAAGAGCTTCACTAAATATCTCACATTCCTGAAGGAAAGAGAGGAAGGAGACCTTGGGGCAGGAGATCCTGGTGGTTTAGTCTGTCCCACCATGAGATGGAAGTGAACTGGCAATAAGCCAGGTCCCACTGTGACCCAGCAGTGCTGTCTTCAGCCTTCCACATCATATGGTTTTTCCACCGGAGCCTATCAGCCTCCAGACACCCCCAAATCTACTCACTAGTGAAAAGGTATCATCACAACTGAGGAATTACATTTTAACTGCTCAGGTGATGTAAGCAACTCAAGAGCCAAAGCACAGCCATCCTACTCCAGATCACAACCAAAAGAACTTCTGAGACCCTGGGCACATTACTAACTCAACGTCTCAAAATCCGCTGCAATCTCTACGTTTAGGAAAGTTTCACAGCAAGTTTCAAAGGCAGTTTGCATTTCTTGGATTTTTTTTATCCAGCTGCTTGCAGCCCCATTGATTCTCAGGAGCACTAGTGTCACCGAGCATTTTGGTGCTTGCACAGTTCCCACCTTCAACAAATAACACCGAACCTTTGGTAATAGAGCAGTAACACTCTTGGGGCCCCTTTTGTGCCCCTGGGCATTCATTCACACAGGGCTCCCACCAGCCTGGAGCAATGTCTGTATATTGCACCCAAGGGCACTGTATAGTCCTTCGTTTTTAACAGCTGCTACTGAATAAGAATTCCTAGAATGGCTCAAACACAGACTAGTTCAAATCTGGGCACTTTCAGACTTCTTCTTTGCTATTCCAAATTATGTGCTTTGCCAGCTTCAAAAAAACAGATGGAAAATACGTCCCTAAATGTGCACCCTTGTGATCATTCCAAAAGGAAAGCAGCACCACGTAGCTTGAAACGCTTGCTAGAAAAAGTCTTTTCCATATCATGCAAATAGCAGACAAAAATAACTGCTACGCAATTGATATACATACAAATATTAGTTATTTTAAACAGTAATTTGTTATTGAGGACATCTCACTGAAATATTATAATATTCAATTTCCTCTACATTTGCATGGAAAAGGAGCTGGATAGCACATGATCATTCATTTAACTATTACATAAATACGTCTATCATAAGATCACACGGCTTTCAAGCCAGAGTTCAAACACATGTTTAATGCATGAGAGTATGATGAAGAAACTCCTGAACTCACGGGTCTCGTAGCCCAATCTCAATCAGATACGGGCTCGGTGTAAATATGTACAGTATCATGTGCTTCCCAACAGCACTGTGTCTCCAGGGAGCAGCCTGACATCAGCGAAGGAGACAGGTGGTTCCCTTTCCAACCGAGGAGGGGAAAAAAAAGAAGAGTTAAGACGCTGTGTAAATATAGCAATATTTTTTGCTTGATGTTTTGCTATGATTTTCATCCCTTAATGAAACTTCAACGCATGAACAATTCTCATAACTTCTTTGCTACAAATCAGTGAGTGGATGTCACTAAGATATTTATATCCCTAAAGGTAGGGGTACGTTATACTGTTTGCCAGCGTTCATTCAAAAGTACTGAAGTTTTTCGACTTTCAGTTTGTTATTACAGAGTGCCAAGGAGCCACAAAGCCCTAGTTTCCTTGCTTTAAATGTATCCCTTTCCTATAGCTGGTCACTGTTATTAATAAAGCCCACAAGAATGAAAAACAACAGTCAATCACGTGTGCAGAGCAGGTCACTACTGATTTTAGCTAGCTTGACTTTGTAAACTCTGAGAGTGTGAGATACATTACACCCTCCACAACCCACTGCTGCTTCATTTCGAATTTCACATTGCTGGAATTCATATATATGCTAACCTGTGTATAAAATAACCCACTTCAGCTTTTCTTCCCTATCTGTACACACGTGTTTTGTTGTTTTTTTTTTTAAACACAGTGACAGCCACTGCCTCTTAAACCATTTTCTTTTGTTGCATTTCCTTAGAAACACAAATCTTGTTCCTTGGCAGCAGTTGCTGTAAGTGCTGTACCACATGCCCAAACTAGTTCTCACTCACAGCTTTAATTCACAGTAAGTGGCACGAAAGGAGGTCAACACTTCTCAGAAACCACTTTCAGTTCTTTGCTGCTTCAGTATCTATTCTGTAAAGCCATCCTCCCTAACAGAAAGTTGTTTCTCATATTGCGTCCCTCGCTTTTTTATTACTGTCATCTTTATGGAACGGACTGGAAGATATACGACGGAATAAAAGGGCATTATTCATGGAACCACGTTCCTTGTCTCCCTTTTGCGAGACCCTAAAAACATGTTTTAAAAGTACAAAAAATGTTTTTCCCAACAAAAACAAAATGCTCCTCGACTGTTGTTTTTTTTTCTTCCATGCAAAAAGTCTCCATATAAATGGCAGCTGGCAACTCAGTGTCAATCATTACGTCTTACTTTCAGCTCAATTCGCTCGCTTATGGAAAGATTGTTTTTTTATCCACACTACGAACACACCATAGAAGTGGAAAATCAAGCAGCCTTCTTTCTGCCATGATGCATCACTGGCAAGACGAACGGCCTTGCTGGCAATATTTTTCTGTCACATTTGCCTCTACAGCTTCACTGCCTTCTCTGTGATCAATGAAAACAGATTTTGACCTCATCTATTTCATTTCAGACCATATTCTGCCCTGAGACACGCGAGTGCAACCTATCATAGTTATAGAGGCAATCGAGGCAGAATTTGTTCCTTTCCTGACAATTCAGTATGTGATTCATGAACCAGAATTGAATCCAACTCTCCTTTCCTAGAGCTCCTCTGGTTCTCTGGCATTAGCATCAGTAAAAGAGCAGCAGAGATTAATTTATGTTGGTCATATCAGTAGAACTGGCTGGGCAGTCAATAATCAGACTGCTCAGCAAGATGCTACCAGACCAAAAGTTAGTTATTCTATCTTATTTACACAGCTTTTTCTGTAGCCTGTTTTCTTTCATCACTTATCCCTGCATTGTTTAATTAATGGGATCATAAGACCTGAAAAAACACCTCCTAGTCTCAAACATTTCTAATTGGTTTAATAAAGTAAACAGAAAAATAAGATAATCCCCTCCACAACCATCACCTTAAAAAACACAAACCCACACCGCCGGACGCGGAATACTTGGCGCATTCACAGGATGTGCAGTTGCAGACAATAACCGGATGATCAAGTTTCCCATTAATCCCCAAGACAATGGATCACTTTTGAAAATACAGACACCATTTATGGGCGCGTACCTCTCCATGGGCAACACCTACATGCAGTTTTCACCACCAGTCAGCACACAGCAGCGGCAGGAACACCTCAGCACAGAAGGGGACACACACAGATGCCATTTGCAATGCACAGTGACCCACTGATCAGCACGCGTGTGCCACAGGGTGCCCATGCCTGACCTAAAGCAGTGGGTCTGCTCAAGATGGCCTTGGGAGCTCAGAGGCCCACACCAGGAGCTCACGTTCTGAACTCTGGAGGTCCCCAGTGCCTCACGCAAGGTGACAGACATCACACATTGTATCATGATTTTCTGCAGGACTCCTTTCTCAAGTGGAGGCAAGGTTGACATCACTTTGAAAACCTCTTCCGAGACATCTAATGAACTGCGTACAGGAGACTCATCTACAGTAGGTTCGGCGTATGGTAAAAATAAACTCCTTAATATAACAAAGGCAGTAATCAACATATTGCATATCAGGTCTGCAAAGCGCCAATTATCTGATGAAGAGGAGCAATACGAGATGGTTCTAGCTCCTTATTTAACTATTTGAATCAATGGAAGGAAAACAACAGAACCATACATAAAAACACATGAAAGATTTGAGCAGAGATTTGAGTTCCGATTTGAATATAAGAGGAGAAAACACATTCAGCAACAAAACAGCAACAGCACAGTTCAGGATCTCGGGCACCTGCTATGTATTGCTGCTGTCTTGATAATGAGAACTCCCTTTTTTTTTTTTTTGGAAGCAAACTATTTTCATTTCTTTTACTACTTAATAAAAATGCATTCAAAGCAAAACCCAGAGCCTGATCCTGCCCTTCCCAACCCTATTAACAACAGTCTTACCACAGACTCCAGTGGGAGCAGGATTTATCCATTCCTGTGGGCCACGCTCTGAGCCTTTAATTCAATAACACCTTATTCACCAAATAGCTCAATGAGATTAGTTGTGGTTTCAAGTATTATTCATCCCACGTAAGGGGTCTATCGCTCTGCATTGCCACACCAGGGAAGATATAAATAATTTGGGGGAGATTTCCTAAGGCACAGAGGGAAACTAAGCGTCTTCCAGGGGGTTACCTGGAGTGAGAGGCCTTTCAGGTTTTGCAAATCTTCCCTGTAATGAAATAAGCACAAGAAATCCCTTCTCTTCCTTTCTTCTGCAGGTAACATGACCTACAAAAGGATTTGCAAATAAGCTGGGAGGGGGGAGAGAGTTCATGTGTTTGTGAGATTTGTGTTTATTTTTTGCAGTTATTTCAGAGAGTTTCACAAATTTGACAAGATCAGTGAATGCACGTGCAGCATGCCTGGCTTCTGTTTCTTTTATACCTTAGTATATTTATTACACTTAGTATAAGCTACCCAAATGCCCACGCAGTGCTTGAAACGAAGGCTGCAAATATCCCCTGCCTCGCTGCCAGTAAAAAGCCTCCCTCCTACCAATGAAGCCAAAGCCAGCGCGATGTTTTGATCCAGTATTTTCCTGCTTGAAAACTGCCAGAGAAGTTCTGCCTGGAGGGCCGCGTGCTGCTGCCCGGGCAGCGAGTGGGGCAGCGCGGGGGGACAAGGCTGTCAGAAGTGCTGATTCATGGCCACGACCTGGGGGGGGTTCAGCAGTGGGGCTTCATCCTCGTGGGTGAGAAGGCATAAACAGGAAGGAATGCCAACTAGTGCCCAGGGACTGGGTCCTCGAGATATCTGCCTGACACACACGCTGTACATTTGTTGGAACAAAACCGGTTAATGCGGCTCTAGCCATAGGGGGAAAAATAGTTGCAAATGCACAGAAGTCATGTAAATCAGAACTGCTGCTCTATTTTACAAGAAAATTTCTCCATTAATTAATTTCATGACTCAGAGCAAATGTGCATGGCTGGAAACAGGGGATCCTGCTGATACCAATCTCACAGCACAGGATACCTTCGTTTTTCTCTTTGAGATATATAGCAGATGTACTCCCTGGCTCGAATCCAGGTGAGGACGGGGTGGTTTTCTGGCTAAAGCACTGCCTTCTAATCTGCTGAAGTCTAAGAGCAACTTTTCTGCTCTGGGGTTGCAACATATCACAGGAATAAAACAGGACTTTAAAATCCAAATTCTCAGATTTGTCACATTTATAATTAGAACGATCTGATACGGCTGGCATTACTGCGAGGTAACAACATATCACAGAGGGACAAGCAGACAAACCAAACTATTTCTCACCCTTAAAAAGGGGATTCTTCCAAGTAGAAATGTCAGGAGAGTCACAAGGGCTCTGTGCAACAGCAGCAGCTCTTCCTCTCCATACCCCCTCTCAGACAGCCCCATGCCGCCGCCCAACTTAGCCCAGAACATCGCGCCATGGAATGGAGCTCTGGGAACAGCCTCAGCACCACAAATCAAAGTGAAGAAGGACTTTTGAGAAGATGGAGGTTACTTCAGAGCTACCTGCACGATCCACAAACCCCCAGAAAGAGCATAGCTCTGTTTGCGTTACACACAAAATTGCCCCACGTGGTAAAAAGTGAAGTTTGACAGAAGGGTTTGTCATTGAATCACCAGGTGCAGAGCTGGCTGCCTTTCTATCTGCTGATGGAACTATTTTTCAGGTTGTCTGCCCCCATTTTAGAGAAAGAGAAGAAGGTAAGAGAGAGGCAATGGAAGGAAGGAGGGAGGCAAGGAGTAAGGGAGCATTATTGTAGCTACTCAGCACACAGACCAGCAGTGGACAAAATGGGAACAGCTGTAAGGAACCTGGCAGCACCAGTATGCTCTGTGAAACAACAAAACAGAGCCTGGAAGACAAGAGAAACCCAGAAAGCAGAGACAAACTTTTTTTCTTTCTTTCTTTCTTTCTTTTTTTTTTTTTTTTTCCAGAAGGCAAGGATTTATCACGTCAGATTTTGGCTGTCTCTTAATACTCACACCTGGCTAAATACAAATGAAATTAATTTTCCAGCTGCAATCTTTCCACATTTTGCGCATGGTGATTTGCGGTAAGAAACCCTATCACAAACTGTCAAAAGGGAACATAAAGCATAACATGCAATATTTTCTGATATTGGTTGAAACCTAACAAAGCTAATCGAGGGAGAAGAGGATGGAATTGCAGAGCTGACCGCATGCACCCCATGCCAAAGCTACACATTGAAGGCTCCCCTGCAAAGCAGCCAGCACTCCACCCAGTAAGGTACGGTGGAAAAAAAAACAAGAAATCACACACACATATACATACTGTACATACAGTAATAGCAATAATATGCCTACCATCAAGTTATAGAATCATAAAGGTTGGAAAAGACTTCTAAGATCACCTAGACCAACTGTAGACCCATCACAACCATTCCCACTAAACCATGGCCCTCAGTACCACATCTAAACATCACTTGAACACCTCCATGGGCGGTGACTCCAGCAGTTCTCTAGGCAGCCTGTGCCAATGCCTTACTTCTCTGAGAAGAAATTTTTCCTATTATCAAACCTGAAGTTTGATAATAGTTTGATAGGTGTGAAAACTGCATGAAGATGATCATGCTGAGGTCATGGATTAGGCCAGGGCTCTCTGCATGACATGAAACAACCACATCCCTCCTACTTCTGTTCTAAACTAAATCACTGTTGTTTAAAAGGTTTACATCTGGTATGGGGCTACTGAAAGTAAGTAGAAACTCTGCTTATAACATAGACAGATGCAGACCAATGATTAGCACTGCACACAGTCATATTTTGCTTTCTGATGGGGAGGGTCATATTAGTAATGCATTTGGCTTTCCTGGAGCCAGGCATGCAAAGGATCTCTGCAGAGATCCTTTCAGTCAGAGTTGTGCTAAACAAGCATCAGGTCCTTTACAGTCAAAAAACAACCATTTCATAAACAAGCCAGTGCTGAAGAAAAATTCCTTTTCCTGGTATTAAAATGTCAATTCACTTTCTGGTATTTCACCCGGCCCCATATTATCAAAAGCATGATAAATTAAAGGCTATAACAATGTTATAGCACCAAAGGTCCAAATTTTAGATTTTGCCCTTCTTTGAAGCTATTAGACTGTACATTGGCAATAACCCTTTGGAAGATATTATTCCTTGGAGAAAGTTAACGAGTGTAGTAGCTTTCCTGAGTAAACCAGGGAACACTGAACATGAGCTGTGAACAGAAGACTTCAAAGTATGAAGAATGACAGCCAATATTTACAAATAGGCTGAAGAAAACTCTGTGTAAGGTTTTTTGCTTTAGCTTTCAGTACTAATACTTGGACTAGCACCCAATATTAATCCTTCCCATATTTCTCAGCTCTTTGTAGAAAACACAGCAGTCATACAGCTGTGGCGTTTGAAGTCTGAGCAACATGCTGTACGTGCTACTGTTTGACATTTTATTGACAACAAAGGCCCTAAGCTTGGGAGCATTTTTAGAGATGGCATTAACATAATGAACTCCGTCTCTATGGGCTTTTCAAGGCAGTTCTTTATATACAGGAGTGTAAAATAGACCCAAACCAGAAACAAATGCTTTCTCTACTCTTTTAGCACACAATCTCCTCTGAAATAACAGGTTTGTATCATCCTAAAGCCAAGAATGGACTGTAAGTACAGGAGCATACTCCTCAGAAAGATAATATCAATGGTGAAAAATTGAAAAGAAAAAAAGATACCAACATTTCTACAAGGCAAAAAGAGCAAAGTGTGAGACCTGCACTACTATGACATTATAGATGATAGCGTAAGCTTCATCACGAGACAGCAAAAGGAACACCACTGAGATTTCCACCTGGAATTTCCTACCACCCACGAACTGAAATGATCCATTTGCAACAAAGCAATGCAGAACAACAAAGTTTCAGATTTCCAAAAAAAAAAAAAATACAACAAAATTCAGCAGATTTTGCTTATTATCAGTTCCACGTCAAACGGTCCCCGTATGTGGGCAGCACTCAGCCACAGGCCGGCTTCACCAGAGACCCAGCCCACATTTGCAGGATGGTCCTAAACATGGAGAAGAGAGTAGTGCCTTCAGCAGGAATCAGCAGTTTTGTCTGCAATGCTCTGATCTTCCCCTCTTAAAACTTCAAGAAAACTCTTCAATGAAAAAGTGCTTGGCAGAGATTCCATCTGTTCTTGGCTGGACTCACTAGCCAAGTCTGAAGCACGCAGAGCTCTGCTTCATGTTTTTATTTGCATGCAAGTAAAACTGCACAATATTCAAGTCTGTTACTCAATGAAATGGAGTAATCATAGTGCTATCAGCCCAGTCTAAATGTAGCTGCTAAAAAAGCAAACTTCAGATAACTAGGAATTTCTGCTTTTTGTGAATTTTCTCTTTTCTCCTGTCCTGTCCCTTCCCAAACTGTATATCCCAATATGCCTTACTGTGGACGTTTACAATCACTTTAAAATCACCTAGGTATCTACAACAACAACTTATTCAGACCCTTTTGAAGTTGATAATAGAAGAAAATAGCAATGTGGTCAAACAACAACTTAAAAAAATTAATGTTGCAAAGAAGCCGTAGTAAGAGTTCAGTGAAGAACTAAGCAGTAAGCCTGGTAAAAATCACAATATTCACCAACTGCATCAATAACCTGTTGGCAACTGTCCTCTCTACCTCTGCTGGTATTCAGCAGCTTCCCTAAAAGTCCTGGCACCACGCAGAACTGTAACTTAAGTTTCTCTTGGAAGCCCTAAGGTGCTTTCTAAAAACAAAATGTGTTTGTAGCCCTATTCCGATCCCTCCACCCTGCTTCAAAACCTTTTCGTATGGAAGACAAGCATTCTACATCTCAGAAGGAGGCAACATTCATTTTCGTATTGTACTGCTCTGTGACCTCAACCTGCAGTTATACAAGAGCAGGAAGCATGGACAATTCATTCTTAATGCTAGCTCAGTCCTGGCCTCTCCTGGGCACTGGCTGAAAATAATACTAAACCATGCTGAATCATTTACAGTAGCTTTATGGTGTGGATTATCATTCAGAGAGGACTGACCTGACCCCAACACACTCGTCTCATGCAGCAACGCAGACTGGACTCCAACCAGGTTGGAACAAACACCACCCATGTTGGCATCAGCACAGAAATCATGTCAGAGACTCACACGTGGGATAAACTTGCTATAAATTTATCCTTGTATTAAACCTTCAGTAATTGCCATCTCCTTGCCTCTTCTGTCTGCATAGGCAGTGCTTTAAAACCGCAACTTACTCAGACATATGTGCAGTTTCCTATTTCGAGTAGCTTCCCCGCTCTTATTTTCAGAAGGATGCTGGCCATTATGAGAAAATGCTTTGTTAATTAATGTTTCCAACAGTTGCACAGATCTCTAATGCCTTTGCTAAAATATAGGTCCTTTATTCTGCTTCTTCCTACAGAGAGATTTTGGTCACAAGGCATGGGAACAATTTACTTCCTCCTGGATACTTGAGGTGCTGTGCTACAGCACACTGCAAAAATGGGAGTTCTCAGTCATGAAGGACCTGGTCATATGGTTGCCCACTGAATTCCTTCTCTTTCCACCATCATAAAAGGGAGTGCAAGATGCTGTTGCCATTTATATTCCACTGATTACACAAGCTATTTTCATGGCAGAACTATGCTGCTGCATTCCTTCTCACGAGCTGGACAAACTGAGCTTTTTTAGTGGAATCTGCTAAAATGGATGTAGGCTCTGATAGGACAAATTCATCAGGTAGGGAGCTCTTACAAGGAGTCATTTTAAGGTAATCTTTGTACCCATCCTTCTCAAATAGCATGAGCCCTCTGAACAATAAAGGAGTACAAAAACAATAGCGACTGCGAGCACAAAAGCAATGTGTAAAAAGCTGCTTTTGTTAAATGTTCGCTCAGAAAACCAACCTCTGCCTGATTGTACATTGGATTTTTCTACACGCTTTCCCATCCTTACAGACGCATTTTGAAAGTAAAGGAAACAAAGGTTTTAATGGTGGGCTATTTTCATTTTTACTAATGATTACCATCCATTTATATTTTCTAGAGAACTCATACACTAAATAAAAAGAGAATGTAAGAATAAATCTCTAAAAAAGAATCAATTTACTGCACATCAATCCCTGCAGGCCATGTGCTCGTAAGTCAACAGTTTAAAATGAAAACATCTGATCAAGGTAATACACCTGTTAAAGGAGCATAAAACTCCAAACCCAATGGTAAAATATAAAGATTATGAAACCTCTTAAAGGAGCCATCAAAGTAAACTATTAAATAGACACATCTGCTTCACACTAGAACACATTCCATCAGTGCCATTCACAATAAATGAGCATTAGGACAAACATTTCATAAAGCCTCTGCAGAAAATAGGTTTTTCAGAACATGAGTCATTCAGCTCAAGAAAAGAAGAAAGTAATGTTTTAGCCTTCTGTGCACTGTGGAGATCAAGGATCTCCAAGCAATGCAAAATATTAATGATCCGAGCTCATCACAGATCTGCACACTAGCAATTTATCTCTCATGCCTTACAGATGGAGCAAGAACGATACACATATTCAGGATGGACTTATTACAGTCGCTGAGGGCACTGAGAACCAAGCTCAAGTACCCACCCAAACTCATAGTGAATCATCACTACTGCTGCTGCTACTGCTGTTACACTGCCAGATTAGTTCTCGATTTCTGCTGCTGTGGTTCTGCCTTTCACAGCTTTGCTGAAGAGGAACTGAAGTCCCACCACAGTATGGACATCCTTGCGGTCTGCCCCCAGGAAGTGATGCCAGCCTCACAAGGATGCTTGTTTCCAAGACACGTGCATGTGTGCTGTTGCTATTGCAGAATTAAGGGGGGATCGTTTCTCTTTTGTTTCCCTCTTAAAAAAAAAAATAGAAAATAAAGAGTGCTCAGGGCCTCTTCTGGGGGATTTTTGAGCCCCTTTCCAAAACATTCTGGGCCTTTGGAGTCTCACTTGTAATTACACTTAACTATATTTTGCAGTGCTTAATCCTTTTGATGGCAGATGGGGTTGGCCAGGAGTTTAAAATGGAGGGAGGGGTTTGTATTAACTGCAAGTCTCTTGCTCCAGACTTCCTTTCTCAACCCTCCTCCCTCTTTTTTTTTCTATTTTATTTTTGAGGCAGAGGTTTTGCAGACATAAGAGGAAGAGAAATACGGTAGCACAGAAAGGGTCAGGGAAGGGGCATGAATTCTCCTTCACACAACATCTTTCTTTTGGGCTTCCTTCCACTTCCCAACACGTCGGCAGCACAGCCTCCGCTGGCTGAACCACCCAGGGAAAGGCTGTAATACGCCTGATAATGTTGATTTCACACTCCAGCATTTCCCAGTTTTGCACAGGAAAGCTGATCCAAGCGCCTGAACTTTCTCAAAGCCTCCACTGCTCCTCGCAGGCTCAGCCCCGTACCTCCCAACACAAAATCCCCCACGTTTAGCCTCAGACATAGCTGGAGGTGAAACCCCACTGCAGACCCACGGGGAGAGGATGTCTCAAGTCCCTTGACACAAGGAAGACAAAAGGTGTGCCAGCACATTCACTGTGCATGGCCTGCTCCTGCCAGACACACACACCCCTGCTCAGCCTCCCCATGCAGCCGTATGTGCAGAGGAAGGCAAACCACAGCCCTGGTCCAGCAAGCACTTCACTGTTAGCTGTGTGGTGCCGGGGTGACGTGAGGCCTGGACGCCTGCACCAGCCGCTGGGGACAGCGAGCAGGATTACTGACACTGTAGAGCAAAGCTGCTCATGAGACAGGCGTTTCCAGGAGTGGAACCAAAATCCTTCACACCTTGGGAATTACCCAGTGGATACCTCCAATCCTCTGCCCCAGCACATCATGCTGACGGGCGGACACCAGCACACGCCAACCGCTCAGGCCGCAGCCCAGTCCCGCGCTGCGCTTCTCACATCTGCCACAACAGCTGAACAGCCAGCGCTGCTATCGCGCTTAATATAACACTGCATTTTTGGCATTGTTGTTTGAAATGCCCTGTGCAGGTGTCAGCCTGCTTAAAGGGTACGATATGTGCGCTCGCCTGCGCTCCTGCTCAGCGTGCAGATCGTTACCTCTTGGAAAGTATCGCCTTTGCGCCGCTGACATTTATGCAGAACAGTGAAGTCTATTTTGCCAGCTATGACTTCAGTGCCGCTCTCAATAACTTTAAAGATCAACCATATGAAAACAGAAATGCTTCTGAATTTTATTGGCACGTGTTGCCACGAGAAATACAAAATATCTGCAACAGTCACCACTGGTGCTTTATTTATTTTTTTTAAAAGGGGCAGAGAAAACCTAGCTGAATAAAAAAGCAGTCATAGCCCATGAATCTGCTCTGAACCACACAGACAAGTTAAAAGAGCCAAGTGATTAAAAAATAGCCCTATAGAAAGACAGAAAGCAAGACGAGCTCGGCCCTCAGCAGTGCCTTCTGCCAGCACCCTGTACAAACTGGGCCAGCCGGGCCGAAGGGGTTAATGCCAGCCGCACATTATACCCAGCGATGCCTTAAATAATCATCACATGGCTCCTGTAATCTGTTCCATGCTGTCAGCACTGGGTTAGTCATAATAATATCAGATAAGAGCTGTTCAAAGTGACATACTAACCAACATGAGAGCCACATGACTTTCTGGCTACACCACTGCCCTTCACCTGAACTTTGGCTTAGATAGCTTTACCTCGGGACAGCGTGTGCGGCTGCTGCGGGGTGCTGGGCCGAGGCTGCTGGGGGCCCCCTCAGGTTTTTTTCCAATGCCAGACACCCCCTGGGGTGGGAGAAATGCTGGCAGGGGCATTCAGTGTGGCTCCTGCTTTCTGTACAGCACTTACTGCAGTGCCCCGCTTAGCCGGGAGGTTTGAGATGGGCTGGAGTGTGAAGAGAGGAGCTAGAAGAGAGCTGGGTGTGGGGCACGGTGAGGGCAACAGGGCTGGGGCCCACAGGCAGGCTGCAGGGCTTGTCAGCTGAGAGAGCAAACATGAGGCCAGAGAGAAAGCACAGGGGTTCAAAGGAGGAGAGATTAAAAGGGAAACAGAAAAATTAAGGGACATGTGGTATGGTATGTGCATTAGGAGACAGCAAAAAGAATGAAAGGACAAGAAAAACCAAGAGCTTGAAGCACACATCCCTGAAGCCCCTCACCAGGTGCCCTACAGCCAGTGCCAGACAGGAACACATCCTCACCCTCCTGCACCCGGTGGCCGGGAAACAAGCGCAACCTCCTGACACAGCCCTCTGTTGGTTTAGATTGCAGTTTTTAGCCAGGGATCCAGGGGTCAGTCTGATTAGTTTGTGGGTGCGACATTTCCAGCACAGCGGTGCCGTGAGGTGCCAGTGTTAAAAAAAAAAAAAACACACACACAAAAAAAAACAGAGTACTTAGTAGTACCAAACACAATCCAGCAGCTGGGCAGGAGCAAACCAGAGAAATGATAGCAATACCCTGCTCAAACATGAGGTGAAGGCAGACCTGTTACAGGGCTACACGGATGCTAAGACATCCTTCTTGACAGGTACTACTTGGGAGAAGATACAGATTTTGAACCTTACAAAATGCCCAGCTAACATTCACCTCTGCAACATCAAGCCACCATTGTGCACCAAACATACCCCCAGTTTAGCCCCCTGATAAGCCAAAAATGATGGGGTCAACCAAGCCAAGTGAAGTCAGGGGAAGCACAGCGACGGAGAGAAGGAGCAGGGGGGTGGTGCTCATCCACCCACAGCCAGCTGAGATTTGCTGCCCAAGCTGCTTGCCCACCATTGGCCTCAGGTGGCTGGAGGGGCTCCTGCCACCTGCAAGGACGTCTGAGTCAGGCCCCAGCATGCCAAGAATCTGTTTCTCACAAAGATGTTCCTTCTCTGGCATCTGTGGGTCTCTTGGGTATTATATTAATACCTGCTCTGGGTATCACATTAAGCTCAGGGAGGCACATGCATGAAGACTAACGTAAGGAAGCTGGGTTGCCTTCATTCAGGCATGCAAATAAGTGCCTCTTGGTTCAATTAAAACTTGAGTCACTTCATGGAAATATCTGTATCATTCCCTCCGCTGTACAAGGACCTAAAAACATCTATGCTCTTGAGTCCTTAATTTCAGCCAGATAAATCTTGGAGAATAAATTTGGTGTGTAAAATCGAGTAGTCTTTGTTCCTGCATTGTTCTTGTGAAGAATTACTGTAGTATATAACTCAGTACAGTGGGGAGACTGACTGACTTCAGCAGCCTGCACCCTTTTTCCTACCTAACTGCAGTCTGAGGGTATTTTCTCTTCTACTCATACCTGTCAAAACTGGCATTATGTATCAGTTAAATGGCTGGAAATCACTCCTTGCTTTTTTAAGACCTCCAGCCCTAGACAAGGCTTTGGGATGCACTCATGTCTTCCTCTATGAGATGCTAAAGGTATGATGTTAGCCCTCTTCTCTTACTGAGCTGTGCAGAATTTTGTTCCAAACTATGCCATTTATTATTCATTATTATTTAATGGGACCAAAGAACGCAATATGTGTAACCAAGAAATATGCCAAGTAATGTTCTTTCCTTTAATGGCTAGATCAAAGGGAAGTTTATGAGGCTGGTGCTGGCTCAGCCAGTAGTGGCATTTGCCCCAGATACTCTCGTTCAGAGTCAAGCTTTACTGCAGCACACCTTGCTCCAGCACAACGCTTTAAAATCAAGGACCAAAAGGCGAGTCAGGCATCTGAAGTTCACTCACCTCCATGAGCTGCTTTTCCCCACCCAAATAAACGCTTTTTGGAAGACATTCCTCTAAGACAACTTGCAGTAAGTGCTTAACATAGCATCTTGGGTACTCAAAAAGCAAAGAGTCCTTGGAGAACACTCTTCCTTCTCATGCTGTAAATGCAGGCACTGGGTGATGGAAAGGCTCTTAGACATGCCAGAAAAGGGACGACTTTCTGATCTTTCCTCTTCCTCTCTAGGCACCAGCTGCTTTATCAACAACCAGATCCCCCCTCCTCCTCCCAGTAAGATTTGTAAATGTCTCTAGAAAAGTTGTAAAACTAGCTCTAGCAGGATACGCATTCACGCTAATGCTGAAGACTCTCAACTGCGATAATTTAGCAGATCATTAATCCCACTCTCTAAAGGAGGCTGTAAAGCAGAACTAAATATGCAAATCCTCTTGTGCTTTAAACTTGCATCTGTCTGTCCGTCCATCCAACCATCTATCTATTGTAGTGGAATTCTCCTAAGATCACACTGTATTCTAATCCACTAATGTAGCTCAACTGGAGCATACAAGATTAAATTAAAAAAAAAAAAAAAAAGATGTAAAAAATAACACGAAGGCTCAAGCTATCAGCGGCCCCAGTACCTTGGGCAATCTTACAGACTTTACGATCTCCACCACACGTGCAGAAAAGGGGCACTCACAGCACTGGGGGTGAGTAAATTAGTCTTTTATCGCCACTCACTGACATTCAAGCACCGATTACTTTAAGTCACAAGTGCAAATGAGGTGGGTGGCCTCTTTCTAGTCCACTTCACTGCACTGCAACACAATCTGGCATGACCTCCAATTTCTACTCAGGACGGGGAATGCAGTGGTACCAGGGGGTTTGGGTATGCTGCATGGCTGCAGGTGGCATGCTTGCACAGTCACTACCCGTGCATTGCCTGGGGCTACATATTTTGCTCACATGAGCAATAAACTCTCTCAATCAAATGTAACTAAATGTGTGATTTACTCTTTGCAGCTATTCTAGCATGGAACTATTCCTGCTCTAACTTGGATTCTTTTGTATTTTTTTTTTCTGGCTTTAAATCAGAATCCTAAAGGAACATTTAAAAATGTAATGATCTTTGCTCCTTAAAAATTGCAGTATCAACGTCTATGGGGCACCTTCACAGCCAGCACTGCAGTGATTTTTAAGATGCAGCACAAATGATAGAGTGCTAACAAATGCGAAGTAACATTGCGGGTGAAAACTCAAGAAACAGTTCTGGAACCTACTATATGCACACCCAGTCCAGGTGGAAGCAATGTCCCCCATCTCCTCTGCAGTTCTGCAGAGGAAAGCATGGCAAAAAGAATATGAAAAGCTTACAGAACCTAATCCAATGGAAAGTACCAGCTCCGGCTGGAACCATAGGAGCTCTGGAAGGCAAGACATGCCTTATTTCTGTTCAGGGGAAAAAGAGGCACTGTGCAGATGGGGAAGACCCAGCTTCAGCAGTTTGTGTCAGGGAATAACAGATTTATTCATGGCTGGAAAGCCCTGTGGGGAGTTTCAGCAATCCTGAGGCTGGAACTAACGCTATCTCTCCAGCAGCCACAGGACTCAGCTCCTGTCTGGAAGTGCAGCTGATGCTCCCATATGGGATTTCGCTGCTGGCAGAGAAACTCTCTGATTTGCTACAGAAACCTCTATTCTCCTCCCACAGTCACTTCCATGCTCTGTAAGGAGAACTACTTGTCTAGGAAGTACCTCATCAGCTACGTCTGCATCTTCCACCTTTACAATGTTCCTGTTTCCTCACTGAAAAAAATTCCTGCCTGGAGTATTCCTCCAAGAGGCCTGTGGTGTAAGGGACAACTTGGGCTTATAGAAGGTTTCTTTCTAAGGACCATCTCTGACTTCAAATTACCCCAGCAGAGCTGTTATGGTCCCATATGGAGCTTCGAGTTGACTTCACACACTGGAATCCAACAGGATGTTGGTGGAGACCTGTGGATATGCCACGTTGTCTTGCACACCGTGGAAATCACCAGTAATACACCATGGGGGTACTTATATGCCTGTTTAGGCTCATGAGAACTTGTACATTATCTTGTACAGAAACCAAGTAACTGCATCTGAAATCTCATCTAGAATTGTTCCTTCTTTCCAGACTGCTATAGGCACTTTCTTCTTCTCACTGTTCATGCCAAGGTCCTCTGGGCCAGCTCAGCTATTTAGGCCACAATTTGGAGCCCAGTGCCCATTTGACAAAGGGTGTAGAGCATTATTTGAATCATTTCATGTCATATACACAAAAGAAGATAACACAAGGAAGCGCTTTATAGAAACATAAAGTTGTACAAGCAAATGTGAATAGCTATTCTTTCTGCTCTTGAAACCAGAGATGTAAGCAGTACACAAGTGCCATCAGGCCTTTGTCATACTGACACTCCATCTAGTGCACCGGACCTGGCTTTTGGTGGAGGTCTTTAGTGGGATAGGAAAAGGAGAAATGCATATATAAAAGTACACATCTATAAACACACAAAAGATGTGCAGCTAGATTCATGAGTAAGGAAAGAAACAGCAGAAGCAAGCACTACAATTAGTTTTGAAATCAACTTCAAGACAGAGCATGACAAAAACGCCAAACCAGCTTCTTAACCTCTACTCCTAACAATAAGACTATTCACTTCTGGTAATCCTGCGTCTCCCACGTCAGGAAGTAATGTGTTTTGTCACTCAGAGTTACATATCTTTATGCAGTTGTATCTACATATATACAAAGAAAATGTGATCTCTTTGTAAGGATTTGTTTACTAAATATTTCACACCTCAAACGCTTCAAACTCAAGGAAGAAATAGAGAGGGAATGCAGTGAGAGAAAGGAGAGAGGAAGGGAAGGGAAGGGAAGGGAAGGGAAGGGAAGGGAAGGGAAGGGAAGGGAAGGGAAGGGAAGGGAAGGGAAGGGAAGGGAAGGGAAGGGAATCTGATAATTTAGCATGTATATCTTCTCTTCTGCCAACTGAACTGAATGGGCAATAGAAATTAAACCAAAGTTACAAATATTCAGTATCTGCACGTTTTTATAGTGTCTTGTGTGCCTGAGTCCATCTCAATAGGAAACAGCTCAGGAATTAAAAACAGGAAAAACAGGGACTTTTAGAAATGAAACCCTCACTCAGTGCATACAGACACAACCAGATATTTACTTTCATAGAATCAGAGAATAGTTTGGGCTGGAAGGGACCTTTAAGACCAACTAGTTCCAACACCCCTGCTATAGGCAGGACCTCTAGATCAGCAACACCTCCGTCTAGACCATAATACATGTCAGCTCTGCACCCAGAGACTTTAACAAATATACTGAATGTGTCCCATGCTCTATTACATACACTCAGTATTCAGAAGAATGGGAATTTTCTATCTGGATACCATTATCACCACAAGAAAATATAGGTGTTTTTTTTTCTACAATGCTTTAACATGATTTTGATTATCTATGAACAAAAAATAGGATAATTAGCTTTATAAAAAATGTTATTTACTTCAGTAAGAGTTTAGCTCTTTCCCTTAGTAAATGAATCACATCCATCTAAATTTCAGGCTCACAACAACGAGCTTCTCAAGAATACAATACAACCTATCCTAAAAGCATCTTCTCAGCGCTGAAGACAAAGAGTTCACAAAGAGAATGGCAGAAGTAGCCAAGTAGTCGTACTGTCTGCTGTCTCCAGGATTTTCTCCAAACTCAGCTTCCTGCCATTTGTGAGCCACAATCACTGTTTTGAGGAGGCATTTTACAGACTACTACAACATACTGCAGAACGCTGCATGCAGTATGGCTGAAAGCAGAGTAGAAGAGCTAATAATTCTGCTCTTATAACACCAGCATAAAATGTACCCCTGCAAAGGGAAAGATTAGCATTAATTGCCTGTTGTCAAATTCATCATTTTCCCCAATTTATTAGAAGTTTTGTGCATTGCAGCACCACCAGAATAAGTTTGCGAGTACTGCAATACACCAATCTTTATTCTGCCTTTGGCAAATTAATGCAGATATTTTGCCTTATGATAATTCGTAATTAATAAGAGATTTAGGAAAAAGTCCCACTCATTTGGAACTCCAATGCTACTATTATTCATTTGAAATTCAACTCTAAGGTTGTTGTATTTTATTTTTTTTATAGAAAGATATGCAGCTCTCTCTTTACCACATCCCATTTATTGCAAGAATACTTAATATTAGTAAATTGGTCCCTTTGGGAATCTAAATGTAGGCACATATAATAATACACATTGAAAACCATAATTCTATCATAATCACTTCTCATTTGAGGCTGTTGGTTTTAGTTTTTTATGGGGGGGGGTGGGTTAATTCAAGAAGGAGGTTTCCTCACTGAAGATTTACAGTAAGATTTGAGTATTTACATAAACAATTTATGTTTGGAGTGCAAGCTCATTCATGCACAAATAACCCTTTCACATATGAAATTCTTAAAAGTAAAGCCACACAGTTAAATAAACTCCTGTACTACAGCTTCACTTCAGGTAATCTGTACAATTTTCTGCATAAAAGACCAGCAGGTCAGCCTGAAAACCACTTATGAATGATTTAAAATATAGGCAAAATAATACAAGCCTGTACATCAAAGCCCAAGGCTGTATTTTTAAAGGGTACTTAGTGTAGGTGACTCATGTGTGCAGCGTGTTCTCACGTCTTTAAGGTTTTTTTTGAACATCGCCAGGGACAGGCAATTTTAACTCATTCTGAGTCTGTAACTTTAATAAGTGGGAAAAAAAAAGAAAAAGAAAGATGAGGCTGAATCCACAGTCAGCAAAAGCTTCCCACGTCGCTCACTTGACTGAGCAGGGGAAGAAGGGGATGCACAGGGGAAAGGAAACCAAGCAGAGGCATAACTCGGTTTCCAGCTGTGCAGACACACGTGTGCCCACATGTACTGCAGAGGTGCTGGGCACTGCTGGCAGCCCTGGTCCTCCACCCTTCAGGTGCTACGGAGCACCTCCCTCACCTCCCTCCTGTCGCCTCCAACGGGTCTACAGGAAAAGCATTTTGGGTGCCAGGGCCAAGGCGCAGCATTCGGCTGTCGCGAGGAGGCTTTCTTCAGAGGCACATTGCATTTCCATTTTAAAATATGCAGGTTTTTCCCAGGAGAGATGAAGGAAAGAGGAGAGTATTGTCTTTCTTTAAAAGGATAGTGCATTAGTGACTATATTTTTTTGTTAGATCCCAGTTTGTCTAGTTGGGGAATTTATGGACTTTTAAAAATAGATTTTGCCAAACAATTGTGTGGGCAACTGCTGACTTGCAGTCTGCGCGGTATCTTTCCGTCAGCCTCAGGAAGATTAAAGCAGGTTCTATTTTCATCATGAGGGAGCTAAGGATGTAGGCACAAAGGAGAAATTCACTTTTTTGTCCACATCAAGCTGAGCCTCTTGCCAGACGATGCAGCGTTCACTGCAACAATTGCCAACATAATGTGTTGCCTTCTATAGTCCCTTCAGGTTGAAGAATAGCCTTGTACTACTACACGTAGAGAGCAGGAGTGTTTCCCAGTCCCTGGGTCTCTAATGCTAGGACAATTTCTTTCCTAGATTTACATGCCAAAAAGACATTTTGACAGAAATGATAACGCTGGTGTACAAAGGAGCAAAATCTCACCACACCGTACACGTGAGGAAGGAAATAGAGATGAAAATAAAAATTTCTCTGAAA
This sequence comes from Gallus gallus, assembly GCF_016699485.2. Lineage (NCBI taxonomy): Eukaryota > Metazoa > Chordata > Aves > Galliformes > Phasianidae > Gallus > Gallus gallus. The sequence goes on along the minus strand of NC_052535.1, from coordinate 73,534,472 downwards.
GATCACACGGTTATTTATTCCTGCATCTCCTTTTAAGTCCTGAGTCTAATTTGGCAGCGCGATGCTCAGAGAGAAAAGCAAGTCCCAGCCTGGTATCTCCCCCTCTTAGATGGTAAAGCGGGAAAGGAGCCCTGCCATCATATCTGCACCAGACAAACCCTGCACTGAACAGGGACTCAAGAATGGAAATGATCTTCTCAGCCGTCAAATCCAGGCCCCTGGTGTCACAGGCTCCAGTGCGGTGCAGTCCCTTTTATAAACTGATCACCAGCCGCTGGGAGGTATTTTCCCTCCCTGCCACGCTCAGCAGCAGGCTCTTCCTGAACCTCAACCTTTTTGGGGTCAAATCTTCTGCCTCTAATTTTCAGCCTACCTGTGCTTGTGGCTAGTTCACACCTATTTATTCTTGTGTCAACACTGCCTAGTAGCTTGAATAGCCCTTTCCCTCCCTGGTGTTTATCTTTCTAAGTATTTATGGTAAGCAACCATATCCTCATTCTGCCTTTGTTTTGCTGGGCTGCCCAAGCCAAGCTCTTTAAGCCTCCGCTCACAGGATAGGCTCTCCAGTCCTCTGATCTTCTCAGCAGCCATTCCCTGCACCTGCTCCAAACGGAATTCATCATTTGTGCATACAGCTGAGCTGAACTGTGCATAGCGTTTCTGATGGGGTCGCATATCACTAAATACGCCACTGAAACAGCATAAGCAGAAGAGGTATAGGACATATGTATAGGATGCTGCTGTTACTCTTGGGTATGTAGAGTCATAAATGTACTTGGCACTTACTAAGTCAAAATAAATGCATGTATGTATCAAAATATAAGTATTTAGACAAAGACAGGAAGCTAGAACACCCTACTGCATAGTAAAAGGTATAATCATATCTTCATTTAGGAAGGAAAAGAAAGAAAGGAAGAAAATCACTTTACCCTGAATCTAAATGTAACTTCAGAAGATGAAGAAGTTTACTATGGAATATAATGCAATTAAACCGCAGCTGCGCCTCCCATGAAATACCACCCTCCTGTGCCTACCCAAGGAAGGGCTTGGTGCCGCAGCTCTTCTTCCAAGCCCTGATAAACACCTGCATGAAATGGGAAATGTGGAGGGAAACTTAGGGAGCCGACCAGCACCTCCGAGTTAGCTGCTGTATCCAAGTGAGCTCTCATCAGTGCTGCTGCTGCTGCCAGACGAGTGGGCACCGACACCATGAGCACAGCAGCTCCCTAACCTCCTGATGAGCCAACTGAGCCTCCCACATGCAGGCAGACACAGCGACAGGACAGAAATGACTAAATACAGTGGCATTTGCAGCAATTCTTCCTCCACCCCATTGGTAACGGCCCAGAGCACAACACTAAGCTGAACCCAAGTGCTGCAGTACAGGTAGAGCTTGCCTCCAGGCATGCCAGCAGTCAGCAGGCTCTCAGCAACACCCCACAGAAGGCTACAAACACTCGTGCCAGCTAATTAGCAATGGCATTAAACAAGAAAAGGGACACTGACTAGGACACTGGGGTTAACCTTAGCCTATGTGAGCTGTGCTATGTGATCTTTTATTCCATCTGTTATCAACATGCTTCAAGAGATTAATCCAATACTCACCATTTTGAACGAGCAGATACCATTTTGTTTCTCGGTATCATACTTCACAAGTCTCAAAAGTTCACAGTATGACTGACAGCTGGAAGAGGTGCCACGAGGTTAAAGGACAACCTATCTATTTTTCAAGGGCAAGAAATCCTTTACAAGACATTCAGAGATTTTTTCCTTTTAGCATTTTTCTGTTGTTTGCCTAACCCGAACTTCAAGGGTGCACCAGAGTCCAAGAGCTGGTCTAACAGGGACAGTCAGTCAGAGACTAAACAATCTCAGAGAAATGTGTCATATGCCAATCCTAAAAACACATAAATTATGGTACTCATGCAAGACATCACTGCAGGATGCGGTACTCAAGCAATAACCCTCACATCAGTACTAAATGGTACTTACTGCAGCAGGCATTACCAGCCACAAAGACACCTTGCTTCTGTAACCCTAATATAAAGTTTTACACCAGATCAAGGGCAGTGTGAGAAAACTGATAGCTTTAATAGCCACAGCTATGTCAGGAGAAGATGAAGCTGTGAAAATCCCCACGTCCAGAGCGTTGCTCCCCAGGAATATAGCTCCATATGTGAGTGCAGCCCAACAAACACGCAGTGACGGCTGGCAAGGCTGCTTCTCTTTAGAGAAGAGTGACAGGGGATTTCCTGGCACACATGCAAATGCCTCTGATAGAAACACAGGAAAACTGCCTCCTAGCTGGGAAAACACATGCTTCCCAGTACAAGAGAGACATGGACATACTGGGGTGTTCAGTGAAGGACCACAAAGCGATGGAACGGAGCACCTCTCCTGTGAGCAAAGGCTGTGAGCTGGGGCTGTTCATCATGGAGGTGGTCCTGGGTACCCTGCTCTGGGTGGCCCTGCTTGAGCAGGGGCTGCACCAGATGGACCCAGAGGTTCCTGCCAACCTCAGCCATGCTGTGATTCCATGGTTCTGTGGGGGGAGCCCTACTCTCAGCTGCCATCATCCCACAGAGGGAGAAGCGGCAGTGCTGCAGCCACCTGCAGGCATGCCATTTACCTTGCAATGGGGCAGGAGCTGGGCATACCAGCAGCAGCCTTTTGTCAGCCACTGGATATAGGGCCTGTTAGTCTCAGCTGGTCATTAATCTGGTATTATGTTGTAGGTCAAAGTGCCCTTCTGTTTAGACCTTATTGTCAACGTCTTCCGCTTTCTCAGCATCATGATTTACTGTTTGGAGCAATGTAACTTCATGTCACTGTCACTTCCACTGCATGCGTTCTGCTCTTTGCCTCTAAGACATCTTGACACCTTGATATACAAACCAGAGGTTCAAAGATGGTTGTAAATACTGTACTAAGATCCATTCCTGCTAAGTTGGAGAGAATCTAACGCAAGTAATTGCATACATATAAGTAAAGAGATTGACTTGAGAAATTCATAAAGTAAAAATATTGCATTAATAAATTAAGAGCTGCAACCTGTCTGAAGTTCAGCTGTATCGACTGCTGGAACATTTGAATGATTGCTATAATTATTGTAGATACAAGTGCCAGTTTACAATATGGCCACTTGTGCTTGTATTGTCTTTCCCATCTTTGCAGCAGCACTATAGCTCCAAATGCAACTGTTGCTGAATATAAGGAGGAGTGCCTGGAAGGCAGCGCTGTATTTTATACCTCTATGCTTTTGGTGCTTAATTGGGTCCTAAATTAAATATGCTGAATATATACTTAATTAAATGTGCTAAAGAAATATTCTAGGTGCATTTAGAAAAGATTTGTTTGGTCAACTAAGATGTTTTGCAACTGTAATTGCATTATTGTTATTGGCATTTCTAAATCACTCTCTGCATTTCCTTTAGAATAAATGTCTCGGTAGCTCACCAGTATAATGTATTACCATGCTGCAAAACTGGAGGAACACATTATATATTCATGTACACTTGGCTTTAACCACTTACAGTATAACGATGAAGTAAGGATTATTATGCAGTAAGTTTGCTGAATCATCATTCTTTGAAACCATAAATACACTCAGCATATACCACAACGTCCACCCAATACGAAATTCGGTAAACAGAACTTGCTTATATTTTGAAATTGAATGGACAATTGAAACTGAATTAAGTAGTCAAAACCCAGCATTTCATAAACATACTCCATAAGCTGTGGTACAGCACAGCATATTTCTCTTATAGGACAGGGAAGAGAGAAAAAGAGGTAGCATCACATGCATTCCTGACATCGAGATACTCCTTCAGAAATAGGTTCTGAATAGGGTCTAAATAGCTAAAATTATAAAAAGATAGAAAATCCCTTTATATTATATTTTCTGAAGCATCATCAACACTGCTGCAGAGCAAGGGAAATCTATATCCCTTTTATCAGCTTCTAAATGTGATGTATATTATCTATTTGACAATATCCTTTGTCAAACTGTATCCAGGGCATTTGCTTTCTCAAAAATTGCAACCAAAACCAAACCCAAGGAACATAAAACATCACAACAGAAGTAGGATGGCCTTTAGGACAGACTGTACGTGGACAGAGAAAAAAAGAACGTTTAGTTTTTCCACTCTAGCAGTTTAGTAACGTACGGGGATTTTCGCTGTTCCTGTGTACTGCACTTCTGTCAGTAGGCTTAGTCCCAGGCATACATTTGTGTAACACAGAACATATTTGCTTTTAGCATTAATAATTTTTTTAATTACCTTTTTGTAACGGCGCCGTATTTGCAATTTGCACTTAGTACATCCTTCCCGTTGTACGTTTCTTAACCTCTTGAGAATCTTACGTATTTTTGTGGTGTTTAACGCAGCAAGATAAATGGTATGAATTTGAGCTCCAAAGCCATGGGAGGAGATGGCCTTTGGTGCAGCCCTTCCCTTCACCACGGAGGTGATGCTGTGATGCAGTCATGGGGGGGGCAGGCAGTGCCCCAGCCTAGCCAAGCTTTTAGGCACACTCTTAACTTTAAGCATATGATTACTTTCAATTACTTCAGTGGGATTATTCACACACTTGAATTAAATGCTCTTCTGGATTTGAGCCCTTATGTAGGGTGCAGAGCCTATCTCTGCAGGCGCCCCCAGAACGCTGAGGGGATGAGGGCTGAGCAGGTGAGCTACCACGACGAGTTCCCAGGACCTTACACAGCACCCCGGTAAGATAAAGACAGTCTCTCTCTAATGTCAGTTGAAAACTGCAGCTTTCCCGTGCTGAGATGGGTGTCTCATGGAGAACTGTGGTTCTCATCACAGCCAGGTAAAAGATGTCTTGATCGAAAGCCACTATGTTTTAGAAGTAGACTTACCAATCAGGAATCTCACTTTTGAACTCCAATTTTAACATTTTCTACAGAAAAAAAAAAAAAACAAAAAAAAAACAAAAACAAAAATGAACCTTTATTTTCTAAGAGCACCTCCCTTCATTGATTGGTGCTGAATACCTGATACTATTTGGTAATCCGGGGGACTGAGTGGTGGCAGTTTACCAAAGAAAGGCCAAAAGCTCATCTGCTGTGGAGAGAAAAGACTCGCTCATATTCTGATTTTCAAGATGTAAAGAGCATTAAAAAAAATAAGGGGAGAGGGAGGGGGAAGAGTTGTTTGTTTGTTTTCACTTAAGACAGAGTAAAAACCCTCCAGTCCTTCCTGAGCAGCTCTTGGTTCCTGATGTCACACATCAGCTCTCTGCAGCTCCCCTTGTGCAGACCTCCCCAGCCCAGGCTGGATGGAAATGGAACTGAGGAGCAGCACTGCCCTTCAAACAGACAGCACAGCTGCATGTGGGCTGGTCGGGACGTGTCAGCCCCTCTAACTATATTGATGGGAACCGAAGGGGACTAAAAATCACTGATGTAGAGGGGAAGAAAAACACTGTTGATCTGGCACTTCTTCGGCATCAGAACCGATTTACAAGAGCATGTACTTAGTGGTTTTCACAGATAAATGCAATGTGAGTGCCCTCACGCTAACATACTTCATTTTCTACCATGTCAAAAACTGTCCCCCAAAAAACAAAGACAGACACGATCCCGCGCCACGCATTTTGAAACCAGGCCTTATTTGTCTCTCTCAACATTTTAAAGCAGGCGGTACCAAAGTTGTTGTTAATTTTTCCTAATGAAGATCCGGGCAACTTCAGTGTGCTACTTCAGTACGTAGATAGCGTGCCAGAAGGCCACGCGTTGTATTCCCAGCAACGAGACATAAGCACATAGTTTTGCTGCAGTCTTGCCGCTTGCACTATGTGTCACTGTGTATCAGTGTTAGCTGAAGAAATGAGAGCAGGACTAACCAGGGAGAGGGGGGGGGGGGGGGAAAGTAAGAGCGGTGACATACCATTTTTCCTGAAACATCACTTCTCTCTTTTCAATATATTAGGAAAAGGTTATGCTCCTTTTGCTCATAATTATAAAACAAGAATGTTAATATCACAAAGGTTCAGCGTAAATCAATTTCAAACTGCAAAATTTATTACAGAGTGCTCGCAATATATTATCTGAAATGGGAAACAAATCCAAGGCCAGGATATTTTATACTGATACTTTCTAATTACATCTAAAACATCAGATAACATTTATGTTTCTATTAAGAATTGCTTTTTTTTTTTTTTTTACACCAGAAAACCTGTGGAAATATATTTTAGCTGCGATGAACACAAAACAACTGATTTATAGAACCTGGAATGTGTTTATAATGAGGAAAAATTACTTATGTGGCATAAAAACATCAAACTAAATTATACTTAGCATTTCTAACCTACAAGGAAGGTATTTCAAAGCACAGCCTAGACTAACAGTTGTGATTACTATTATTGTTATTATTACTGTTATATACTATTGTTATTATTACATAAAAACTGGTGGGAAACAAAAAAGGACAACAGAAATCCTTGAAGTTACCTCATTTAGAGTCTGAACTGATGTGCACTAACCTGCCTCAGCAGATTTTTCCGATACACCATTAAGGATGAACCAGAAGATCAAGGTGATTTAGTTTCAATTTTATAATGGTGTTTTTAAGAGTAGTGGTTTATTCTCTTTGCATGGAAATACAGGTGAGTTTCTGGTTCAGAGTTGAATCTGGAATGCAGCAGCCTAAACGTAATCCCTGTAATTAACAGACAGACCAGCGTGCTGGCTGGGCTTTCCCCTCTACAGGAGATAAAGTCATTTATAAGCAAGAGAGAAAGACAAGGAGGGAGAAAATGCATTTTTCTCTATCTGATGTAACATTTCATTGCAACACTTTCATTCTAACACGGATATTTAAAAATATGTTTCAGAAGATAGCTGATATTTGTATTGAAATACAAACCTAAAGGTATCTTTATCTCAGCGCACAGGAGTTGTGCAGAAATCTTGGGAGCTCTAATGAGAGTTACCTCCCCAGCCTGTTGCAGAGATTTGTCCAAAACACAAAACTGCTATACCGCATGGCACAATATTGGCAGTATCTGCTTTGCACTGTTAACGTAAGGAAAAAGAGGATTCCTTTCAACGGAAAGAAGTCTTCCTTCAGTGTCTGATCAGAGCAAATGCAGATGCTGTTGCCTCGGTGTGAAAGGAAGATATTGTACATCATGTGGCCATTGAGAACAAATTCTACAACGAGAGAAATGTTCTTTTTTTTTTTTTGACAAAGAACGAGGCAGGCAACCGAGTGGACACCTGGTCATTTAAAATGCACCAGGATCTGCATGGTGTGCCCACTCGCCAAATTGCTGCTGCTTCTCTGAGCCAGAATAAGTAAAATGTGTTTCCCTTATACATTTCAGCTGTCGTGCTGTATCGGAAGGCACTCTGGGCTGGAATGTGAAAACAAGCCCAAATTATTCTCCTGGATTGTTTTCCCACAATTCCTACCAGCTTTCACACTGCAAAAACGCATCTGACAAATACTGCCTTTACTGCATTACTTTCAAATTAGGACTAATAAAGCCTCGTCCCAGACTGATATAAAACAACACTTTTTTTTTTTTTTTTTTCCTGCATAAGGTCTCATTTTAATTCCAACAACTGCACAGTCCCGCAGGCAGATGACAGACTCCACGGGTACGGTAAGTTTTCCAATCTCTAACTAAAACCCAGCGTGTATCTGTATTGGAGAAGAGCTTGCCATTTTTCTTTGTCGGTTCCAACTCACATCAACAGTATGCATCACCTGTACAAGTTCTGCATTTTTAAGCAATTCTCTGGCTTATTCCTAATGCTGACTACATTAGGAATGCCTGATAGGGATCTCCCCGTTGCCACTGCACATGCAACCTGCTCACTGCTCTCTCCTTATCCTCCTGATGGGAAGCACAGGGTGACAGCTTGGTGCCCTCACCACCTTCCTCCCAACGCATGGCTTCTCTGGGGGGGTCCCATCTCCCTCCAAGCCAGAGTGACTCGGGAACGGCATGTGTGCCCCCGGTGACCCCCTCAGCCTACACTGTTAAGCTTTTTTCTACTCACACACATAACCACCCTCTGTGTAAAGAAAACCTCTTTATTATTCAGCTTCTTCTCCTGCGAGTAAATGTCCAATTGCTGTTGCAGTCGTCAGAGGGAGTTACTGGAAACAGTCACGCTAATTATGCTCCTGTCCAAATTGGTTACTAATCTTATATTCTAGTTAAAGCACCAGAAGGATTTCTAAAACAATGGATTTTTTGTTAGTTAGTGGATTTTATCAGACAGATAATGGCAGAAAAGAAGGAAATAAATTCAGGGAGGTACAATTACATCATCTTACTTTTTCAGCATGATAAACAAAATGGTATTCACTTCCCTCCCCAGAGTGCTATGAGGCTTATTCCATTAACGTTTGTCGAGTGCTCGGATGGAAAGCCCTCTAAGTGCACGGTGTTATTAGTAAATATTAAATGGAAAACCAGAGGATAATTATCAGGATAAACAAGCTAACTTCTGCCTGGCAAATGCAGCCCATCCGCATGCTGTAGCACTGTTTCCCTCGAACCCCCAAAAGCTAAGGTTTGCTCACATTCAATCCTACCAGAGCCAAAATTCTTCATCCCTGTCCTTTCCTCAACCCTGAACAAGAGTTTTACTTCCAGTATATCTGACGTGCTGGACAGGAGACAATGCTGAGCGGAGTGATGCTATTTATTTCCCAGGCATCCCTGAGCCTGCTGGCCATCCCACAGCGCAGAGACGAAGTCCAGCAGGTAGGACTGCACTGAACACGTGCGATCCCCGCTATCATCATCCCTGTCCCCTCAATCTGCACCAGAAGGGATTTCCTGTGTTACGGTCCTTCTGCCTTTCCCAAGAATAGAGACAGAGGAAAATAAATCACCCTATGCATGTTTCTCCAGAGATAAAAGAAAGAGATATATAAAGCATTTGTGTGACGGTGTGCTGATCAATCAGAATTAGAGATAAAACTGCCCTTAATATCATGTGTGAGTAAAGGTCTCAGATATTTTTGCATTGATCATTCCTGATTAAAACTAATGTCATCTGGTACCTTTGGTGTTGTGCTTTTTTTAACTTTGCTGTTAAGTGAAGCCTGCACCGGGCGCAGCCATCTGGGGCTTTGCATCTTCCCAAGCCTGCTGTGCTGGCGGATGGCATCTCTTGTGCACAAGGCACAGGCTGACATGGCTTCAAAGTGGCACAGCTGCTGCAGGGATGCAGCTCCTTCCACTCTGGGAAAGGGTGGGGATGGGGAATGACGTGGAAAACAACATTTCTGGTGGGTAGAATGGGAACTCTAGCACAGACAGAAGAACCTAGAACTAGATGATCTTTAAAGGTCCCTTCCAACTGTAATGATTCTGTGACTCTATGAACTTCACATCCAATGATTCTGTCTGGAGAAGCAATGTCTATGCCAACCTTACACTTCCTTCAGCAGGGGAAAAGCACCTCCTGCCTGCAGGCTGCCCCCAGAGCCCCAGCAGGAGCACCGTGGAGGGGCTGACACTCTCTCCTGGACAGGGATGTAGTTGGAAGGCAAACAGCCTCTGCTGTGTGCAGTGCATCACAACGGCAACAAGCCTGTCCTACCAGAGGTAAGCTCTAAGATGATTTAGAGACAACAACCTTGCATTACTGTGGCTCCTTGCTACGACAGACTACTTACTCAAAAGCAGCATTCACAAGATGGATTTTTTGGGCTTTCACACAAAGAAGCTTTACTAGAAACCATGTATTAAAACACCACTGAAAGTATCAGAAGCAAAAACATTATGCACAATAGAAGCAAACTTCCGACCATTTTCACCCTAACTCATAATGAGAGGCTGAGCTACAGAACATGAGGACAAATCAGAGATGACAGCAGAGATATGATGTCAGTCCCTTCCCCAACTCCCGAGGGCGGAATGGCTTTGGGCTGCACCAGGCACGGGGGGGCTGGATGGGGCACATGTAGAAGGGAATCCCACCCCAGTAACACGTAGGCTGGGCTGCTGACAATTCGGGAGGACGTGCACCTCCCCTTACATTTCTGCACAGCCACTAGTTCAACACCAACCTCACCAGCATGCCAAGCTACTTGGATAGCTGGGTTTTATGAGAGAAATCTCCAATTATGCCCATTTATGATGTTATCTATTCATGTAACAGCTTCAGATCCAATACAGCCTGCAAACAAGCCCTTGCTCTGCAGCTGTCATGTGGTTGGGTGTGCACCGAGAATGGTTTGAGGCATCATGAAATGGTGTCACATCTCCAGCTTCTCAGAAACCTCCTTCTAGCACTAAACAGCCTGAATTGGGAGTATGGGCTGAATTGGAACCATGCAATTTTTAATGCGTCTACTTATTGAATTTTTAATTTGCAGATTATTGACTGTATGGACTGTAATGGCTTTGAACAACAGGGTGAGTATGTATGCCAGACATCTGAAGTAATTCCATGTGAAAAGAGATGGCAAATTGCTGGAGCCTTTAATTACACTATTATTTAATAGTATTAAGGAAGGGCCTGAAAAAACGCCATAGTCTCCCCCTGCACATTTATCTACATCTCAATAAAATGAAACGCCATTTCCACGAGAGGAGGAGAGGGATGGTTTGAATATATATATTTGTATGCAACATCTCTTAGGGGCGTTGGTATAAAAGGGCAGGTCATAAAGAGCTGACGGTTTCAGTCCATGGGATTTTAACACTTTATGCTTCCATGATCCTCTAAGCCCCAGACATCAAGAAGTCATTAAATGAGAAGTAATTAGTTTTCTTCTATGCTGATGAAGACCATAAAGAGAATATCTCCGTCACCGATCCCCTACATCTGTCCACAGATACACAGATATCATAGATACAGGTAAAACAAAGCACGCTCCCACAGAATCACAGAATGGCTTGGGTTGGAAGGGACTTCAGAGATCACCCAGCTCCAACCCTTCTACCATGGGCAGGGCTGCCACCCGCCACACCAAGCTGCCCAGTGCCCACCAAACCTGGCCCTGAACACCTCCAGGGATGGAGCATCCACACCTTCTCTGGACAACCTGTCCCAGTGCCTCACCACCCTCTCAGTGAAGAATTTCCTCCTGACATCCAATCTAAACCTCCCAGCGACCCGGCAGCAGGCACTGGTGGCTTCTGCCACCTTGCACCCTCCCTCGCTGGCAGCAGGGCACCGCTCTTCTTTCCTTTCTTTGTGATTTTATTTGGAAACAAAAAGAAACAACATCCTGTCATCAAACATGAGGAAAGTGTAATTATCATAGCGACGTTTTACCTACCACGGTGAACGTTATTACTATGTGAAGATTACAAACAGAAAGCCTCCAGGAATGTCAAAAGAGAATGTCATAACTAAGCTTCTGAAATAAATGTTTGGGAAAACCCTTATCAAAATCCCGCTGTCTACATGCATGTTATTAAGGGCTCTTCCTTAAAAGACCTGGGAAATAATCCGTGCAAGAGAAAGGCTGGATTGTTATTCCAGGGGAAAACAGCAGCCACACACAGGGGCAGCATTTGCCAAAGCTTCTTTCAAAGCAGGACAGCTGAAAAGGAGCCTCAGACACCAGCAGCCCTTGGCTCAGCTGGGCACTCAGCAGCTGCCATCAGCCATGAGCCCAGCAAAGCAGGGCCCGTCTTTTCTCCCTTTCACACCACTAACTGCACTTCTTCTCCTGCTTCTGCCCACTGTCAACAGCCACATCTCAGCCAAGAGAACCCAAAGCTCTGTGCTGCGTTTGCAGCCGAAATGGCACACAGTACGACAGAGCTTGTGGAGGAGAATTTTTCACATTCCTTTCAATGTCAGGTCCTTAACTTTGCAGTGGCAGTTCTGTATACCAAAGTTTTGTTTCATGCCCTATATATTTTCCACTTTCATATAGAGAGCGCTTGGAACTGTGCTTACTATTCTTGGCTCACTGGAGAGGATGGGTGGAATACTAAGAGAACTGCATCTGAAAATGTACATTCACGACGTCTTATCAGCGTCGGACATACATAATTTTGTCTTGCAAAGTTTTTGCTATGAAATTGGTTGTCACACAAATTCGCGTGCTTCTCCTTGCGGATTTTTTTTTTCAACCCACTACATTACTCTATTATTTGATGTCCATTTTAATGTTCCTTAAAGATAAAGCAAACATTTTATACTAAAATTTCACGCACCCTTTTCTTTGGTTGAACGGAACTCAATTCTCACTACACAGTAAAATTTCACATACATTTTAATAACTCAGTAAACTCCACCCAGATGAAAATATCCACCTGTAAGCATGAAACATTTTTGTCTTAATTGAATGTAAATGCAACTTCCTCCAACACACATTCTCTTAGGCACAAAAAGTGTGTGCTCCATCTCTGTGCAGCAATGCTGTTTCCCTTGGTGCTGTAGGACATATGGATGGTTCAGCTGCAACAAGTGAAGAACTGGCCCTCACTTTGGTCTACCCTTGGATGTTTCGTAACTTCAGAGAATGCTTCTCTCAGACAAGTTTTTTGCCCCTGACTTGTATCTGCTTGCTACACAGATTTCAGGGAATACTTTACACAAAACAAGTACATGAAAGTTGGAATTGTTGACCACTCACACAAGCTGGCAACTAGCACTGATAGTCCATCAAGCATACTGCTCTTTTAGTCATCTGTTCTGCAGCTGAGGCATAATTCACTGCAAAATTTCCACAGCCTATTACAAATTAGACAATGGCAGTATTACTTTGCAGTTTTGTTTGAAAACAAGGGCTGTTATTGATTGTATGTGGAGAGGCTGTACCAATGACTTCCACTGATAGAACTTTACTCTCTTGGGCAACGCACTCAATCAACCTTGGCATGTCCTTTGCAAGGCACACGATGAAGTGACTGGGACGCTGAAGTGGCAGGAGCAGAGATCTAGGGGAAGAGAGGAGAAAGCAAACACAGAAAATTCCATACGTGGAGTCCTACAGGTCTGGAAATTGTTTCAGACATTTTGGGGATGAGAGCTCTGTGTGGAGGCTGGTTGGGATTATGCTGGCTTTGATAAAGATTAAGCGGGGCTTAGAAAAGATATAGCGGCACATGAGGCAGAGTATCATGAGCTTCAGCCACTGAAGAGAAAAACGCGGATACTTCACAGAAAAGCTCCAAAGTGTGCTTGCAGTGGAGCTGGCCACCAACATTTCCCAGAGTGCAAATAATGACGACACAGAATGAATTTTTCAATACGGAATAGCAGCTGAAGAAACCACAGCCATCTAATGCCTAAGTGTGAAAGTTGTTTTCCATACGAAGAACGAGAGAGCTCTTCTGCACCAAGAAATAGCTAGCTCGATTTCAGAAAAAAAGCACATTGGATGTAGCACCAAGCAACGCTGGTGACAGGAACCAATGAATTAAGGCAGCTAATGCACAATTAAAAGACACAGCGTGCTATTAATAATGTTCACCTTTAAAGAAGCATGATAGCACCATGGCACTTAATATCAGTGCTTATCAGAAGCATCTCGAGTGATTTCAGCTCTTTTAATGCATGTCTCGCAAAAGAAACATCAATGAAGAGTGCTGACTTCATTGTTTTCCTACCACTAACAGCTGCCTTACAGGAAAGATCACGTGAAGCTTCCCTCTTCCACTTCTGGCTGTGTATTCCCTCATTTAATTGAATGGGATTGAAGAGCAAGAGTAGAAAGAGTTCAAATTGTCCCTTTGGGGATTTGTTCACCAGAAATTACTCATTCATGCCATGACATTTTGAGGGAATATCATAATGTCGTTTTGGACACAATGTCATAACTTAGAGGAACAGAAGAATAAGATGAAAACTTCAATTATGACAAAAGGAAGGGTGTAAAAATCATGGTTTTGCCTGCATCCTCATCAAGGGAAGGCTCCATTTCTGCAGCTCTGCACCACGTGCTTCCATGACCAGGCAGGCACCATCCTCCCTGACAGAGCCACCTGTGGGCAATACCACCAACTTTGTTCACGCAGCTCATCCTAAATCCTCCATGAACTCTGGTGGACAGAAGTGCTATTGAGAGGTGCATGGTGTAAGACAGCAGGCCAGGAGAGTTGTATGGGCAGGATCTGGCCCTTTCTCACTCCACTTATGGTAACAAAGGACTGACACGAGTCTGCTTGTCAGATGGCACTATGGGATGGGACCAGAATGCAAAACCTTTATAAACATTTGATTACACACGAATGCATATATACATATGTGCACTACATGTATGTAGGAGTGTCCAGTTATTTCAGTGATGCTGTGTCATGCACCAATACTGAATCACATTAGCAATATCGCTACATGATGCAATGTTACTTTTTAGAACCATGTAAAATGAGGCAGGCACTGTGCTCTAGCTGGAAGGCTGTGTGGTGGAACCATTTAACATGGGAATGCAGCCTTCCACCCAAGCAGCCTACCAGGTCATGTAGGTCCTGTGCGACAGCAGGGGCTCAGAATCCCTACCAACAACACCCCTTGCACAGCTGATGAGAAATGATCCGGGAAGTAAATACAGTTGCTATGGTCCAGATGCTTCTATCACAAAAATCAGCCCAGCAGCTGACAGCAGCCAGCCCTCCAGTAAGCAGCCAGAACAGCCCGGGGAATGGGACTGCAGGAATCTGTGCTGGTAACACTCATCCTGCTTCTGGCAAATGGACAAATGGAACGCCTCCCCTTGCAGTTCAGCCTTGAGTCACCACCTTCACTCCGATTTTGCTTTCTATAGGAAAAGAAGTTGCACTGCTCTTTAAGAGGGGGGAGAATGTCCAGGTGGGCTACAGCTTGAGGAAAAGGAGACACTACCCTAACCTGCGTGCGCAGAGAACCTGAATAGCAATCCTCTCCCTCTGTCTTCAACTTGTAAGTTGATTTATAGTAATTAAATATAAATGCAATTATGAATGACTTATTTTAATCAAGATCGAATATGTTAAAATGAATCCATCTGTTTTGTTGTAAACAAACTTCAAGGGACAAGATTCAAAGTTTGGAAAAATATAAACCAGTGCTAAGTGACACCTTTCTGGACCATGCCTGATTCTAAATTACTCATTACTCTTTATCTATTATTTCACCTACCACGTCAATTTTCACTTTTCATGTATTACAGCTGCTACGCCAACATTAAAAAGGCACAGAGCATTTCGTAACAGTGCACTGAGCGGCACGAGAGCTCCCATGTTTGCAGCAAATATTTGCAGCCAGGACGGCTCCAGCCTGGCCTCACAGCAATGGGAACAGCTCTTTCGAAGTCTCAGCTTGAGAAGTATGCTTGCACATCAGGCTTCTGTCACTGTGCTGCTATCATTATTCTGTTTGCCAGCTACTGCTGCAGCTTCAATTCATTTAGCAGTAGACTTTTTAGATTGCAGTCCATTTATTATAAACATTTTTTTTTTTTTTTTTGCATAGGAAGTTACGATGCTTTATTAATCCATCAACAGACTCCCTAAAAATATGATCAATGACACCGTGTGGAACGTTACTCCTTGTACACTTTAGGAAGTTTGTCAATTAATGCTTCAAAACATTACAACTATGTTGAAGCTTTCAAAAAAAAAACCTTGTTAGAAAACACAGAACCATATCCCTGAAGAGTTCTGCTGATTCAGAACAAAACACTGTAAATCTTACACTTGACAACACTATCTTTATGAACTTATTCAAAAATGTATGATATTTGCAAAAGTTTAAAAGAAAAGTATTAGACCCAGCATTTGATTAATGAATCAATGAGTCTAAAGCAACTCCATTAGGCTGCGGTTCCCCAGCGCTGCCTTTCAGACAGCTCTCAAAACACAGCCAGGACTGCTCCTTTCCCAAGCACCTTATTAAGAGAACACATCTGAAAAGAGATGAGGCTCAGTGTGGTGAGGCTCTCATCTGGGGTAGAAGCAACGGAACGCACCACAGTTCCTTGGACAAGGAGAGGCCCTTCAACAACACAAGTGTTAATGAGTAACGACTGAGCCCCAACAGCAGCAGTGCACATCTCATCCCTCGCTGCACCCACTTGCAGGCACAGCTGTAAGCAACACCTCGGTACAGCCGAGGGGGGATGCACACACCGTGCTGCGTGGCACCCGCCTGACATGCAAAGGGCAACACGTTCTCGAGGCCTTGCTTTCATAGCACTGCTTACCACGGCGCTGCGCCAAATTTTTTGGCTGATATTTAAATAATTCATGAACGCTAAACTCGTCTTCTCTTCTTTAACAGAAGAATAAAAGCATCAGATTCAGAAGCTGACCTTTTTACTCTGCTATATAAACCCATTAAGAATACAGAGAAACATATCCCAAACATAAAAAGCTTTGAAATATCAATTTAAAGGCTACTTTCTGCTATATCCTTTATTGTAAATGTTACCAAGAAAAAGGCAGAAACCAAAAATCAATTTTTAATATATTCCTTCCTACCACAGGGCATCGGAAACATTAACGGTTTCTATATCTACATGGCTACTCCTGTAAGTTTTGCTCTTCTCACATTTGCCTTTAAAACATGATTAATGCATGTTTGCACATACATTTAAAGCACTTCTGGATGTAAATTAATTAACAACGCAGCACACACAAACAACTTTCCCATTGTTTGATTACCCAGCACAACATTCTGCTATTTACACTGCCGCAGCAACTCAAGCAAGTGAAAATGTCGCACATTTGGTGTGAGCAAACTGTGCTCCCAGCAAACCAAAAGCCCAGGCTGGAAACACTTCCAGCTCCGTTCTGAAGCCTCTTCTGTTCTGCAGAACTAAATTAGCTCTGCGTAGAAAAAGAAATTGTGAAAGTTCTCTGCCTTTAAATGCTTTGCGGACTGAAGTTCCACTGGAAATCACGGCCGCAATGAAATCATTAGGAGGCAGCTCTGCTTGTCTGAGTGCCGTATGAGTGAAGGTGAAGAGCAGTCGTGTGCAATCCAAGCATGGATTTCGGCTGCTTCCCAACGTCTCCTTCTCCCTCATCAACACTTCCGCACGCACCTGCCTGGATAAATCTGTGTGCTCCATATTTCAAGCCTTCTTTCCTCCTGTTTCCCTCAGTTACTCCACCTTTCAGGCTTTCATTACCATCGCTATTTAACTGTTTGGTCAAGGGCTACAGAGACGAGGGTGGAAATTTCCTCTGCAGTCAACAAAAAGAAGTAGGTACCTTTGCAAGCCTGCAGAGAGGTCTACATTAGGAAGCTAATTAATTAGGGATTAGGAACCTAAATTACGTGGACCTCTCTGTTCCCAGCTCAGGTATTTCAACCGAGAGAACCGGTTCACCATGTGCCCAGACCAGGGGAGCTGGCTGGGTCTGGGTGCATTCCTCACACAACATGCTCTTGCATGGTTACCGCAGTACACATCTCTGCCCACCTCTCCCAGTATTCTACACACAGGTACATTGTTACGACGCTAATAAAGTGAAACCACAGAAAAAATCATGCAAAATAGTAACTTCAGACCGGAATTTGGGCAGCTAAACATCTGCAGCCAGTGGTGTCGGTGACACGCACACACCTCGGGACAGGCAGACACCTCACACAGGGCTACATGCAGGAAAAAGACAACCAGAGAAAAGTGAGAGGCTTTGAAACCATTGCAGGAAATCCTTACGCTACATTTGCTTGGGTTTCAGGCTAGTCTTGCCCTCTTCTATCTACTACCAAGTATCCAAGATCGTCCCACACCTAGAAAAATGTTAAGCTACTGGATGATCACGAGGGAGACTGAGCCTGGTATTATTGGAAATATCAGTATTTCAGAAAGTAATATTACAGCAGTATTATTACAGTAAGACTGCAATACTAGGGAAGTACAGAAAATTCTCCCTCTGCCTGTAAACACATCATTTACACTCTGCAGTGCTGCACATACAAAGCATCTTCCCCAACAGACTTGGCTCCACAAATGAAAAGGGATTAAATCATGCTCCCAACATACTAAAATAAGCCAACATTAAAACCAACTCTTCACTTCATATAAAAGCCATCATACTTATCATGTCATTTTAAAGTGATTCTTTAAGTGTTAAAGTAAACAGCAGAAACCAACAGAGCCTTGACAAGCATTGTCCCCCTCCACCCCATCCTATCAGAGAAGCAGGGGAGTCATCCAAGGGATTTAGAATTAATTATACAGTTTCAGCACCCAATGCCTGGAATAACTAAAAGTCTATTTAAACTATTTAACCCAGAGCTCGACCCTGAAGGTCAATGCACAGTGCTCCAGCCAGGGCACCACTATCCAGCCGGGGCCAGGAGAGCATGTTCTACATCCAGGGATGGGGCCGCTGGAGGTGACACGTGCTTCCTGAATGCCCCTACACATTACAGTTATTATTGCAATGCCTCATAGCAGCAGGCAACTCTTGTCCCCAGTTTTAATGATAACCATGATGTCATTAACACGCAGATCTCATTTTGAGATGACCATTGCCAAACTACAGGCATGGTAACAGTACTGTGGAACAGCTACTAGCTGTAGTAAGAGACCTGATGCTGTCATGAGGGAGGAGCACTTGCCCAAGCGAAGTGGAAAATGTGAAGCCCCTCAAGAGAACAGGATTTACTCACTTTTTCATGTTAGTCTCTGCTACCTATTGAAGTCCTGCCCAACCTGCTGCTGAAGACTACCAAGTGTAGAGTAAACAAGCATAAGGTAAAGCTTTTACCAGCATGCATCTGAGCATTAATTGAAATGCCTCAAGGCAGAGTAAAAACGCTTCTGAAACATTTACATGAGATGAATAGAGCTTGGATAAGAAAAAAGAGCTATTCACAATGGTTCTCTCCATAGCTATCCGCATCAATTAGACTTAAAACACAATGACTTTTTGACTTCAGTTTTCAAAACTAAAGCCCTTCGCAAAGAACCCTCCGGTCTGAGAAAATATAGCTCAATGAAATAGCCCAGAACTATTTTTAACAAAATAGTGCTTATAGGATTTGTCTTTTTATAGCAGGTTTAGAAGATACTGAGGTGTTTTGTTTTTCTCTCAGAACATGTCAGGGGAACACTGTGGATACATAACATTTCCCCGACAAATGCTCCGAAAGAAAAACAAAACTCCACTAAATACAGGGAGAATTGCCACTGCCTCCTGGCACCGGATTCTGAGCAGCATCTTCCGCTCCCCAGCAAAACAGGACTCTGAAGTGGTTATCTGAATTAGTGGGCAGTGTATCATGTCCCACACGACTTACTGCAAAAGTTAGTTATCTGACTCCTGAAGATGGGCAGGCAATTTCTCATCTGAATTTGCTGGGATCATGCTTAACCCCAAAAGCTCAGCTCGCCTTCCTGGCCAAGACTGAAGGGCTATCTGCTATCAAAGGTATCATCTTTGGGTAATTCCTTGTAGATCATCATCATATCATCTCCTTCTCTTGGACAAAGTAAGCAGACTGAGTTTCTTAAGTCTGTAATTGTAAGGCCTATTTTCTAGAGATTGAGTGAATTTGCTACTGACTTTAATGCTGCCAGGATTTACTCTTGGAGCCTCAGCTAGGGTAACTTATGTGCACAGAGGTCAGCTGAAAATGTAGTTAAACCATCTCTGAGATGTTCAGATTCCAAGTAATATCCTGCAAATCTGTCACCATACACTTAATATTTTGCAATCTACTGTAATTAAGGCTTAACAATCAGAGGAAAAATCTTTGAAGTTCAACATTTCAGTAGTACATTATAACATTAAATGCTAAGTTATTTTGTATGAGCCTTATTCTGTTCAATAACCAATTTCCAATCTATAAAAAAAAAAATCCAATCTATCTGCTTGTTCAAAGCAGATAGAGGAAAAAACCTGGTATGGATAACACAACGTGGCTAGCACAGTCCCTGCATTCAGTTATTTACCAAATGTTATGCTGGTGACAGCGGAGTGCCTGGCAAAAGCCAGACAGTAAATCATATAAAATTATACCCTCATGCAACCTTAAATTTTGCATTTTAATTGGTTTTAAACAGATTCTGACAGTGTTATAGCCTAAAATAAGCAATATAGTTCTAGATAACAGAAAAATAAAATGAGAGATCAGAAAATAGTAATAAGACTGATGGATGGATTTGCTCCCTCCCAGAGCAGCTCATTTTATGCCTCTTAAATTGCTGGTAAGCAAAATGGAGCCCATCCCTCTTCTCAGGCTGGAGCATTGCTTGAGTGCTGCTCGAATTTGGAGTGCTGCTAACAGGAAACTCACAGGAATCTCTATAATGAGCATCTTCATGGCTGATGAACTGGAAATCAAAGACCTGCAAGCACATGGCAAATCCAGCTGAAGATCCCAATATTTGAGCAGCCTGGGACAGCTTTATTTCCCTGCAAGTTGGGCAGAGAGCTATAGTAACGTGCTGCACCTGCACTGTGGGGACACACAACATGCTAACTCTGGGTTTGTATTTATAATGGTATTTTCAGACATAAAAGGCATATTTTTTCAAGAATAAACTTTAATAAAATAGGGATATTTTCTTACATGTTTTATTTTTGTTGGCAATAAGGTATTTAAACGATCCTGTCTGGGTCCTTGGAAAATGTATGCTACTCAGTCTAGCTCTCAGGGCCCAGGCTCCCTTACAAGGGATTGAACTTGATATCTACAAACAGGCAAACAGTCAGAAGCCTCAATACAAATGCTATAATATGTATCCTAATAGCTTTACTGCTGAGAGACTGGTGTCTGTTTTTATTGTTCATAAAATGTGTATTGATAACTACTTAAGCTAGATAAATAATTTCCACATATGACTTTCCTAATAATCTATAACAAACCACGAAATCTAATACTTGAGGTATGACCCATCCATGAAATCAGGCAATGTCACCCCTAATTCTGCAAGTAATACTATTGTAAATACTGCAGCAAAGTATGTGATATAAATGCAAGCGTACCATAATATCCACAGTATACATGTGTTAATGCAACCATTAAACAGAATACTACTGCCACAATGTTAATACATTTCAGATTACTGTAAGCAGAAGTCATATACGTTAGGTTACATCACTTTCCTACAGTAATTATTAGAATACTACATTACCCATAAGAAACTGTCATTCGTCATCAAGACATACAAGTAACCCCATTTATCTTCCATTTCAGAGCAGCACGAGCACAGATGCCCTCTCTGGAGCTGGAGCTCATGCTGAGGAGCAGTACTACACATTTCAGGAACACTGAGGATTAAAGTTCCCGTGTTTTCGACTCCTTAACTACTCCATGACACTGATGTAGGATGCCATTCTAGAGACATTTGCTACAGGAGCACCTGGAAACTGCAGTGGCAAAGACTTTTTCCTAAACTGCTTAACGCTGATCCTGATCAATGAAGATGATGAAAGGCCAAAAACTCCTTCTGAGATACTCAGAGCTGTTCAGCTTACAGAAAAAGCCATAAATATTTACTGGGCTTAAAATATGAACTGAAATCCCTCATTTGACCAGTTTTGAGGGCATCCTTGTTCCCTTCCAAATCCTGTTCTCAGGAAAGAGACAAGTGCTGCACTTCTGGGTCAGTCCTTTCTGAAACCAAGAGCACATTTCTCATTCCTCACTGCATTAAGCACTGAACCTTGATCCATCAGAAGCAGACTGACATTACCGGCCTCCTAGTCACGTCTGTTCCTGAAACTTCATGATCAGAAATGTAGCAAATGTACTTCATAAAATTTTACAGGAAAATATATTCCACTCAACACGATAAGATCTGCAGGAAATGTACAAAATATGGAGAGACACTGGGATGAGCCACACAAAAATCTAGGAAGGAAACAATGGTGAGAAATAACGTTTTTGATCTGGAGAACCAGATTCTCCATCCTGGGATCGCACCTATCTATGTGTGATTCCTGCTATTTTTGTGTGCTTCTACAGCACAAAGGAGCCCACAAAGCCTCAGATTGTGCAGGTCATCCCCCGGGTTGCACTCAGCAGGGTGAAAGATGTTCATCCATTGGGAGAGGAACTGAGCAGATTTCTGCTCCCCAGGACAAAGCAGCATCAAACCCAGCCCACAAGAAACAAACTAGGGAACAAAATATGCATAATGGTCTCTCAGTCTGCAGCAAAGAGAGAAAAATTCAGAGGAAAAAGAATGGGTACACCTTTAACAGAGAGATATAATTAACCATTCAAACAATTTATCAAGGCTTCTCAGGTGTTTTCAGTCAGTGGCAATTTTATATCAAGGTTGGACACTTTATTTCCAAAAGAAATGCTCTTGTTCAAGCAAGAATTATTTCAGGAAGTTTGATAGTATATGTTACAAGACGAGGTCAGGCTAGATTCTCGCAGTATTCCCTTCTGGCATTATCATCTATGAATCTATAAAAGAGAAAGGATTTAATTGATGAAGTTTAGCCCCATTAGCCTCTCATTATCAGATGACATTGTCATCGTTAATCTTTGACTCCAAAAGACTGTAGATCCAAATTCAACCTTTTCTCTCTAATTTTATATACGTTTTATGTCTATGATATACACACATGGTTACAAGGGATTATAAAATCCACCCTTTACCTTTCCCCCACATTAAGAACATGGAAAACATATGCACACTGCAGAAGTACCCTATTTTCAGGGCAGTGATATTTTCCTTTTATTTTTAGTGGATCTTTTTTTCAGTAGATTTTTAAAGAGAAAGAAAGGAAAATTGATTTAGAATGGCCGAAGATATCCAGGGATTGCTATTATGAAGATCTGGGGCTGTGTGGAAAATTACGTGCAAAAGTCACACCAGCATAAATGACATAAACATACTTTCCTTTTAGCTCAGTGACAGTCTTGTACAGATGCCCTCAGCCACATACAGACGTGCTCGTAACAGTGCTCCAGAGGAATAATGGCTTATGAAAACTCTTGTTGAAGCTGGGTTTTGGACACACAGTGAATTCAGACCAGCAATTTTCTTCCATCCATTTACAATCTCCCAAAAGTTTGCAAAAGAAAACAGAACTAACTGAAAGCGCTAAGACAGCCCATTAACTTTACATCCCTTTGCATCACCTGATTCCAATCCATTTCCCATGCATTTACGGTATTTTTTTTAGCTATCCCTCCTTTCCCAACGTCACCCTCAGACATGAAGTTCTCACAAGGCTGGACTGCCATAAGTTATTTCATCTAGCTTCATTACAGGGAAGGAAGGAAAACAATCTGTTGGGTATATTTTTCCTTAGATTGGCCTTCAGCTGAAGAACAACTGTGATTTAAGGATATCTGAGACACGCAGAGTATATAAATGGAGAAATTGTAGATGAAATATTGACAGAAGTCAACGGTAAAACTGTGAATTTTGTTTCATGCCAAGCATACGGCCTCTCCCCAGCCCCACATCTCCATTTCCTAGCGCTATTTTTATTTTCATTATATAAGAAGGAATAAACATAAACGTAAAGCTGAACTGTTGAAGTGTTAGAACCAAGGTTTCTAGAGTGAGTAATGACAGAGAAAAAACAGGTAGAGGCAACTAATTTAGACACAAGATGGATGTCTTAAACCCTTGAAAATGGCCACCAAGCCTTCCTCATGCTTGGCACCTCTGCAGCATGGGATGTCACTCAGCACTGGGTTGACAAGGCAGCAAGGCAGCTCTACAGCATGGGCTGCTCCTGAGTGAATTCACCAGGCAGAGAACTCATGCCAAGAGCTTTGTCTCTGTTTCTCTCTTCTCAATGTTAGAAAGGATGTTAGAAAGGATCCTTCTCTCCAATGGGCAACTGAAGAACAAATGAATCCATGCCCCATTTTCAACAGTTTGCTTCTCAGAAGAACAAAGTAAAGAAAGATATTTATAGCTCAAATCTAAAGTAAACCTTACCTGAGAAGGCGGATTAGACAAAAGTCCTTTTTTATCTGAGGTTTCTGCTACAGATTAGGGAGGATTAAGAAAGCATCCTGCTCTTGCTGCCGTGGGAACAACTGCAGCAAAGTGGAAGTTTTAGCAGGATCACCATTAGTGGGAAATTCCAACAATGCTTAAAGGTAGACACAAAAGAAGTTTTTCTAACAGCCTGTGTTGCTTCCTGATAGCTGACGACAGACAGAGTTCAAAACAAGTAGTTTGGGTTAATAGTGTACTTGCATGTAAATACATAAAAGCTTCAGCGCCGTAAAGCTAATTTAAAAAAGGACATTTCTCTTTATAGTTCCCATGAGTATAATAGAAGCTATGATATTCTTTCTACCATAATGTAAGTTTCATTAAAGAGCTGGAGCTATAATTGTCTACATCAGTACATAGCGGCAGACTGGATAAATTGTCTACATAAATTGCTTAATACAACTTCATGCCCTGTTCCAGAGCACTGCTAACTCCTACAGCTATAGCAGCCGGTCCAGCTGAGGTTACGCCACCATTTGAAACCTGGTAATGCTTCCAAAGGAAAGAGAATGACCCCCAAACCCATAAAGCAACCCGGCGCTGAGCTGCACAAACAGCACTGCATTAAACATCAAACCTGCTCGCCTTATCCTACGGTGGACACAATTACGCGTCCATAATGCTGGAGATTTATGTGACAATTATGTATATGAAGTGATATGCAGGCTATTATCATTCTTAATAAATCAATAAAGTCAACTGAAAAATTAAACTGAACATATATGGAACATTTGACAGCAGATATATTTCAGTCTCTTAAGCGCTGTCATTTTCATTGCAATTTACTGCCTACCCTCCAAGAGGGTTAAATCAGAAAAGTGAATAAAGAAAGAGAAGAGGTCTCAGGAAAAGAACTACAGTGCACTGAATTGCAATTTAACAGTAAATCAGTGTGGCAGAAGGAAATTTTTGTCATAACAGGGCTGTAACATTTTTTAAAAGCCAGTTTTGTCTTGAACTTGAAGCTAATGTTCATTAATGGCAATTTTAGGACCACACTAAAATATAAAATATACTACAAATGTAGAGATGTAATTTCATTGGTTTAAGGTTTCTGTGCATTATTCCTCATAAAATATGAATGCCGCTATTGACTCGGTAGGTAGGATGCAGAGTGTCTTCTTTTTAAAGCCAGAGAGGAAAGAGGGAAATCTCTGAGACAACAGCCATTCTCCAGCACAACGTGCAGACTCAGCACTCCGCCGGCCGACTTTTTTTGTAAGTCTTGGCCACGTTTTTACTTTCTACAAGCTGTATTTGCATAACGGATTTAAGTTTGCCTCTTTTCATCCTGCAAAACGCACAGTACTTCACTTCAGAACGCATCACCTACCCCGTAATCACACACAAACGCACCAATGCGTGGTGCGTGCCTACATGCAGTACTTCTATAAACGCATACACAGGGATATCATCTGAAAGAAACCATCCTAACGAGCATGTGAGGGTTTGCAGTTGTTATCCCTGGCGCTCCACGCCAGCCAGCAGTAACAAAGCAAGCAGCATATGCAGCACACCCATGTGTACGCACACATTAAACGCTTCTTTGCGAGCACCTGCGCGAGTCTGTATTCCCTGCCCTCTTTTGTGGAAGTTATCGCCGTATTAGATGTTGTTGAACATATTTGATATGAAAGCATTGTCTGTTTGCTACCAGTATCTAACGAGTATCTCCCCCAGAGTTGCCAGCAAGGTGCTGATTAATTAACTGAAGTAGTGAAGCTGAATCGTACAACAGCTGTTAGGAGAATTGTCATTAACTTGGTCTCTTTCTCCATCTATTCACTCGCTTGCAGTGCTACCGCCAAACTGAGGATCTGGGAAACCTACCTGCACTTGTTTGCGCTCCATGCTCAGAAAGGGGCAGCCGGCCACGGCCTGTTTTTAAGAAGAGAAGGGAAGAGTAGAAAGGAGGGAGAAAACGTCAAGAAGCTTCCTGCAGGTCACGGCTCTGCTGTCAGTGTCAGGGGCAGCTGGCGGGCGCCGCTCCGCAGCACGTGCCCAGGCTGGCGGGGGGGCTGAGCCCGTGTCCTGCCCTGCTCCGGGCAGCGGGACGCAGTCCTGGTCTGTAGGCAGTGCTGGGGTCGGCAGCCACCCCCCCCTTGTGCTGCGTTGTGCCTCTTGGCACAGGGTGCCAACCTGCGGGCCTCGGCTGCCCCTGCAACAAAGATGATTATTCAGGAGAGCATAATCTGCATTAAGTGACAGGCGGGGGAGTGCTGGTCCGACACGCGTTAGCAGAGAAGTCACGCCAGTGGGGCTGTCTGCACACGGGGGAACTACTGAGGGTCCCCAGCGCAGACTGCCAAGAAAAAGGCATGCTGACTTTTTCTCTTTGTTTTGATGAAATTAAAGCAAGACTAAGTTTGGCTCTCATCGGGCGATGACCTGATCGCCCCAATAAGCTCTGCTTACCCCGCTGACGTGCCCTGCCATGACACGCCAGGGATCGCAACGCCAACACCAGCTGCAGTGGTAACTGCTGCTCCATGCCGTTTAATTTAATGTCGTGCTCCTTCACGTGGGCCTGGCTTCACTGTGTTTGGGAATTATGGAAACTGGAAATTACACATGTGATTAAACACCATCTAATCACTCCACGTACTAAATAAGCCAAAATGCATCTGAAAATATATCAGGTGCAATTTTTGCGTGGAACAAATGAACGCGGGAATGTATTGCACTGATATAGATGGAGCATCTGCCTTGCGATAAAATTAAGTCTTGTGACAGAAATAAATCACTGTAGGGGAGAATGTAAACCATTATCCAATAGGATTTCCTCTTTTCTTCTTATGTGACAGGACTTATTGGATTCCCTGATGTTAGACAGCTAAGTGCATCCATGATATGATGATAAATCAGCAAGACTACATGATTTGAAATTTAACAGCTACTTATTTTTGAGATGTTAAGATAAAGGAAAAAACACTTTGATTTCTGCAAGTAACTATTAAATTGGGAATCTCCTTTTCTGATAATCTGATACTCTGTTCCTGTGTCATATCATCAAACAATGCCAACAACCAGCAGTGGGTAAAATAGATTTTGGACTAAGATGAATAAGGGAACCACTTATCTTTCTTTTTTCTTTTCCAATATTCACAGTTTTATCTAAAGAATGCCGCATAAAGGTTACTGTTGACATAAAAATGTACTGTTCTTATTACATTTTCGTTTTTGCATGAATATATACTTAAATGGAGGGAAAAAAATGTTTTTGTTGCTTCCTTTCTACATTTGAATGAAAAAATCCATAAGCTACGTTAAAAATACAGAATAAATAATGGAACTTCAGCATGTATAGAGCTTGATAAATGTGATTCACAAAACATACTTTCATGTTTTAATAGCTTTCCATTGTTAGAAGTATGCTATTAATTAGTGGAAAAATGGATTCATCTATCCAGGATGTACCTGTATTTCTTGGGTTTAACCCTTTTTTCACTATCATGACTTTGGATTACAGTCTCAGAACACAAGCAGGTACTGGAGGGAACGTGGAAGACAGGTAAGTAAGACTTCTGTGGGTACATTCTTAGGTGATACCACAGGAAAGTCACCTCAAATAAATAAAACAAGAATCACAATTATGTAAATAATGAGGTCATGATTAAAATAAAAGTGAAGAGATGAAGGCAAGCAACATCAGTGACAGCACTCCTAAGCGCAATGACAGTGCAGCTGCACTTGGGGAAATGCAGCAGCTACCTGAAGCTGATTAACTTAGCCAGTATGCGGATGTCTCACTTCGGGGCACGCTCACCTCGGAGCCATCACACCGTGACCGTCACCGGGTGGCCACTTGCTGAGTCCCACCGTGTAACCATCCTGCAGCCAGCACTGTTGGCTCAAGCGGGACGGAGGGCAGAAGCCCCGAGTGCTGCTCACTTGTAATTAGGGTAATCCCCTTCACCAGCCTGAACTGCTCTAGCTCTGTCTGTCTTCAGGCAGACCTAACTCCCCGCGACAGTGCCACAAAAGCTGTTAAAGAAATGTAAACCACTTCAGCTGGGTGTCAGCCTCTAATTAGCGTGTAGAGCACAGACACGAGCGCTTCACTCAGCAGAACAAAATGCAGTAATTCTGCTACAGCATTGATGAAGCGCTACGATAGGTAACACTGGGCTCTGCTCTAGACCGGGATGCTTCCTCACAGTTCAGACAGTGAAAAACCCTATTCCTTCTAAGTGTTGCACCTGCCCTGACT
Source organism: Gallus gallus (assembly GCF_016699485.2). NCBI lineage: Eukaryota > Metazoa > Chordata > Aves > Galliformes > Phasianidae > Gallus > Gallus gallus. The sequence goes on along the minus strand of NC_052535.1, from coordinate 73,506,392 downwards.
GGAAAGCAGGGTGCTGCATGGGTGGGGATTGGTTATGGCTTGGCATGCCCTGGTTGACACGGATGTGCTAACTGGAAGCTGCTGGTGCACCACTGGGAAGCATAATGCCACAGGAGCAGGCAGCTTGCACCTAGCCACACTGCGTGCTAAAAGCCCTGGCGGACAGCTTTCTGCAAAGAGAAATGAAGACAGAAGGGATGACAGAAAAGCTGCCCTTGAGGGACAAACCCAAAAGGCGGTTGTATGGAGGCTGAGATAAATCAGACAGCAATGCAAATGGACTGCTGTGGGACTGAGAGGAGTGAGATGCTCTGCTGGGAGTACACCCAGACAGTCAGCAGTGAATTTGTGTGCAAGAAGAATGTTTTGCCCAGCTTTTCAACTCTAGGGTAAATTGAGTGTAAAGTGGCCTGTAGAGGGTGGCCCTGAGATGGTGCCCTATCCCAAAAGATGAGACACTTTTGTTGTACCACCACCGCCAACATGAGTTTTGCACCCAAGGGAGCAAGAGCAAAGCCTGAGGCATCCCTAATTATCTGCTCAAAAACACATGCAGCTCCCAAATACGCTGTTCATGCTATTGTAGCAGTAATGTTGAAATCAAGTGCTCAAAAAACCAAAAAATACTGAGCTTGGATACTTCAGTCTTACTTCTGTCTCTGTGCCTATATCTTTAAATCAATTCTTTTTCTATAATAAAATTAGTAAACATCATTAAGACATCTAAACAGGCGCTACCACATGTTCATACAAAAGCCTCATCATCATCTAGTGTTCCACATAGAAAAAATACAACAGTGTAACATAAAATACAGAGATTTTAATTAATGTTTGCTACATATCATTGCTGCAATCTCAGGGCTTTCTGCAAATGTTTCGATCAGGGCTCTCTGGCTCTCTCTATCAACTACATGACTACTGCCTCTGGTGACCACTACCATGAGAAACCATGAAAACCTTGACCCAGGATGGAAGTTGTAGATGGATGAGTTGTGTTCAGGGCTATTCCATAGTCTTCTCTCAAATTTTCCCATTTACCATGAGGAAGCCTTCATGGATGGAAAGTCAGCTAAATTCAAGTCACAGCAGAGACAGAATATGAGAGGTTGCGTTGATCACCAAAGAGTTTTGACTTCCATGTCACTTTAGATCTGCAGTCAGTCACTCTACAAGCCCTCCACCACTAGGTTAACCTTGTTCCAAGACTAAAAATACTAAAATCAGGCTGCTACCTCAGTAACAAAGATGTGTTTTCTTGCAGACTCTTCATTTAGATAGCTTAGAGGAAGCCCAGTTGGAAGACAGGATGGGGAGATAGGCCAGAGTGGAAAGTGGCACAAGACAACCTTTTTTATCCAGTATGATCAATACATCAGTGGAAAAATCTGAAGAGCAAAAGGAGAGAAGATGAATAAATGCATAGCAAATTGCATTTCAAATTATTTCCACAGAAAGTTTAAGACTAAATTTGTTTTAAAGCCCATCTATAAAATAAGGGCATAAAGTAACCAGTATTTTATCACTGAGAGCATTCAAGTTTGGTTGCCCTTCAGAAATGAGGAAGATCAGGCTATAATAGCTTTATATCTGAAAACAGACTTTGATTGACAGAATCTAATCATTTGAAGGGCAGCACACCCACATTAGAAAAGCAGAATTCTCTGTTCAAGTTCTGGCTTGCAACATCTATTAGCATCTTAACATTCGCTTGTACAAGTTTTTGCTAACTGAACATATTATTATTCTGTTACTGTGGTTGAAAAATAGTGACCTTTCTTTACAGTGATAAAAATATGTGGGTACTTTTCCTGTAGTTTATGTATCTTCTACCATAGGTCATTTTTAAAGAGTTTTCTTCCTCAGGCCCCACCATTTATCTTTTCATTCTGAGAAAAAGCTAGTTTATTTAGCACAGTAAGACCTTCACATAATGTTCCTGTACCAATTATTACAGCGTCAGAGTAAGTCCCGTGCAAAAGGTTCCCAGTAATGTGTCTTGCGAAGGAAAATAAACAAAGAAAAAAGGAAGACAAAGTACATATGACCTTCTTGCTGTCTCTCTTACACAAACATCTACAAGCAAAGAGAATGAATTCGAAGTTTGATCATAAAAAGAGTCTTACGCTGTTACCTCAACATTAACATAAAACTGCCAATCAAAAAAAAACAGAAGCAAAAACCGTAAGGAAGCACGCTTTTCAAAAAGGATTTGGGGCACAGGGCAGAGAGCACAAAATGCTATAAATGACTCTCATTGCTAAATGCATGCTATTAAAAAACATTTGACTGACACCAAGATAGCACATTTCTCCATAGAAATAACAAGTACCTCAGAACGGAGGTATTAGCAGGACAAACAACAACAAAGCTCCTTGTACTGTGGAACTCTCAGTGTATTATTTATTTACTTGAATAACACAATAAGAGTAGGAAGAGCATGCATGTACCTCGATAAGCCAGGGATCACCTTATCCTCCACTAAGAAGCAGCCATTTCAACAGGACAGCCACAACAAAACTTGAAATTTGCAAACTGTGGGCTGTTACTTGAACTCTCACACCCAGAAAAAGGAAAAAGAACTCTTAAAATTAGAAGCAGCAGCAGTGGTGCAAAGAGATTCTGGGATGAGGCAGAGGATGTTTCCCATGTTGTTTCTGCTAGGGGAGGTGTCTTTGTCCTGAAGACCCCCTTCAGAGCAAAACTGAGTGCAGATCAAGTGGCCTCTCCTGGAAGAATGATGGAGTCTGGCAGATTACCCCCGTGATTACCTTAGGATATTGGCTCTTCTACGACAACACATGCAACATAAATGGGAATTCTTTAAGAATTAAAGGCTCCAGCCCAACCTAGACAAAGCACAGAAATCCCTGACAGAGGAGAACATGAGAAGACGACACATACTGGCTTTGTGAAACATTCTTACATGTGAGCTATGGAGCTGCCAAGTAATTAAATTTTCTCATCATTTGCATTTATTTCAGACAATGAGCCCCTCCTGCCCACCCAAATTAGCACTGCTGCTAAAAATAGGAGCTAAGAACAAGACGACACAAAGCCCACACTCCCACAGCAGGACACCAGAGCTCTGGTAAGGAGCAGAAGCTGCCACAGCACACGAGTTATTCACTAACCTAGAGCCCCAGCAACTGGGCTGGCTTTGTGGCTTATATTTCATGTGAAATATGCTGCAAACTGTACCTTTTAGAACAATTATTGCCTTTTTAAGGACAATTATGTATTATGTATGATGTATAATTTATTCCGGAGGTTACTGGTTTATAAAAGAGTTGTGGGCAAACTGCCAAGTTATCGTCTGAACTGTAGTTATGAGTAATAACAAGGGTTATAATTTACATTCGTACTCTGTTTTTAAGTTAATGAGCTGTTCTGTATGAAACCCAGCACTTCGCTTTTTGTTTCTATGTTGTCTTCTCTTCTAGCATACAACTAGGTTTTATAATTTGCCTTTCTGATACGAGTTACCTTGAATACCTTTCACTAAATCACCAGCAGTGATTGTTTGCCTGAACAGAGAAGCCATTGTGTGCTTACCTATGGCTCTTACAAACAGGCTTCAACATTAGTGCCTTCTTTGTTGAAAGAGGAAATACTTCGAGGACAATAGGATTATACCTTCTTAATTTTTTTTTTTTTTTTTTTTTTTTGAGAGAAAGAAAAAAAAAAGCATCCTCTGGGATATTTCCATTTCCACCTGGACACCAGCCACCAGCAAAAGGCGCTTCAATGCGGCATTCATTCAGAGAGCGGCTCCTCAAATAGCACAACACCCAGTTGCAGCATTGGGGATGAGCCACATCCTGGCATGGGACTAATGAAAACGCAACCTTCTGGCCTAGCGGCGAGAATCCCAGTAATTGAGCCACGCTGTCACTTGTGCTCAGTTTTTCCCAGCTGAGCAGATAGCTCATCTATATTAAAAATACAGGTTAAATTTACAGCAGTGAGACACTGGGATAACCCACCTGGTGAGGGTTTTATGTTTGTTTGTTATGGTTGTTTGTTTTTTTTTTTGTAACAGTGCAATAACTTTAACTTGAACACTGAAAAGGAGATTGAAATTAAGGAAGTAAGAGATTCAGGTAGTTCAGCTGAGAAGGAGCTACCAGGATGTCCTGGCAGAAATATTACGGTCCAGAAATGATGTGAAGGACAAGGACAGAAGGCTGCAAAACACAGAAAGGCTTGTTGTTGAGAGGGCCACTTATGTCCATCATCAGAGAATAATATTTATACATCTTGAGCCCGGCTTTGGTGAACATAATGCTGGCAAGATCACCAAGCATATTTTGCCCTTCATACTGATGGCATTGCTAATGGTAGCCCAGTGGTACCTTTCTTTCCCATAAGGAACTTGTAATCATTTCCCTTCCCTCTAGAAAAAGTAACAAATGATTAAGGCTTTGGCACATACAAAAGAAGCAATAATTAGATGATGCCATGCCTGGACTTTTCGTCAGTCATCTTCCAGTCATGGTTGTTAAGTGCTACCCTGGTGCCAAGTATTAATTATCTGAAATTAGTGCTTGGTGATAGACCAAGTCTTTTCCCATCACAGCTCTGTACTACCAGCATAACAGTTGGAATAAATAAGCCCAAACATTAGTCAAGAAAGGGAAAGTGGAAGTAAGCAAGGCCAAAGTGCCACAGCAGTTGTGCCAGTCTGGCTGATTCCCTTATTCTCTGCCCAGCATCTCACTCCTAGCTCTTCAACTCACCCTGTCAGCCATAGGACACAGCTGACCTGCCTGGGTCAGCTTCTATCCACTCAGGGGGCCAGAGGCTGTTCCATGGTGGGATGAATTCAGGTTTCTCTGTTTTCTTTTCAAAACCAGATGAAGCAATGTTCTCTGAACTGGAGCTAAGAGCTATGCCTCACTCACACACATTAAAGCAAGAAAATAACTATCCAGATTTTAATTACTAACACAGGAAGAAGCAGATGAAAACTGGAGGTGGCCCTCGCCTTTCCACTCTGACAGGCCTTCTTCCCTCCTGGTAGCACAGCTGTGCCATAGCAGCCCCATGGGGCCAGCTCAAGTCACAGCCTCAGGCAGTTTAAGTGGACGCTGTGGTTCAGTCCTCACTGCATTTTACATGTGTACAACTCAAGGTATATGAAGGCAGCTGGATGCTTTCTTCTACCATGTGAGTTTGTTCCAGAATAAATCTCTTTTTACACCATTACTGGATTACCCAGGGTCTTTTTTGTCTAGCAAAAGCCTTAAGATTTGCTTGTCACTGTTGGTCTATTTCCACTGGGCAAAATCTCTCTCTCTGTAAGCAGTCTTCCACAAGCAAAGAAGTTATTTTGGAGTCCTACAACCAGGCACAAGTAAAGAGGAAAAAAAGGATTGCCCAAAAGAACTGAAGGGTAAGAAAACATCCCTAAAAAGCTAAGGTCGAGGGCTTAAGGTTTCAAACACTCACTGCAGGAGTATGAGATCCAGAATATTTTCCTCTGCATGGGAGGTTCTGGCTCTACAGCTTTGAAGGTACCTTGCTCTCAAAACACATTAATACTGTCCTGCACGGTCAAACATCATTAAATACTCACCAGAAATCTGGAAAACACTTCCAGACTGAAACTTTAACTCCCACACTATGCCAAAAAATGAGGACAACAGGACATGCAGATCAGGCTGTGCCAGAGGGCCCCAGGCATCGGGAACTCTTCTGCTTACCCTGGGTGCTGCTGTAGCACCTCCAGTGGGTTGTTTGAAGGAAGCACTATTCATATTCATGTCATTCACATATGTGACAACATGAATGTGAACAGTACAGTGGGCAGAGTTGATATTAGGCTATTCCGTATCTCTGATTTAAAGAGAGAGGCTGCTATTCTCTTGTTCTGGTTTCTGAGCTTCCATAGCTCATAGAGCTGGACCATGCCTACTACCCTGCTGGAGGTGGGTTTCAGCTGGCTTCAAATGAAAGGAGGAAACCTCTGCATGACAGCTCACACAGGAAGATGAGTGAAAACCTGAGAGTGCTGCTGAGAGGGGAAATCATGGGGATGAGGGAGAGCAAAGGTGCCCCTGGGGATTGAAAACTGATGATCTCCAGTAGGACCACAGCTGCCTGCCCTTACATTAGGCAAACCTTGAAGCTATTTTCATTTATCTGGTGTCCTTTAGCAATAACCACTTCAGAAGCAGGGTCATAAATAGCTTCCCAATGGTCCTCCCACTCCATTGGCTAATGCCAGAGCAGTAGAGAAGCTTGCTCTGTATTACTGGTGTTTATTTTTAAGAGGCAATTGCAACAGAAATTTGAAAAACCTTTTGTGCTGCTGAAAAGAGGCCTAATAAATTGTTAGCAATTTTTTAAAAATACATATGTAGAAAGATTTCTAAATTAGAGAAAGATAAATGCACAATTATTAATTCAGCCAAACTGTTTAGCCTTTGTTCCTCAGCACAAAAGAAGCCACTATTCACACATACACACATGCAATATATGATACTGCAAATGAAATACAAAAAAGTGATATAAATTCCTCCCAGGATAATTGTGTAGTGGTGATGTATTAAAACCAGTCTTATTCTCCGTCTATTTAGCTATAAAAGCAATGCAGTTCATTAGTCACTCTTCTATGCTACCCAAATTACAATACAGGAAATTTTATGTCACTTTATATCACTCTTCTTCTGAGAGCTTTAGCAGGAGCCCACCTAAATATTAATGTCCTCCACTGATGCTCTTTATTACCCTTTATAAAGCAATTGTCCTAAACCTGCTCCAGTGTCTGTTCGCAGTGTTTGGCCATAACCACCACCAAAGCAGGATCAGCTGAAGAGCATCTCTGCTCTCTCAGAAACCAATTTTGAGATGTCACAGAGCATTTATGCCAGTTTCCAGCATAAGCAACTTCCTGGGCCCTTGCCTTTGATTATCTGAGACTTCTGGATCAATCTCTTCGCAAGCTTTCACACAACCATTTTAAATTGGCTTGGACGTCAAAGAAAGAAATGAGATGCTACAGAGAATCTCTCTTTAAAAACTGACAAAGCAGTTGTTGTCTCTGTAATTATGAGCAGCTACAGCTCGTACCTGGAATTAAGTAGAAAAAATACTGGGCTGTGATATTTTTGTAATAAATGTTGTATTTTCTATGTAACCTCAATACATATTCAGACCACCTTCATGATATGTAAAATAAGACTTTGCTACGATGCCATAAGCCACAACCACGTGTAGGACACAAACTGCTTGCCAAGATGGTACTTTTCCTTTCCACTTCCTCCCCTCCCTAGCCTTGATGAACAAAGCACATTACTCTTTAAGACTGCAACCATTTCCTGCTCGTGTAACCCCAAGAGCAGCTCCTCCAAAGGGCAGTTCAGGGTGGGATCAAGTGAGGGAGCACAGGACTGCCCTGTCCTATAGCCAGTAGACAGTTCTGAAATGAATCTGCATCTCAGGTTTTGCGGGAAGGGACAAACACAGCTGAGGGCAGAATATAAACTTCACGTCAGGTCTGTTGAAGCCACTTATGCATTTCCCTGCATCCCAGTAAAGACGTTAGGAAATAGAGTACTTGCACAAATTACACTTGCAGAGCAGCAGCTTCTTCAGCAGCACTTTCAAGGCTACCCCAGATTGCTTTGATTTCAATAATTGTGTGCAGGAGCTGCAGCGATAAAGACCTGAAACGCAACCATTTTCAGGTTTCCCTTCCCTGCCAAGGTACAGCTCCATACCCACGCCTCCACAGATGTGGAACAAAACAAGACTAAGCAAAGTGTTTAAAATGTCATGGGTTACTTTTTCCATATTCCTACACAGATCTTAACGCTTTGCAAGATGTAACCGGGCTCCTCGCTCACCCTGATTTATGAAAACTTCAATTTAAAAAGAGGGGAAGGAAATCATGCCTTACGCTGCCCTTAAATGTCAGTCAACCTTAAGACTAGGGAACAGGTCCCTACTTTTCAAATGTCAGTAAGACTTCTCATAAAAAAAACATGGGCAAGATGTCTGTATAGTTCACATGCTGTATGATCTCATTTTCAAATGTTTCTGATCTTTCTTTTCTTTCTCGGTTTGGCTGACAGAGTAAACCAATCCACAGCGCGCTCCTATGTGCACTTCTATCATAAAAAGAGCGCTGTGCCCCCCGGTATCTCGATCTTCTAACACTGGCCTTTTTCCCCTCCTCTTCCTTCACACCCCACTCCCCATTTTAAACAATACCTTAAAGTTAGCTTTAACACCTCAGAAAACAATGCCATAAAAATAAACAAAAGACTGAGGACTAAAATTGAACATAAAAGTTGTTGCAGATATTGTTTCTTGACAAATAGCTTCTCCAAACATCATAAATTGTCCAAAACCTCTTAAACCTTTGCTCTACATCACCCACGCAGGACTGCAAAGGGAATACAGCCAAGGAACTGCAGGCTAATTGAAAAATCATTCACTTGAGATACAGTAAGTATTGCGCTCCAGTTCTGTGGAAGTATACAGAAACTTGACACAAGTGGCATCCTCCATGAACTAAGCAATTGACTAATCAGCAAACTCAAAAGGAAAATAATCTGGCTTTTCCTCCCCTGCTTTGCTGAATTTGCATTTAATAATCCATCTCAGATGCAAAAAAAAAAAAGTCTTCGAGATACATTGGGTGGCACAGATCCCTTCCCAGCCTCTAGGACTGCTTCCTCTCAAAAAGAAAACTACAGCATTGACTGGTAACACTGGTTTGAGGACCCAGGAGCTGATATTTCTAAATCCCTATTATCCAAAGATTGTTATCACAGTTTTCCATTAGCAGAAATAAGTAAAAGCTTTGCTGTATAACTGACAAAGTGATTTGGGGGGAAGGAAAAAAGAAGGCTCAACATTATACTGCAAGAGGTATCACATCGATCCCGATTTCTTATACATTTTTTGCCTTTTTGCTTGAGGCCATTTAGCATTGACTTTGCCTACTGTTAATTTCACAGGCAGCAGGAGCTGCTGGGTTGTACAGGTACAGTACAAATGGAAACACCTGTAGAAGCCTTTGTTTATCTGACATTTTAATACTTCACACTGCCTCAAAAATATCCCACTCCGTGGGCCTAGCATATCATTCTGTATTAAAAAACCATTTCCAACGCTCATGATTCAAGCTTTGTCCTTCCACTGGGCACATGATGCAGTAAAAAGGGCCATGATGTCACGATTCCCACAAGCCTGCTCAGAGCACTTGCAGCAGTTACCTTCAGACTCTCATTCCACGCCTCAGTAACTGAATTTTTCACTGTCACTGGTTGCCTCATCCCCCCGTTCCCTTTGAAGCAGTAGGTGAGCACACACAGGCTTGGACATATATTTCTCTGCCTTCTATTGGAAGAGTGTACGTGTAATTGTATTCTGAGAAATACACCTTGCTGTCCATTTTGGAATCCCTCTGCAAGTAACATCAGCAACTCTGACATCATCTTCAGAAGATCCTTCCATTATCTCTTTTGAAGATCGCAGCACGGGTCACCCTCCCCGTCTGCAGCAACAAGCTGCTAAAATGACAAGACAAAATATCACATTTCTGAGGGTTCAGCACCAACTATTGGTGAGATAAACCCAGTTAAAGCTCTGCACTTATAAATATATATAAAGTGGTGCAGCAAAACTCTAATAAATAACCAGGAAAAACTCTGCTTGGACAGTCTCCAGAGAACAAACACATCCAACACAAACACAGTGGAAGTAAACAAACAGAAAAGCCTCGATGGGGAAATTATATTAAAAGCACCAATTTACATCATGGAATGTCACACCACTTCTTTCTCATTGCAGAGGTGTTACATACGGTGAGAACCCTGGAGGGAGACAAGAGGAAGGAACAGACTGAGGAGCGTATGATATATGGTCCTGTAAAGGCAAACAGCAGCCGGGTGGTGGCTGCATCCACACTGCAGCACCTTGGAGAGGTTTCTCTCCAGCTTCACTTCAGCTCTCCTGTCACTAAAATGGATAAAACACACGTGAGCTTTTCATAGCATCTGGCAACAGGCGCAGCTCCACTGCATCCACATCAAAGCCCTTGTGCAGATCGGATGTATTTGCTGTAGATTTAGGCAATCCAAAGTTCCACAGTTGGAAATACCTCTCAGAGATTCAAGTCGCCAGCACCTGAAGCAGTACTTTCCAGTCTGGGGCCCACAGACCTAACCCTCCTCTTGTAAAAAGTTTAGGAATGGTTACTAACAAAGTCAGCCTACTAGTTGGCTTCTAAAGCTTTCTACACACAGGTTAATACTCCACAGGAGGTACTTTACAGGTCTTCAAATCAAAGAGAGCCAAGGACTATCAAGGTTCAAAGTCAGGAATTTGTTTACTCATTCATCTGACTTGCAAAAAGTAAAACAAGTCTGTCCAAACACAGCACCTGAAGTTACACTCTTAATTCTCTGAGATCTCATTTTCTCAATAACATCATGCTCTTTTCCCTTCGTGAGGAATACTCCCATACCCCTGTAATCCTGTCCATCATATCTGTACTCCTGAACTTAAAGGGGTCCACACAAACCACTGGGGCTTCATAGCACCAGGGCTGAGAGCCTAGGATTCACGTACTGGGCCAGGCACCAGCACTGGGAGATTAAAATTCTATTTGTTATTTTAACTGAAGTGGAAACAATAGCAGCTGGGACATGTTAGGGCCTCTGAAAAAATCTGCAACACATATCTACAACCGGACAGCCCAAAATACAAGCCATTTGTAAAATAACCAAATCTAGCTTTCTGTGGACTAGTTGGCATGAGCTAATAATGCAGAAACCTTCATAATCCATTTAGAAATATATGCATGGAAAAAACAGACATTTCAAATACTATACTGTTTGTTTCATGATCATTAATCATCGCCATATGACACACAAGAAACCTTGAGAAACAAAAAAAATGGGAAAAGATATCCTACTCCTCCAGACCTGTTCTAGCTTATTAGTGCCTTACTCCACCAAGGCTTTGAGGATGCGCCTTTGGAGCAGGAGACAGCAGGAACCCCAGGGAGAGCCACAGGATCCCTGCTGCCTCTGGGCTGCCCAGCCCTTGCAGTCAGCCACTGAGACTAATGCTGTGTTGCTACTGTACCAGTACAGCAATGCTGCAGAAATACAGCAGCAACATGCTGTATTTCTTTTTTCTTTTCTACTGATGTCATTAAAATAGGAGAAAAATCAATACAATTAAATAAAAAAAAATGAGAAGGAAATTACAAAATATAATGCTAAATATTTAAATAGACGGTGCTGACCACTGAGATCTTTCTGATTGTATTATTCCCAGCTCACAGTGTAAATGGATCGTTTACTTACTTACAAAGACAAGTAACTGAATGATCTTTACTTACTAACGCAAAAGAGAACAACAGCAATAAAGTAATAATAAAAAGCTGATCATGTTTCCTCCCAGACTGTCAGTATTTTAGCTACAGCAGATTCCAACCTGAAAATTCAAACAGGAATACTATGCCAAATACTGTGACTTAGAATGAGAGTGTTCTGCTTGGCCATTATCTTATCCCAAGTGCTCTGACGAGTTAAACACCTCCTTGTCTCTAGTCTTCTCAGGCAACCACATTCTAATAGGCTACAAATAGCAAAATGCAAGGACAGAGAAACACTGCCAAATATTTGTTATGCCTAACATTTATGTACATTTATCTAATCTCAAATATAATACAGTCTGACAGTATAAACAGGCCAGCTGAAGCTAATCTGTGCATGTTCCTAGTGTATGTAAATAGTCTTTTCCTCAGTTTGTTTCCTTAAAGTATGTAGCAAGCAATTATCTCTTACAGCTACAAAGGCAATGACATGTTACTTAGTACTTTTAATAATGATAAATTCAGTCCTGGTGACGAGGCTGGTGTCAGGCTATCAGGCAGCAGGATAAGATTTTCTGATATACCCCAATAGCAATCTTTCGTTCTGCAAGCTAACTCATTTTTTAACCTTCCCAATTGCTCCATATTGGCCCCTCTTAAACACCGGGCTTCTACAGTCATGATTCATGAAACCACACGCTGAAGACTGTTGTTCTTCAGGTACTAAATGAGATAAATTAATTCCACTAAATAGAGGACCAAATGAGGAAATCGGGACTAGAGGAGAGGAAAAGAAAATGTATAAGGCACATCTCTGCATTTCATTAACATTCAACTTCAAAGAAACAGCTGCAAAACTGTTGATACAGTTGATTGCACATCATCATCTTCATATCATGGTTAGATCATTGTATTTTGGGACTACAAGAGAAATCTAACTGGAATGGGAGATTCTCCGATTAAATGGCCTTTTCCTTCCACCCTTCTTCTGATCATTTTTCATGTTTTGATGAGAATAAAATGCCACCCGGCTTTTCCCGGGACAATTTTTTGTCTAATCTTTTCTGTTTAACTTAGGTTGACGTGCCTGTAATACCTATTTAAAAACTGCCTCTCTCTCCATCTAATGCCTCATCCTTTAACAGATGGGTGTTTTCTACTGCACATAGTTATAGGCAGAGCAGCTAAGGAAAATAAAGTGCAGATGGTACAGAATGAAGCAGCAGTTGAAGCGGTGGTTCAGCAGCAATGAGGGAGAGCAAAACTAACCAGTCACAACTGTGCTATTTTAAAAATGGGAGGAGAGCAAGAAAACCCTCAGACTGGGATGGTTAAGATGGCATAAACAGAAAAAGCACTATCTTGTGTTTGAGGAGAGTTCATGCTGTTTCACCATGCAGTGATTTGGTAGGTGCTGTCCTCGTGCTCCAAACCTCTGCCCATGGTTAGGTGAAAGTACATCTCCCAGTGTTTGTTGTGACAAGGGACAGCAGGACTCCTTCCCAGATGACCGTGCCAACTGCAACACAACATGCACGTCCTACGCCCCTCAGAAAAATGTTGGCAGCAGCACTGGGGCACTGTTGGTGCCCAAGTGGTGGGCAGGCCACTCTATGGGTGCCTGGATCAAACTCAGCCACACATCCTCCATTTGCACCTAGACAGACTTTTCCCCATGGGTGGAAAAAATTGGTTTAAAAGCTGATTAGGAGTGAGAATGAACATACTGGGGTGTTTACAAGCCTGTAGAAAGCAGCAAAGGTTGCATAATGTTGCCAGGTACCAACACGCTGCCAGGTATCAATACTTTGACTTACAAAGGTGACTATTGGAGCAGTAGCAGTATTTCCACAAAAATGATGCAAGATGTACCAGTATCTGCTAGTGTGCAAGCCTCCTGCAGGCTTCCCATTTGTGGTCTGTTCTTTTAAATATTCATGGCTTGCTTGATCCAAACATGTTACTCCAAATAACATTTACGTGATGGATGTAATTCCAAAATTAAAAGACATCCATTCACTGTGACATGTGCTATATCTAACTTTCACCCAGGAACTGTCTGTTTGCTATCTGTTGCGTGAATTTCAGAAGGAGATAAAATTGAACACAATGAACACCTAGACATGGAGAATTATCTAAAGCCCCAAGGAGCCTAGGGCTTGCAATGTAATGTTCTGACAGGGTATTGACCTTTTATTTTTTCTATTGAAAACACAGTAAAATGGCACTTTTTAAAAGAAAAAGTGAAACAGCTATTATTGAAGTATTTATTGCCTCTGATCTCAATCACTAGCTCTACCACCTAATGTTTTAGAAACTCATCAGCAATCATAGAATCACCAAGGTTGGAAAAGATCCACAGGATCATCCACAGGAACCTCTGCAGCAGGAATCCAAAGTCTTCCCCGTAACCTGCACTCTGGCTAGAAACAAATTCCATGCTACAAAGGAGAAAGTTCAGCCCTGTGCCCATTTAATGCTAAATCTCCTTTCTGATACTACCCCAAAAGGCTGCCTGGTTGGAGATGTGGATATAAGAGGAAATGAGCTACGACCATTAGTTCATCTTACACAAAATACTAAAAAGACCTCAGTTCATGATAACTGATTCATCTTGGGTTCAGATGAGGAATCCAATCCCAAGCTGGATGCTTTCATAGTCCATCATTAAACCCGATGCCAATGCCAGCACTAGCTTTCTAGACCAGTATTCCTGGGGAGACACAGGTTGGGAATTTATTATTATTGTTATTTGAATTTATTTCTTTGTTCAATCAGCTACTGTGTGTCTACATTATCACAACAGCAGTACTATCATTATCAAACTAAATTTCAGGAGGTATGCCATGAATTGTATTATTACATTTAATAAATATTGTACTAGTTGGATTTTCCATAAAATAAAGAGTTTTTAAAGTAAAACATCCCCTTCTCAAGTGCCACACTGCTATGCGAAATTCAGACACAACCCTGACCAGAGATCCGACTGCAGATGGAGAAGCCACCTGAGTTGTAGGCACTGAGAATTCATTCAAGCACCAGAGGAAATACGTAGAGCACCTGGAGCTTCAAAGCACTCCTGGCCCAGCAGCACGAGCTATTCCTCTGTCTCCTAGGTCCCCTGCATGTGGCAAGTGGCTCACAGCCCTGATGCTGGTCCTCTCACCAGCCATGTCAGCAACAAGGCCAACAGGGAACGCTAAAACCTGATGGAAGTGCTGAAGTACACCAGCTAAATTCAGTACCAAAGTATAGCATTAAGGAATGCAATACCTTTCTGACATGAAGCTTTTCAAGCATCCCTCATGATTAATTTCTGAAAGAATTTCAACATCCTTTCTTTTCCCACTAAGTAATACCATATACAAAACTTAGTTGATACTCACAGATTTAAAGGTTAATGCATAATGCCTTTTTTCCCCAAAATTTAAAAAACCCTTCATTATCTCCACTGATTTGGACCCTATCCTGCAGAGTAGATTGACCTCGTCTACCTAATTTATCCCCCATGGTCTAGTCCAACACTGACACATGAAAAATGGAACCAAGACTGGTGAAAAGGAGCCCTCCTGGCCACCCACAGGAGTACTCCCTCCAGTAGTAAAGAGGAAGAATTAAAGTAAGACAGCAAACAGCTCTTCCCCACTCTTGCCAGAAAAATCTCAGTCAACAAGGACAGTGGAATTCAGTACCAGAACAGTTGTCTTCTACTGAATAACTCCTGCAGACAGAGCCGCCAAGTATATTTCTACAGACTGATACATTAACCTGTAAAATAGAGCTGGAGCACCAAAAAATAAAAATAAAAGAATCCACATCTCAATTTTTCTTCTGAGATACAAATAATTCTTATTTACTTTCATAGAAAGTGAGATTAAAAATCAGAGAGAGATATTCATGTCATGCAGGAAGTGAATCAGATCCTTGAAATATCCTATTAAACACACAAAAAAACAGTAAAAGGCTGGAAGAAAACAGTATAATCGAAGACATAAGTATAGCATGTTGGGCTTCCACTGGAAGCGAGGCTTGTAAAATAAAACCAGGACTGCACAGAGATGTGATTAGATTCTCAGCTGCTATTATTAGGCAACCAAAGCACATGGACGGCCAAGACAACATTTTTCTACTGCTTGTAGGCTGAATAGACTGTCTTTTAAATATAGGTCTTTGCTATCGCTTTGCTATTAATGAACGACTGAGGAAAAAAAAGCAGATTTTATGCAATTGAATATTTGCATATGCTAATATATTGAATTTAGAGGTGAGGGAGGGAGAACATCAGAGAAAGGCTATATAGCAGGCAGCACACAAATGGCTGGGGTCTGGCTACAGAGGGGGCAACTTAATGCCAAGTCATGACATTTCTCCTTTATGAAAAGTCAGTTTAGTTGCACAGTATGCTTCACACTGGAAGAAGCCCCAACCTGAACTGCCAGGCCCGCTGCTAGCAATGGAGTGCAACCACCACAGCCACTAGGCCCACTGCTAGCGATAGGCAATGAGTTCCTAAGGCCCCTGGTAAATCCCTCCATCCTTTCACCACATTGCATGCAGAGGTAAGAATTAAATACTGAATGTGGTAATGCTGGGCTTTTAATCTAGTCCGGCTGCTGTCCCTCTGTCACCACAACTGAACTTCAGTGTGTCGCCAACCACTGGTGCCAATGAGCACGCTTCACTGGCAAATGAAGATTCATGGAGATGAACCATCCTCAGATGGCAGCACAGAGATTGGCCACCTCCCTCACAAAGCAAATCAAAGGGGCGAGGTACCCACTCCTCAGCAGCTCCTAACAGCTCTCCGTCTCCTTTCCAAAAAATAGGTTCAAAATGCCAGCACACATCCCTGTATAACTGCCTGGGGCTTTGCTTTATGGAAAGTATAAATAGATATATATATATATAAAATCAATAGATATATGAAGTACATTTAACACTTTGTGGATGCCCCATCCCTGAAGGCATTCAAGGCCAGGCTGGATGTGGCTGTGGGCAGCCTGGTCTAGGTTGGCGACCCTGCCCACAGCAGGGGGCTTTAAACTAGGTGATCTTTAAGGTCCTCTTCAACCCAGGCCATTCTATGATTCTATGAAAGCACTGGTAAAATAAAGGTGTTGCCTTTACAAAAAAAAAAAAAAAAAAATCAAGTCATTATTAGTTGTGTACAATTCTTCCATCTATCATCAAGAAACAAATAGTTAACTATTCCTTTCCCTACTTTGTTTCCTACTTTTCTTCAGTACCTTTCCTGTGAGGAGAGTGCAGCAGAAGGCAAACCTGAAAGAGCACAAACTGAAATACTTTCTTTGAGGTTGGCAGTCTGGGGTACTTAACTCCCTTCATATTTTTCTGTAGTAGATGTCCTGCTTTAAGGCACTGTGAACTTACCTATCACAACGATCCATCAGTTTGCAGGCAGCTGCAGACTCTGAATGTAACCTATGGTCTTCAACCAATACAGTCAGGATCCAGCGATATTCAGTGGAAAACGCTGTGCTAAACCCAGTAAGCTTTAAGTGCAATTAACAATAAATGACCAAGGTCTCACTGAGAAAACAGTATTCTCTCTCTGCAATGCCACAGGTATTACAACTTCAGCTTAGCACAGCCAAGACGGATGGTGGGTCCTTTTATTATGAGGCCCCTCCATAAAATGCATTCCTCACTTTACTGCATAGCAGGCAAAATCTGTTTGCTGATCTTCAGGGTATTATGCAAAGCATTTGGGGAGAATGACAGGAGAGAGAGAATTGAATTTTGAAGCATTTGTTTGATCTATCGCTTTGATGATTTAGGCTGATTTATATGATGGGTTTGGGTTGTGTGTGTTACGGTTTGCATTTGATGCAGTATTTTTCTATGGCTGGACTCTCAGCAACGTTCAGTGTCCTTAGCATGACACACAGATTTCAAACAAATAAAAAATCCCAGCATTTAGCACCTGCTCTCCAGCAATGCTTACCAGAATTTAAACAAGAACTGCGCTGTTAGAAAATCTGGCTGCTTTCGAGGGCACTGACCACTTCAATATCTGGTCTTAAGCTTGGATTTATGTGATTTTAAACATCAAAAAAACATTCTGAAACCCATCCAGCAAAGCCAAAAGAAGATAGAGTAGTTTTCCACACTGCCTGCTCTGTGGTCTCAAGAATCGTTCTTGTATGAATAGAGAGTGGAAAGTCTTGGCCTATCTATTTTAAACAGCAGATAAATAAAGAAGGGGCATACAGAAATGCTTTCAGGATTGATTCTTTGACTTTCTTGCAAAGAACTTCCATATCTTATTTTCACATTTATTTTTATAGCTTTTTCTTCTTTTTGTCTTTTGTCTTCTGCTCCTTAAAAATAAGAAGGAATCAAAATGTTCTTTTGTTCCTTAAAAATAAGTAGGAATCAAAATGTTCTTTTGGTTAAAAGCTATTGTTAGCATTTATTTTACAGATCTGAACAGATGGATGGAAAAGTCTGTTGTTTTGAGAACTGATTTAGCACCGGACCACTGAGAAGGAGCATCTCCATTCAAAGACTAGCACTTCTAAGTCAATGCCAAGCTTTCATGCTAAAATCCATGTCTGTCATATGAAGTTCCCAGTCACAGTCAAGCAGAAGCATATCCCTTACGCTGTTAAAAGCAGCAAAGTACAGAAAAACCTGCTAATCACCTGAAAATGAGAAGTATCAGTCTCTCTAAACTAGCTCTACAAGGCTTTTGCAAAAGAAAACAGTCAACAGAATAAACATCTGTGATCAAATACTAATTTAGCACCAACAGAAAATTGACTTCAAATCATCTCTTTGTCACTGTAATTGATTAAAAGTCAAATGAAAATTGATAACATGATTTTCTATGTGTGAACGCACACGTGGCACAAACTCTCGAGAGCTCTATTGGCTTCATATATCGACTTTTCTCCAAATACAGCTTTTTAAGAGTACATTAGTCAGTCCACTAATAAACCTAAAATGCAGACTAATTACTCCCACACAAGGCATTGATACGCTCTTGAGACTGGAGACGTTTGGTGCAAAAACAAAACTATGAATAAAACTTTGAATCCAAGCAAAATAGCAATATCATAGAATCACAGACTGGTTTGGGTTGGAAGGGACCTTTAAGATCACCTAGTTCCAACCTCCCTGCTATAGGCAGGGATGCCTCCCACTAGCCCAGGTTGCTCAAAGCCCCATCCAGCCTGGCCTTGAATGCTTCCAGGGAGGGGGCATCCACAGCCTCACTGGGCAACCTGTTCCTGTGTCTCACCATCCTCACATTAAAGAATCTCTTCCTAATTTCTCATCTAAACCTACCCCCTCTCAGTTTAAAGCCATTTCCCCCATCCTGTTGCTACGTGCCCTTATAAAAAGTCCCTCCCTAGCTTTCCCATAGGTCCTTCAGGTACTGGAAGGCTACTGTAAGGTACCCTCAGAGCCTACCTCTCTCTTGCTGAACCCAGGATACAGTTGGCCCGTAAGTGCACATTGCTGAGTCTTTCATCAGCCCACATCTCCAAATCCTTCCCCTCAGGGCTGCTCTCAAGCCATTTTCCACCCAGCCTGCACTTGCGTTTAGATGCACAAACTATTTCATTATCACTGGACTTTTCTGATGATGAAGGAAGCTGCCTATTCTTTCCTTATTCCCTCTTCATTTAAAATTCTCTCTAAATTTTACTAGTTCTTCTCCAGTCTCAACGCTATATCCATACTCTTGTTCTTCACTAATCCAACGGTTTTTCAGTGTAGGTTACAGACCGAGGTATCTTCTCTTTAGCAGATTATTTTCTGCATCACAGAACAAATGCAACTCTGTATCGACCCCTGAACAGAACGGTAGCCAACAGAGTACTAAAATGTTATTTCACCTACTCTATAGACACCAATATTTTTAATATCACCTGTAAAAGCAACAACAAAAAGATTACTACACACAGTGTCTGTCTGCTTTATTAGGAAGCAGGCAGCAATTACGACCAATTGGCCTCAAGTTAAGATTTAAAACGTCTTACAGCAGTGTTAATTCCACTCATTCAGATTTCCACCTTCCTCTACATTGATGAGAATATACAGAGATATGAGAAACCGAGGCAAAAGAGATGTTCCATTTGTAATGTCAAGAAAGCAAGATTAATCCCTGCTCCAGCCTGACAAATGACTGCCAGGCCCTGCCACACCACCACCACTTCACCAGCTGCGGAGCTCGGTGCCAGTTACTCAGCAGAAATTGGTGTCAGAGAGTAAACAAGAATTGATGCGTTCAAAATAAATTCAAGATGTGTGTATCTCAGTTAGGAGGCGCTGCCCTTGGAGCACAGCAGGAGGGATTGAGTCTCCAGCCGCACTCTGAATGTTGCCTGCTACCTCCCATCAGGAGAGAGGTGACGATCATGCAAATGAACGGGGTCCCACAGCAGATGGCATCAGTGAAGAAATGAATACGCAGGACGGAGCCGAAACACGAGAAGTCTGCAGCCTCTGAGGGGCACAGGCCAGACTGAGAAGAAAGGTGTGAGGGAAGGATGTGATGAAGGATGCGCTGCTGAGGGCAGCAATCGGCTGCAGTCTTGGAAAGGTGCCGTCTTTGCAGCAAAACATACTCCCATTTTACTCCTCAAAAGACAGCAAGATGTGACCATTTGATACCGGGGGGAAAAAGAAGAAAACAAAAAAAGGACCGCTCATGATTAACCTTGTGAATTTTTATACAGTTAAGGTCTCAGCAAAGGCTATCTGGGTTGCTGTAACGTACAGCGTCAGCTGAGATTCAGCCTACAAGTGCCAGCACAACGTTATCACTTAAACCTCTCCTTTACTGTGATGCCCAGAGAAAACCTGGCAAGGGCTAAGTTGCTAGTGAACTGATACCGCCATCCATCATGCTTCACAGCACGCTCACTGCTTCCCCACGTGTCTACTGCTGCCTCATGCCTTCACATCCTTCTTCCTGCCTTCCCTTGTCCATCTTGCAGGCTGCCAGAGCCAGCTGGGTGAGTCAGACCTTCACAACTCTGCACTGAACAGGGACACCTACAGCTGGATCAGGTTACTCAGAGCCACATCCAGTCTGACCTTGAAAGTCTCCAGGGACAGAGCAGCCACTGCCCCTCTGGGCAACCTGTGCCAGTGCCTCATCTCACTTACTGTAAAAAAACTTCAATATATTCAATCCAAATCTCCCCTCTTTTAGTTGGAAACCATTTCCCCTTATCCTGTCACAAGATGCTGCTCAAGAGTCTGTCCCCTTCTTTCTTACAGCCCCCCCCTTCAGGTACCAAGGGGCCACTCTCCAGTCTCCCTGGAGCCTTCTCTTCTCCAGGATGAACAGCCCCAGCTCCCTCAGCCTATCCTCATAGAAGAGGTGTTCCATCCCTTGGATCATTTTTGTGGCCCTCCTCTGCATGTGCTCCAACAGCTCCACGACTCTCCTGTACTGAGGACTCCACATCTGGACGCAGTACTCCAGGTGAGTCCTCACCAGCACAGAGCAGATGGGCAGGATCACCTCCCTCGCCCTGCTGGCCACACCGCTTTTGATGCAGCCCAAGGTACAGTTGGCTTTCTGGGCTGCAAAAGCACAGTGCTGGCTCATGTCCAGCTTCCTGTTCACCAGTTCCCCCAAATTCCTTTTGGCAGGGCTATGTTCAATCCTCTCGTCTCCCAGCTTGTACCAGTGGGAGTTGTCAAGGCCTTGCACTTGGCTTTGTTTAACCTCACTTGGCTCACTTGACTTTGTTTAACCTCACAAGGTGCACCTGTGCTCACTGCTATAGACTGAAGAAGGGTACTTTCAAAGCCTGCAGTATTTTCATGAATCACACAACAGAGGGGTGTATTAAGTTGTATACAAATATAAAAAAAAATCACAATCAGGAATGTCCATGGTGCCACCTAATTTGAATTCAGGACTGATTCAGGTTGGGCAGATTGTTCCACCTCAATCATGCTGTCCCCAAACCCCAAAGCACCACACGTACCCACAGAAGGCTCATGAAGGCTGCCCAGAAAAAACTGAGAGGAGCAGGACCAATATTTTGGTGCCCACATAAGTGAGATCTCATGCAACCAAGAAGCAGTTTGATTTTAGTGCCTTAAAGGTCGCTGAATCTTTTGTGGTCATGAAGCATATTCCTTTGCCTTTCACTTCCAAGCAGGGATTGCAGGAATTGGGGTTTCCAGCAAGTTCATCACCTCAGCAGCCAGCTGCCCTCCTCTCTGCTCCTAATATTCCTGCTAACAAATAAGCACATTAGCTGATCATTTCAGCAGTAAAACAGAGTTTGCACATGTAAATTTTTATCAACTATACATGCGAGTGGTGCAATCCATACAGACTGTAATTCCTGCATCTGCTTTTACATTTGCACCATCGTTTACCTTGGCTCTTAACAATTATTATTCAGCATTTCAAGTGCCATCTGTGCTGCTGATAAGTAAATGCCTTCAAGTATATTGGAAACAGATTTTCTGAAGTTTTACCTTGTACCAGGCACAGTCAGCATCAGAAGCGTGTGCTCTATGGAAGCTGACATGTATTTAGCTGATTTTTTTTTCACAGGAATTGGTGCATTCAAAATAAATTTAAAATGTGTATATCTAAGTTGCCAAACAGAAAACAGGCTCAGAGAATGAAGGAACATCACTGCATTCCCAATAGCACTTGCTCGTTATGGGTCAAATTCAAATTCAGCGTATATGGGTAATGTTCACTCACACCTGGAGTGAATTTAGTCTTATAATAGTTAAGTGCATCCTGAGAGAAAAACTTGTTAAATGAGAAAAAATATCCATAAGTTCACTGCCCAAATGCCTCAACAGCTCTTGACACATACATCAGCCACCACTAAAATTAAAATGTGAAATATAATGACTGATCTCCATGAGACGCGTGAGGCTGACTATTCTAAGGTTCTCACTGACAGTTTAAACTACTCGAAGTGACACATGGGAACAGATCCAGACTCACACATCTCTGCCCACTGTCTTAGTGTAAATGTCAGCGTGGAACTAGAGTCTGAAAAATATCATAAACTGATTTTTTTCCCTTTAAAAATCAATCATTAACCACTGTCTGCTAATAAGACATGTTTTCTTTTCAAATGGAACCACAGTTGGTCACAGCCAGTGATTCATTCCTTCCTAGAGGGATAAAGCCACACAATCATACCAAAAATCCCCGAGCTGCACAAATAGGCAGGTACCATGCAGTGGCTTTTTTGACAACTGTGGGGAAACCACAACTACATGGACAGTATTTCAAATCACAGAGCAAGTAGAGCCCGGTAAAGGAGCAAAGTGGGAGTTTCCTTCAGTTTTCTCTCCTGATGCTGACTGACAATTGCTGGCTACAACAGTATTATTGCTATTACAGCCATGCCTGAGAAAGGCTGGGCGCTGACTAATGAAAGAAGACCAATGCTTGAACCAGGCACTTTCAGGGTTTAGTGGACAAAGCAGGGCAGGCTAACATAGCCCCAAAACCAAAGCCGACAGCATCAAATCCAGGAGCTGAGCGCTACCAAAGGGGTCCCCGAGCAGCCACAGCATTTTCTCCACTGTCCTTTTCTCCCCCCTCACCTCGACTCAGAGATCTGCACAGTTTAATTACAAACCACAGACAAGTGCAATTCTATTAGCAGGCCTAAAGCGCTGGCGTGACACAAGCTTGTACGCTGCATCCAGTCACTAAGACGCTGCCAACAAGCTCGGAGATTCGGAGCCTCTTTTCTATGCAGGTCTGTTTGGCCTGGAAACAGCATACATATACACTGACTGGAGTTTAACAAAGAATGTTAATTTGGGTCAGTGAACTACCACTAATTGAATTCTAATAGATGTCACCATAACTCAAGTGCTCCAGCTCTATCAAGCAAAATGGCAGTAAGACCGAAGCCGGCACTTCTACTGCACTGGGGGAAATAAAGTCTGCCCTTCGACTGCATTGTTTCCTGCTTGTCCAGTTTTAACTACTCTTTGGTCATAATAAAAAAGCAAATGAGAGACTGGCTTGACAGCTCCCTCAAAGAGTATTGAAGAGCAGGTTTTATTTTTTAAGTACAGTGCTCAAAAGCAAGCCCTGAGCTGCTCCATACACAGGTGCAGCCAGATGCAGAGCTGAACAACACAATGGGCCAGCACCCGGCCCCAGCCCTCCCTTCTCCTTGAGATCTTTTACACATCATTTTGCATTCTTTTTGTCCCCATGGCTGTCGGAAGCGTTAACCACAAAGATCAATTCTCCCAAGACTTCCTGAGCCCTGGCTTTAAGCCGCAGCATCGGGATCCTGTACTGCTCAACACATGCCAACATCCAGCCACACAGAAACAGCAGGGCTATCTTCAGAAGGGAAAATACCTGAAGCATTCTTAGCATGATTCACAGGAGCTTAGCTATGGGAAGACTCCTCCTCAGCTCATCTGAAAGTAGCAGATTTACACTCAGCAGACCATGAGGGTGCTGGTTTGTGTATCACTTAAGATGGAGCACAGAACAGAAGCAGCATTTTCCACCAGCTTGCACCCTGTATAGTCACTCAAATCTGTGCAAAACGGATGCAAAGGTGCTGCCAAAGAACAATGAAGGCACATGGCACAGCTGAAAGTAGCAAAACAAGGAGCAGACTGGTGGAAAATCAGGCCCAGCGACTGCCGCGCATCTGGTACGTCTGCTGCAGGCACAGGGCTGTGTACAACAGGCCACACTGGCAATGCTCACAGAAAGCACATGAACCAACTGCTGGATTCCAAATGTAAAAAATACTCTGCAACTGGGATGTCAGCATAAATTCACTTTTCAGGGTGACGTGGGACAGTTACAAATCCAAGCACTTAGCAGGACCAAAACAGTCAAAGGAATGACACCTTCCCGACGCCTGACCCCTTCCGCTGAGCACTGAAAATATTTGGGGGAAAGAACAAATTCTTTTTTTGCCTTTTTTTTCAGAAAAGAAAAATCAAAAATTGCAGCTTCAAGGAGCACAGGTTCAAACAGGTACTGCAACAGAAAACCGCCCTCTCTAATTATCCCAAGTTTGAGTCCCATATTACCACATGCCACAGCAGAAGGAAATAAAGCACAAAGGCAAATCCAACACAGGAACTCTACACTTGGCTCAGCAGGTTAAAGCACTGAACCTGCACTCAGAGGGACTTGCACGCACACACACACACACACACACACACAGACCATTGCCAACTGCAAAGCCCTCCTGGAAGGGCAAATGGTGCTTTGCAAGGATTACTGCAACGGCTCTCAGTGTGAGCCACTCCTAATTAGGGCCCCATCAGTCTGCTAGGACAGATGTGACTTGTTTGTGTCCAGGTAATGACCTGAGTTCAAGCAGTTTGCATCAGAGCTACCAGACCTGGATACTGCCCAAACTTCCATATCCCTGAAGGGCTGGCTGTATGCTGCCCATACCAGTACCACCAAAGCACACACACGCTTGTTGTCATCCATCCCTCTGGGGACCACACTGTCCTGGTCCTGGCCAGTGCAGGAGCACACAGCTCTCTGTCAGGCTCCAGGACTTGCATCCACTTTACAGAGCCCAACTGCTCCCACATCTAACCTCAGATGTGCCACCCAACTGAGACTCACAGCTGTACAAGAGTAAACTCAAACCCTGCATCCATCTCATGATGTTGCCTAACATAGGCAGGATGGGGGAAACAAGAAGAATAGTGCTCGTGAACCTGATGTGTCCTTCTGAAATACTACCATTTAAAGAACATTCACTGAAGAATGCAGTCACACTGGGCAATGTGGGAAGTGTTAAAGAAGCCAACCCTAGCCCTTCCGGGGTCTTTCATCCTCACCCCATCCTGTGCCATCCTGCCTTTCTGCTACATCTTCACTTCTCTCTCCCTCTTCTTTCTGCTAAAGCCCACCACAACCAGTTCAGCACCATGTGCCTTTCTTTCCCATCGTTGGTTTTATATATCCTCCAGTTAAATGTACCTCTCTTTTTAAAAATGAACAACCCTCATATATCTATAGAAAATGTTTTGCATCTTGAGTCCTTCTGCTTTTTAATAAATAGGCCATTTGCCTATTTCAGTAAAAAAGAAAAAAAAAAGCCCTCTTTTCATGACCGTCTCCCACAATGAGCCCTCATACAATCTGTGCCCATTGTGATTCAGTGGGCTCGTCTCTGCATTACTGCAGTAAATGTGAAGACAGATGTAAAACCAAGATCTTGATCATCTGCAGCTTAAAAAAAAAAAATGTTCTGGCAGTTTTCATCAGAGAAACAGTTTTAAACAGTGCCCCGCACAAATTCTGGCTCCTGTAACTTTTACTGCCACTTCAAGGGGATCTGTAATATTTTGTCCTGAACTGTTGCATACCACTGCAGAGTCCTGTTGAGCAGCTGTCATAGTCTGCACCAACAAAGGAGAAGTCTCATAGGAGAATAAAATAATCCTTATGTGCAGTTTGTATATTAATTTATTTAATTTGTAAAGCTCTCTGGGACTCTGCAAGATGAAAGCAGCTACATAAATGTAAAATACATCACCATTATTGCTGTTTTCTAACCAGCATCTTCCATTTTGTAGTTGGTATTTTTCTCCCATGGTGTATGACCTTGTATTTTATCTAAATTAAATCTCATCTTGTTAATTTTTGCACAGTTCTTTAAACTCTCAACATCCTTTTGTTATCTCTCTCCCTCTGCCTTCCACTGTGTTTATGATCCCTCTTAATTTGGCATCATCTGCAAATTGTATTGCTCTGTATATATTGTTTAGGAAAGTATTAAACAATATTGTGATCAGCACTGACCCTTGTGAAACCTCTCCTGATATTTTTCCTAAATTGATGTTGTAACGTTTATAATTAGGTACAAGAGGACACAAGAAGAAGTAACAGGCAGCAATTAAGGAAAGGAAAATATAAGCTATCAGTAAAAACTCTGACAGTGAAATCTATGAGAACGTACAACAGCTTCCCAAAGGAAGACTTGAAAGTCCCAATGCTTACTAAAAAATATATTAATAGTAAATAAAACACTAAATAATAATGAAGCTTAGCACACAGTGTATATAGCGCTTGACGTGTTCAAACCTACTCACACAAAGTAAGTAGTTTGGGGAAATATTGAGAATTCTGGAAGACAAAGCACCCTGGTATATTTTAGTTTTATTTTTGCATATATAACACTCTCTCCCCAATCAGCATGACTCAGGGACAAAGCGTGCCTGCAAATAAACCTGTACTACCAAGGGGATATGCATATTCCTGAGAAGAGGACAGGATGACCTAGCACTTTTTTTTTTTTCCTCTGTTTCTTTACCCCACACATGCCACTGTAAACCCTCTCACAGATAAGCTCTCAGTCACCAAAAACAGCCTGCAAATCCCCATTCCCCTCATTTATTTTCCTTATCTTTTTTTTTCCCCTCAATATAATAAATATAGGTTATTACATCCTCCGGGCAAAAGAAAGGGCTAGCTCCCTTATGAAAACAACCTTGACACTGCATATTTTTAGCCTGAACAACTGCCAGGAAGACCCCTTTCAAAAGTAGCAGTTCATCCATTTCTTCTGTTCAGCCAAAGAGGCAAGAATGAAGAAATGGCAGATCTAAACCTGTACCGCCACTTAGAAGATCTCAGGACAAACCCATTGGGATGAAAGGGCCTCCGATCTTGCTGACGTGTACACTACACCAACCTCTTGGTCCTTCCAGCCTTTGACTAAATTAATGGAAATCTTGGACAGGAGGTAACAGATAAGAGCACAGGAAGACAACACACATGATCCACCAGCCAGTCTGCATGCACGCTCAGGAGAGAGAATCACTCCTTTGGACAGAGCTCTGATCCCCACATTTTACAATTGCAAACAGCATTCCTCCTCCCATTGCAAGCCTTTCTTTTATAAAGTTAGCCAGCATTTCAGTTGTCCTTCTTCCCAGTCAACTCATGGGTTTTGGGTTGGGAGTGCAAATCACCAAATTAAGAAAACACTGAAGATTAAGGACATCCCCCTAAGTTCAACAGATGTACACAGGATCACTTACATGCTTAAAATAAAGCATATGATGCAATGATTTGTTGGACGCCCGAGTGCTTGAAGACCCAACACTTCCTCCCTTTATAGGCTGTGGTGCTTTGATATCTGCACTGCGCACATAATGTCAACAGAGTTCATTTCTAGCTCATATCATGGTCTCACAAATAAAACTGTGGCAGTAAGCCTTGTGTACCTCCAATTCTATTCAAGACTTAGTAGTAAATATCTACAAAGCAGCATTAATGGCCTAGGTGTGGATAAGCAGAGAGAGTGATAAGCAGAACAAAGGCAGGAAGAGAGAGACCAAGAACAAGTAAGGTAAGAAGGGGAGAAAGAAAGGACAACCCAGCATGGGAAACACCTAGCTACCAGCACTGGCTTGAAGTAGAGGGACAGAGAGGCTGTTATGAATACTCCAAGAACTACCAATCTCACATAGGAAATGAGAACAAAATGGTGTAGAGTCATGTTCTCACTCACGGTCAGGGAGAATAGACACAAAACTGTGCAAACACCAGCCGAAGAGAGAAAGCAGCTGCTTTTGGTGGTACAGACACACTGGGCATCCTGGTGGAAGGAAAAAGCTAAGACTGCAGACCTAAAGGGAGAGGAACAAAGCTAAAAAGCTGAGAAAGCAGAGCAGTTTGAGGAATGCCATTGACCTACCACATTGCTCAGCACTCCTCTGAAGTGCTGCTTTTGTCAGAATAGGGTTGGCATAAACACATGCCCTTTAACCCTAAAAATTATGGGTATTTAAAGCTCTCAAATGTCACATAAACAAGAGCAGACGAAGACGTTCAAACACAGGTGTGCCCAGTAGCACATGAGGTACTTCAAGAGCCCATGTCATATTTTGATTTCCAGGGAATGAGCTGAGAGATGGAAGATTTCAGTGTTCAGAAAAATTGATACAAAGATTGTTATCACAGCTCTGAAATCTTGCTTTCCACAAGGCTGGACAAGGAGCCAAGCCTGAGTGCAATGCCTCGTTCACAGGAGAAACCAACCCAGCACGTTCCAAGCAGTGGTTTTGCTTCCAGAGCTATTGCAGTACTTCAAGTGCTGCCATCTTGTGTTCCCGTGTGCGCTTCCCCACTTAAAAATCGTGCTTTAATTCTGAATAGCTCTCTTACTGGGTCATGTAACAGGCTTTGCTAACATTTCAGAAGTCACTATGTGTGCCCTCTGAAAAGACGACATTTTTTCACTTCCATATATGACACAAGGTTCCCTAGAAGCATACGTGATAAACACAATGAATTTAAGAATTAAAGCCACATTAGAAGGTATTGATTTTC
Organism: Gallus gallus; assembly: GCF_016699485.2. Taxonomy (NCBI): domain Eukaryota; kingdom Metazoa; phylum Chordata; class Aves; order Galliformes; family Phasianidae; genus Gallus; species Gallus gallus. The sequence goes on along the minus strand of NC_052535.1, from coordinate 73,477,740 downwards.
ATTACAGTAAGATGAGCCTCTTCGGGAGCTGGATGGAGGTAGTGAACTGAGCAGACACAGCATGATTCTGGCGAGGTGGAGCATTTGGGGAATTGCTCCCGCAATAGGAAAAATTTGTTTTAATTAGGTTGGTTGGTGGTTCCCAAAGCAACATGCTGTGAGTGGGAAGGAGAAATGAGGATGGGACCGCAAGCAGCTTGTTGTGTTCTCAGCCTCTGACTCAGAGCACGGCTGGCTCTGCTGCTGGAGGAGCTTTGGCACGAGGAGGGGCGAGAAGGTGACCAGCAGATGTCCCTTCCCCTTACTGTCCTGAACTGTGCATAAAAGCAAGATGACATTTTATTCTCCTGGACAAGCGAAAAGATTCGAGGAAGGAGATAATAACCAGCAATTAGGGCAGCAAAAATATCCAAGAACAAAACTGACCGAAAATAATAGAATTAAAAAGTGAGTTAGAGAGATTTTGTCATTCTGTCTTAGATTATGTTGAGGAGGCTGAACTCAATTTTATTGAGAAATCAATTCTAATTTGGCACTCCGCTCGGTTTCTGGCAGAGGACACTGGTAACAGTCTCCATTGAAATCTGCCAGCTAATTTACTTCTGCTGACTTTACACTAACAAACAGAAGCAGGAAAAAGTCGTGTGGTAGAGATGACATTTCCCTCTAAATATCCCACACCAATACACCGCCCGAGCCCTCCCACGCTTGCCACAGAAACCCATCACCTTGCAAAAGGGGAAGGGAAGAACAAAACAACCCCCGGGACCAAATGGTCGGAGCACACCACGTACACACCCTGCGGATGGGGCCACGAGTTCAGCTCGGGGAAGGGCTGGGGAAGAGATCCCTCCATCGGCTGCTGCGGGAGTTCAGCATCGCCTGCCCTGCAATTCAACTGACCCCGCATGTCCAGCTCCACAACTTTTATAGATGCTGCATCCTGCAATCGATTGTCAAAAGAAAAAGAAGCTTTTAAAGGATGGTGAATTATTGAAGAAAATGTGTCTGCAGATATTTCAGAAACATACTGAATAAAATTTATCACGGGTTACGTGTCCGGGAGCACAGAATGTGCCGTTTAATGCTGTGCTTTACTGACCTTTAAGCAGTGGCAGCTACCCTAACTGTATTCATAGCTTTTGTGTATTCACCCAGCATTTATATAAAATATCGTTTATTTTTACAAGGTTTGCGCCACTGAAGATTTTACCTTCACTGAGAAAACGATTGCTGAGTGCATTGTTCGTAGCATTGTTTCCAAACATGAATAGAACCAAGAAGTGTGGTGTTCTCAGCCCACATGCTTACTGGTATGTTTTACAGACAAGGGGCTTTATTTTATGAAGCAGTTCCTAGATGTGGGCAGAATTAAAAAGAAAAAAAAAAGGAAAAGAAAATGTGTTATGCTTTTGGATCACTGTCAGCCTTCGCCTCAGCTTCCAATAAGACCAGTGAGCCCACCTCCCTGGCACAACTGCACCTTCTTTTTCAGGGAAGGTTTCTGTCTTCGGCTAAGTAAGTAATATCCATACAAAAGCCCCAAATTTAGCAGCGCACAATGACTTACATTTCCTCACTCCATTTATAAACCAGGTTCACTGCTCCATAAGGACCTGATTTCACCCCCTCCCTCTCAGCAACATTCTTTAAGCCTTTACAAAGATCCATTTCCCCTTTCTTATTCCCAGAAGCCTGCTAAAACTAGGGCAAGATGGCCTAAAAATTACTATTTTCCTCAAAGTCCCAGAAAACCTGGGGCCGACCGCGCCCTCTCTGGGAGGGATGCTGGGCTCCCCTCGCTGGCGCCCGGGCAGTGGGGCTCCTGCCTGCAAAGACGTGCTCCCACCCAGCCCCAGGAGCAGTGCAGCAGGGAGCTGTGGACTCCTGACCCAAGGAGGCACCTCATGGCTCCAAAAGCCTCCCACTCCAAAGACTGGAACTTTATCTCTGAGGAAAGAAACAGGGTGAAAAAAAAAAATGAATATAAGAACGTTGTTCTAAATAATTGATGTTGCAATCTAATGCTATTTCCTTTTGTATTACTGCAATCTTCTTAAAAAGATATTCTCAAGCTGTTTATTATAGCAATAACTATAATTTTTCCTTCTCTTTTAGCAACAGTGCTTCACCCATAATGTCGCCTACAGATAATGTATTAAAGATATAAATAAAATAACACAGTATAGGTGGTATGGCAACACATAGGTTGCTAACCAGCCAAACAGAACGTACTTCAGAGTTGGATTAGCTGGAGCTGGCTACCTGAGCATCTGCTGTCTTTTGATTTCTCCACTGTCGGCTGTCCATCTCTATCTGTATTTGCTCTGACATTACTACAATGCTGTGAAGAAAACCTAATCACATTCACACTTCTCTTTTATTCACCTCACCGGGAAGAAAAAGCAAGACAAAACAAACAGCTCTGAATGACCAGAATGCAGAAATCTTGCCCCCACGTTTAAAAACCTAATTCTCATTTTTCGTCACAGCTCTGAAGTTTCTCCAGAAAGCTGTAATTTCCTTAAATATAAAAACCCATTTAAAAAAAAACCTCTGTCTCTTCTAGGATGGGCTAAAAATAGCCAGGAGTGCAATTATTACCCTCTAACCTCTAGCACTGGTTCAGCTGCATATGCCATCTGCAGGAAAATCTCCAGCAGCAATCAAGGTTGCTCTTTGCATTACAGCAGCATCTCTAAGCCCTCGCCAGGAGTAAGTCCAAGGGAGGCAATTTCTGACTCAGGTATTAAGTAACAGATGGGTCCCATCTCAAAGATTTTAAATGGAAGTGGGAGCTCCATTTCATGAATAGGGACCTGAGACCCAGAGAAATCACAGCTCACACTGCCCCCACAGCAGAGTGCAGAAAAGCACAACTCGTTTTATGGTTTAACCCCCAAAAGCACTGCCAGCAACCCCCACAAAAGCCTGGTGCCCAGCACAGCTGCACAGAGCAGATCTGGCAAAGCACCGCCACCTCCCAGCAGAGCATCAGCACCTATGTTAAGGAACACGTCCCTCAGGTGCCACTCACAGTGACACGTGAGTGAGGGAGCCCTTCAGTGCCCTTGTCAGCCTCCCAGCACACAGCAGTGCATGCAGACCTGCACCACATGCCCAAAAAATTGCTTCTCTTCCCATCACTACAGTCAGTCCTCAAAGCACAAGTCACCTCTCTACTGAAATCCATGATGACTGCCCCCAGGTCTCAGCCGATCTCATGGACCCGCAGCAACCAACCACTGATTTTTGCCACTGACCAAGGCTTCATCCAGCAAGACAGCTGTAGATTTAAGCCATGCTTCCACTTGTTTATGCCCACACCTATATCACGGCAAACAAGTACTCTCCAGCACACGTAGCACCCATAGGATCAGCTTCTGCAACGCTGAGAGCAGAAATACCTTCACAAGAGAGCAGAGCTGACAGCCTAGCGATGCTCCCTACCTGAAGCTCCTATCCCCATTAAATTTTCATATCTGCAATACAGAAGCGTATTTTAAGACAAATGCTGTTCTAATTTGCTGTAGGCACTGAAGACCAACACACATTTCAGTAGAGGAAGTTATGTGTTTTAATTGGTTTATGAAGACAAAGCATATGCCATGACACAGTTAAATGATTAACAGATTCCTACGAATGCCTTTGGCATAGAATATCTATACATTCATTAGCTGGAACAATTCATCTTCTTGATAAAACTAAAATTAGTTATACAGCAGGTTTACTTTTTATGATTAATAAATGATAAAAATCTAAATTATCCATCTCAAATGACTGCTTTCTTAGCCATTAATCTCACATTTATCAGCTCCTATAACTCACAGTATTAGTTGAAAAATCAATTTCCTCAAATATTTTTAATTCCGTATTAAGAAATAGCAAAATACGTGAAATGTGAAGTATCTTATCCTTCACTACAGTATTTGCAGTGAATTCTAAATCAAGATATAAAAAGAAACAATATACAACTGTGTCCCTATTATAAATGTCAAAAAAGAAAAAGGCAAAAGCAAATGCTCAGTAATAAACCAGCTCTAACAAAAGATGTATCAGCTCATTTGGATTTTCCAGCTTCCTATAGTTCTTTTGCCAAGGAAAATCCAGCTCATTCTGCAGAAAAAACATGGTAAAAGGTCAAAAGTACAGCACTGTCTGCATCCTGGGGAGCGGGTTGACACATCACAGGTTTAGCTAGAGGGAAAAGGTTGGGAATAGATCCTTCTGTCAGCTATTTAAAATGTTGAAGGCCTTCTGTCCTCCAATTAAAGTGATCAGGGAAGTCTACGAGAGCTAGCTCCCCACGGCTGTGCATCACTCCCCTTAAAGTCCAAGGGCTTAGTAAGACATCTTACTTAAGTCATGTCATTTCTGTTGTCAAATGGTGATTACCTCTAATTCCAGAAGCATTAGAAAAAAGTACCCCCTGGGAATCAGAAAAGCTCAGTTTGCAATTCTCCATTATCTGACAGAAGAGGGTGGGGAAGAGGGGAGGTGCAGCCCAGGCAGCTGCAGGAGTCCCCAGCTGCTTGGTGCTGCAGGGATGGGTGAAAGCTGGAGCCCAGATCTGCAGGAGATGTCAGCAGTACCTTCTGACCACCTGCTCTCCTCCCCAGCTCGGAACAAGACTCAGGTCTTGTTAAAACCACCAGCAACACAGAAGAGCTGACACTCAAAGCAAGACTAATGCAGAATCTGGTGCAATACCATCAGGGGAGATAGGATCTAGAAAGCTGCATGATTCATCCATCAAAAGTATTTAAAAAGGCAAAAAAAAACCCACCACATTTTTTGTAAAAACATGTCTGAATTCCAGAAGTTTCATGAACTTTGAACTGCATGTTGGCTGCATACTCACATCTGACCTAGGCAGGAACGTACTTTAAAGACTAATCACACAATTAAAACTATCCCTCTTTTCATTTCAAAGTCATCCGTCCACCTCCTTCAAGCACACCCATGAGTGATTTTCTATGCTAGAGTCTAAATCAGCAAAGAGACATCCACAGGCTGAACTCTGCCCAGAACAGTGTGGGAAGAGCTTTGCAGACATTTCTGTAAGGCGCCAGCTACCTGTTCCTTCAGGGAACATTGAAGCTGTGATAACACGAGGGAGATGGGCATCTTACGTTCCCCAGCAATATCACACGATCAGAAAACCAGATTTAAATCTTAAACATTTAGGTTTGAGAAACGCCTTCCTTATTTAGATGTTGCCTTAAAGACTTTGAGAGAATAATAAATGCAGAAAGAGAAATGATCACGTAAGCCAGCATTCAAATAGTGATGCCCAGCAGCTCCATAAACACTTTCAGACAAGCTCACACTGAAAACACTTACCAGATGAGCTCTGGCAATCTCTACCCTTTTCTTTATTCAATAAAGAATTTTTCCCATTATGCAAATTGCTCTCTAAGTGGCTCAAACAGCACAGTCAAAAATGTTGTAGGATTATTTTTGCCAGTTGTCAAATAAACCATTTGCAAAAAAAAAAAAAAAATGTTTTAGAAGAGTCAAATGGGTACAGGACAAAAACCTCAGGTGGAGTGGGAGCAAGGGGACCCAAGGGTTTCCATCAGCAAAGATCAACAACTCATTCCTATCATGTCAGACAGCCAACACTGGCTTCTCTTACTCACATGCTTAAGTGGTTCATTACACAAGGATGGGCTTAATCATATGTCTACAGGATTTGTGGAAAAGGAGCTGCTCTTGCATGGACTGTGGTGGAGAAGCACTGGCATGAAAGCATTAAGGAAGGTTTGGAGTAATTGTTCTAGCAGTGCAGCAAAGAAACTCAAAGCCTGGATGACCATAAGACCAAAAGCAAGCTCCCAGTGACAGAAGGTGACTGGTTAAACATTAGTTTTGAACCCAGATATCTGCACGTCAGTCATGCTATTCGCATGCATAGCACAACAGGCACTTAGCGGGTTAAAAAGAAGCAAAAAGGTGTCCTGGGGAAAGAAAAAGATAGAGCTTATATCATTTATATGAATTCACACATGCACATTTTTATATATAAATATGTCACAGAACAAGTAATCTTCAAATGAAATGCCCTTTTTTACTACCAAATGTCTTTAATGTTAGAAAAACATAAACCCAGCTTATAAATAAAACTGCACAAACACTTTGGTACTGGCAATAAATTGAGAATAATTGACCTTGTCCTATCAAAGGATGAGCGTATCTTTAGATCTTAAGTGCTGTGAATGGTTATGAACAGGCTTAAAGTACTGAGCAATAGCAAGCTAAGCACAGCATGCACAGTGCATTTCACAGGGTATTAAATAACTGAGGTTTGTAGAACCTCTCCCTCGCCTAAGTCTTAAGGCGTTTGATTTCCAAAACTACAGTCCATACAATATCACACATCAGTCCTATTTCTCTTTACACTAATTAGGCATTTTATTATCAAAAAGACACCTAGTATTATCCTGGAGCATCTATGACTCTCTTCTTACTAGTACATGACTGATCCTGGCTTTCAGAAAGACTGACACTGTCTCGTATTGCCAAGAAATAATCCCCTTTCAGTGCACTTGATGAGGAGCATCAAGGGGAGAACATTTCCCCAGGCATGATGAAAATAAGGCAAATCACTCCACCCCAGTGGTACAGGGCCTAACCCTCAGACCCAAGGACAGACTAATCACCGGCAGCCCTGGGAACAACGCATCCCTTCCTCACAAGTCCTAGCACCTACAAGTGACCCTGCCCAATGTAGGGAGTTGAGTAGGGGGTCAAAAAGGGTATAGACATCAGCCAGCAAAATAGCAGCATCACGGACTAGTAACTCAGGAGAATAACTTCCTCAGTACTCATTAGCAGTCCTTACTCTGAATAAGCTGAATTTTGCCTCAAACACTCCTACATAACAGCTTCTTATGTTAGTAGCGCAACTTGAACAAACAATGATATGAAATCAAATAAAAAGCAATTGATAGAGAAATTCCAGTCCTGATATGCCTCTAGTCAGTCGCTGGTAATTTTATGAAGCCACATTTCTTTAGCTCTTTTCTACAAAGGGCCTCCATAATTTCCTTTGAGAGCACCCAGGGTAACACAGAGAACAGAAGTGCCAGATGCATGGTCCCCACACGTGGAGCTTCGTGAGGTGTTATGGAGCCCTACAGGTATACACCTCTTGCCATACTTTAAATACTAAGTAAAGTATGCTTATAAAGTTAAAAATGCATCCAGTAGTAGATCTTATGATTGCATTGAAAATATAACGCTTAGAGGAAGAGTTAAAATAAAATTAAAAGTTACCCAAGGAAACAAAACTGACCATTCCTCCTTCATGACTTGACAGATACACAAACAGACATACGGGGCCTTGGAGGGTGGGGGAAAGAGAGAGAGAAAACTAATTTTTGATAAATTTCACCATCAGAAAAGATTTGGCGTTCACAGTACACACAGTACAACAGTGCTGTTGGGTATACTACATCTGCCTCTTGCATACTATGGGTGTCAGTAACAATCAGAAAGATCAACGCAATGGGATGGTGACGCAGGAGGTAAAACGACAAGGGAACTAATGCAATGGAAAGGCATTACAAAGAGAAAGGGAAAAGTACTCACCTGTCTCTTAAGATCAAGGCTTGTAAGGGAAACTCCACAAAGCAGGGAACCTCCAACTAGAAAACCTTCCCCAGGGGCAGTCAGCCCTTAAATGGGATCTAAGAGTGGTGCAGCCAGGCTCCATCCCTTCCAGTCACACGGATGAATTGCCTTCACCTGTGCTCCCAGGGCTGACCGGGTCCTTTCCCCAGGTGCTCCATCAGTGGTTCAGGCCATGACTCAGCAGTTACCATACAGTGCCCAAATCAAATTTTCCAGTATTTTCAAACCTAGTACTGTCTGGAAATACAGGGAAGACTGGTGGAACCTGGATCACCAGGCCCTGTTGGCAATCATCAACAGAGGACAATGCCTTCAGCATTGTAAAGGGTTGAAAAAAATATATTTAAGAGTAAATCTGGAGGGTTTTTTTCTCATTTCCATCATCGCTGCAATCATGAGTAAGGTGAAAGAAACAAAACCCCAAAATTTTGATGGCTTAAAATTTCTGCTTGTTTTATTAGGTCTGACGGAGTTAAATACCTGTTATGTTAGGAACTGGCAATTTCACAAGGTTTAAGAATTGGTGCTCTAAACACAGTAAGGAATAACATGAAAATGTTATGCATTACTCCAGGCAGGGATTGCTGTACCTCCCTTTCCAAAAGAACCAATTTTCAGTACTATCGTATTTTGAAGATGTGAATTCACTACACGAACATGCAAATATACAGATACATACATGCCTACACATTTAATTCTCACGTTCATATATGAATATCTATCTATCTAGTGATTACTAAGTGTTTTGTTTCCATTAACATGAATTCAATGGGACCATCCTGTAAATGAGAAGATATGTTACTCGGTCTCTTGCACTTCCTCCTGCGTATTGCTGTGCTTCCAGGCTTACTGGAGCCTGATAAGGTCTCATTTGAGCCAAATTACTCCCACTCCCCACAAATGCATATAAGAACACAAAATTAAACGAAAAAGGCAAGACATGTCTGCTTTTATTATCCTGTAGAAAACTATCATCACACTGCTGAAGGCTCTGACAAAATGCCTATTTTTCATCAACGGCATGCCTGTCTTGATGAAAGACCCCAAATTATTCTGGAATGACTGAAATATTTCTTTCGCTATCCCTATTCTCCTTCCCTCACCAATGCAGACATTGTATTTTAGGCTATACAACAGCTCAGCAAATCAAGGACAAAGCTTAAAGTAAGTTTGAGATGGAGACCATACCCTGATTGAGCCAACAATTAGGAAGAAAACTGTGGCTTTCTAGATCTCAATATGTCCGCAGAGGGATTCGCTGCTCTAGTAAGCTGCTGGAATCAGTGTACTGCTCCTTTCCCAGGATATTCTGGTCTACCCTTTACTCTCGTTTATGGGAACAAAATTCCCATTTAAGTAAATGGGAGTTACTCCTGCATATCTGAGTGCACAAATTTCCCTCCGCGTGTAAATGTGAAGCAAAATCCATTTGCCTCTATAAATATGCAGGATTTTTTTCTTTAAATATTGACATCCGCACCCGTATAGATTTCTTAACCTTTAGTCTTTCTGCACAGTTGTGGTCACCCAAATATGTGACTGGCCTATGGTAAAACTGTGCCAGCTTTGTGACAGCTATAGATCTGTAGGATGTCAGAAGCTGTTCCCAAGGAAACATCAGGAAAAGGGATTAGATGAGGTTTTGAAAACCTGTTCTGAAGGTCTGCTAACATGAGTAAGGAGGGCCACCTTTCTCATCAAAAATCAAAAATAGACACACATGATTACAGCAAAGTCTGAGATGATGAGAACAACAGAAAACAAAAAGTGAAAGCTAAGTGATAAAGACAGAATTATAATTTCAGCTCTGCTTTTTTTTTTTTTTTTTTTTTTTTTTAACCTAATAGAAAAATAACTCCTTTTGGAGATAGAACACACCTCATTTTCCAAACTATATATCCCCCTGAAAGAAATAACCATAAGCTGCTTTCCTCTCTCGCTTGCAAGCTGATGTTTATTCATGTGCATGGGGCTACTGCACAGACCTTTCACAGCATGAGGAGCGTGCTGGCTGAAAGGTAGGATAGGAGATGACTATCACCAGAATTTTTTAAAGCAGGATACTCAAGCAAGGCTGCTTAACCTATATTTAGCCTGCTAAATAAGTGGCCTGGTTTTTCCAAGTGCCAAATCAGAACTGTCACGTCTCTCACAACAAGAGTGAGACACGTGCAATTGGCCTTCACCTCTTCCACTTCTCCTCCCTCCTCCTCCTCCTTCTCCTCCTCCTCCAGCTCCCCAGCAATGGCAGCACAGTGCCAGGCGTGCTGTGCAACCCCACGCACCCACAGCTGGTCAGCACAGCCTCTCTGGCTGATCACATCCAGCTGATGTGTGGGGCTGTGAGCTGGGGAGAGCCATGGCCGTGATCAAGAAGGTGCATTCCTTATTTGCATATTGGTCTCAAAGTGACTAACAGCTGTCCACCAAGCCCCTCCAGCCACCGCCCAGCCCAGGGCTACCGGTACCCCCACCACGCAGCCTCAAGCACAGGCCTCACATGTTGAAGCACAAGGAAACTGAAGCTGCTGGCTTCCCAGGAGTGCTTCCCAGCACTTCTGAAAACCAGGACACTTATTCAGGAAACTAAATATGGATATAAGGGCCTAGCTCTAAAAAAACTTGGCCCATTTAAGAAGAAAGGATGTACACCATCACCTTGGAGCTCCCCAGCAGATAGGAATGAAGAGGAGCTCTGGCTCTGCAGCACTCACTCTAAATCAGCTCCTTTCAAGATTGACGCTCTCTCCCTTCCCTGGGATTTCTGAAGACCTCGCAGAGTCAAGAAATATGGGATGATTTACAATTTGAATGAGAACTGGATAACCCCTTCCCAGGGGCTTCTCTGAAAATCTCACTCAGAGGTAACAGGGTTTCCATCCCAGAGCAAAGTATCTACAACCGCTATCCCCTTTCTTCAACCAAGAGGGAGGTAGATAGAAATAGAAACAGAAATATCTCTATTTAGGGAGGAGCAGAAGGGTAGTAGATGCACACAGTGGTAAAAAGGTACTGTCTCTTCAGGGATAAGGCCCTACAGTTATGCACCCCAGGGTTCCAAGTGTAGCACCTATAGCACGTGAGATTCCCTCTCTCCCTCCCTCCCAAGCATGCTTGCTCTCCAGTCAGGTACTACAGGAAAATCTCTCCCACGTTTTCTAAACTCGCAGTTCACTCACCTGACCTAGCAAAAATAGCAAGACACAGACAAGCAGATTGTCTCTCCCATTTGGTTAACTGTGTGCGCAGGCTAGCCAGATGCCTCCACAGCCCCAGCTCTCCTCCTGCCTTCTTCCCCACCTGTTGAGCCCAGCTCTGCAGGGCAGCAGTGTTCTCCCCTGGTGTGTATATGGGGTGACCGCCTCCTCTGCATCCTGGCACATACACCTGCTCTGTCCTGGCAGCTTGGGCCACAAATGGTACATCCCTGCTTCCACAAAGACTCAGGGAGGAGAAAACACTTGTTTCTATACGTACATTATCTTGGCTGTGTGTTTCATTTCCCTAGTGATACAGATGATCAAGGAGATACCACAATAAAAACCAAGAACAGTATGACACGGGGCATCATGTCCCTCTGAAAAGAGACTTGCATTTCCTGCTTTAGAGCAAAGTTGTGGGGAGGGTATCAAACTACAGCAGATTTGCTGGGGGAAGAGAGCATACACTGTAGCATTCAGGCTGCTGCAGTAACTCTTATCGAGCTGGAACTCCAGCACAGCTTCACCTGATAAAGACAAATCAAATCAACACTTCATCTGAATTTTGTATAATGGCATCACCAAAATAATAATAATAATCTTCTTTAAAAATCCCTCGTAAGAAGCAGCAAGGGGGAAAAAAAGAAATAACTTGGTGACACATCTCTTGAATATTGTTGATTGACTAATTAAAATGCAATAGAGCAGAAAAAAGTGCACAGACGATGCTTAGGATATAATGTAAAGAGCAATCACAACCACTCAGTGGGGCTTAGCAGGTCTGAAATGGTATCTAATTCTACAAACTCCAGAAAGGTACTGCATAATGTAAACATTATTGCTTTGCACACTTTAATGAAAACTGCCTGCCTTCGGATTGAATTGCATGCATGTCTATTGTGAGTCCAGTATAATAAAGAAAACAGGCATTGTGCATTTAAAGATGTTGCTTCTTTAGAAGAGGCTAAAAAGAAACCCCTTGCTACAGTTACTATGACACAATTAAGTAACAGGATGACAGGTGTTGTATTGTATTTTTTAATGGAATAAACTTGCATATATACACACAGCAGCCACGTATTTCCTTTGATATTACAGCATGCACCTGCAACTTGTTATTGCAAGGACCTTTTTCAAGCGAGTGTACATTTCGTAATGCCTGCAGATTTATAAAACTCTATTTGCTTCTCCTACAATTTGGAATAGATGGCTTTGGAATCCTACAACTACTCTTTCCAAGAAAATAAGAGCACAATGATCACTGGTCTCCCAGGAATATGCTCTCAGGCATCGCTGCGCTACAAACAAACACACGTTTCACCTACGCTTCGGTTAAAAAAGTTGAGAGATTTTTAGTGCTTAGATTTAATCCACTTGCAAGCATTCGTCTTTGTATCACTAACCTGCCAGCTAGCTTCCCGTCGCAGCCCTTTTATCCAGTTTTCTTCTAAGTCCTTATTCTCTCTGGTGGATGTTTCATCCATAGCTGATGTAGCTTGCACAAACTCGATTGGCCACTGGCTGTTACACTCTCTTTGTAAGCCTTTACCAAGGCGGCAGCAAGTGCAGTTCGGAGACAGGCTGTCATGAAGGAAATGTCACAGCACAGGCTGGGAGGAGGGGGGCGAGGGGAAGGGAGGGGAAGGGAAGGGTCGGCACCGAGCAGCCACATGCTAAAAGATGCAGGGACGCGCGGCCACCGTCTGACACGTTCGTTCCGAGCAGTCCAGCGAACGCCTCCCTGCAGCCCGGGAGTTCACGGGGTAACGAAGGAGGGCTGGAGATGCTCTGCCATAGCCCTAAATTAAAGGTGAAGTGCAGTGGGGCTCGTAGCTAACCCAAGCATTTGGGCACGTTTCCCCAAAGTGTTATTCCTCACGTTGCGATAATTGTTTCCTTTGCCGCTGTTATAATTAAGACTGCAACGGGGGTGTGGATTCAAGCAAAGGAAATACAAATAGCTGCTGGGTCTGGTTCAAAGAAGATATTTCAGTGTATCTGTTTGAAAAGTGCTCCGCGAACCGCTCTGCAGCCAATAAACATGAATAATAATACAGGCCATTTTGAGAGAGATGGGCTCATTACCATAGCGCTGCTGAGCTCTCAGAGACCAGGTTCAGCAATGCAGAAACGGGTTCAGCAGGACACAAGTATTTCAACCCCAAACCAGAGAAATTAGTCCCAAGAGAAGGCTTTTTTAAGAAAACACCACTGCCGGAGCTCGCTCTGCGTGCATCGCACCTAAAGATGCCTGCCGCGTACCCTGCTCACGTCAAGCCTTGTTTATTGTGTTCTTCATCACTCCTTAACCTAGCACGACTATCCTTCACCCTACCAGGAGACACTTTAGTCTCCCCATCAACTCCTCAAAGCACTGGTTGTTTCCTGTTGTTGTCTGTTCGGCTTTTTTACCAAACTGAATAAAACAGAGCGTGCCCGTCCTGCTGTGTGGCTGTGGCATTTATCACAGAGCAGCTGAGAACGCGGAACTCACTGCACTCAGACAACTGAGATTTCAACCAGCCTCGAGGAACGGAACTAAACGCTGCTTTCCCTGAAGTATTATTATATATTTTTTCCACTGTTGACTGTTCACCATTCTCACTGTTCATTCACTATTCTCATTAACTAAATGTGAAAAAAACCAAAAAACAAAAAACAACAGCAACAAAACCACAACCGAACCATGAATTCCTGTTTAGGTCCATTTTTGCTCCCGGGGATGCTCATTTTCTGACCCCCACTCACCGACACCCTGAGCTGAAACCCCACAGGCCAGACCCCTGCACAGGGCCATGGAAACGCCACCCAAGGATGCTTCCCTTTGCACCTCTTTTTTTTTTTTAAGGTTGCTGAAAACATTTTGTTTTTTCTCAGGTTAAGCAAATATGAGTTGTCACAAATTAAGGGCATTCCACAATAACCTCACACGCAAACAAATGGCGTGCCAGTTGCAATTCAGCATGAGCTCACGAGCACCAAGAGCCTCTCCTTGCAGCTCAGAATTTCACCTCCTTGTGTTTTTGTCCCCTGTCTCCTTTTTGCTGAACACAGCCGCACTATCTGAGGATCTCACGACTATCAAGTGAGAGCCGCCGGTGCGCTGGGTTTGACTTTAGGACTCGTGTTACACAACAGGCGCACGCGAACCCCGGGCTCTGTTACACATATGGGTATTCTATTTTTAGAGCAGGAGAGCACAAGGTAAACTAACACAAACACGGGAAGGAGCCAGATGCTAACAAAGAGGCGACTCAGACTAGCAGCAAAGGAGACACAAAGGGGCTTTTCCTTATGGAGGTACTTAGGAGAATTCTGCTTTCTTGGCCAAGTTAAGAAACAAAAACAATTCTGGCTTAGGACAACACTGGGAACATCAGGCAAAGGTGACCCGAAGTCGCTGCCCCTGCTGCCCACTGCTATGCCCAGCAGGGCGCCGGTCCCTGGCACTGCCAACCACAGCCAGCAGCACGAGAGCACCTGAACCACAGCTGCGGGGTGACAACAGGACAACGCACTGCCAACACCCAACATACCTCCCCAGGTTGATGACAACAAAGTATAAAACCAGCGATGCCAAATGCTTGAGATGAGATCAGCTCTCTTTTATGTCTTGTCATTTGCGAAAGACAGCATCTCAGCAACAGCTGGTCTGATTTTGTAGGGGTACAATAAAAAATAAATAAACAAAAAGAAGCAGCAGGAATTCTTTTCTGACTCTGCATATGGCAAAGACAGATGCAAACCAACATACCAGCATATTCTTACTGGGCCAGGAGCATAATTCTAAATCTAAGACAGATACTGCACAGAAAGTGCTCGATGGTAATTGTAAATATTAGCAATGCTTCAAATCTAATCTGCTCTGGATTGCAATGAATTATTTCGTGACTTTCACTTGTCTTTTTCACAGCCATGAAACAGCACAAATTGTGTGTGAGCTGCAAGAATATGAAGACATTTATTGATGGAAATCAAACCACTTTTTTTCACTCACAGTGTCTTTGATATGTTAGAGCCTGAAGCAAAGAAAACATAATAAAAACAATATATAGATGAGAACTTCAATTTTCCCCTACATATGAATCTGTCACTTATTTGCTAAGAATCATATCTAACTCCACAGAGTTAAAGAAGCTCCATATATCATTCTCCATAATGCAGTACTCAGCTCAAATGTACCTTTCATGAAGTTCATACAACATACTTGATTTTACACCACTCTAAACAAAACATCTCTGCATATTACAGCTCAGAGTCTAAAGGGCATTTGCTGCAATTCCATCCCAAATAGTAAGAGCAGCACCAGTGTGAATACAGATCTAGCAGTGCAAGGTAACTAGGATGCCTCAGAAGTCCATCCTGAGCATTGGTAAGCATGGGGTAATCTTTTTAATACATCCACAATTTATTGCTGCGATACCGTCATATTACTGCCAGCAGTGTGAAGAAACAAAGTGAGGCAAACAGAAGGTTTTAGTAATGGTGACTTGCTACCCAAACAGACACTGATTTTTCAGAACATTTCGCTTACAAAATGGATGCTATTGCTGAGTAAGGACTGGCTTCTCAGGCTCACACTGTTCCTTGCCCGTTTGTCCAAGCCTGGCAGCTCTACCTACATTAGATATGGTCAGGAGGATGCAGCTATACTGTGGAGAAATCAAAGAAGAAAAAGAAGCAATTTTTGCCATCTCCTTTGGAAGCTGTGCTGAGTTCAGCTTGGACACAGCATGGGGCCAATCATGATCCAACATATCTCCTTCAAAGCTCTGTGTTCTCTTGATGGTCCAGAAATGCCCATCTTTCATTTCCTTCTCCTGCAACCTAACTTTGATCTCTGTTACCAGTTACACATGAATTGATCACTGAAGTCCAGTGTCTCTTCTGCATAAAATTCATGTTGTGGCTTTGTGTTTCTGCCACGGGTACCCATCGCAACCCCACAATCACAGAATCACGGGCTTGGGTTCAGAGGGACCTTAATGATTATTCAGTTCCAAAGCCCCACCTTGGGCAGGGTTACCAACCACTAGATCAGGCTGCACAGGGCCCATCCAGCCTGGCCTTGAAGGACTCCAGAGATGGAGCATTTACAGCTTTCTCATCAGTGGACTACAGTGAGGATTACTTAACTTAGCAAGTGATTCAAGGGATCTCTTAGAGCAGAACATCTTCATGCCTTTCTGCCTCCTAGATTCTAACTCTTCAGCACATGGCATGTTTGCAGTGCCAGACTCACGGCTGGCACCTTAATTTGTGGAGGCATGAGATTTGTACTGAAAAAGTCCCTCTGGTGCTTTCTGAGAGACTGAAGATAGCTTATAAATGTCTTCAAGTAAAACCCAGATGAAAGAGCACTGCATGATAATACACGAAAGCATAAATTTTTAAACTTCTCGCTATACGCTGGTTACTGAGGGTGAATTTTCTGTTTTACCTGAACCAAATCAAAGCTGTAGCCATGCCATTTCATACATAGCCTATATTAAAGCTACTCGCACACGCTGCTACCTCATCAAACAGGCTCCCATTCAGACAGCAGAATCAACATGCTGGAGATAGTTTACAGGGCACTGTTGTCAAAGTTGCTGCACTCAGGATGTGTCCCAAGCACACCAAGGCAAGGACAGATGTTGCTGAGGACACTCATCTCACCTGTTTTGTGTCACTGGAATGTCACCTGCGTGGATCTGATTCCTCCCTGAGATCCAGAAGAGAGACACCAAGATGATCAGAGGGCTGGAGCACCTCTCCTGTGAAGAAAGATTGGGGGAACTGGCCTTGTTTAGCTTGGAGAAGAGAAGACTCCGGGGAGACCTCATTGTGGCCTTCCGATACTTGAAGGGAGCATATAAACAGGAGGGACAGTGGCTATTTATGAGGGTGGATAGTGATAGGGCAAGGGGAAATGGTTTTAACCTGAGACGGGGGAGGTTTAGGTTAGATATTAGGAGGAGGTTTTTCACACAGAGGGTGGTGACACACTGGAACAGGTTGCCCAAGGAGGTTGTGGATGCCCCATCCCTGGGAGGCATTCAAGGCCAGGCTGGATGTGGCTCTGGGCAACCTCATCTGGCGGTTGGTGACCCTGCACACAGCAGGGGGGTTGAAACTTGATGATCATTGTGGTCCTTTTCAACCCAGGCCATTCTATGATTCTATGATTCTATGATCTAACTCATATCTAAGTTCATTTAGTGAACAGCAGAGGAAGGAGGGCACTTGGAGAGGAGGTGAGCTCATTTCAGCCCATTCCCTCTGCAGTAAGAGAGTGTCTGGGCGACTCCCCAGAGCTCAGTGCCCTGCAGAGCCCCACTTCTCCCAGCTCCAGGGATGTGTGCTGCTTCTCCCATCTCCCTGACAAGCTCCTACTTGAGTAGCTGTATTTCCAAAACCAAGCTTCAAAGAGAGCTCAGAAGCTACCAGTGATGAAGGAGACTTAAATCTGCTGACCTTTGGTGAGACTTAGACTTATGAAATTCCCTGATCACTTCTGGAAATACCAATCAGACCGCTAGCCCATGTGGAGATTTCTGAAAGCAGCTGCTAAACACACCACCCTCTCAATGCCTGCCTCCACTTTCCTGCATCTCTGCAGAACTATCTATAGCACCTGGCAAGTTGACAGCACAGCCAATCAACACAGTTTAGACATACCTGCTCTCATATATATTGCCGCATGTGGCGCTTAAATTTATTACCTGTTGACAAGCTATAAATAACATTGCCATTAGAGTCCCACAATGTGTGACATTCCATGAGCAGAAGCAGACCTCTATTTTCCCTACCTTAGCTCAAGTGTCCTTTGAGTAGAGGAAGTTGCTCTGTCTTGCTCACCAGTCAAGGAGCAGTTGTTTCTCTGTCTTGCCGATCTTGCAATTTCTATGCTCCTGACTGGAAGGATTACTCATTTGTTAGTGCCAGACTGTCATTTCTTTGAAAGTAGAGCCACAAGATCTTAACAGACTGGATGTACACGGCTGTTAAATTTATTAGTTAAGAAAAACAGCAAATGACAAGTGAATAAAGCACTCCTTGGGACGTTTGGACTACGGATTTTGTATAAATCAATAGCAAGTGTTATAAAATGTCAGAAAATACCAAATGAGGAGAAAGGAATCAATAGGTACCTTCTGAATTAAATGAGTGATGAATATTCTTTACCAAGCAAAATAAATTAAAATAGAAAACCCCTTATGTTAGAGCAATACCCCACTCTTACTTGAAGCCCCAAAGGAAGGTAACTCAGGGCTAAGGCTGGAAGCTCTGTCCTTAAACAACACCACTGTGAATGAGGGGGACAGAAAGGAGGAGAAGGAAGAGAACAACTAAATTGCTTTGACACAAGTTGAGAATGAAATATTAACTCCAACATGCTCCTCTTCATTCTGAATGCTCATGATTTTCCAGGCTTAAGTTGAAAAGGCAGCGGCCAATTTTCTGTAGCGTGCATGTGCTGTGCTCTGGTTCAGATTTAGATCCCTAGATAGTAATACACTACCAACACTAAAACCAGGAACACTTAAGAGTATACTGATCTCCTCATCACCGACTGAAGACGCATCACGTGTACCCAGAAGCCCTTCCAGTCAGTAGGGAGCCAACACAGCACAGTGGCCTGAACAGCCCACACTTGTATAGACCTTCTGCCCTCGTGAACATTGTGTGGTTCTGGACCATGACACCCACAGGCATGACACTATGCCAGGCACCTGGCAGCCACACTGCAGTGCCAAAGGGACGCTAGAACAGAAAACGGAAGACCTGTGCTTACTCCAAGCTTTCTTACAGCTGGGGGTCTGCCCTCAGTGCAGTCTATCTGTGAATGAAGGTGTGAGTTTCTGTCTTTAACAGGTCCCTTTGTAACGTGGAAACACACCACTTCCAGCCTGACATATATCCATCATTCCATATCTTTTACAACTAAGTTCATACAACCAGCTGCAGTTTGGCTGAACTCTAACACATCTCCTTCAGTCCAGGTTGTTCTCCCAGTCCCAGTAACTGGCACACAACTGAGGGATGCCCTCGGGGCACATGCATCCCCTCCATGGAAATGCCCACACTATCTCCATGGAAGATGCCAGAACTACTCAGCACCACTTAACTCCATGCAGACCTGAGGGCTGGAGTCTCAAAAGTTGTCCAAATGCATCAGGGTAGCTCCACGCCCACCAGGCAGCAGTGTTACCTCCAAGCCTTAGACTGGGGCTAATAATGGGCTAAAGCAAAGTCCTGTCCACTTAAGAAATGGACAGTGGTTTTATGTACTGCTCAACAAAGATCTCTGGTTGGGTCAAACATGATGCTAGCATGCACATCAGACAAGTCAGAGAGAACACACAATGGAAATATGTTTATATATGTCTTTCAGCCTCATGTTGAACACTGTATACAATATGCCTGCTCCTCAATGCAGAAGTAGGTCAAAGAAGGGCAATGAAAATAGCTCATGGAAAATCCCTAGGAAAAGTGAAAGAAAAAGATGGGATTTTTTTTTTAAATTTAAGGAAGAAAATGATTAGTGCAGGACATGATATAATTTTCTGAGAGAGAGAATGACAAAAACACAGCAGGTCCACTCTTCCTGGCTCTCAAAACAAAAAGAAAAGGACATGCAGTAAAAGCAAAAGGTGGCAGATTCAAACCAACAAAATCAAACACTTTTTGCAAAATATGTAATTAGAAAGTGGAACTCATTGCTGAAAGAAGTGCCTGAGGGAAAGAACATATCAACTTTCCAGAAGTGTTTGTGCAGCTGCAATAATAAGAAATTCAGGCTTAAAGCAGATAGCACTCACACAGACTCTGCTCCATGGTACGTGCCAGCAGAGGGGGGCACGGGACCCAACACAATGCTGGCATGTCTGAGCACTCCACGGCTCCCATAGCTTGCTCCTCCTCGTGATGGCAATGCTAGGGAGCAGGCTCCGTCCCTTCCACCCAGGGGTTGTCACACTTCTGAAGGAGTGAATGAATCCTACTTCTTCACTTGTATCTTTTTCACCTAAACAACACTGTCATTTACTTCCTGTAAGTCACATACTTCCAGACCGCAAGCAAAATCCAGGCACTGCCAAGAGAAGCTGGGGCAATGGCATTTGGGTCAACACTCCCACTTGAGCAGGGCCTGGAGGAACTGCCAGGAATAGTAGCATTGGCGGGATTGGATCTTCCCCTCAGAGTGCAGAGGCATCCCCATCAACTTGTGAGGGGAGAAATCCACACGCTGCAGACCAGCAGAGAACCCCGTGCTATACAGTTCTGCCCTGCCTTCACATGGGCAGGACACTGAAGACAGTGCCTTGCTTCTCCATATACAAGAAAAGAGGATACAAAACATCCTCTGCTGCATCTAGAATGCCCACCGCTATTTCTCACAGGACTCTGGTGAAGCCTATTTGTCATAATGATTCAGAAGAGCCTAAACAAACATAGGTACAGTCCCCTCCCTGCTCCTGCCACCCACAGCACAGCCACGATTTCCAGCTACTGCAGTGAAGATGGCCTTAATCTCACTCTGCCCTTTCCTGACCCCTCTCAGGAGATTTGTGCTGCCACTGATACCATTTCTGGGCAATGCTAATACTTCCCACTAAGATTATAGTTGGCTTCACACACTTGCTCTGTTAATTCCTTGTGACATCCATTCCAGCACTGGGCATAAACTAGCCTGAATCCTCTGCTGAAGCCTCCTTACTCATTCTAAAGCACCTAGAGGTAGACTTTTGAGGATGATCCCCGAGCAGCTTGAATATGAGATCTATTTCATTAAAGTAGTATCTGTTGTTTGTTATTGTAATAAGCCTTCTCGAAGGAAACTGACCTGAAAGCGTGCCAGTTCACTGGTGCTGCTTGCTATTTCAGTGTCAGGAGCAGTCTGCTGGTATTTGTGCTTCCATCTCTCTGCGTGACTCCAGCCACTCAGGATCTTTATGAAAGTAATACATTCCAAACTAATCTACAACTAAATTAACACCAGAAGTAAGACTGTGCCCCAAGTGATCAATAGGCGGGTTTTTCCCTATAGAAATATTAGAAGCAACACACGTCAATAAGCCTCGAATTTATGGGCCAATTCGACTCTTCCATTTACAGCTTGAACAACTGGCCTTTGTGTAGGATATTACGTTACTAAATAATGTGCTGCAAGCAACTTCCCTGTTGTAGTCCCTAGTTACAGCTCACAGGGTTTGGCAGTACTTTGCAGCAAGGGACCTGAGATCTTCACTTCAACATGTTCCTTTCAAAGCAGGGACAGAGCTCCTACTGATGCCAAACTAGTATGTGTGTTAGGCTCACTATGGGATTTAAATGAAGAGAGCTGGCATGGGGGCCTCTGGAAGACAAATGAATGACATTTACTTTGATCTTGAGATCTTCTATGCATTCATCTTGGAAAACATGCATCAGAAACAATATCCTGTAGAACATCCTTGGTCCCATCACCAAAAAACACACAAGCTACAAAAAACCTGATGCATGTAAGGAAAGAACAAAGAGAGGGATTAGACATGCTCTCGTTTCTAATTTTTACTATTCCATACAAATTTGAAGACCTGAATGCAAGGATCTGCTTAGTAAGCAGCAAGACAGTGTAGAAAAACCCACTCATCTTTCTCTTCCCTGTGATATAATTATAACCTGAAAATGTTTGAAAAACTAGTAATTACCACAAAAAAAAAAAAAAGCAAAACCAAAATATTTCAATTCCTTTTTATAGAGTCACTGCTCCACTTGCAGAGCTAACAAGTACATTGCCTGGATTTGGATTTAACAATGAAACAACTGACTACAGGAAGGAGTAGCACAGGTTAAAGGATGGGAGTTTTCAAATCAAACATCTTCCATAAAAACATATTTTTTTCTATTTGAAAATGTCCGAGGTGGGAATGTCATCTCAGTATCGTTGGCCAAGCATACAAACTTGATTTTGAATACATCAGTTGATTCTGCTTGGTTCTCTGGAGCAGGTTCACCAGCAGTTTTACTGTCCTCTTCTCACTAAATTCCTGACTGAGCTTGGACTGCTCTTTAAAAATTCTCTGAAAAAACATTCTTTGCAATTAACATTACAAGAAGAAAGGATGGTGTTTGGCTCCAAGACAACCACCTTCTGTTTAATGACCGAGCCTGCCCAACTCAGTAAGGTCACAAATGACAACTTTTCATTTCCCATTTACAAAAGGACAATGACTGCTGTGAAGTGTTCAAGGCAGAGCCTCGTCTTTCCACACATTCTCTCTCTCATTTATTATGCTGTGTTTACTTAGGCATTATGACAAAAAGCAGGCATTCCTGCAAAATAATAACCCTCACTTTCTCCACCCTATCAACGTTGACATGGTAGAGAACTTCCGAGTGTCTCCAGATTAATTTCTCACAAATCATCACAGCCACTTGAGCAACAAATAGCCTGCTCTATTTCTGATAATAGAAGATAAATAACACTAACAATGTACAGAACAGATGAAGAGAGAGATGTATAAATCTTTAAAGCCATATATTGCATCAAAGCTTGAAACAGGTTTCCCAGTGACAAATGCAAGTTCTTTTCACCTCTTTATACTGCTGTGGGAGAGGCCTTCATTTTGTGAAAGGTAAAGAAAGCAAAAATCAAACTCATTGTCATTTTTTTCTCATGTCCTCCTTAGAGACAAATGGGAAAGAAATTTGCCTGCTTTTCTTTGTGAAGAAGGCCTCTGCACAAGTACTGCCAGTAAATCTACATACGACACCAGTCCTCAATGTGATGATTATTGTGGAAGTGTAGCAGTCTGCCAGAAATTTGACTGCACTTGAAAATTACTCCTTTTTTTTCCCTTAGTCGAGGGTGCAAATGCTCCAAGACTGAATGGAAAAGGAAACCTGGCATGTTCCCTTTTCCCTCAAAGAGAGGCCCAAGTCAGAGTAAGAGCCCTTTGACTGGGCTGCATTGTTTCTTTGCTTACCCCTTTCACAATAATATATGTAAAAAAATAAATGACTGTAACAGAAGCATTTATCTTAGTCACCCAAAGCATTTCCAGGCTGGAGTTTTCTATCTTTAGCATGTACTACCCTTAGATTGTAGTACTATTAAGGACTGTTATTAAAGACAATTACAGCAATATCCCCACACAACACAAACACGAAAGAAGGAAGGGCAAACATTCGCCATTATCACTCAAAATGACAAAAAGACAAATGGGACACTCAAAAATTACCAAGTCAAACTCCTGCACAGCCTCTGGTAAGACCCATATGGTCTTGAGTAAGACTGCACAGATTTCTCAGGTAGTTTGGCTAAATCGGACACGAGGCTTACTGAGAAATTGAGATAATGCTGAGCTGTTTGCCACCAGAACTCCTCCCTCACCTTGAGAGTGGCTGCTACGAACACAAAGGATATTTCCACCTCAGAAGTCAGGGGTGGCTCAGAGCCTCTGCTAACACAGGTCTTTTGGATAAGAAGCCCTGATACTGCACCTGTTTTTAGCACTGAGACTGGATTTATTGCACAGGAATATTACCAGCTCTAAGTGGTTTGTGAATCTTCTGGACACCACTCTGCATTGCTATAAGAGAGCTAGGAATCAGTCAGAAGAAGGGTGTGAACACAGGCACACCTTGAGTATGGTTCAACAGTGTCTTTAGTAATTCTTACTACATTCTGTGTTGTCACAGATGATGCTGCACTGGTCAGTCTACAGGGCTGGATGGCAAAAAATACTCCTTAACTGCAATACAGACAGAATGGAGGGTAGAGATAGAGGAGGGAGGTTTAGACCTTGTCATAGCAGCACATGATAGCTGCATTAGAAGGAAAAAGAGAAAAATTGGTTATCTCACAGCAACCCTCACACCCGTGGTTTTGATCTCCCTAAGGCATAAGCAGAACACCATCTTCCTTGTTCTTCACCTATGTGGATCTGGGCAGAAAGATATTGCTGAGAGAAGTCATGAGCATCAGTTCCTTGCCCTCCTCTACTCCTCTCACTTCTTTCTTTACCAGAAATAACCTACTGTGTTTTCTTTTCCCTGGCTGAATTCAGCTTGTCCTTACCTTGCAAGCCTGTTCCTTTTGTCCTCTTTTTGGTACCTTTTCCTCTAATGATTTTTTACCAATACAGGATAAAAATCAGTAGGGTCATCTTTTCAGATGTAGCTAGCAGGTGCTGTGGGAAGGCGATGCTGTGTCCACTGCACTCATGAGGAGAAGACAAAAGGTGTGGCACTGTGACTACATGGACAGAGGGCAGGGGAAAAGGCACAGTCCCTAGTTCAGCTACTAGATCCTCTGTAATGTACTGGGGAAAGCAAGGATTTAGTCCACAGAAAAACTCTGGAATTAGTCACCTACCACCTGGTAATTAACTACATTCATAATTATGTGACTCTATCATGAAGCTGTGTCTTAATATCAAAGGCCGTCTGAACAAGTAGGGAACCCTAAGGCAGCATCCTGCATTTAGCACATATGGAGAGAGAATGTGGACAGCATTTCAGGGTTCATGGAGCCAACGCAGCCTTGGGTGTAAGTTAGCATTTATAAACACATACCTGCCTTTCATAAACGCTACAGCTGCCACCACGAGTTGCACGTGTAGAGTGGCTGTAGAAAGAGCTATTACTACAAGAATAGATGTTTGATTGTAAGAGCCCTGCAGGTACTCACGTTTCAACAACAGGCATAGCACAGGAAGCCTGAATAGCTACGCACCATCATAGCGGCTGTATGTAGCATTGGCATTAACTGGATTTGGCACACCGAGGCCAAACTGTGTGTGTGGCTAAAGGTAGCACTGCTGTCAGGAGCAGCACCGACGTGAGCGGGTTTGTCAGCTGTGGAATGGAGCTGACAGCGACAGGAGCACGTGGAGAGGGGAACTAACTGTTCACATCTGTTTTGCACTGCCAGCATGGGATTGAAGTCTGCAGGAAAAGAGGGATTTCATCTCATAGCTGGTAAGTCACTGGTAAGTAATGGCAGCAGTACAGACTTGGGAACGATGGTGCCCTCACACAACGACTTTTCTGTCTGAGACTGACAATTCAGGGACTCTCCTTTTGTTCTCATTTACTTGCAAACAATGTATGCCTTGTATGCCTACCACATAATATTTACGGAGGACTGGATATATAGCTCTCATTAGAGCAAATACTACTACTTAAATTGGGCTATTTGTGAGCCTGCACCTCAAGTTTCACTCATCCCTGGTCTGAAGTGCACTAAAAGCACATTATTACTGCTTAAGATGCAAACTACCATGCTGAAAAATACCACTTTTTAACTCCAGTGCAAGAAGTTAAAAATTAATGGTTAGTTGAAACTAAGGTGATCAGTAAACAGAAACTCCTCGTGACCATGTGCAGGTTATTCTCAATCTGTAATGAGGTTATACTTACCACTTAGATTAATTACTCGTTTTCTTCTATCTTAATTTATTTCACGCTTTAAGAAACCAACATGTCCACTAACCACTCTGTATGTGATAAAGAAACACAATAAAAGCAATTTCTCTCCTAACACCCCCACCCCCCCCAGAAAAAAACCATTCTCAGTAATGCATTTTTGAATCCAGCCTACCTTCTTCTAATGAGGTTTCAGCATGCCATAAATAACACTAATGAGACTTTGTCTTGCCCATGTAATACATTTCCTTAATATAGCTTTAGATTTTCTTATGTTGCATAGAAAACTAACAGTCGTGGAAAGAAATGTCCTCCGATAGCACATTAAAACCAAAATACAATTAAATATAAATGAATTCAGTAATTTAATTGCATTATAGTCATTTTTAAAAATTCAGAGAAAAGTAATGGTGTCATTTTTTCTATTGGTAAATAATAAAAGTGCTGAGGGAATCAGATAATATTTAAATAAACATTATTGTGACAACACATGATACAAAGATACCTTTTATTGCCAGGTAAATTCTGTGTTTGCTAATGAATAGACAGCTCAGAACATGAATCTGCAAGCTGAGGGACCATTCCTGCAGGTACTATGCAAGCAGTCCGCAAGGAGGGATGCAAGGCTGGACTCTCCGTTTTCACAGAGCTCATACTCTACGTACACACTTCCAGTCCCAGAATGTCGACACTTTAAACATCATCTGCAAAATTCACCCACATAAGCAGAGGTTTGCAGGGAAGCAATTTCTTAGGTTGAAAAGTGGTACATATTTGCGCAATCTGCAGCTCCTATCATTCTAGCAGCAGGTAAACATTGTCTGGCTATTTTCTTTCCTCTGAAAACACCATCTTGTAGTACTTTACCTCCCACCCCCTACCCCACTTCCTCCCCCCCCAAAAAAGTAAGATGCACTTTTGCAGAAAAACTGGATTATTTGGGGCAGTTTGCACTTTCAACATATAAATATTGAAGCTTACTCTATTTTTAAAGATCAATTGAAATGTTACACCTGCCACCTCTGTTGCCTTTTTTTCCCTCAGAAAGCACTGTAAGACCTGTGCCTCACCTCAGCGGGAGCACATGGAAAAACAGGTTATCTAGTAGCTCTCTTTCAGAATTTCATCTTTATCAGCAAAATTCAGTAAGCAACTTGAACCAGACTGGGCACCTAATGCAGTGACAAGAGGGGAGAGGGAAGAAGAGCAAACACACACGTTAAATGACAGCAAAGCTGTTGGCACTAATGGGCCACCGTTGGCACAGCTATGGGTATTATAAGGTAGGGTGTGAAAATGGCAATGGTCACATGGTCCAATGGAAATGGTCCGAAGTGAGGAAAACAAGGTGATCATATACACCAAGTTACACGTTGGGCATCAGAACAACTGGATAAGTCAGAATGGACTGAAGGTAAAATGACTTACGTACTTCAGAAAAAGTAATCTATGCAAACGTGAACCTGTTCATCTGACTTTACTAGCATGTAAAACTTCAGAACTATTTTTCCAGGAGGGAATACTTTAGAGGTATAGGTAAATGAAAAATGGCATGAAAATCAACATGGATAACTTCCTTTGATAAGATAACTCATTTTCAAGACACTGTGGCAGAGTTCAACTCTGGCACCAGCTCCTGAGCCAGATACAAACCTGGATGGATGCCGAAAAGGACTGTTAGGGTGAGGATGGGAATGGGAAGCACGTTCTGCCAAGGGCACTCAAAGAGTTTGATGCAGTTCTTTTTCCAAAAGAAAAGCTTGCCTTCTGTAAGAGTGCAAACATCAGAGCGGACGAAGGTAACACAACATGGAGACCTTGTCCAGCATTATGGAATAAACTACATGAAGACAGTTCTATGCTAGCATTGGGCTGGATTCAGTGTTCAGCTCTATGCTCCTATTTCCAGGTGGGCAAATGACCTTACCACTTCTCTATCACCCATATCCACGTTTGCACAAAGTGTGCATTTTCACCAAAGAAACTGTTATTTGCCTAAGATAAACTCAGACACACTTCATGTGTGCTGATTTGGCTTCAGAAAAGAGAGCTTTTTTGCCTTTTTTTCCCCAGATTTCATAAAAGAATATAAATCCTCCACAAAATGTTCTCTCATTTTTGTATCCTTCCCAGTTTTTCAGTTAAAATATATATAAATATATTCAAAATGGTTACTGATTACAGCACAGCTACGCGGCCTACTTTGATAAGAACGAACATCGCAAAATGTGGGTCAAAAAATGCCATGTTTTTCTCAAATTAATTAGTACTTCGTTTTTTTTTGTCTAAATTGAAAACAAAAAAGAATGGAAAATAGACAATAAAAAGACAAAATAATGCTGGCAATGTTAACCATGCTTTAAGACTCCATAGCCTGGTGTCTGTGGGTGCTTCCAGCACTGTGAGGGGTCTCCATGGTCATGAAACCACAGAACAACACTGAATTTAAGCTTAAGACCAGATAGCAACTCACAAAATCCAGTAAGTGACAGAAGTAAACCATAAGGGCAGCCAGCAGAAATGACAAAGGGAGCAAGGATGATCAATATTAGGATTTCGATTCCAGCTCTAGATAGATAGAGAGATCATTCCCCAATGTCCCCTACTGGCAGGCAGCATTAGCAGAAGTGATGTCAAATCCTGTCGTTTCATATCCAGACCACTGGCATTAGGATCTCGTCCTCCAAGCACAGTCCTGGGTAGACACACCGAGCCACACACTGAGCAGCCAACCCCACAACCCCACAGGACAGCTCTGTGCCCACCTGCGCATCGTCAGGCTGCTTTGACTCACTTGTGCTCACAGTCTGACTCAGTCTAGCGGTCCCTACGCTTCACAAGGGTTATTTATGACACATCTCTTTTTTTTCCTTAAGATACTGTCTTTGAGCTATTTTTTTACTCTTCCACCATTGATCTCTTTCAAAGAACCAAGGAACTGCTGAAAAGAGAGCAATCAGTCTCACTGGTCACTCCATGGAGCGGGGTTCCTGCTGGCTAGAGAAGGTTTGTCACAGGGCACCCCAATGATACAACCAGGAAGGAATCAGCCACCTTCTGGCACACCTGCACTGAACAAGAGTTAATGATGCAAACCAGAGGGCTTGCTTTTACTTTTAGGTGTATAGCTTTTCTTGTGCAAGGGTACAAGAGGACTGCAAGGAACAGAGGAATTAGCCAGAGGCTCCAAAGAGATGCTGCACTGAGGGATATGGTTTAGTGGGAAATATCAGTGATAGGCAGACGGTTGGACTGGATACTCTTGGAGGTCTTCTCCAACCTCGATGATTCTATGGCTCTATGATTCTAAGAGGAGTGATGGCCCCATTGCTGTAACGCTTATAACAAGTATAAAAAAACTTCAAGTTCCTTCTTACTCTTTTAGGGCTTTTAAGGTTGCTTGGTTGTGCTCACATCTCCATCTCTTTTTAATTTCAAACTGAGACAACTCAGACATCACTCTGCTCAAACTGTCCAGCTCCAAAACCCAACAACAAACATGCAGTACTGGCACCTTACTTCAGTAACACCGCAGGGCTTTTGCCTGTTCTAGGCCACGGAGTTCTGATAACTCACAGCTCCCACATATAAGCATCTTGGGTTCTGGTATGTCCCGCATATGATTCCAAGATGTACCAAATATATAAACTGACAAAAATTCTTCTTCAGTTCAGAGATTGATATGGCCTCACCCACAAATTACATGAGTGACCAGCAGTACTGTGCTCCACACACACTTCTATGGTGCAAATTAAATTGAAGTCATTCCAACATACTATTCTTTCAGTCCATTCTGTTTAGTGACGTTAGAAATAATGGCTCCTACCTTAGAAAATGTCTACTTGGGGTAAAAATATCTGAGAGGAACATGAAATACTTCTTTATCCTGCTCTTGCTAGATGTTTCTAGTGTAGCAGCAGCAGCGACCTACCAGAAGCAAAACCTTCTACTGTCAAGGTATTTCTTTATCAGGTATTCACTTATGAAGGGTTTCACTGCATGCTGCCTTAATGCAAATAAATGCATACAGTATATATTTTAATTTAATGTGGTTGTAACTTTGTCATAAAATCGTTCAGGTTGGCTTTAGTTTAATAACAGGATCATTACATACTACTCTCTTCTGGAAAGATGATGCTAAATTTATTCCAGTACCGGTGTTTGTGAACAGGCCTTCCCTATGTCTCTGGCCACCAGATATTTCCTTTCCTAGCAGAAAAGTTCTGTAGTGAAATGATTCCAGAAACTGAGAAGTTCATCACATCCCTTAGTACAGCACTGAAATATCTTCTCATATTTTCATTACAAATAAGACTTGATTGCATTATCTATGGCACTGAACTTAACGTATTGACAACTGCATCTTACAAATGTGATAACATACTCGGTTTATTGGTCCAGACTCTGGGCTGATTCACTGAAGAAAGAACAGACAGTAGAGTGCTTCTGGAATTTTAACATGTTTATCCTTCTGTTTTTGCACTCAGTCGTCTGTTATTTCAGACAAACACACAGATCTAAAATTACTTATATCCTTAAAACAAGATGCTTTAGAAGCTGGAGGAGAAACAACTGTATTAAGAAAAGTAAGTGCTGAGAAAAAAAGAAGAGAGGAGTGCTCAGAAATGAGCTTTGGCTTCATCACCAATGTAAATACCATCTGAACACACCGAACCCTTTGAATCCATACAAACTTACTGAAAATCAGGTGAGAATTGGCTTTCTGGTGATATTTCATGCATTTCCCGTTTCCATTTTTCTTGGAAATATCACAAATAAATCTCTTTCAAGGTAAGCAGAAACTACAGCAACAATAAAAATCCTGAAAAATAAAGATATGGGGTGAATCAAGGGAATAAAGAAGAGGATTGTAGAACTTTTGAAATAACAACAACTTTGAACAGTCCCAAAATCAAACATTCATACAGAAGTATTCTTATTTTTTCACCCATACAATTTCTTCCTCTCTAACAAAGGTCCCAGATAAGACACTTACAAAGTGAAGGTACTGACACGAGACTCTCAGAATATTACCAATTTAGAAAAGATTAAAAATTTAAGTGTCCTTCTTTCATTTCAGCTGCTTCAAGTAATGTGTATTACACACAATCCACCAAACTGAGAGCAGGATTTTCAACGCCGAGGCATTTTTGAGCACTACATCCGGTATCCATACCTCTGAGAAAAGACAAATCAATACATCTCCAGTATTTGTTATGTGTGTTTGTGACATATTGCAAACACGGCTTTATCTGAATGTGAAATGCCTGCTATCTGGTACAGACCATGTATTTTATCACATTGGATCAGAGCCTGCTCCATCAAGCAGAGCCCCCATTTTGGAACAGAACATTTCTGCTTGCTTCAGATAACAACAGCGGAATGAGGAATTCTGGGCTATTTCTGTGCTCCAACAAGTAGCTCCATTGCCTCCTAATGATTCTCTATAGAGAAATCAGCCGGCAGAGCTAATGTCTGGGATTTTTCTAACCCAAGGCAAAAGAAAATTGGAAACTTTGAAAAGATCAGAGAATCGGGCTGAGAAGAAAGGCTTCTAACCAGAGGACATTCTATCTAAAGCAGTGGAAGTCCCAGGTCTCAGGCCAGGGCTGACCCCAACCTTTCAAGGATCACGCAGCACTGCAATGTGCTGGGTAAGAAATTACTTAGCTAGAGTTGTTTTTCTTTCCTCTTTTCTCACATGGTCCATGATGGGGACCATCACTCCAGCAGCAGAGCAGGCAGAGCTGGGGAGATGTCCTGTGAGGTCCCGCTGCTCTCACCAATGATTTTCTGTGCTATTTCCTATTAAAGGTGGGCCCTGCACTTACTGCAGTGAAAACTGGAGCTGCAGAAACGCCCAAGAGGAACAGACCTCACCTAAAGAAGAAATGATTGCATAGAAACAAAGAAGAATAAGCAATGCACATGCTGTTACTTACTCCTCAGTGACTTAAAATTTGCACAGGATGAGGAAAACATGAAAACAGTGACACAGGTGCTCAGCAAAGAACATAAATACATCTTACTGCCAAGTAAATCACTATCAATACTGACACTATGCCAGCCGTCCACTTTGACTGTAAAAAAGGCAAAGTTGGAACACTGGACATCTGAAAGGAAAAGATGCACTGTTTTATGTTTTACTCCTGGTTCATATTCAGAAGTAAGTAAGCTTGCTGAGCATATCACCAAAAGAAAAGAACTGGGGAATTTATGAAAACCTTCTGACTTCCTGCAATTACTTTATGATCCTGCCCTGAAAGTAAAAATCCTTTCCATGATTTTACTGAATCATTACATTTTCCTTTGTACTTGATGACACCAAATGTCTTTGCTCCTCTTCCAGGACAATGGTTGTTATATTAACAGGGATGACCTTCCAGCTCTCAAAATACCTGCTCAATGCAAATCAACCAACTACACATTCACAGAGTTCTAAAACTAACACTTCACAAATTATAGCTGCTAATAGATGCACTTAGCTTCAGTCTATTTAGAAATAATGAATCTTTTCAACAACACTTTAAGCATGTCGTATTAGTCATCCTATTTTGCAGAATGGAAATGAAAGGACCCATAGTTCCCAAGGCTGCCACAGGCAAGGATGAGAATGAAACCTCAATAGCTGCTCCTTACCAATCCACCAACTCTTTTCAGCACAGAATATCATAGTGCCCACTCAATTGATGCTTAAGCTTTCCACCCATACTGCCAGCAACCATATGTTATGCAAAGTAGGCAAGAACTGAGCTCTGGACTTTTAATTTTACTCCATCTGGGGACCAGTCCTGCTTTTCTGCAATCTCAATGCAAATCAGAAGTGTATCTATTGGAGTCATTAGCACTGCATCAGTCAAATCACCACCAGCAAGATCCAAACTGCAACGAATTATTTTGATAATGAGGAAATGTGGGCATTTTAAAATGGTGTTGTCCTTAAAAGTGGACAACCAGATGAACAATTTCCCAGTGCCAGAGTAAGCCGTTTTTCTTAAAAAAAAAATAAAATAAAAAAAATCCAAGGCCATAGAAATATAATCAATTCAAATTAAGTATCGATTTCTAAATAATGTAGAATTAATTTAGACGTTTACAAATTCTAAATCACTTTTTAGTAAGACTCAGCACCATAAGTTACAAAGCAATAGATAAAAACATGGATAGATTGAAGCTGAAGAAATGTACCTTCAGGAAGTCAGGTATGGTGATCCCACTGTTAATGTCCTACATTTAAAGTAAAGGAGAAGGGGAAGAAAACAAGGTCTAAGAAAAAACTAGGCAAAAGTAGTCTTGTATCAAGAAAACAAATATAAAATCCAGACAAACTCCCAAGAGGTCAGGCAAAGTACTGTGGATTTATATCATCTTAACTGAGACCAGAATTTTGTATCATGCCTATGATGTACCCTTACAGGAGTCCTAAGGGAGAGGTATGCAACAATTTCTCAGCAAGGAACAGCAATATAGAAATGGAAATTGGCTAATGCTAATGCTGCACAACTCGCCAGTTGCTAGGCTAAAAGTAAAACACTGATAACTAATGCTGAGATATTTCTTTTCAAGAAGAGGGTGTCTCACATATACAGAGAAGACCTCTTACCATGCCTAATTCTAGAGAATTGTATTTTCCCTGTTACCCTTCTTAAGTGCCTCTGTGAAATGTCTAGTCACTGAACTAGTTTTCACTTCCCTTTAAAAATTCATGTGGAGAAATGCCTCTGATAGCCTACTCTTAACAAAATTGTGTCGTTCTGAGTAAAGCCTTACCCAAACATTGGAGGTGATCTAAGTGTTTCTCTTGGAAGAAGAAGAAAGTTAGACCTTGAGTTGAAGTAGGCAACCAAGAATCATGAAACTGCTATTTTCTGCATCTCAGTGCTAGGCACTGTGTGTTCTACAGGAACAATTCCTGGTACTCAGTGCCTCTGGGGAATTCTTGCTGGACAGTGTTCTCAGGAGTACCCCAGGAACATACTCTCAGCTTCCAAAGTGCATTGCATTTTCAGCAAATGCTTAATTATCTTTGAAAAACTGGACTAAAGCACCGGAAAAAACTTTGAAATCACCCACGTGACTTCTCTTCTGCCCTCTGCCTCAGTCCTCTTCTCCCCATAAAAAAAGCAGGATACCAATGAATGGCTGCTAAATTAAATCTAAATCATCCCTGTCTGAAAAAGGCCTTGGGTAGAAGACATTGGAGAGCTACCAAGGAGCCCCATAAAGAAAGTTGAAGGTGAAAAAACAGAGGCGCTTATACGTCCATTTCACTGCCTGAAAGCTAATACTAAAGGACACACGTCGCTGGTGCTGAACCGGGGAATCAATGCATGTCCCAAAACCTGGCCCAGAGACAACACCTGCAGTTCCGAGCTGCATCAGGGATTCCTCCTCCTTCATAAACTCATTTGTAAACATGCATACATCTGTGTGCACGTAGATGAACTATGCATATGGTCTTGTGCTTAGTACAATAAGTGAGAGCAGGACAATTTCCAAAGGACACAGCAACCTCCCCCTGCTGCCTGTAGCACAGGTACTGTTTTCTCAAGGACCAGGTACCCACCCAGGAGCACTGGCACCAAGCACGTTTCACATCCAAGCACTCAGCTACTTTTTCTCATCTCTTCTTTGACTTAAGAGTTATGACCATCTCAAATATCCAGACAAGAGGCCAAGGAAAATGTTTTAAAGTAACATTAAGAGTTATCACTGCTTACACATTCCAGACTTCTGTTCAGCTGCAAATACATTAATGCAGGAAAGAAAGACAAGTGTGATGTGGGAAAGGAGGCTATCTACAATTTATCACTGCTGTGCAGACATGCCCTGAGAAGAGAGCTGTGTTGAAAACCCAAATATAGAGCATGTATATTAATGGCGGTTATTTCTGATTTGGTCTGAGGAACTTTCCAAACTCAAGGGGCTCACAATGCAGGACTGGCCAGCCATGAAGAGCCTGCAGTAAAGCTGAAAGGACATGTAAATTGCTCTGATATCCCAACAGACTTCTGCTGTTTCACGGAGGCTAT
Organism: Gallus gallus; assembly: GCF_016699485.2. Taxonomy (NCBI): domain Eukaryota; kingdom Metazoa; phylum Chordata; class Aves; order Galliformes; family Phasianidae; genus Gallus; species Gallus gallus. The sequence goes on along the minus strand of NC_052535.1, from coordinate 73,443,476 downwards.
TAGAATCCCAAGAAGCAAGGAGGAGCCTCATTTTCTGCTTTGCCCACTGATGCACCATGTTGCTATTGGGCTGTAAAAGGCACTTGTTATTTGCTATATGTGGGCATCTCTTCTATTCTGAAATCACAGCTACAAATTAGGATTTTTGAAGGATTTCACACATGGCACAATTTCCTAAAAAAGCTGAGTCTGAAATGGATCAGACCTTCATCTGGGGAAAATCAGTATATCACTGTAAGAACCAAGCACGAGATGGGCTAAAAATTATTATCTATATTTTATTATAAAGGCATAAAGAAATTATACTTTTATAAAGGGTCAAAAAAAAAAAAAAAAAAAAAAAAGCTCTCTCCTCCTGAGAATATATTTTGCAAAATATTCAAAAAAGATGCATCGTTTGGGGAAATAACTGTAATTTTGCAGTGGTAATGCTAAAAGTGCACCCTCATAATGGCTGTGAGTTCAAAATTTGAAAGCAAAGAATGAAAAAGCTTGCTAATGCTTTCCCAACCGGCTACATGAATGCAAGTTGCAGAAACTGGTTCTCCAAAATTGCTGCTCACTCCTGCTGTTACATTTAATTTTTACAGTTCTCCTTCAAGGTTTGCTTGTATGCTGGCAATAAATTTAAAGCAGTGGTTCTGCAATCGAGTTCTTCTGTCTTACATTATTCTAACTTTATGTCCTAACTTCTTTTAAGTTTTTAAGGTTCTGTGTCAAGGATTTTTAATTTTTTTAATAAGAAGACAGACAAGGAAACTTGTGTCATTTTTCACACCCCATCTTTCAGCGTGTGTTCACCTTTGGGTTTTCCTGTCTTACAGGACCTTTGCCCACCCTAAAACCAATGCATTTTCATAGAACCATAGAATCTCAAGGTTGGAAAGGAGCTATACGATCATCTAGTCCAATCATCCTCCCACTACCATTGCAACCACAAGCCACTGAACTATATATAAGTCATAGCTCCTCATCCAGACGCCTCTTGAACACTGCCAGGGACGGCGACGCCACCACCTCCCTGGGCAGGCCATTCCAGTGCCTGACCACTCTCTGAGAGAAAAAGTTTTTCCTTATGTCTAACCTAAACCTCCTCTGGTACAATTTTCTATCTGTAGACTGTCCCTCTCCAGCTGATCACAGGAGCAGTGCAAGACTATCGTTCCAAGGGGAAATGTGTCATCTTAGAAGTGGAAAAAGGAAGACAAATACTTAAACAAAATGAAACAAAATTCCAAAAGCAAGCTCTAATCTCGCCATCTCCAGTTGTTCCCAGCCTGTGGTTTAATTTACTGCTGGGTTAGCAGGCTGTTCAACAATGCCTCTAATAATTACTTTCTCAAGGCTCTAATTCAACTACAATTACGCACTACGGAAGTCAGAGGATCGCTTGGCAGCCTTGCTAGTATGCAGCAGAACCAACAGGCCGAGGAGCAGCACTGCTCTCCTCACAGAGGCACATTGGGGCCCTGATGATCCACGTGTGAGACATCTCCTAAGGGACTCTCCTGACCACAGTGCCTCTCCCCCAGGGACTCCTAAAAGGAGACATTTTGCAGTGGGGAAAACACAAATGTTGAGCTTTTAGCACTGGCCAAAGCACTACGCTACCAGAGCTGCTCGTGGAACTCCCTTGTATACCTGGTCTGGCCAGCTGGGTTCGTGGCTTGCAGCTGGCCAAATGATCTAGATAATTAAAGGAGAAAAAAAGCCCTTTGTTGTTCAGGGATTTCAGCCTGTATAATCAAGAACATTTTGTCCTTGATCTATCTGTGCTCTTTTTTGGCTTTTTTTAACTGCCAGATTTAAAGGCCACTATGACCGTATGTAAAGTGCCTATCAGACATCATGGACCATACCAGCATAAAAGAAATGTCAGGACAGCAGACCCTCTAAGGACTGATCAGGAGAGTTCACTCACTAAAGGCCATACACCATAATACCTTTACGGGCAGCTCCAAATGTCCGCTATGGGACAGAGAAGCAGCAAAACCAAAAGTGCAGATGGCATTCAAACTGTCCATAGTCTTTTCTCCATGCATTTCAGCACAGATTAACACCAAGTTCAGGGGCCACTTGATTCACACGCATTCATTCCCCACTGGAACTATGCCTGAGGCTGAGGTCTCGTCCCCACCAGATCCAGTACTGCATTGGCGCCAGCACAGGGGTCTGTGAATGAATTTCTATCTGCAATCTGTTTTGACTGTCACTTCACTTAATACTCGCACCGCTTTCAAGACAGGACCAGGCTTACTGTGTTTTGGAAGGATGCATAGGGCTTATGGCACAAAAAACATATTTGCTTGATCATTTAAAAAAAATCCTCTTCACACATCTTGGCTGCAGAACCAACATTCAACAGCGTATGCTCTTAGTGGCAAACAAGAAAAAAAACTGCACTCTGAAAGAGAGTCAGAGAGAGGGAGAGACATTTCTATTATGGAGTAACAGGGGGAAAAAACCTGATTTATGAATTGCAGCGTGAAAAGTGGCTTGTAGTACAATGACTTTGCCAGGACAACATACCCTGCTCCATATCTAAGCAGTTAAATAGCGCAGAATTGTCAAGTAATAGAGCAGCTGCTAACAATGCTGTCACACAAACACTGTTTAGTCAGCAACTGCACCTATATGACACCCTACACTTGATGAATGCTTAGGTTTCCAAATGAAATGTGATACCTTGCCAATGCAAAAGACAGCCTAAACCACATCACCCCCCACGCACATCCTGCTGACCTTAAATTCAGCACCTTTCACGATTAACCTTCTTGCAATTGAAAGATTTACCCTAATCCCACTTAGCCACTTTCAGAGCGTACAGGCTCTTTACGTTGGCACTGTCACTGCAGCTGACTGCACAATTTATTCTGGTTTTCATACGGCAAACAATATGGTTTGAAAAATACCCAGCTTGTATCCCCATCACTTGACCTCCCTAATTTAGAGCACAAGCCCCTAGTGTGGCAGCGACGCTGTCTTTGTTGAGCTGTTGCTCTGTGAGAGCTAATACATGCATACATTACTGCTGACATTTAAAAACATTCCTAACAGTTTGTGTGAGTACATGGTAAACAGATGCTATGGGATTTTTTCCCCATTATCAGTCATCTCTGAAGACTGCAGTAAAGTGACAGGTTGTTTGAGACTCTTCGGTCTAACAGTGAGAGATTTATTTTTAATAGAATATTGATATTATGGCACAAAATGCCATTTGGTGTTTACTTATTTTTTTTCTCCGAGAGCTGCAGTTTAGGGTTTTTTTAAGCTTTTGCAACCCTCTGTTATATCTACTACTCTATTTTTTATGAAAAAAGTTAGAGACTTTTATGAACTCTCTGATTAAAGTACCTCCATCTGAATGCAGATTAAAAGTTCCAACACCTGAGAGCACTAAACCAATGAATATTTATATAGAAAAACAGCAGATGAATGCACTTTAAATCTTCAATGCAAGTCTAGTCATGGGGTTTATCTTATTTTAGGGCTTACTTTTTATTAAAATGAACTCTTGCATATTTACACTACAGAAATAAATGTTATTTGCAAGCACAATACAGTAAGGATCTTACAAATGGATGGCCGTGGTGAAAAGTAAATTTACTCCTCAAACAGATTTATTTCTTTATCAAGTCATATTTAAGAGGGCTTGCACTTCGTGCTGCTTGCACAGCTTGGTGCAGACAGGGGCACGCACTGCAACTGCCCTGGTTCCTATGTCCCTCCTGGACACCCCAAGAGGCTCCTGAGGCACAACGCTGCTGCACGCCATGGGGGAAGTGATGGAATTCCTCTGACAAAAAGGATCACTGGGTCTGGCTGCTCAGATGGCTGGGCTGAGCTTTTTAGAGTATGTCACCATACAGGTGGGCTGCTGAAATTACGAGTACATGGCCAATTAGCTCCAGTGTGGTGCAGGACAGCCAGGTCACCCAAAATCCCAGGCTCCACACGGGCCGCACGCCAGCCATGGTCAGTGCCTGCAGCCCAAACCAACGCGGCCATCGCCCCCATCCCAAAGTCAGCACCAGCTGAATGGGTGTGCTGCTGCCAACAACAGTAAATGGCAACTCCTGCCTTGCACCCAGGATCACCGGGTCCTTCTGCGCGCCACTCCTGACAGTGGCAATGCCAACCCTTTGCACAAACCAAAGCTTTGCTCCTCCTTTGACTCAGAAGAAATAGATTTAAAGTAGTTGCAGCAGCACTGGGAATGAATTCCTGATGCAGCCCAAGTATTTCCTAGCCGGTACACCTTCGCTCTCCCCAGATCTCATGTTCTGTAAAAAGATTTGTTGCGCTGTCTCCAAAACTATGCTGTTCCATTTTGTTTTTAAATGTAACCTTAGAAATAACTGTTTACAAATCAGCTCATTGTTTCTTTGTTTTGAAGCTTAAAGCCTCACTTTGATTGCTGCCTTTTTGACATTTTGCATAGGAAATATGTTTGCATGTTCACAGTGCTATTGAAACAGCAATTAGATCACCATATTCCAGCTGTTACAAGGTTTTGTAATGCATTTTCCAATAAACATTTTCAAGAAAGCAGAACTATTTTAGTATGTCAAGCAGATCTGCTGAGACTTTTTTGTTCAGGATTTTTTTTCCATTTCTTTTAGCCTTTCATTTTTCTGCATGTTCCCATCCCGCTTTACGTTCCCCTACTCCACTTCTTGAAAAGCCACACGAATACAAAGAGCCAGGATTGGGAAAGCAGGGATTGGTGAAGGAGGTCCCAGTGTGGGGACCTGGAAGCTGAGTTGCGTCCTCCCAGAAAAGCAAGAACCACAACTGAGGCAGCAGTGGCTTTTAAAAGGCCTGCTGCTATTTCTCCGATCCTATTTCAGCAGGAACGCTGTCATAATTTCCAGAAACGAACTGCCCAGCTTCACTCCTTCCCCTCTCCTGTCTTCAACAACTCTGCCCCTTCAAACAAGCAAAACCCCATTTCCCACAAGAACTGGACATTCTGCTCGGAACGTTCTTGTTGCAGCCTGGTGCTTCCTGACCTTACAGGTCTCATTTTTTTGCTTTCCCAATTTCTCATACGTGAACCATTAAGATTTTTCCCACTTGTTGCCTCATGCAACACATAGAAAAATAAAGTCTCCACTTACAGGATAAGACTGCAAAATATCTGGTTCTGCCTAAAGCCAATGAGTTGCAACTGAGCTAGCTGATTTATCCGCTGCGTTTTGATTGATCGCTTTGCATTTGGTCTACACTAGGGAGATCGATACATTGATTTTTTTGGTGTTGTATATCATAACTGGATTCTTTTTCCAGATGGCAAAAATTCAGAGGACAGCTAATGAAAGGAAGAATGAGATTTTCCTCTGGAGCTAGAATGGGCAACCTTGATTCACTGCCCTATTCTGGAGTTGGTTATAGGTTGGTTGGTGACAGTTTTAGGCTACTACACCCTGACGGAGTTCTGGTTTCCTCTAATAATTTTAATAACAAAAATAGCGGGGTGCAAGGAAGACTTGCAGAGCTCACAAGGGCTTCCCCTTAAGCCCAGGCAGCTCAGAGCACAAGCACAGCAGATGCGGGCTGTTACACCCAGCTGCAACGAGCAGGGTACAGTGCCAGTGCCGGCTCGTGGCATCACAGGGCTCACCACTGCTCTCTCCCGCTCCCAACATCCCAATTAGAAGCACAAGCCTGTGAGGGCTGCAGCAGAAAAGGTTATTTTAAGTTTCCTTCTCATCTTCTAGGAAAATGATCCATTATGAATTCTGCAGCTGCCTGTCTATCACTTACGGGATATCACCAAGTTAGGGCCATTTCAATCTCCCTTGGGTTTCAAAATAATTATGCACGCTTTTGTCACATCAAGATTAGTTTATTTGCAATTCCCAGGTGCCGTGCATGTCCAGCACGACATCGCAAAGTACTTCAGCACAGATAACCTGAAAAGGCTCCTTGTGGAAAGGCTTTGCTCTTAACATATTTCACCTAGTCTGAAACTACTACCTTGGTTGTCTGTTAAGCAAAAGTATTGATTTTAAAATTGCTCTTTTAACCTACAAGGTACTACATAGCCTCTGTCCAGTATCTCCTAACTGTTTTATGTCCTTAGATGTACATTCGAATTTGCTGAGGGAAATCTGTCACTTGCCCTAAGTTCTGCTTGCAGGCTCCATAGGGTAACAGCTTCACAACAAGTTCTGTTCTGCCAGAAGAGCAGGAGGCTTGGCTAACACTGCAGGAGGTTAAAAGGCTTTATTTGTATTGCTAGGAACTCTGTGACAATTCCTACATTCCAACAGTGTTTTATTTCCAATTAGTTATGTTTTGTAAAACAGGCAGTGACACGCTGTATGAATGATAACACAACCTAGAAAATATGTGTGGAGACCTAACTCTAATGTCCCGCATCCTCATTCTCTGTATGACAAGAGAAACCAAAATAGCTTCTTTAGCTGGCTGCTGCTCCAGCCTGCTTTGTCAATACCACCATTACAGGAGGAAAACCAGATGTCATTTTGACTTTGAATGCTATCATATCTTTCATAAAAGACTAGGCATGAAAATACGTAGACCAACTTCTGTCTCACCTATCTTATTTACTTACATTATTTAACTCATTTTCTTCAACGGGATGACTTTAGAAGTACTGAGATGAAGTCTGACGTCCCTCTCTTCTCCAGAGGCAGAAAGCTTTTTTCAAAGCAATAGATACTCAAAATGAGAGGTGAGTCCAGCTAACCTGGGCCTTGTCTGCCTTTGTCTACACAGTCACAAAAGCATTAGTGTTTGTATTCAGTCATCTCAACAGCAGATCACAAATACTTGGAGCAGAATGCAGAATTCTCTCATTTAAAAAGAGACTTAAAAACTCATCTTGAGTCTGAAACCTAGGCAAAGAAGAGCCACACAAAACTCAAGAGAAGTGACAGTGCAGTTCAATTCCTTCCCTCCTATGGCACAAACTCTTGCAATTTTACTTTTCTGAGCAGTATTGTTCGGTTTAAAAGGATGAGATCAATAGGGAAGATATCAACAGAAAAGCCTAACAATCCTAAGCAAGGACTGTAACCTCCATGAGAAATGGCTGGGATCAGGCTCCAGCAAAAATCTGCACCATAAGCCAGGACACCCAACGTTACTGACTAATGGTATATTTTTCCCATTTTACCTTTTCATGCAGGGTAATTTGAGAATGAAAACAAGACCCACAGGATTTGCACATCCCCAATCTCTGGCATGTTTATTCTTCTAACAACAATGACGAGAGAGAAGCACCTGGTGACTAATGCAGGCTTCAGGAAGGAAAGAAAGCTTCTACTGCTTAATGTTATTTTCTATAATCTGTCCAGAGCAAGACAGGTTTTTGTTTTTTCTTTGGAAGCTACATGGAATAAAACTCCAGATAACCGAAGCTGAAGGGAAGCTGTAGAGCTCAAGGCAAGCAAATCCCTAGGTGCAGATTCTGAGCAGCCATCATAAGCAGTAGGAGATGCTGAGCTGGAAATGTCTTAGTTCAGGAGAGAAAAGATTACAGAATCATAGAATTCTTAAGGTTGAAAAAGGTCATTAAGACCATCTAGTCCAACCACCAACCCATCACTCATGCCCACTAAACCATGTCCCTCAGTGCCACATCTACCCTTTTCTTAAAAACCTCTAGGGATGGTGAATCCACCACCTCCCTGGGCAGCCTCTTCCAATACCTCATACCACTCTTTCTGAGAAGAATTTTTTCCTAATATAAGACACTAGGGAACCAGAGAAAAGATGATATAAAATACATCCTTTGATTTTGTGGGCTGCTAGATCAACATAACATCCTCTAAAAGGTGATGATTTCTTTTCAGAATGTTTAAAATGACTCCAAGCCCCAGACAGTGGGCTGAGCTCCATGGATACCTTTTGGGAAGCCCCAGGGAAAGGCCTGATGGGCAGATGGGTCTGGCAGCTGAGTGATGCCCCCATGAACCAAATGCTGCTATTTCAACAAAGCTCCTCTTTCAACAAAGCCGGTTACAAACAAATACAAACCTGACATGAACATTTCCGAAGCCTTAAAACAGAGGAAGTGAATCACGCAGGCCTCACACCTGTCACAACAAATTAGGCTGCCCCAAATGTAGGAGATCATTTGATAGCCAATTACTTGAAATAATGAAAAAGGGCTAAGAAGTCACCTAGAGGAACAAAATAAAAAACATTTCTAATATCCCTCACACTTCTCTCTTACTGACATCTCTTCTCTTGTTTTCCTTCTACATTAAGTTCAAGCAATTCATCTTCACTTTGAAAGCTGTGCAGGTTTGACCCTGCCTATCCGCTGATGTCCTGATTGCTGTCATGTCTTCCCACTGCCTCACTTAGCCCGTATTCTCCATCAATGTCCCTCTGCATCTCATGGGTATACTTCCTTCCTCTGGTTTACAAAGAGAGGGACCCATCTTCCCCCTCACAGGCCTCCTTCAAATCCTTCAACACAACCAAGGACAAAAATAATCTTTGTAATAATCCAGAAAAAAAGGAGGAAAAAGAAAAAAAAAAGAAAAAAAAAACCCACAGCACCCCAAGAAAACAGTGAACCATTTCTTAGCCGAAACCTTTATCTAACACATAACACTTTGTAAAGACACAGCATCGGTAGGATCTAGTTCTGATGGGCACTGAGCTCAGTGCCTGGCAGGATTAGATCCTATAACTGAAACCCATCGTGTTACTAGATGAAGGAAAATGTGAGTTTTGAGCTCTGAGGGTTTAAGAAGTCAAACGTCTCAAAATTAATTAACAACTACACTGTCTATCTTCCAAAACAACATACAAAAAAAGCAAATTTTCCAGCCAGATCTGAGACACCTCAAAGAAGAAATGAAAGATTCAGTTTAGTAACTTCCCAAAATGACCGCTGTATAGAATGAGAAAATCCGATTCTGTTACAAGCAGTCACTTGCTAATAACAGTTCTTAAGAGACACTTGGACCTGAAGACATAGGAATGCAGAGACTAAAACCTGACATTAATTCGAGTTTGCTGGTCTACTGCACCTTTTAAGCATCCACAAGAAAGCTGTATTTCTGCACTTAAGATTAAAAAATCTATTAAAGAAAAGTCATTTAGGATGAACACCCCGCACTCCTAGCCATAGGTGTCTTCTTCAGCTAAATTAAAAACCATAGTCTTGTCAGGCTATAAAAATCATCAAAATTTTAGTTACAAATTACACTGCAGTATGTGTCAGCAACTTTTCCACAGATTTAGCATTGTTTGAAGATAAACTGAAACAGATCAGTGCAATACTTTATTGACAAAAGAGCATTAGAAGACTTTGGCAAAGACTTTAACTATGGCTATCAAGGTGCTGTACAGTAACTCTTCTAAATAGAGTGGATCAAATTTTCTCTGGTGCCCTAAGGCCTTTTCTGTGCTCTTGTAGCACAAAGAGACACAAAGACAGCAGACCTCAACCTCAGGAATATTTCCCAGGTAACAACATTTCTCAGGCAATAAAGAGCTGCAATTGTCTCTGTTCCCAGACCCAGCACATTAAGGACATGAGGGGAAGGGTGACATTTCCTCTGTCTGTTCCCTACCAAACTTCCTAAGATCAGGGCACAAGCAAAATTTAGAGCACTTGTAGGGCTACTCAACTTAGGGAGGTGTATGACTAATCCAAATCACCTGAAAATCAGAAATGACTTTGGGATGTATTTGTTGCTGCTGTATCCATATGCAGGGGGAGAGATGAAATATTGAAGTCACAAACTATAGCCCTGTCGTGCCAAAACTCTGTTGTCCAGGAAGAACACGTGGCTGGAAACCGCCTTCTTCTTTTGACCATCAAAAACTTTTGAAGCTCCTAACAGAGGATGGAAACCACCCCAGTGATGCTATTGTTCTCAGCAGCATCATGACTAAGTAGGAAGATGAATGCCTCTTTGTTTCCCAGAAGACCTGATATTTTGATTTTTTTCAGAAAGTACAGTTACGCCTCATGATAGATATAAAAGATGCCTATCTACTCAATATAAATTTACCTGCGTCTAAATCCATTTCTTCATGATTTACAGAAAATCTGATAGTACATTAGCGTTCAGTTGTAATTCATTGACTCCTAGCAGAATGAATGAATATCTTTCAAGAAACCCCTTAGAAATGCTGATGACTACTGACTATTGGTACAAGCCAGTTTTACAGGTCATAGAAAATCAGTTACTCATAGAATGCATGACAGACACAGAATATTCGTACTTTAAATGGAAAAAAAAATTGTGCATTATGATCCGTAAATCGATAAATATCCAACAAATCAGCAACACAAACGAGATGAGAGAACTTTATTTCTTCTTCAATCAGAGGTAAGAAATATACCGGGCCAGGTAGTTTTAGCAGTAAAACAGTTACCATGCTAATTTTCTACTCATCTAGTAATACCAGTCTTTTGCATTTCAATAATTGCGTTTTTCTCTTCTGTGATCATATTTGTATCTGCAGAGCTTTCAAGCCAAGGATGCAAGCTGTGAAATATGCTAAGCTGCTGCTGGTTTTGTTTTTTTAACAAAACAGAAAAATGACAATCTAATGCTTTAAAAATCAATATGATCTTTTGCATTTAAAATAACCGAGGAAAATATTTTACAACAGCAGCGTCAGCAAAAATGGGATAGATTCAGGTGATATAAAGCAAATGTAGAGGTGTAGTGAAGACTTTAACCATTTCACAGGAAAAGGAAATATCTCCTTTTTGGAGAGTAGGAGGATGGATCTTGACAGACAGACAGACAGTACTATTCAGGTATAGCCTTTGTTTTTTCACCATTTGAAAAGGGGAAACCCTTTTCCCTTTTTTGTAGACATGCACTGGTAAATGGTGAACAACTGCAAAGAAATCATAGAGAGCACTGCTGTTCCTAACATCGGCATACCAGATCCCAGTGAGCACTGACTCCCTTGGACACCGCAAGTTGCTAAGTCATTGTAAGATCACCAAGGAGGAGACTCTATAGTCCCTCTGGGCAAAGCAAAGTGGTGATTTAAGTGGTGATTTAAGCAGCAGTTCTGCAAGCATAATGTTTTTATTATTTTTTTTTCCAATCATAACTACTTAACCTTCATCTAGGGCTGCTGTATGTCCCATTGTCCCTAGGCAAGGCGTCTTCTTCCATCTGAAAGTTTTTTTTTCCAGGTGAAGAATGAGGAATTTGGCCAGACGCCTTAGATGGAGAAAGCTCTACAGGCACAGAAGCAGGTATCAGGAAGATCCAAGAAAATGGTTACAGAGCAAGTGCAAGCCATTGGCATGACCCATATGCCCATGTCTCTATCCAGGAAATAGCAAACAGAGGGCAAACCCAGCTCCTGCCCCTTATCCCATGGAGAAAAATGCAAAAAAACTGACAAACAAACAAACTTAGTTGTAGCTGAATGGCCAGCAGTAAAATTTGAAGCTCTGTGAGGTCACTGTGGTGGGACATCTGCATCCAAAGGTAACTCTGAGGGGGAGCAACAGAAATTGATGCACATTTTGCAGGTTTGGAGGGACAGGAGAGTAACTCTTAGCAGGCAGAGACAGGACGTCACTGTGGAGTTCCTCACCTGCAGCACCACACATCTCTGCACGTGGGAACTGCAGCTTCCTTCCACTCTAAAGTTTAAACTATCCTTCAGCAGCAATACACCATTCACAGACTTAGAAAACCTGGACCCAGCAAGGAGAGGTCTCTGAGCACTGCCATGGTGTGACATAGACTAGCTATCCCAGTGGCAGAACCCAGGACAGTTTTTATTCAGTACTTATTTTCCAAATCATTACATTAACACATACGGGCTACAGTTCTATAAGGCATCCTAAGAGCAGCATAAAATCCCAAATGCCTTGAAATCTGTAGGAATATAAAATGATTTATGTGCTTATCGAGACAACCAAATCAAGACTGTGTATTTGCTTTCTAGTTGCCCAAACCAAACATTAGGTAAAAGCCAGCATATGTTTTGAGAAAGATGGTTCTCCTCTGTACGTTAGCCTGCACACATTATGGTTTGTACTTTCCTTTTTAAAAAAATGAGAGAACGACGAGATATTATTGTACTCCACATTACCCAATTACCCTTTTTTAACCAGACACATTTGTCATTCTGTTGGAAAAATAAGTGTTTGATACTTATCATATTCTCACAGACTTCAGCCACTATTACTTCTTAAAAATGCAGGGTGACTAAAGAGCCCTTTTATTATTTATTTGCTGCCTGTAAGTGTTGGGCGCTCTGTCTTGCTAAGGGGATAAGATCAGTGGCCATAAAGGCCAAACTAGTCTAACAAATATGGTGCTTCTCAAGCATCGTATATATTTGGCTGCCTTTGGGAACTGTGATTTGTTAGCTGTGTGGAGATAAGCCATGGCTGCCTAGACCCACACAGAGCCCTCCCTCTGCTGCTCTGGTTCCTCTCTGCGCTCATTTCACATGGTCAGGATCCATCCAGACAGCGGTGGAACCTGCTCACACAGGTACTATCACCTTCAGGAGTATCATTGTACTTTTCACGCAGTAAATGAGCCAGCTACCAAGCATATCGGGGTGCCAATCTGAAACAGACTCTTGATGCCCTTCCTCACAACAAGTCACCTTTCAGGCGGTGGGGTTGGAGCGAGCTACTTGTGGGATGAAGTACTTCTCCATGGGAGGTTCCTACCTGGGCTACTTGTTAAACGCACAGACCAACGCATGCAGAGAAAGGGAAGTATATTTGTTTTTCTGTTTGATGCAGTGGAGTAGTTTCTGGTTATAAATTTTTCCAGCCTGATTCAGAAAGGCCAAAACAGAAGTCCAGAGAGACACAATTCATCTAAAATTGCTTCATTGTTTTTTAAGTGAAACCAGAAGCGCTGGGGACCTAGATACTCTGTCTCCAGCCAGCTGTAGCATGGGCTGAGAGCTGTAAGTGGAAGATGGAAATCTTCCCTTGTGTGGTTTCCCAGCTGCCAACACTGCATGTTGGCAGAGGTGAGCTGCCCTTGACTCGCTTCTTTCCAATTCTTCCAAACATCCATTTGTCAAAAAGCCGCACATTCATCACCACCCTCCTTGTCCAAGTCAAGCTCTGTGTTCCTTGTCCTCCAGCGTCCCTCCCCGTCCCTGCAGGACGCAGGGATGGCTGTCACACAGCCACTGGTGCTGGGGAGCTGCTCTCTCCCCACCATACAGCACTGGGCCAGCGCACATACTCAGTTCACCTGTTTAAGATTCCATTTTGTGTCACGGGTGGTGCTGCTCATCTTCCAGCTGCAGAGAGACTTTGGCTAGAGCCAAGTGGGGAGAAATCCTTTCTGAAGAGACATCTTCCCACCAGCGCCTCCACTCAGGCCTTTCTGACACGGATTTTCTTACTACGCATGAGACAGAGACACACCTGCCCCATTCAGGCACTGGGACATCTCTGCCTCCTTACAAGAGTTATGCAGTCAACAGGAGCTGCCCCTTGCTGGGAGGAAGACGAGAATTTCCCAGGAAGGCCCCTCTGCCATCCCCAGACACCACCAGCACTGGGACCTGGGTTCTGTCTCTACAGTGTGACCTTATCCGGTGTACGCCACAACTTCCTTACTCTCAGCAAGGAACTACTACCACTCTGCCACTCCCTGCAGCCTCCCAATTAGAGACTAATCACTCCTTGCCCTGTTTCACCCCACAGGTGCATGGCATCTTCCTCTCCATGAGCTCACAGGGCTGCCAGCAAGGCAGGGTCACAGTAACACCGCCTGCTCTGGCCGCTGCACGGCTCTGCGGGGGACACTGCTAATGACCATCACTGCCTTTGTTCCTGCTGGCCTCGAGTCAGCTCGGCATAAAGGACTCGTGAAAAACAGTATCCATCACTTCTGAAAACTGCCTAGCACATTATTAGAGCAGGAGAAGTTCAACTGCAGATCACATGCATTTTTTGGCTTTGAACAAATGGCATGAGTCAATCCTCTATAAATTCAAAATGTGTATTAGAGCACAGACTCCTATTTTAAGTGGGTTTTGCACCTTGCCTCCTTTTTCCACACAATTGCTGGAGATTAGCCCTGCCACTTTGCTACTTCCAAGCTTCTCCAAATAACAAGACGCAGAGAGAGTTCATGACACTCTGTCACCCATACCCCTGGGACGGAAGGCAGGGAAGCACCTACCCCAAGCTGCAGTGGGAGGGAAGGGAGAAAAGGGGCGGCGGGGGGAGAGGAGGCAGCAGCTTTCTAATTGCACTTCCTGAAAAAGCTTCTGAGAAGAAAATGACTGACAGAGAGAGCGAGGCAGCCTGAGAGCATCCTCTGTGCCGCAACACACACAGGGAGCTGGAGAGATAAGAGGCATTTCTGTACTCCAAATGGCCTAAACAAATAAATTACAGTCTTGATAACCTTTTATTTCACTGCTGTGCCATTTGTGCTACTCTGGTTGGATTGTGTCATTCCCAGGATAAATCCTCAACTGCAAGGGCTTTAAAATTGAGCTATAAAAATTTCCTCTGGGCAGAAATCTGGCAAAATTTAACACAATGGGAAAAAAAGCAAAGGAAATCAGTCTAAAAATAGAAGTGAGGCAAAAGAACCTGGAACCTTTGGTAGACGGCAATTTGTCAACATTTTCTCACTTGCACTCTGGTAAGCAAATGCGCGGGCAGGGGGTCAGGCTGGAGGGACATGAGGAAGCACTCCTGTGCTTGCTGAAGGATGTGCCTTCACTGCCAAGGCCTGCAGAAACGGGACAGCAGCCAAGCCGTTGCTCTGAGCGAGGAGCAGGATGGATGAGCAGGCTGAGAGGTGCGACGTGCTGCTTGGCCCAGGGCAGCTCCACCATCCCAAGGACATCCCAGGAGCTGGGTTACCTCCTAAGGTTAAGCTCAGAACACCTCGGTCACACCTACATTCCTGTTCCTACCATTTTCTCTGCATCCCTAGGCCCACAGAAACACTCTGCTTGGACTAACTATGCACAGGGCAGAACCCAGGTAGGTTGAGCCTGTGCTTTACTACGTGTAACTTCTACCTGTAAATTAATTTCTATGTGCAAATCCAAATGACATTACCAATCCCAGAGCAGTGTAGGCATGGTGGGGAAAGCAAACACACAACTAGCTGAAAGTTGGTCCACTGAATGCTTAGCATATGGCAACATCCGAGGCAATGCCTTACTTACCTGTGTGTACAGGAGGAAATAATGCCTTAGATGTATCTGAGCATGCAGCAGCACTGAAGAATGATGGAAATTACATTGGAAAGTCAAACAAAAAAAGCTAGCCCTCTAAAAATTAGGTAGAGAGCCCTCAAAATGAAAGTACTGCCTGGACGACAAAGCCCCACAGAGGCATACGCATCAAAGTGATGTACAGTCAGAAAGGGCTGAAGGTGACCCTGTTGAGCCTGTCTAACTTTCCTCCTGTTGTTAAACCTACCAGCATAGCATAAGTTTACTTCTGATGCCTGATACTTCTGTGAACCCCGAGAACCACTCACACAGCAGGGACAAACACACAGGCACCCAAACACTCCGCCTACATGGCAAGGCAGCAGGGACCAGAACAAGCCCAATGCCACTGCCACCTAGACGTGTTATCTCAGAACCAGGCTCATATGTTCCCATGATGGCTTCTTGGCACTGGCATGACCCAATGGTACAAAGCTCCACCGAGCAGCAGGAGGTGGCCTGACAGTATGCACTACATTCTCTGCATCCTTGTTTTCGGGTATTGCATGTAAAAAGGAGGAGCAGAACTATGCCAGTGCTTATAAATAAACAAATCTTCAATGTCAAACTCTCTGTAATACTACAAGCCCAAGGTAAAAAAAAATTATATAGGGTAGAACTACATCCGAATTTAAATGTGTTCCAGTCCTAATAACTTAAGGTGTCATTATTAACGTATGCAAAAGATACAAAGCAAAAAAACATTATTTCTTATCTTCCAAGAACTCCTCTAATAAAATAATCTTTCACACATGTGAGGAGCAAGACATTTAGGCAGTGGCCGCCACAGTTAATGACATCAGGTACCAATGAAACAACTCGGCATGCCCCAAAGTTATGCAAAATAAAGAACTACTTATTTGAATTGCATCCAACTCTGCAACTCTCTATCTTCAGGGCAATCCAACATTAGATTTGTTTGAATGTTTTTCATTAAATGCCATCGTGCCATACTAGATAAGAGATTCTATTTGAACTAGCAGCCACTTCCAATTTTTCCCCCCAAAATAAAAGAGGGTTTATCAATTCTAATCATTCTTATCCAGAATTAGTTGTCAAGTTTCAATAGCTGGCATGGATCTGACAACATAAATTCAGCACTAGTGTCAAATGACTAATACAACCTTGCAGAAGAGGCCTGAATGTATAGTCCTGCTGGGATTGACCAACTGCATTTAAAATATCAGCACTTTTATGTTATAATAGCTCCTATTAACAACAGTTGGCTGACATTAGATATATTCAGGCTAAGCATCAATTAAAAAGTTGCTTATCTGTTTGAAAATCTGGAAAGTAGCTATGGGTTCTCACACAGTCAGAGAGTAATACAAATGAAATAATTGCTGTGGTGTCCTGGGACTGTATTACTTTGACTAATAGACACTGCTATTTTTCTGCCTTCTATAAGACAAGATTGTACATATAAATGTGTGTCCCTGTCATGCTATGCTGCATTTCTTAATGATCATCTTTCATTTTTAAAATAGCATCATTCAGAGGCTCTATTGAAAACCAGGTGCCCATTATGCTGAGTATTATGCAAACAAAATGTAATAAAATTACAGTCCTATGTGGTTCACAGTGCAGGCAGCCATGAAAGGTATCGCGCATCGGTCCACTGATGGGAAACTGAGGCACTGCAATATGCAGGGATTTGCCCAAGGTCACAAAAACAGTCACTCAGATCTCCCAAATCCAGAGCCATAAAAAGCCATACTAGTAGTAAATGCTGACATCCAAGAGAACTCATTAAACTCATTAAGGACTCATAAACGAGCTGAAATAAGTGCCAACCAGTTTAAGTGTTAAATAGGTCACCGCTAACTCTGATCAAAATGCTTTATTCTTCGCTGTATGCAATGTCATTTAAGAGAGGAACGTAGACATACTGATCACTCCCCACCGGCTGCCCCAGGAGGAGCCTGCAGCTCATCGATGGATCTGGGGATGGAGACAGTGGCAGGAACCTCTGCAAGCCAAAACAAATAAACCAACCAGAACCCTGGAATATCCTACTCTAGCCAGGCCTGAGCACTGCTGAAGGGGAGATGCTTGTTCCAGCTGTCCTCGAAAAGCACGGAGAGAGGCCGGCTCGCTTTCCTCAACAAAAAGGTGCAAGTGCCTGCCTTGAGGAGAGAGCAAAGGGCTGCAGATCTTGAGTGGATCAGGACACTTCCCTGCAGCTACAGCAAGCAGTCTGAAAGGCAGAATTAAAGAAAAAGATCTGCATCTGCTATTGCATTAGGCAGCTGAGTAGGCAGACTTGAGGCAAGTTTCTCCACCTCAGGAGGCCAGCAGGGCTGGGTTCCCATTGCCATTCACAGGCAGTGCCAACAAACAACTCTGGCTTCAACCCAGGCCATATAGATGTCTACACTGCCAACTTCCATGAAGTCAATGGGAGCTGGGAGCATGAAGTGTCTGACACCCTATCGCTTACAAGCAGCCTTTCTTGGCTGCCCAAAAAAGCTATCAGCCACTCATCTTCACTATTGCCTTGGCCAGTAGCTTGTGTCCTGTTTGTCCGGTCAGAACTCCCACAATTCACGTCGTTGTACAGACTTTTCATTCATTAAAGTAACAATGATAAGCTTACGGCAATGGGCTCTTGCAACTAGAATATGATTTCCTGCTCTCAAAAATAAACATCTCGGTTTCACCTTCACGTTGTTTTTATAGTACAGTAGGAGATCTTCATCCTGTCAGGTTTTATTTTCATCCCACTGACATTATTTCTTAATTAAAGGAAAAGATAAATAGACAGATTCAACCAGGTGCTGTGGCTGATATAATGCACAGCTCCTCAGGAAAAAAAAAATAAAAAATAAAGAGAGCTGAGTCGAGTCAGACAACAAGTGAGCGTGCCTGGCGGTTGGCTTTTGTAGCAAGCCGTGGGCAGTGGTAGGTGGGCTTAACTGGCTCTGCTGTTTGTTTGTTCTGCAGTTTTGCAGTGTTCTCCAGCTGTCAGTCCTTCTCCTTTATAGTTACATTTATTTTTTAATGACTGTCAGCCTAGGAGTCTCGGCGAAGAGAACAGTGAAGCAGTGGCAGCAAGGCTGCATCTCCCTCTTCCCTGCATGGGGGGCAAGTGAGGATTTTGCATATCATACATCATTTACAGCAGGCGGATGTAATTCTCCCAGGCTCAGGCAGTCCCCCCTACCAGAAACAGCAGTTGGCAGCTGGGATTCAGAATTTCACAGAGCATACTGGGAGGGGGAAGTACTTTTTAAAGAACCACCACTTTGGAGAGTCTCAAGCACTACAGAAACAAAGCCTTTTGTTCAGTATGAAATATTCTCTTTCAAACCAAGCAGTCTAGTACACGCCAACATGATCTGTATATTAAAGGAGATGCAAAATGCATAACGCTTTGCTTTTTTTTCCCCTCAAAATAACTTGACTTTTAGAATGTGTACTGGAGCTGTTCTTCTTCACCCAGGGGACCAACAAAAGCACTGAGGAGTGCAGTACTCCTCCACAAAGACTGAAGAAGTAAAGAGAAGAATGAACAATTAGAAGAGTGTTCCTCTGTTGGAGGAACAGAGGCCAGAATAGAACCAACCAAGGAAAAAACATGACAAAGGCAAAAAAGCTCTACGGTTTGGTGAATACCCCACTACCAAAAGGAGAGGCGGTAATGAACGCTGAAAGAATAAGAACAGCACGGGGTAAAATTAATTGCTTTTCTTCCTTGAGTAAAAGGAAGAGGTTCTCTTGCTTCCTGGGAGCCAGGATTTTGGTACGTGGATGCGCGGGTGCTCACAACAGGAGGCAGAGGAACAGCTGTCTGGAAGTGTAATTTGATTTGAGGTTTCACTAGGGAAACAGATCGAAGACGCACTATGGGAAGAAAAATAGTGTCAAATAAAGAGAGTTTAGGAAAAAGAATCTGCTCAGGGACAAGAAGGTAAGGGAAGAAAAAAGCCCATCCAAGAAATCACAGTTTTGTGGAGCTAGTGATTACTTTGTTTTAATTCAGGCCACAGAAATGTTTGATCCTCTACAAAATCCTAAAGCCTTGAAACTATCTGTCCTGCAAGGCAAATCTACTAAATAATGCAGAGTTCCCAATGGAGAAGAAACCTCCTTCCATCTACAGGGGGATTTTAAAGCACCACATCAGAGTTCTGAGCTTTTAATTGTATCTTGCATTTAAACTTAATGGCAGGCCGATTGTTTTCCTTCAATAGAAGAAGCAAAAAGCCACAAGGAGAATGTGAGATCATTCAGTATAAATGCAGGGTAACAATATTTTGAAAATGCATACTCTTAACTATGTTGTCTTACTATATGGACAAAAATCTCCCCCTTGGGCGTTGGGTCCCACATTACCTTGGAAAGAGCAGGATCTCCTATGCTTACACATGGGCTTCAAGAGGAAATAAAGGTGTTAGCGGTTTATCATCCCTGAGGTAGGACTGAGCTTCCAGAAGGGCTGTTTTAGCACAGAACACCAGGTCTTTGGGAAGGTTGCTGTGCAGGGAATGCACAACACCTCTTGGTATTCCTTTCTCACTGCTTCCCAGTGTCACTGTGGCCTCGTGCCTCCCTCCAGGCAGCCACGTAGCTGCCTAGGCAGGTTGAGGCCTGTCCATGGAGTCGCACCAGCCCAGCCCTTGGCTCCACCAAGAATCCAAAAGGCACAAAAGACGATCCAGTATTGCCTTGATCTCCATCCCACATACGTGCATTTCTTAACAGGACAGTAATAAACTGGCCACAATCAGAGCAGCAGCTTGGTTTGAGATTATATGTATATATATCTGCAGAGAAACCCTTAATATGATCAATATACTTACTGAGTCCATTTTCCCCAGCACTCACGTAGACTCTCAAATAAAATTATTCATATACAACACACTGAGCACCACTCAGACGCCGTGCACTTACAGCACAGTGCGGAGGGTCAGCAGTTCTCCAGATACCTTCCTCCTGGCTGTTGCATACCTAGTCATTGCCACCTCTCAGTTGCAGAACGAGAACTGACTACTGTGTGAAGGGATGCAGATCCACACTTTTGTCATCTTCCAGACTACACAGGATGGCACCATAAACATGGCCGGCATAGGGCAATCTGTCCCATAATACTCACATATTTGCCTCGCCCCATTTTATCTGCAGAGGTGATCAAATGCAAACTCAACTTTATCTGATAAACTGCATCCTTTCCGATGAATGACACTTCTCTTTGGGTCTGGTCAGATTTAATTCAGGAAAAACCCAGGGTGTTTGTTTATATAATTTTGCTCTTGTCATGCAGGGCCTGGCCTGCCTCTGTGATGCCCAAGTTCCTGTCTGCTTGTCAGTCTCGTTTCTGTTACGCAGACACTTCATCCCACTGGAATCAATAGGTAGAAATCAATAAAATGCAAACGCTGCACTTTACTCTGCCTGCTTCAGACGATGCTCCTCCAGCCCTGGAAATGCCGCAGCTCTCCATTTACAGCCTGGCATACGGAAAGAGGAAGGAAAGGTCCTGGGTGACCGACAGGTAGGCAGAGCAGAGGGCTTGCTCAGCTCCCAGGCAGCACCAAAGAAAGCAAGGGTCTTTTTCTGGGTGGTGCTCCACAGCTTCAGTAGCAATCAGACAGTGCATCAATGCCCATTCAGGGAGCAGCTTTGGTAAAACGCAAGCAAGGGCAACTCCAGTGAGCTTCCAGAATGGAAGAGACTGGAAAAAGCTTCCCAGCGCACAGCAGACAGCAGCTGCTGTCCAACACAGAGGTTGGCATCGTTTTACCTCTACCATGAGATAAAAAGCAGTTCTCACCCATTACTGAAGTTCAAACCCTACACTATGGGCAGAGCAGAATATCAGTAACGTGCTTTGTTTGGAGAATCCCCTCTCTAAACTGGTTGCCAATGGTACAGGCACCCAAATAAGCACATCTTCCCATTTGGGCCTGTTACAGACGCCCAGAGAAATTCTCATTCCCACCCTGCACCCCAACACACAAGGCAGCGCGCAGAGCGCCCCGCACATGCTGTTGGCTTACTGAATGTTTGAATGTTTGTGTTATTTCAACACTTGTTTAGCTTTAACTTATTCTGGTTTATTTGAAACAATAATATAATTTGTATGGGCATGATGCATTTCATTTCACTGAGAAGTTAGGGTCTCCAGAGACTTGCACTAAAATCATACTGATATTGTCAGTAATGTAATTGCCATTCAGTCTCCATAGACTTCTATTGAAATTGCTTTCCTCTCCTAATCTCAAGTAGTAGGAACAACATCCCAGCAGAGACTCCAAAGACTTGCAGTGGAGTCATGTTCCCATCATAAATGGTCTAATAATGATCCTCTTTAGACGTTCCTTGAAACTGCCAGGAGATTGGTGCTGCAAAGTATTTATTTTCCACTATGTTCTGAAAAGGACATTAATGTTCTCTCCCTTGAATCCTGAAGCTCACGTCCGTCCTATTAAAAAACTTTATGAGAAGTAACTACTGTTTCCCTGCAGTCCCCCCCAGAGCCTTCAGTATATATATTATTATTTCACAAGCTTCACTACCGAGTTGCATTGAAATTAGAAAATGCACCATTTACCCAACAGACTGGGTCAGATCCCAAGGATGTATTTTACTCTGTGAAGTAATTAGGAGAAGAGAGGCAAGTGCATTATTTCACCTAGAATGTTGGTCCACCCACAACAGCATTAACCAAAAGGTTAGTGCCCTCAGTGATAAAAGTTACTGAATTTGTACAGTGGAGGCTGTAAAGGTTATTTCCCCCATTGTTTTCCCTTGTTATACATTACAGCCAGCAGGCCAAGTTCACAAGAAACAGTGACGTGCTGAGAACGGGGATTTAAATCCTACTGGGGAGGAAGGGAGGCTTAACCTGCAGGATGGAGGCCAGATTCCAAATCTGGTCCAATTCTCTGCATCTTTGACACCTCTTCAACTCAGTGGATAAGCAATCAAAGCTTCCAAATTTCTGGAGAAAGTTCTCTCCCAGCAGACAACGTGAACATATGGTCAGGTTGCAGCAGAAAACAAATTTTGCAAGGAGCTTTTGAAGTCCTTTGTCTCAATGGGTTTTGTAGAGGAGCATCAGCAAAGTTTTCAGTGCTCTACTGGGGCATTTAGCATTTTATAGAGACTAAGAGAAAGAAGCACAAAAGATGAGCACAGGCTTAAGGGCCAGAACTCTTAGACTCCCCTCTGGTCTCCTCTGCTGCTAGGATTCACATGTTGCTAGCACTGATGGCTCCCAGCAGCTCATCTCAGGTGCCTCAGACTCTCCACCTACAGAATGCGGGTACCACCACCCACCAGTTTCAAGGTTAACTGTGGGCCAAACGACACCCAAGATTAAGCTTTAATTGCATGAAGAAGGAAACTAAGAGCACATAGCAATTCTTCTACCTTCTGGGATATTCAACTGTCCACGTGCAGCAGAAACTAGAAGAAAAAGCCTTACTTGGTTTATACTTACCCAGCTCTTTTACTCTTGCAGTCTTGTGCAGGAAATCTCATATAAATGTCATCTCTAGCCTATGGCTGCATTTGCCATGATATTAGATAGCGCAGAGGCATTTCATACTGAATCAAAGGTTTCCTTCAGCTTAAAATAAAGAATGATCAATTCCTTGTGAAAAATCACTGGCATAAAAATCTATTGCACGTATGCTGTGGGCATGAGCTGCTCCCCACCCGGAGAGTAGTAAGGGCAGATTTTATGCTTTTCCTTGTTACACAGTTTTGGAAACTTATGAATATATAGCTGCATGTAAATGTAAGGTATAATTACTATTAATAGCAACTACTCAAGCACTAGGGAGAAATGGATCAATAGCCTCATCTCAGTACCTGTCAGTACCTGATCTTTACCATGAAAACTTATGATTCAATCTACATAGTGAATTAAGTGAGTCCCAGTTTATACACTTCTTCACTAGAGAAAGAGCTCTCATCTGCTGCCATTTCACTGTGCTGAGCTTAAAATCAGGCAGCATTTTAGTTTTATGTCTGAGTAAGATCTACCGTTCAGCCCCATACGATGGTACAATATTGAATATTGCAAACTATCCTCTGGATCACACTGGCCCACTGTAAGTTAAAAATAATAGTAAGTACATCACAGATTTAACAATCTTAAGGGTTTGGTATAAGTTTGAACTCTTAAATTTACGTCAGGAAACAGTTCACTCTTTTAGTTTTCATTTCTCCTCCAAAGTGTACCTTCTCCAGCCTGTTAATGAGCCCTGCCTAAAGTAGGCATTAACATTCAGACTGTTTACCTGATGCATAATGCTTTATGAAAAAAAAAAAAAAAATCAGCTCTAAAAGATACTGCAGGAATTTTATTACAGACTTTTGTTGCAAATAATAAAATCTTTCTACAGCTAATGAACTGCCCAACAAAGCAAGTTTGTTAGTTAATAAAAATAAATGATTTTAAAAACAATCAAGATCCTAGAAAAATATGTTTTTCAATAAAGACCTGTTTGTACATTTTACATTAATTGACATATTATATTACTTTCCGATTTTCTGTGGTTCTGATAGCATGGAAATAAGCACTAGGAATATTAGCTTTCAGGATAACTAATTTACATGAAAATGTTTGTATGTGTGAGAAGAAAGAAAGGCTTTATTATTTCATTGGTGGGACAGACAGAATGTCTGTTAGCAACTTAAAAGACAGAGGAACGCCTACTGATGGACAGGTTTTCCTTGTAAACACTCTCCGTACAGCCTTTATGGGAGATCTTTGTCTTTTAATCTTTGAAGGACAACTGGAAAGGATCAAAAGAAGGCAATGATTGCCTACACATTGTAAGAGTCTCCACTGACACTCAGATTTGTAAATATCGAGCAGACATTTCAGGCACTGCCAACTCTTTCTCCTGTAGTCTTCTGCACTCCCACAAATTGCTCTGCTGGTCTTTCCAGATCTGCCCAATGTTTCATATGCATGCACACACGTGTGTGTGTGTATTCTGTACATGACAAGACTGTTTTTTGTGCTCATGGCTTCGCCGAAGTACCTTAAGAGCTCCATGCCTAGAGACCAATTAATAACACAATGACTGCAGAGCGCAAAGATTTAACTTTCATTCTAATTCTTGGTAAGAGTTAGACTGAAATGAGTTCATCAAAATATCTGGACAATAAAAATGAAGAGAGGTAGTTTTCACAGCTTCAAGACAGAACAGACCATTGGATTGCGTCGTGCGATTGCAGTTACCTCACAGGCTATTGCTCTTCACACAGATGCTCTGCATTAAACCAACATTTCGGTTAAATTACAATCATTCAGTTCTCAGATGACCAGAGTTAAACACCCAAGACACAGAAACTAAAGCTCCATCAAATACCAAAGATCGTGCTAACGGGCGAATCGGGCAAGATCCTAGCGGAAGCACAACAGCCCAGAAAAAAAGACCAACTACACATTGGCATCTACCTGAGGTGACGTACCTGCTCCCCAGCTGCATTTGATGATAAACAAGACTGTGTACATCTCAGTAAAACACAAATAATGCGTCTCAGGAACGAGCCTGGTATCCCCTGCCCCATATTATAGTCCCATTTTTAAGCGTGGAGAATATTACACTTTTGAAGTAAATGATTTTTTTAAAAAGGAATAAAGCCAGCTAATAGTGGGAGGGAAAGAATGCCCTGCTCCCTGCAGGTGACTTCCTGAAGTCCTGATACACAAGACTTTATTACAACCACGTTCCTAACATGGGACTGCAAGGATGATGAAAGCGATGAAAAAAGTGAAGGCAGCCCAGTTCTGCTCAGGGACTGCAAAGCAGAAGGTATAAAGCGGTCCGCTGAGCGCAGACCTTGGGGAAAAACACACTCCTCCCTCCTCTGGATTGCACACTGCTCCAGTCTTTTACTAACCTCACGGCTCAGAAATGGTCTGTTATTTCAAGGTTGAATTTGTCAAACTTCAAACTCCAGCCATTGGATTTCATTATGCTTTTGTCAGCCAGAATGAAAAGCTGCCACTGGTGTTTTTCAGCTAGCATTATTTTCCAATGTGTGATTCCTGATCCTTTCCCCATCTATGCACGAGCCGTTCTTCATCCTTACTTGGAGATCAATTAAGTGCACATATCTCACATTTATGCACAAATTGCCCTGAAGGCACCAGCAGCTTTGCACGGTTGAGGACTGCAAGTTCAGACTTGATTCAGGTGAGGCTGAAGGTGACCCACTGGGTAAAATCCAGGGTAAAACCACCGCTATCTTCTAAAGGGCCAGGATTTATCCAGGCTAGTAATTTTAACAGAAAACTTGCAAGAGTGGGAACTTCAACCCGTGTCTTGGCAAATTTTCAGCTCCAGTAATGATGTTTTGCCCTCCTGAAATTCCTGTGAAGTTTTACTTGGAGCAGTTAATTCCACAGCCCTTCATGATAGACCTGCTAGAAGAGACACCTCAGGAGCAGCTGTACCTCAGCGACATGTGGGTGTTCACTGCCTTGTGGAAAGCTCCAGCCCCAGAGCGAGGAAAGAACCTGCTCTGCTGCTCCAGGGATCTCCAAACCACCGCTCCAGGTGTAGAACAAAATATCTCTGCTACATATTCTGTGCTCATGCAACAGCCTCTGCACCATCCCCTCATCTGCCAGTAACTCCTTCTGTACCAGTGAGACACAGTCTTAAAAAGGGAAACTGCAAGAAAGTTACAAGAGATTCACAAGCATTACAATAAGACATGGAAAAGTAAAATACAAGTTCTTTCCTTGGAAAGAAGAGTGTTAACAGGTTTCCCCTCCTGCTAACAAAGCCAGAGCCTGCGGGCCATTAATATCTGTGTGGTAACCTTCAGAAACCTTCCAAAATAACAGAAGATTAGCGCCAGTCGCCCACGCATTGCTCAGCTGTAACATGGCAGCACCTTACGTACTCGGCTATGAAATTACAGCGCTCTGTATGTACACAATCGATGCGTAAGTGCAGCTCTTCTTCAAGGACAGTAAAACTCGAGAGTTGAGCGACCGGCAAAGTGAGAAACGCTGCTGTGCAGAAACATCACTGACTTCTCATTACATTTTAAGAATTAGTGCTTTATAGTACACATTTATTGATGCACAAAACTGTTTGGAGCTGATAAAATATTCTTCCAAGTGCTGCATATCTTCATGCTAAACACCTTTGCTCAAGGCAGTTAAAATTAAAAGTATCCTGTAAGAAAAGAAGCTCTCCATTGCAAAATCCATCACCTCGTTTAATAACAATCATCAAGGAATGTCTTTATTAATCATTATTAATTATGCAGAGCAGATTATATTTTAATATTCATAAATATTACACTTCTTTGCTGGACTGCTGGCAAACGGCTCAATCAGAAAATGGGACCATTTTAAAAGGGGCAGAAATAATACTTGCAAATATTGCATGTTCTTCTGTATTTTGTTCTCAGTGTTAAATTTATCATTAGGAAAACAATGAAATGACTTGAAGTATCCTACTTACAGACCATCCTGAATGTGCATTTTCCCAGCAATCTATCCTTCAGGCACAGCAAGATCTCCCAAATTCCTTTCCTACTTTTCTCACGTATATCATTTGTCACATCCACAGTGTGGCATCCATGGCTGGTGGTAGATGTTACATCTTGGAGATACGTTTCTCCTTCTGTGCAATGACCAAAATGCCTCCACAACCAGCTATCTCACACATAGTTAGAGGCATGTGAAGGTAATGCTGCCCTAAGCACTCAAACTCTCTTGCCATGCTATAATTCTTCAAGAGTAAAATACAAGTTTTGTGCCATCTAATGATTATTATCTGCGGAAGTTTTCCATGGCATGTTGAAAATCAAAAAACAACAGCGTGTCAAATGAAAATTTCCTCAATTTCAAAAGCTTTTGCTTCCACAGTTCTCTAAAGGTGTTCTTATCGCGGAGCAGTACAACGAGCCCTTATGACAGGAGAATGGCCTACTCCCTATTTTGGCAGAGAGGGTTCAAACAGTGCTGAGGCCGCAGCAAAATCAGACCCCATAGGAATGCCAGCTTGGACAGAGCCCTCCAGACATGCTTATCAGCTGCTACCCTATCACCATTTTCACCTTACGCAGCTGCTGCCATTCACGGGTCTGAGACAGGAGTATATAGGTACCCCAAATTCAGAAGGAGAGAGACAGATCTCAGAGCATTTTTTTCCCTTTATTCACTACTTGCATTGGAAAAAAGATGCAAGCTCATGCAAAAGCGAGTTCTACTCTGCAGCCACAGTTCAGCATTCATATTTGTCTCTTGAGCTTGATTCAACAGGAAGTATCTGGAAGCTACAAGCCTCTAGTGTACGAGCATTTAAAAACCGTGCTCAGTATTTTTGTATTTATTTTTATTGCTGCCTTAGAAGAAACTACTAACATTTTTTAAGAAAATGCAATAGCTTCCCTTAGTACCTCTCACTCCACTGACATCTTCTGCTCCCACACCCAACCTTATCCTCCCAAAATAGAGAAAAGCACATAAGAAATCTGATAACAAAGCTCAGAAGCAACTCGCAGTGCAAATTCTTTGGGCAAAACCCAGGGGGCATAAACACAGGCAGAGGTAACACACTTTGTGAGTAACATACATCCTTAGGACAGAAGGGGCACCGCATCCACCACAGTGACTTGCACCACCCCACTCCTTGCTGCACCTTCCAACATCGTGTTTCTTAGCATGTGAACTCTGCTAAGATGTTCTCAGATGGTTTAGAGAAATGTCAGCTTCACTCCTGATTCATCCCATGACGTGACCAATTGCAACCTAACTCTTCCCACAACTCTACTGCTGCTCATCTTTATTCATTGTAAAACAATGCATTGTAAAGAGCAAAATTTTATCTTCTCAACACATGTAAGGTCCCATGCTCATCCTTAGCACTGCATTAATAATAATCACAATTAATAATAAATTTATCAGACACAGCACTCTTCCTTCAGCCATCCATTGAGAAGACAAAGTCATTGTCCACGGTCCACACTTCTAACCTGAACCCATGGAAAATGACAGGATGATCCCTTCAGACCTTTTTACACAAATGAGTCACATTTCAGATTAGCAGATGAAAACCAATAGTGATCAGTTCTGCTGGGGAGTGCACCGGGCGATGCAAGTCCTATGCCCCTAGAGAAAACCTCACCCCCTATTGAATAATGGAGCATTATTAGGCACATTGCTACCACCTATGAGGCACAGCAATCCTAAATTTGAAAGACTCATTTAAAATATTCAGAGACACAGTGAACGTTTAACAAGTTTATAATGAATAGGGTAAAAGAAAACAGAACAATTTGGTTTTCAAACATACAGCACTGATACTATTGACATTTAGCTCCCCCTCAGTCTTAACCTTATCTTCTTTGTCCTTGTCTCTCCCATTATTCTTCCCTTCTTTGTTTACTTGCTCTTACTTTTCTTGTCCTGTCATTTACACAGTAACATTATTTTAACGAGTACATTTGAACAGGAACTATACCAATTACTACATCATCCATTTTTGCTTAGCCTTTATAAAGAAAGGGTGAGGAAGGAAAGGAAAAGATTAAACCAAACGCAAGAGTTTCAAATTCTTTGCAAAGTGCCACTGCATCTCGAGTTAAGCCTGCTCTGCAGTGAATATGTAAAATATATTCAGTGCCGTATAAGTAATGACATATCAATTAACTGTGTCACAAGGTCTAAAAATATGCAAATTACTGTACTTCAATTAGAAAAATCTACATCCTTGGAGAATATTGTAAATCAGGAAATTTGGGAGACATTAAGAGTAATCAGCGAAGGAAAGCATGCACTTTTCCCTGTATCCTATTTTTATACATACATAATGAAATAATTATAGCTACACTGTATTTATGCCTCTGCAAAAATATTAAAATCTTAAGATCTTTACAATGATAAATTTAATCCACATTACGTTTGCAGACAACATTAATTATATGAAAAAGAAATCTATTATCATTCAATATAACTAAGTTGAAACTAATTTGGACATGTAAATTAGACATACGACTTTTCCATAGTACCAGTATATTGGAAATCCAGGAGAGATATATAGATTAATTAAAGAGGTCGTAAATGTGGAAAATGCAAGTTAGTTTCAGTTGATTCTGTAACCAAAAATATATACTGATGAAAAATGTATACACACAATTTGAAAAGGAGAAGCTCTTTATGTTTTAACAGCAGCTCTCAAACGATTATTTTTTCTGCTAAGAATTCTGCATCACGCCCAAAACCTATCAGTACAGGCTGTATACCTGCAAATGTGTATGGCAGTGTCAGATTTCAAAGACTAGGTCATTCACCACTGTAGCAGCAGTAGTGATATCTTTTGTTTGAAATTCAATTTGCATCTTTTTCAGAGATGCCATAAGAATGCATATAAGGAGCAGACATATGACTCAGATCTGCAGTGGTTCCATTCTTGACAAACTACTGTAGCCTCCAAAGGACTCACAGTTCAGTAAGAGACGTGTCACAGTACCAGTCCAAGAGGAGAAAACGGCTGCCCTTGCCTCTTCTAGGCTACTACATGCTGGAGAGCCTATTCAGAAGCATGTTGGTTGTCTCTGGTTCAATCTCCTCAAAGATTGAACTATTCACTCTCCTCTGTTCAATCTCCTCAATCACCTCACTGTTCAATCTCCTCAAAGTGCCAGAAATCACTCTCAGGTGAGCAGGACCCTCAACCCCACCTCATCCCGTCAGCACCCAGGGACCCCACTGCAATTTCTGGCAGCCCTAAGGAGCACATGTCCAAGCACGTAGGTCTGCCTACAGACACAAGGGTACCAAGCAGCCAAATCCAGGAATGCATGGACTGCAGAAGTGAGGCAATCCAATACTCCACTATAAAATGCCACTTTTTAAGCACCAAAATCATGATCTTGTAGTTGCATTTACCTGAGGTATCAGAGGCAGCCAGTGGCCAGCACAATTCATCTTAGGTAACCGGGAAGGATCACAGCACAACAGACATATAAACAGTACTTGGTCCCACTTGTGACATGGGAGCTGAGGCCACCCAGATCCCAGACGTGCTCAGAAGACAGTGAAGGGGCTTCCAGCACTGGTGTGTAAACACCCAAGTCTGTACGGCTCAGGGAGGCTCAGCACCTGCTCCAGGCCTATTCCTTCAGTTTCTGACAAGCCACTCTGGGCTCAGTCCAGTAGTTAACCAAGACGATGGATGCTTCCCCATTAACCTGAGGGAAAGCAGGCCTCAGGAAAAGGGCCACATCTTAGGCAGCTGCCACTGAAATCTGCACTCTTTCACTTCTACAATACTATCACACACGTGCATCTGTCTAACTGGATCCAAACCCTGTTTAACTAAATCAGAGTTATACATGGATTTTTAAAATGCATATAGGCCAGTTTTACTTAAGCTAAGGAGATTTCTGATAAACATGCAAATAGGAATTTAAACAGCAATTTAAAAACCACGAATTCAATTCTCATTACTTATGCAAACTATCATGGTCTTGTCATGCTTTATTTCTCTGCCTTATCATTTTATCTATGGTATTTCCCCTCTGTCGCTGCGTTTTCTTTTTTTCCTGTCATCTACATTTTCTGGATGTGTTCTTAATGTCCTCACCTCCATATTTTAACCTCTCAGGTAACACAGACTTTACTGCAGCAGGCAGGGAACAGGCATTCACATGTAACTGAAGACACTGTAATTCCTGGTTCATAATTGCAGGGAACAGAGAACTTCAAGATACCATCAGACAAGTGGTTTATCATATGAACCTAGGGGCATTTATGGGCTACAAGAAGAAGCAGATAGGCAGACAGATAGATTTAAAATTGGATCTATACAATTTCAAACTTTTAAAAGCTAGTAATTATTATTTTTAAGAAACAGCTAAATTGCCATTTAAAACAGTAAGACTCCTTTTAGTTCAACCTGTGTGAGATTTATTTGCCATATTTCTGTTTGCCATTATAGTTCAGGAAAACAGCAGAATATCCATCCTTCCTGCACTGTAGGACTGGTATCAGATAAGGATCAGAACAAATTCTAAGGAAAAAAAAAACCAAACCCTCACAAGTTAATCATAAATCTATGTAGAAAGAGGACAGGCAAGGGGAAAAAGTGCCAAGAAGAGAAAACCATAATCACTATCCACCATTCCTATGGAAAAATAATGGGGGGGGGGGGGGGAGGAGGGAGCAAAGCAGAATGAAACACAGAAGCGTAAGCTGTAAATACAGCACACATTTTATTGCCGTCTATGTGCTGCTTCAGTCCAGGACTTTGCAATTTAGTTGCCTATTATTTGCCTTCACACATTAGCAAAAGAGATCTACCATTTTTGAAAGGTAATTATATTGTAATGCGGGTGGCAGTAAAACAATTACACAAGATAAGCCCTTGCAATGATCTTTACAAAGCAAACCAAAAGTAGTATTGAATCATAAAAGCCCCAACGTGGAGAAGGCTGCATTGCAGCACTATCGCTCTGCTACCAGTTTCCCTGCAAAAGTGGCAGAGCAATATTGCAAACAGTGTAGAAAGCCGACACAGTGAAGGTTAAGCACTCCGTAAGTTTAAAGGATTCTTAATCCCAGACTAATCCTTTATCGTCTCTATTTGGTGTAGATTCCAAAATACTCCAAGTGCTAAAGAAACATTTGTTTGTGCTTTTTTCTCCCATACAGAGTTTAACTTTTACACCCTACTGCTATCCGTAAGCTCTGTTGGTGCGCTGCCTTTTTGACAGGATTTTTCCTGCCTTGTGAAAGTTGTCAAGACATGGTGAACACAACTGCTGAGCAAACACTAATTACTATTAATAGATAGCTCTGGAGATTAAGCGAACTAAAGCAAGTAGTTTGTTTGAGTGCCACATCGAGGCACTTGGTATTTTTATGACTTGTTAGTGATTCAGTGGAGATTTTGCACGGCAAAAGGTGGCTAGTCAACCCATGCTGATTGAGATTGCCAGTTTGAAATAGATTGTTCTTGTTTTAAACCTTGACCAGCCTTCCAGCAAATCAGGACACTCACTGGTGATACATTACAGATAGGAGCTAGCATGAGACATGCAGGAAAAAGAGGACACGAAGGAAATAATATCTGATCTTTGCTATTTTCCAGTGCATAAAGTAACAGCCTGTCATCTACCTTTTGCTGGTCATTTTTATCAAGTTGCAGGCCAAAATGAAATTTGACCTCCATTTTCCAGCTAGTCTGGAGATGATAAATTTAAAGTAGACGGTGTAAATGAATGGTATGCAACAAGAGGAAAGTCAAATTGGTGCAGAATTATTTGTGGTCAAGTTTTTGCCCCCGTATTTTTCATTATACTTTTCCCCTATGGTTTTTTGTCATCCTTTTCCTGTGTTTCTCTTCTTCCTTCACTACAGTCTGGCCCCTTTTTCACCTGGAAGGATAACATTTACTGCAGCCATGCCCTGGTCACTGGAAGTGCATTTGTCCTCCCAGATAATTAAAAGCACAGCACAGTAGATACCTAACTGCAAACTCACGCAATGGATTCAAAAGGACTTCTTTTACATAACAAGACACGGCGAGCCAGAGGAAAGCCAGGAGACTCTTATGTATAGCTTCACAGCACCTCACCAATATTATTTCAGTACTCCTCAACAACAAAAACATGAAAATAAAATGCATGTTTAGTTATGCCCCAAAATGACAATTTCGTAAGTCCACATCTATTGTTACTCACGTGCAGCATCAGAACTTGGGATGCCACCTCTTCAGAGCAATCTGTTTTCTATTAAAGGGTAATAGAGGAAAGGTCCCTGGTCAGAACCTACGTCCACAGTTGGAAAACAGAAACTTCAACAGTTTGGAATAAATTGATTTAAGCCTCGATCAGCCTTCCAGCAAGAGTTCCCCTTTGGCAGCTGAAAGTGAACCTCTGGACAGCCAGTCCTCTTCCATTAATTGCTTTGATGAAGGAAAGAAATGAAGACTGATCGTGGACAATTCCACCTGGCTGCAGTCTCCATGCACAGTCAGCTGTCCTAGAGAGTATTACGGTTATCTTGGATATCTCTCCCAATGGTATTTGAAAACAGTGACTTACTGCCAATGTAAATTTGATACTCCCTTGTTTAAGAAAATGTGGTTTTATTATTAAATCAAGATGCCACGCTGGAAAAAATTTAGTACCACAGAGAATAGCAACGGATATATTTCATTATTATTATTGTATACAGGGTGCACTGGTTGTAAGAGGAACATCTGTGCTCCTAATTTTATTATAATTTCCACTATTCACAATATCCAGTGAGGCAAGCAGCAAACACCATGTCTGCATCTGAAAGATGAGGGCAAGGATGGATACATGACAAACTTCTGGAACTCAGCTACCATTCTGTACTGTTCAACCTGTGTCTCTACACTGAAGAAGCAGCAGCTACATACGAGGCCATAAAAACCTGATGGAGACCACATCAGAACTCAGTGGGCTGGAGACCTGTGGTCTTTTCCCCTGGGATTCACTCTCGGTGAAAAGATGAGGTTGAGCACAAATAGTAAAACTATCAGACTGCAAATTCCGAGCTGACAGTGGATCTTCTGCATTACTAAGTGCTGAACAGTGGAATGGCCCCAGGAGTGTAATCCTGAATTAAACTACATGAATTCAAGTACCCATAAGCAAAAGATGTATAACTGAAGCAGAGGGAATTAGAACTAGTTCCTTCTCCTGAAGAAACCAGATGCTTTAAAGGCATATTGCAGTACCTCTCCACCATGGTGACAGATGCCTTAGTGATTCCTGTAATTGGTGATGATGATGGTAATAGAGGTACGCTACTTCTATCCCCATAGACAGACAAAAATTATCTTTCGATGTCAGAATCTGGAAAATCCAGGAATGCTGAATACGAGTTCTGTGACAAGCAAACATATCAAGGGAAAAGTCTAACCTGTCATCCATGGAAAAAGAACATTAAAAAAAAAACAAACTACTTTCCTGCTACCGCAGAAAAATGGAGTTAGGCTGGGAAGGGGATAAAAGTCCTGTAAATACTGTTGTAATAAGTCCTTGCGGTTGGCCTATTCCTCCATGTGCTGCAGCAGCAATGTATCATAGAGCTGTTTACACACTCACTGATCTGAAGTAATTCCTCCCCTCTCAGCCCCAGAGGAGCCAGGTCAGAAAATTTTATGTTTTCAACAGAAGTTTGAAAACTTCTTTCCACAAATAGGCACACTGCCCTGCCTCTGATTATCTGCCCATGAAACCACAGCCTTCATGCCTCCTGGGCTCATTCTGAGTTACCAGCTGCTGCTCCCAGCACAACGGTGAGCGCCTGGGAGCCAGGATGGAAAGAAAGGGAGAGAATGGCCAGCAGAGAATGGCAGACCCCTAACCAAACCCACTCAGCATCTCATTCAGATAAAATGCCAGCCAAAGGTAAAAACAGAGCCATGTTAAAATATAAAGTGAACAAAGCAGCCATCCCCACTAACTAAATGCCAATGTAAAGGCATCAGCACTGTTAGAAACAGAGAGGAGAGCATCAAGGACCGAGCTCATAGAGCAGTGCTCAAGGTGAAGGCCACAAACTGGAGCACAGGTGGTTCTTTCTGACCATCAGGCCATTCCTGTGCTGTGTGGGTGATGGAACACTGGCACAGGCTGCCCAGAGGCTGTCGAGTCTCCTCCTTGGAGACCAGAAAGCTGCCTGGGGGTGGGCCTGGGCACCCTGCTCCGGTGTCCCTGCTGGAGCCAAGGTGCTACCAGAGGGACCCAGAAGTCCCTTCCACCTCGATCATTCTCTGGTTCTGTGACTCTGTAAGCAGAGCCAAGCTCCCTCACTGCTGTGGATTGTTCTCTCGTGATCCACTTGTGGACTGCCCTCCATGAGATCTGCTGGGCTGCCCCAATGAAAGAGCGTGCTTCTGCCAGGAAGTACTGGGAAGAGGACAACTGCAGGCATAAGGAGCTCAGTATATCAGGAAAGAATGAGTGGAAAACCAAGAAATTATGATGCAATGCATCGGAAAGGAACAGAGCAATTCTGTAATCAAGTCAGGTGGCTCTAATCATACCCTAACTCTCAACAAACCCAAAGCTGGTGAACATCTAGCTTCACTTGAGGTACAATGGCAAAGAGGTCCTTCCAGATGGGCAAACCATGGGAATTTATCAGGGCAGAGCTGGCCTGCAGCCTTGCTCACCTCCCACCTCAACTTGGCTGCTGGGAGCCTCACTGAGCCTTACACTGCAACCCAGCCCAGCCTGCATCAGCAGGGCAAAGCAGGAGACATACAGCACATGTAAGAGGTACTGATGCAAAGGCAGTTCCACTGACAAAGCTGTACTTTTGCTGGTATTGCTTATTTTGCCAGGAAAGGATGGGGGTTGCTGTAATAAGCTATCTTGTCAAAAGCGCAGTTTTGCCAGAACAAGCTATTTCCAGCCGTCCACCCAGGACTGCTGTGCTGCTGTAGGAGGTGGGTATAGCTGCATCAGCAGACTGTTCCTAATGGAGACAGAGCTCGAAACCTGCTTTCCACATGGAAAAAGGCTGAGCAGAGGGCAGCTGGTTTGCTGCTTCACCTCCTCCCGCTTCAGGGCCCAGTCATCCAGGGGAGCCCATCACCCAGCGATTTTCTGATGGTTCTGGCAGAGGCAGTTCATACTAAAGAGGCTGTATGTCTGTGCAAACATTTAGATCTGGATTTCAGGCACCGTCTGAAACAGAGAGCGAGATGTGTCTGCCCACTGGTTAATTCATCTGAGGAACTGGGTGGTGCGGGATATTGCTCAGGAAAAAATAAAATAAAATCCAGAACCAATGTGCAAAGTACAGATCTATTTCTGGAGATTCATCCAGGGCACGTCCAAATTGCCAGAAGCTATTTTGTGGTTGGGCATGAAGGAGAAGGAAGGAAGAAAGCCCGGAGAATTACAACGCAGCTGGCCTTGACCATCACTCATTAAAATATACGACTGCAGATAAGACAAGAGTCTGTTCCATAGTAGCTGTTCCCATTTGCCAGTATATTTTGAGATCATTTCAAAGCAATTCGAGATGGGTGGTGTAGAGCATCTTCACTAATTTCAACGTCACAGACCTAGGAAACTGCATGCAATGGGTGCAATTTCAATACATGCAACACACTTTTCCAAGCAGATCCACCCCTGTCAGCTGCCTTACACAGCACCAGGGCCCAACTGCAACAATCCACATGAAGATAAAATTAGCAGTGATCTACATATTGTATGATGCATCAGAAGTCTGCTATCATCACGGAACAGCTGGAACAATTTGTGGCTAAGCACTTCAGCAACACACTACAGCCTTGCTTATATCAGGATTTTCCAAATACAGAATAGATCAAAACCTCATGATCCGGATATTAAAAAATATTTCTGAACAGAGAGATTGCAAATTTAGCTTCCCGTGGCCATGAAAAGAAGTAAATAGATACTTTATTCCCTGTCCTTTGACTTCTGTAGTCTTTATGGAGAATTTTTCTCAGCAAGTGAGACACATTCATCAGGAGAAAAATGAGCAGTTATATTTTGAGATTGAAATTGAGGGAATGGCAGTCTAACACCTCCTTTTGAATTGTTATGAATTTCTCTAATGATACCTGCTGAAATTTCAGACAGAGAAAAGAGCACACATGCCCGTATTAACACCACAGTACAAGCTATGTCTTGTACAACAAGAGTAAGACCAAATAATAGCATTCTTTTCACCTGATGGTATTTTGCAGCCAACAAAAGGCAGCGGCTACAGCACTGCAACGCAGTACACCAAGGCAGTGAGCTGCTCCCTTTTCCAGCCCAAACTGCATCACACATTAGCAGCCGTGACACCGGGATTCCTTCTCTGAGCAGACAACACGCACCCTCCAGACAGGCTGCACCGTGTGCCTGCTTGTTAGAACAGGCTAGAAAAACATTACAAAAATAAAATAAAAAGAGCCACAGGGTCAGCAAAAAATCCACAAGAAATTTGTAGATTCGCTCCTAGAATCCCAGAGGGGCAACGCAGACCACTTTACAAGTGTGAAACCCAAGAGGAGCAGGATTCCGGTGCCCCAGGCAGGAAAGGAGAGCCGGATCCTGCTGGGGACTGGGCGCCCTCCGCACTGAACAGCTTCCAGAGGATCAGCACCTTGCACGAAGGGCATCACTGCACGAGATCAAACTCCTTGACGGCATTTCTGGGTGCTACTATTCTTGGCTCTCTCATGGCTTCACGTATAATTTTGTGCAAGTACATTAACCTTGTTGTGGCTGAATGTACCCTCTGTGATTTGCCCTTCCTCCCCTGCAAAGAGCTTTCTGATCTTTGGAAAAGTCAATAAAGGTTGTGAGAGATCTACTTATAATTGCATGAAAAATTGAGGGCATGATTCTGCCATCCTCACTTATTCTAGCATCCCCAGTGCTTTCAGCTGTGTTAGTAAATGCTACGCGGCACAAATAAATGCTACGAAGTCGGACCTTTAGCAGAGGGGAAAAAAAGATACTAAATGTCAGTGCCAGAAATTCCCTACGTCTGAAAGTAGTGAGAAATATTTTAAAATTGAATTATGCATTGCATAAAACAGTTCCTAAGAATATCTAAAAGTCACACTCCCATTAAGATGCAGCTTTACACACGCAAAAAAGACTCCACTCTGTTGAAAAGCACGCTCTCCAGGCAACAGAATCAAGCCTCCAAAGTTAGGCAATGAAAGAATTATGGTTGCTGATGCAAACTTAATCTGGTATCCTTTGCGTATACATTATGATACAGCCTAATTTTTTTCTTCCCCACGTTTTTTTAAGTGCAGTTCTCCCTCACAGTGCAGGATGGATAGCGCTGAATTAATAGAGCAACTATTCAATATTTTGTCTTATCATTGTTCAGGGTACGGCCTTACAGCTTGTTTCCTGCTAACTATTCAAATAGTGCTCTACAGACAAAATTATTAATTTCCTTATGGGCTTTTCTATAGCACTCATCACTAAAATAAGTGAGGGCTTCACAGACACTTCACTAATCTTCACAAAATCCCTGCAAGTTGAGGGAACTATTATTCTGTTTTATACATGGGGAGCTTAGGCACAGATAAATTAAAGTCAAGAGTACCCACTAATTGAGGAAAGCTTGTCTTACAATGCCTCGGCCAAGGTTTTTAAGAATCTTTACCATTACACAGTGTTCTGCATCTTCAAAGCACGAGCCTCACAGACTTCAGTCACAGCCACGCTCCTTTGCAAAACAGGCCCCGGGGCTGGGCTCGGGCTTCAGAAAACTGGCAAACACACAGTCAGCAATCATCTTTACAAAGTCTGCATGAGGGACCTGTGTCACAGGGAAATCTGGGCCAGAATGAGACAGAATCTCGTTCTTTGGGGCTCGCTCATGAATCAGGAGGTCGCTCAGCAATTGCGGTTGCCATCATTTGCTACCCACCTCTTGTGGCCGTGTAGTCCCACTGACTGCTGGTCCGAACTGGGCAGCGCCCGTTGGCCTACACTCCATGGCTCACCGTGGCCAACTCAGCAGGCATAAACTGTACAAAATAAAGCAGCACACGCCAACAAGCACAAGACTACTGTAGTGTCTGAGGGGCAAACCAGTAATGCATAAACACCCTCAGTCCTCTACTTCCTAATTATTCTATAGCAAGACCGCAAGATTATCATGTTAGTGGAATTTTTTTTACATGCACCTTTCCCTTTTATTTCCCCTAAAAAACTGAAAATACAAGACCTGAGGTGTCATGTGGCTATCCTCCCACTTACTCAAAAGAGTTTTAAGCGTTAAGCTACGCCACATATACTTCTGCAGCCTTTGGAGTAACTGACAGCAATAATATATTATCCTCACTGATGTGGACAAACACTTGAAAACAGATGACAAATACTCCTACCAGGAGAATTTACAGGTATTCAGAAACAGGGAAAGACAGATGAGCACGACCTTCCCAGCCTACATTCCTTACAATTCTCAAAGCAATCCCAATCTCCTTGCTAGGACTAAGCATACTCTTTGTCCTTGCTCTCCAATCCCCAATCTTTCTACACCCAGTGATCCATTTTCCCTTCTTCATCCCCAGACTCATCTGTTTTACCTGCCATGTCCTCCGAGTCCACTGGGTTACTTCTCTTTAACCATCTCCAGCCCCAGAACCTCCCAGGGGCAGTCTGTCACGCACCCCTCTCCAGGACTTTGCAAGAGAACTTCCCCCATCCCATCAGGCCCTTGTCACATCCATCTCTTCCCCTTCTCGGTCTCCTCTCACAGCTCTTCTAAGCCAGGTTACCACTCTCCCACACTCCCCTTACAAAACAAGCAGTTCCCCATTCATCCGCACCTGCCTGCTGGGCTCCCATTTCCAGACTCATATGTAACTTTCTTTGGATGCAGGATTTCCCCGCATCACCTGACAACCCCAAATACTCATCTTATCCTCCATCTTATTTTTTCACACTCTTCACTGAATCAGTCCCAGCATCATCCTCCAAATTTCTATTATATTCCATTTCTTTTTCATTCCAGTCCCATTCCTCCAAACTCCCTAGCAAACTACTTGTGTCTCCACCTATTCCCTGAGGCCTAGCTTTTCTTTCTTTTGCATTTCAATCTTGTTTTCTTCTGCACTCGGTGTCACACAGGCAACACCAAATTAAGTCTCTTCCTTCCAAAACCAGGCCCAGCATGCTCAAGTCCACCTGGGACACAACTGCCCTCCACCAGTTGCTCACTTGCAGCTCGTGCTGACAGCATAGGTTCTACTAAGCCCAAGCACAGGCAGGGAAGTTTAAATGCAACATACGAAACCTCATGAAATCTTTAAAGGACAAATCTTTTTCTACCACGTGTGCCAAAGGAACATCCTTGACAAAGGAGAGCGTACCCCCATCAGCTATTAAACCACTGCTCCAAAGCTCAAGCTGTTCAAAATGTCTGAAGTGTTTCTTAAGAGCAGCAGAACAGCATATTTTTCATCACTTCATTTTCAGAAAGTTACTAATTTTTATAGTATTTGCAAGGAAATCCTGCAGGAAAGCTTTTTGGTAAAATCACTGCAGTTTTAAGCAGCTGAAAACAAGATACTTCAGAAGGACATACTACACAACCTTAAAACAATCAGCGGTGTCACCCCCTCACCCTCCTTATAATAAATCCAATAACTCCTCATTTCAACCAACAGAAGCAAAGCCGGGAAAGGAGCCAGAGATATACTCTGATGCATATTAGGGAAAGAGTATTCCGGGGTCAGGAGACCTTATTGGATAAAGTCCTCTTTCCCACATTTTCCTGAATACGACCCGAAAGTCAGCAATTCTAATTGCGCTAATTTTAGCTACAGAAACAGGATGGCAGGCAGCAGTATATGCTGTTGTTCTGTTTTGACTGAAGCAATTAGCTAATATTCAGGATCTGGCTGTAGTTTCCATTCACAAATATACTGCTTAGGGAATCAGGTACTGCTTTAAGGCAATCCTGTTTATCACGGGTAGTGTACAAAATACTCCTTAATGGGAATGAACAGGCACAAAACATTTTCCCAGTTTTGTAGCCCAAGATTCTCCTTTGAGCCTTCAAATTATACTGAAAGAAGTGTTTTGTTTCTGTGGATATTTTTATTTATTGGGCTTGGGGGAAATTTTTTGTGGCGGTTTGTTTTTTTTTTAAGCTGTCTCTCAGACACGTTTCAATTGCATTTCTAGCTGCCCTTCCTTCCCACTGCTGTCTGTCTCAACGCTGCTTCTGCCTGTGTCGACTCGTGCACTTGTGGGCACACGCACAATTTATGACCCCACAAAGCAACAAAACAACACTCAGCCATCTGAATTTGAGCTTTGCTACACAATAGTGTGTGTTTTATGGAGGTTCAAACCCTGAGCATCCTGTAAGGAGCTTCGGAAGAATTTACTTTTCTTGGCTGAAAAAAAAGGGGTGCTATGGCCACTAGTTCCCTCCAGGTTTGAACACAAGCCCAGGATTAAACATCAGTCTGAGCCCCATTTAGTTTGGACATCCAAGTACTTCCAGCAGTGCAATGATCAAGGTGATATACTTAAGATCTCACAAGTGTCTTCTCCGATCCTCTACCCAGAAGGTCCCATTTTAGCTTCTTTTTGCATAGACATACTTGTACCATAGACGCATGGCTATTACTTGTTTGAGAGAGAGTTATGTCAAAGTGCACTTGGGGAAAAAACAAAACAAAACCTTTTCAGTAAGTATTCCCAGTAGTTTTAAAGTCTTCTATTAAAAAAAGAAAAAAAAGAAAAAAGTTTCTATTTAAATTACGTAGCTGACAAATGCATTAAACAAACAAGTAAAAATGTGCTTCATGCAGACTTGGGGCCATTTGGCTGCAGTGAGCTGTCTGCGTGTGCTCACGGCACTCCAGCAACCCCAGGCACAAATACAAACCTCGCTCCAACCTCCAGCCCTGGTGTGTGTTATTGCTTACATAACTCCAGCCTGCTTAAAGCACAGCCCAGCGATGGGGAGATGCACAGGCAGAGCTCCACTGACATTATGGCCTTTTTCTTGCTTGCTGGAAGCATAAAAAGGACTGCATGTTAGCAGACAGCACAATGAAGTATGGATGTTAACTAAACAAGCAGAGAATGGGGTGTGTGTGTGTGTGTGTGTGTGTTTGTGAGAAAGTGTGTGAAATGGAGC
Source organism: Gallus gallus (assembly GCF_016699485.2). Lineage (NCBI taxonomy): Eukaryota > Metazoa > Chordata > Aves > Galliformes > Phasianidae > Gallus > Gallus gallus. Next base: position 73,401,673 of record NC_052535.1, on the reverse strand, counting down.
TGCTGTGCTTCAGAGCCTTCTCAACTTATTACCTCATACCGAATTTCTGTTTGAATAATTTAGTAAATTAAAAGTTCCTCCGTGCTCCAAAGGATCTTGGAACATGGTGGAGAAAACACTCACATACAGCCTAAAAACTCAGCTTTCGTAGGTTTAACAGTGAGAAGATACAAAATCCAGGCATGGAGAGTTATGTGGCTGATCATAAAAAGGATCAGCTCACTGAGCACTGTAGCTATCTAGAAAACACACATAAAAATTCAGATAAGAACTGAATGTGAAGCAATAGCACAATTTACTTACAATCTGGAATATCAGCAGGATTTTAGTTTGTTGTTTGTGGGTTGCTGGGGTATATGGTACATTACAGTAGAGCATCAGCACTAATTCTACATGGCAGCTCCTCAGAATACCATCTGCTTCCCCGGTAACTGTTAATATAGTTGTAATTATCTACTTCTAAGCACTTTATTGGGAATATCATTTGCAAATTAATCAACTACAGACCGGTAAAACAAATGACATGCTTGTCTGAAAACAACAGCATTATTTCAAATTATTTTCCTAAGGGTTGGGAAGTATCAGCCACAGTCAAAGCAGGGAACAGAGCAAGTAAAGGTCTCTGTTCAGCTTAAAAACATTAATTCTAGCTACATCCACCATGAATTTGCTGTCACATGGAGTGATGGCAGGTCTTAAGGAGCAAGAAATTTGCAATGCAAGATGCACCCCCATTTGTGAGCTTCTCTCTCTTTGCTCCTACAATCCAAGTTCTTTGAGGACTTTGTGCTCTTTACCTTGGCATCCTGCTTTGATATAGGCTCTCTCTGCCCTTCTTCCCCTTGCTTTCCACAGTACCTCCACTACTCTTGCACAGCTCATACTCCTTAATATCAGCCTTTGCCTCATTGTTTTTCCTCAGAAGGGAATTGTTGGCCCTGGGTTTCCCTGTTCAAGTTTACAGAGTGAGCAAGCTCCCTTAACGCTTGCCTGGCAAATCCCCTTTGTCTTCCCCCAACCCAGGAGCAGATGATGCCCCCAGCTGAGATCTATGTTACAGTCAGGAGTGGTATTTACTCCTCTGAATGCCAGTAACTTATTCTTCTTGCTGCAGAAGTGAAGGCTGCATAATGACTGAAAACATCGGGTTGAGCTGCACCTTCTGATGGAATGAAGATGCTTTAATTATTTGAAAGCTGGTTGTATGAGGAATGATGAGACATCACACAAAAGCACTGTCCCCACCGAAGTTTCCAATAAGCTATTAGGAAAATGAATTTGGAGGACCACAATAAGCAACCGGGCTGCTATCAGTTTACTCATGCAGATACCATAAATAGCCCTTCCATGATAATGCTGTTGAGCAAGAGATTTTTAAAATCACTTAACTTGTAATTCTTGAAATATTAGAAGCCTTGCAAAGTTAATACAATATTCTAGCTCAGTGAGCAAGCAATACGTAAGCTATGTTTTCTATGGCATCTGTTTGCAATGTCCTTTGCTTGGCAGCAGGTTTAACTGAAGCACGGTCTAATGGCAGGCAGTGGGGTGAGCTGATCGATAAGCACGGAGTGCCATTTCTACATTCATGGTTGAAAGCTCACAAATAAAAGCAAACAGGTTATCTGCCCTGTGATATAGGTGTCCTCAGATCATTGTATTCCAGCATCTCAGCACTTTTCTTATGCTTTTCCCATCAGTGCCCCTATCATCTATTCATGCAACGATCAAGGTTAAAAGCAAAAAGAAAGTGTGTTGTTTGGGGAGAAAAATTAAATTAATTGCTTTAGTGTGATAACTTCTATGTACTGCTTCAGTACACTCGGAACAAGCTCCTCAAGCAAAAGTCTTGCTTTTTTACTTCAGAAATACGGATCTGTTTTATGTTTCTTTGGCTGTACACTCTTCAAGGACTCAGACGTAACTTTTTTAAAATACAGTTCATAGTAATAGGAGTTTAAACTCTTTAAAAAATTGATGTCCTTGAACAGAAACCCACTCAAGAATCCTCGCAGCAGGCGAACAACACAGAAGTGATGGAAATAGTTTCACTTCCTTCTTATTGCTATTCCAGCGGTCAGCAGAGTTGTCACCCACCATTGAGGCAGAAAACGTGCTACTAACCACCACTCTCATGCACGATGAACCTTCTCGTAAGGGATACAGATACTCAACGGCAACAGCAGACGCTTCATATTAAATGTGACAAAATGGTACGTTACCTGTGCCAGTCAGCTCACAAGGAACTTTGCGTATGATTCATAACTCGTGTTTAATATTTCATTAAACTTCATTAAATAGACTGGAAAACCCATGTGAATCTCCACCCAAACCTTTCAAACTGTTCCAGCATTTTCAAGACACGCTTACAAAACACGAGCATTTTATTTTACTCATGTAAGAAAATTTGCTTCCAATGGTATGACAAATATCTCTAGGAACGAACCTTATTTTCTCTTAACAAATCATGTAGTCTCTTTGTAGATAGCAGCAGGTTTGCATGAATGTCAGCTAAAAGCAACGTTTCTGTCAGAGCCATGAATAAATGGCTAAAAAGTTTGCATTTTCAAAGAACACGCAGCAAAGATTTTTCTTTAGAAAAAAGAAAAAGATTATTTAGAATATGGGTTCTTTACACCACTCAAAATTCATCTGCTTTTTGGTACAGCATTGCACTCTATAGGATAAACTGATAAGTAGTTACATCTTCATTCTTTTCGAGGGCTTACAGCAGTTAACATCAATTAATACTTGGCCCACAAACTGTTTTTCACATACTGTGGAGACTGAAGCTATCAGTTCTGAGCCCAGACTGCTGGATGATAACGTTTGTAAAATAAAGACCTCTGTGCAGAAGCCCAACCCACAGCTTATGCCCCAGTTACATATGAAATCCTCAGCTCATTACATGAGAATCAGCAACCTGGGTGATATCTGTATTTCTTCCATTAAATATGTTTTTTCAAACTATTGTGCGTCACAACCTTCTATTCTCTCATCTTAAATGAACTTTACTGCTCATTACTCCCTCACTTATCCCCTACTTAGTGCTGCACTGAGGCATTAAACAACTCCACATGCCAGGGACCAATTCCTGACCTTCTTTTTCCCACATGAGTAACACAATGGTTCGGAAAACACCTCCCTGGGGAGCCAAAATTTCATACAGACTCGGTAGTCCTTTTTCCTACATATTTATTCATAGGAAGCAGGTCATTTCATTAGCTAAATATGGTTCTCAAGCAACCCAAATTTCCCAATCCTAATTAAAATTTTCAAACTAAAGCGGCAATGGAGAGAAAGGAATGGGTGGCCCCATTTCCTTATTATTTCTAAAGCATCACTAAAAATAAACAAGCACAATAAATTGGAAGAAATGTGAGAACAACAGTGGAGACCTGACGCCAACCCAGCAGAGGAATTCAGAGCTAAGATAAATGCTCTAACCTTAATGCACCTTCACGGTGCCTAGTCATCTGCAGGGATCTTTGAACAACGAGTGCTTTTGCATATCAAGTGAACTGAAATAGCTTGAATGGACGCAATAGGGCAAATTAAAGTTGCAAGGGCAGCTGTAGCTCACAAGGCTCAGGGTTTGTCCACAGCACAGTTGTCTTAGAGATCCCTCACTCATGCACAGTTCATTTTGCACAGAAGTAGAGTGGTCTGCTGTGAAAACACCGTGGGGTACAGGTCTGGAAAGGCACTGAGAGCACAGCAGGTTGCCCAGCGTGCCTGGGCTGAGCCATCCTGTGTCAATTTCCAGACATATTGCCTTCAGGAAGCCCTCTTCGCCCTTGCAATTTGCCACTCTAAGCTCACAGCAGTCCAGGTGGCTGAGGGAGGCACACGGTTTTCACGCTTACCTTGAACTAGTCTTGAAAAATCCTCCTACTAGTATTCTCTATTATTTCTTTGCTAGCATCCCCGCTAGTAGCAGGGCTTTTCTGCCGCATAGGACATCTCTTCTGTTCTCTAGAGCTTCCACTCACTTTGTAGCAATCCCTCTCAGGCCCCCTGAGGTTGCTCTTTGTGAAGCAAGACATATTCTGAGTGGGCACAGACGTCTTTGCTGGCTCTCACGCTGCAGCTTACTCATTTCCTTGCTCCACTGTGGTTCTAACCTTCTTTGAGATTAAGAGCAATTTACATCTCTTTAACTAGACATATTGGTGTTATTACCATTGCAGTCCTATTGATTGCAATGCTGCACTTAGCATCGCTGTTCCAATTTTATCATCCTTAGTCATTCTTGCATGACTGTATATTTATGTACGAGTTCTATTATTTAAATTAGTATATATCATTAGAAAGGAAGCATGACAAAATTAAAACAAACTGGAAAGCACGAAAGAATGATGCCAAAATGCTGAAAATCATGCTTTCTTTTTCTAGGACATATCAATACTCAGTTACGTGGAATTCTTTTAAAGGGAATGTTGTTAACTGGTTGAAACATTATAGCCGTGAAACAATGTAATCAACCTTGAAAACTGGGAAGTGATTACTTAAAGGCTTCATATTCTACTCCACGGGTACAACACAAAAAGGTAGAGAAAATGTTCCAGTAAGGTGAATCTCTGATGTACTACAAAGACTTGTGACAGCCTGTAAATGACAGAGTAAGACAAACACTGTTAAAAATCAAAACCAGTTGCTTCTATCACATGATTGCATTAACCAAGAAATCATGAATGCGGGCTCTGGAAAAACAGTCCAGAACTTCTGTGAACCCTGCAAAGTGAGTAATAGATCATGACATCAATCAGATTGCACGACCCCATTGGGCATTTCACAGTGCAAAATCAGAGAGCAAAAGACAACCCTGACTCCAGGTCACACACCAGAGGTTCCAGCCAGTCCCTGAAATACGGCAAAACAGATTTTTCTAAATTTGTACAAGTGTCAGCTACAGCCTGCCTCCCAACATTAGCTCAACTCGTGCCATCTCCACCATTCTGATTCTTATTTTTGTAACAAAATTCACATCTGAAGCCTCTGCTACAGCAGAAAACTGCCCACACCTTGCCATGGCCCCCACTCCTGTCTTGGTTACTGCTGTCTTCTAACTGACTAGCAGAGCTGAAGGAACAAGCTTAAAAGGAACTCACGTGTTCACAAGTTTATTGACCAAATGGAATCACATCACCTGTGTTCATCCATAAGCAAAAATTATCTCAGTAGAGCTCATGATGAACCCAGTAGAGACTACTAGCATTCCTACACTGTAACTTAGTATACCTGCAATTCAGTGACCCCATTAAAAATATATACCTAGCATTCCCCTTGAGCTCACAGTGAATATCTTAAAACAGTGCCAGTCAGCCTAATGAGAGACAGAAATACTTTGCCTTTTGAAAAAAAAAAAAAAAATTGATCAAATGCTCTTTGAGTATTTGATAACACAAATAAGAACACGCAGATATAGCACATAAAAATTCAGGAACTGCAGTAATCAATAAGCAGGCCATTCAGCAAATCCACTTTCATTAATTAAGATAAGGAAGTGTTATTTCTTAAGACAGATGCAAAATGACAGTCACGTGTTATTACTTCATGTTAACATCTTGATCCAATCTGGGTAAAAATAGTATGCCTCGGCTCTCATAAGCAAACTAAAACCCCACTTACTACCAGTTGGTGGTCACAGTTGGCCGGCATCTTAGTTTTAAGAAAAAATGTGCTTTCACAGACAGTCAGACCCGACAGAAGTGAGTCCGTGCATGTTCTTAAGACTGGCTTTCTCTCCAAAGCCCTGCTGCTCCTTTCAGCATGGATAGCAACAAACAAAGCTTAAGTACATGACTGCTTAATGCTCCCAGCAGGAAGAGGACCCAACAAATCCCATCCATTTCAATTACAGCCAGAAGGGACACAACACATAAGCCTTTGTAAATCATAACATGGGTTCATGTAAGCCACCGTGATCTGGAAATCTGAAAGAGAAACTGAGGAAACATGGATTACGTTCACTGTGTGTTCCCTGTGCACTTCTGAACTACATAAATTACCCACTAAAACCTGACAGCTCCCCCATATGAACCACCAAGAGAAGGAATATGCATTGCCTATTAAAGCGTAAGAGAAAGACGTTGCTCCTCATGCCATCTTTCCTCCTCATTTTCTATTTCTCACAACACAGTTTTTTCATAGCATCTTGAGAATCCTTGTTTTCAGAGCATCCTCATGAACCTATGATGAAAAACCTAAACCAACCATCCACTGAATACACAGCTACAGACACTATCCTTTACTCAACCTCTCCCAGTGCCTACTTTATCCTCTTAATGCTCTTGCCCTAAACCGGTGCCAAACAAGGTGTGTGTCCGTAGGCACCTGACTGCTGTGGTGCTCCCAGACTGAGTGCCCATCCATGCTAAGGCAGTGGAATTTAAACTGATCAAACCTATATGCTCATGACAGACCAAATATTCCTGACACAGGAATGATAGAGGTTCAGCGTTCAATGATTCGGTAATTCAAAAAGACAGGAAAGAGCTAATCCACACAACCCTATGAATGTCATGACCAGGATTTACAACTCAGTCCGGCACACGACTAAATGACAATGCAATGGCAAAAGAAGCAATAGAACGCATTCCACACAAAACTAGTACTGGCCAGCAACTTACCTGGGTAATTCTCCTCTATGCTATTCATAGTCTGAAAGGTTTATCAAAATATAAACATGGAATGTAGAGGAAGTTCGCTAGTACACAACATAAAGAGGCTATGCAACTGCAGGCACAATTCAGGCCAAGCTATCCAGAGCATCTGTTCGCAGTGTCTTGATTTTAACAAGACATTCATGTCTACGTAATAGAAAATAAACTTAGTTATTAAAAATACATCTCATCATACAGCAGGTCAAAATGACTGATATATGACAAAACAGATTTGATGAACTGCGTTAGTAATCTTCACAAAGTTATTCAGCATTTATAATAACTCCAAATCTATTTTCACACTACCTGATGGGGGGCAGCTCATACCATTATTAACAAAATACCAACAACTGATTCAGCCTCTAAGTCAATTCTATTTACAGTTCGTCATTCCATTATAACAAAGCAGCACTGGCAGAGACACAAGACTTCATCTTATAAATATCATTTTTAACATACAGGCATAGACAGGCAAATACAAACATGTTTTTGAATAAAGGAAGGTGATGTCACCTAGTAAGGAAAGAACAGACACCTAAAATGGAAAACTGCAATTTTACACTAACTCAAACTGTTCACCAAAGCACACACTGTAGAAATACAAGCAAGGCACTGAGGAAGATGGACTCTTCTCCACGCTACCACGTTCTCATGCAACCCAGTAAATGGTCCCCAGAAAGCCATTCTCTGTGAAATCTGCAGATATCTAACACAGAAGTGAGAAACGAAGTATTTGGGTATACAGTTAAGTCACTGGGTTTTCTAGCCACAACCTTTTAACGTCTTACTAACACTGTACATATTAAAGTAGTAAAAAAGCCCAGTGGGGTCCAGTTCTATAACCTTGCACTAGTCAGTCATACTGCATGACGTCCAACAACTTCTCGAGAGGAAGACTAACGCTCTATGAGTCAAATTAGCAAAGGAAATAGGCTCAACTTGCAGCTTGCAGTTAAAAAACAACTGGAAAGACAGTGGCTACAACAGACAGGCATACGGGTCTGTTAAGATTTGGTGAGGAATTTGGGTCTTCTTTTTTTTTTAAGAATAATTCATAAGCAAGATGCACTATCAAAAGAACAGAATTTAAAATTTAGTATTAAATATATATAACTAACTCCAACACTTGGACAACTCCTTCACCAGAGAAACAATTTGGGATTTACACAAGTGATGGTCTTGGCAACCCCCCACAGAGGAGAGTAACGATAGATACTCTTCACAAGCTACCAAGAGATCAGGACGTCCTTGGAAATCTCTCTAATTAACAATAAACCGTTTTTACAATTGAAAATGCACCCTCAAACCCCGGTGACACTGTGGATACGTCAATTCCTCATCCACATGTTGCACCGTGTGCAATGTCTTTGGAAATCAAGGGCAACAACAACCTGGAAAATATTTTTCAACATTTGGACTGTTGCCACCAAATCAATAATGGTGGGACAAAATGAATTACAAGATTCCACAGCTTCAATCACAGAAGTAGAGAGTAAGCCAAAAGGAGAAACCACAGCTTACATTGAGAGACCTGCTGGACTGAATTGTATGTAGACTTGGATCCAATTAAATGAGACTTGGTTGGGGTGATTGTCCCTCTCTACTCTGCTCTTGTAAGGCCCCATCTGGAGTACTGCGTCCAGGTATGAAGCCCCCAGTACAAGACAAAGAGCTGTTGGAGAGGGTCCAGAGAAGGGCCACAAAGATGATCAGGGGGCAGGAGCATCTCCCCTACGAAGACAGGTTGAGGGAGCTGGGCTTATTCAGCCTGGAGAAGAGAAGGCTGCGGGGTGACCTCATTGCAGCCTTTCAGTACCTGAAGGGAGCCTATAAACAGGAAGGGAGTAAACTCTTTGAAAGGGTAGAAAACAGCAGGACAACGGGGAACGGTTTTAAGTTGAAAGAGGGAAGATTTAGGTTGGATGTTAGGGGGAAGTTCTTTACCAGGAGAGTGGTGAGGTGCTGGAACGGGCTGCCCAGAGAGGTTGTGGATGCCCCGTCCCTGGAGGTGTTCAAGGCTAGGTTGCATGAGGCCCTGGGCAACCTGGTCTAGTAAATGGGGAGGTTGGTGGCCCTGCCTGGCAGGGGGGCTGGAGATTCATGATCCTTGAGGTCTCTTCCAACCCAGGCCATTCTGTGATTCTGTGAGACTGAGGGCAAAGGTGAAGCAGAATCATTTGATGGCTTGCATGGAATTGGTCAACACAAGAGGCACTTAGCATGTGAAATATCTAAGTAATTTCTCTTGATCAGGCCAGAGGACTGCCATGGCTTCCACGCCAGAAGGATAGGCAATGTCACAAGGAAAAGTAAATGTTTTCCTCTTAAGATTTTTATGACATTCCTGAAAAGCTTTTCCACAAGACTCTTTTTCAGCACTGCATGAACATAGTTAAGGAAGACTCAAATTGGATTAGGTTATGAAATACAGGTGTGTGAAATGCAGTAATTTTTCTCACACAGATATGATATGAATTCTTTTGATACCTCTGCTCTAAGAGTTTCTGCCTTGCCAAGCCTCCATTCCAAGCAGCCAGCTCCTCTTGCTTGCAGTCCACTAGCTTCCCTCCAGGAGCAGCAAAGGTGGAATAAGTAACATCAGGATTCTGAAGAGCCACGCATTCAGCTCAGGTCAGTGGAGAGCAGCCCACAGGCTGGAGACCCTCTGGGGAGCAAGCTGCTTGCTCTCTTGCACAGATCTCAGTGTTATCTACCAGAGAGCTAGACAGCTTCCTCTTATCGTCAGCACAGTCTTAAAAGAGACTGATACAGCAAAATGCATTTCCAGTATGGACAAAATTGTTCTCCAAGTATTCTAATACGATTCCCATAACCACATACACTGACCTTCACTGTACAGTCAGCTTCAGCATCAGATTTAGCCTTAAAATACTGCATTTTTTCAGTGATCTCTAAAATTGTTTTGGTGATGGTGAGGAGGATATAGCGCTGCTTATTTTAACACCGGTGCTGCTTTTGTAAACCTAACCCACGTTTGGAATAAGAAAGTCCTGCATCAATGCTGAAGAGATCATTGTGGGAATGATGGCTTGTGCTTACACTTGTATGGCTGCTGGGTACACTAGAGAAGATTACATTAAACTTTCATGGCTGATGCTTAGGTCAAAGAAACCGCAGAAAGCTACAACATAATCTACTGCTTTTCCATAAATGCACTGTGAGCCAGGCAAGCAGACGTTAACGTTTACAAACACAGACTCAAAATATATATACATAATAGGGAGGCATTCAGAATACACTTGAGCAGCAACAGACAGCGATCTTGATTTTAGCTTTGCATTATTGAGTCTTAATTTCCAAATATAATTTGCCATCCTTTACTTCCATTTTCTCCCTACAAAAAGGATAAACTGCTCAAATAATGTTGATAGCTTTAAAAATCAACAATCATACGCAAAACAGTACCTCGTAGACTAAATAAATGAATCTGAAAACATCCTTTACTCTACTTTCCAGTTGCTTTCATTAAAGTATACAGCTAGCTATAACACAGGAAATTATAGACCTTCTCTGAGAAATGTATGTCAGGTGCCAAAAGCATTTAAATTCTATCTTTTTCCAATTCATGAAGCTCATTGTAGCATTGTATTGTTGCATTATTAGATTTATGCATTTAGCAAGCAAGCATATTATAAGAGTGGCTGTAAGTAATTACTCCTTTCTAACAGCAGGAACCAGAGTATTGTCCATGGTGCGTCATTTTCATGAGAAAAATAGTCTACTTTATAAAAGAGACTTCAATGTTCAAATAAACAACCAAATATCTCATTTATGAATAAACCACACTCCTAACTTGTAGGAAGAACAAGGCTGATAAAAACAGGGGATAAATGACATAATTTGTCCATTACAGTGTATTGGCTACAAGACTCCATCTAGAAAAGGTTGTTTATAGTTGAACATTACATTCATTTGGGAATTGTGCCTTTGGACGACACAATTTTATGTATGCTTTTGAACACTGGGAGATTCAGAAGTAGTTTCTCAATTCCTTGTAACTTTCTGATCTTTCCTCTTGAAAGGGTCACTGTACTTATTGAACATTCTTTCAGGAAATTATGGTGATTGAACACTTGATTAGTCTAATTGCTTAATGGCTTTAACAGTTTGCAAAACTTCCCATTTGGAGCCTTGCAGAGAGAATATTCTCAAATCGACATCTACAAAATGCTCACTGTTGGAAATGTCATTCTGCGCTGAGAATTCAGAGTTCTCCGCAAAGACTGTAAAGATAGTACCATATATGATGTTCTTTCTTCTCACTGTAAAAATAAAGCCAACTAAACTTTTCAGTGTCTTTTCTGGAAGCAAATACAGTGGCAATTTTCCCACCTCCAGGCACTTCAGCAAGTGAGGAACCCTCACATCAGGTAAATTATGGTTCCATGTGGGAAAAATGACCACAGGACCAATACATTTACAAATGTCTCCGCTTACCAACATTACCGTACCGTTCCTTCTTAAGATTCATGATGTAACTACATTCCAGGGAGATCTTTCATAAATTTTGTAGTTTAATTTCATAATTTATACCCAGATACCAACACAATGGCACTTGCGGTATTTCAGACTCAAGTAGGAACTTCGCTCAACTACATACAAAATAAGGTCCATCTATCTCAATACTCACACCAGATGAACGAACCCTGAAGTCTGGAAAGCCCACTGTGCTCTGCTGGAATGAAAATCATGATTAAAATATAAGGGATAATTATTAGTGTTCTAAACAGAAGAACGTCAGGAGAGAAAACTGAGTACGTTTTTCATTTTTCTTTTAATTATTTGATCATCACTTATTCTTCACTCTGCTTTTACCAGCTAAAAGCAATAAGAAAATAAAACACGCCATCAACTATCCTGTTGGAAAGGTACAAAAAGAGAGCAAGAATTGTCTTTTATGCAGCACCTTGTTTTACTTGTTTTATTTTGAAATATTATTGCTGAGCACCTGGGCAGTTTCTAAATAAGCCTCTCTAAAAGAGTATTTTTACACAATCAAAAAATAAATTAAACTATCTAAAATTCATGCTGTTAATTAAAATAGCCCCTGTAGAAAAGCAAATTAACTACAAAGCTGAAGTAAACATTATGGTGTTATTTCTTTTATTATTTAAGAGTAGCTGATTAATTTGCTCTCCTATTTACATATATTTACTAGCATTATCAGAACCTGATAAAACCACAATTTTTTGCTGATCACTGAAAGACTTCTAACTGGCAGGGGATCGCCAGTTTCAGGACAGCAGCAAGCGCTCTTGCTTTTACACCAAAGCAATAGCACAGAACTTCCACTCTAAAAAATCTTCCATCACAGGAAACCAGGAGTAAGACATACACAGTTCTTTATGTATCCAGATGTATGTGTAAAAATATCTTATTACAAAGTCATAACACTGGAACTACATCTTAAAATACAGGGTTTAAGACACCTGCAAGTGTCAATAAAGGGTTAAATATATGTTATATGCTAATAAAAAAAAAGAGGTGTTCATGAAATAAATAAACTGATTGCTTATTTTGGTGCCAGGAGCAGGCTTAAAAGCCACTTTTATGCAGAAATGATGATTTTAATTTTAATGGATGATACAGTTTCACTTCAACCAGCTGTTCAAGATGAATTTTCCTCCTGACAATACAATTCAGAAAAAATTCAATACTTAACATCCGAGTCACCTAAAAAGTCAATCTAAATACACCTCAAGACAAGTGATAATCTTGTCATGGTTGATTACACAACTTGTACCACAACCTTAGGAGTTTATGGAAACCCATGGAAATGATTAAGCTCACTCGGCCTAAAAAATGAGCTACAAATGCACACAGCTCTTCTCGTGGTGACTTCACAACAAGAATCGAAGCGAAAAATGAAAATCTGGGTAATGCAGACCTCCCCACTTGCACTGGCAGTCGGTAAGCAAGGCAATGGTGCATTTCAAGGTCTTGCAAGTACAAGGTCTCATTAGATACAATATCTTTAATAACCCAGCAGCAAGCCACTCTCGAGATTGTCTTTCACCCTATATTCTATATAGCAATTGAGAGCAGTCAGAGTGCCCTTGCTTTCTCTCAGATGAGCAAAACGAATTGGACAGAGGGAAGGCTTCTGGAGAGTAGACAATTGTTTATGAGATTTTCTTACTGAAGCAGTCTGTAAGCAACAGCTCAGCTTTTCTACCATTACTTAATTATTTCATTTTTCTTTCTACTTGAGAGGCATTTCTCCATCAGGCTGAAACGTGGTAGGGAGGCTGCTGCCGGCTCACTTCTCCTAATTTACTGACCAGGTGAATGACCAACACTTCCAGTGCTGGTCGTGGCTTTGGAGTTCACCGTGCAGAAGAACCTCATCATGGAAAAGGGAGACTAGATTGCAAAGCAAATTACTATTGCATCGTATCAGCAGGCACTGCTTATTACATTGTATAATGGCTACCACTGAACATTCAGTGATAGGTGCTCTTGTTGCTTTCTGTTACTCTTATAAGAAAAACTAACTTTCAAAATAAATTGCAATTGCAAAAATTATATTGCAAAAAATAAATTGCACAATCTTTCTAGCATCTGTACACCAACCATTCTGCTTTATTTTTTTCTCACTGAGCTGTCTTCCTAATATCCCCATCTCTGCACAGGACCTGGAATCCACACAGACTTCCCAGGACAGCAAAGCCTGGCATTTCCCTTTGCAGAGCCCCAGGTTCAGTGTCCAGCCAGCAAGTCCCTGCAGGGATTAGCTGTGGGACGTGTCATGGGTGCCAGCAGCACCGCCTGGATGGACACCTATCTATGGAGCTGGGGTCAGCTGCTGCTGTGAGGCAGAAAAGCAGAGTTCAAAGCACAGACTGTTCTCATACATTAGCTTAATCTTCCCACCAAGAACATTATTGGATTTTTTGTTCAAGTCTAATGTAAACCTGGAAAACCATCTTTTTTTTCACTGAAATAAAATGCACTTTTCATCCATAATAACAAACAAATGGTAATTGAGAAATATTGTTTCTGACCCTGTAATAAAATGTACATTTAGCCAATAGTTTAAGTTAAAGCTGAAGGTATTTGCACACTTGCCAGCAGGACTGTATTCCAAGATTCTCTCTCAATGGCTAAAGATAGACCTCAGCCAGAAATTTGCAACATTCAAAGCTTTTTGCCTCCTGGGTTTAGATCAGGGCCATTTCCACAGCACCCTGGCCCAACCGGAGTGTTGTAAAGCCTTTCATCAGCACTGCTCACACTCCTACTCCCCCTGATGCCCGTGGCACACACAACTTTACACAGCACTGTAGCTGGGATCCAAAGGCTACCCAGCACAGAAAACAGAAGGAAGATCTCATGACAGGAGGTCAAAGAACACAAAATTTGACTAGAAATGAAGCAGTCTGTGTGGGTAATTAAGTGCTGGAGCGATTACCATGGACTGCAGTATACTGCCTGTCACTTGCAATTTTCAGGATAAGACATTTTCCCTAAAAGAGAGGTTATAGCTCAACAATGAACTAAATCTGGTGAGTTCGAGGAGTGTGTTTATGTTATAGATCAAACTGGATGGCCACAGTGGTCCCCTCAGGCATCACTACCGTGATTCTGTATGTAAACCTATCTGCCACAACTGCCAAGTGCTCACGCAGCTCAAAAGAGAGCAAGAACCAGCCTCTCAACAAAGGGAAGAAAAGACAGCGCTAGGAGCCTGTCGCATCCTATCAAACATGAAATCTGTCTTTATTCTTAGCTGAATTCCTGTAACAAGCAGAAGCGCCAGCAGCACACAGCCGACATGAAATGGCTGCCAGGTGGTGGTCCCCATGCACGAGGAATGCAGGGTGACGTCTCTGGTAGCCAGCACCATGCCTTTAACTTTCCATGGTGAGACCCCCGCTGCGTCTCACTTCCTGATACTGGGTTACATTCTGTCATCTCTGGAGTGAGGCCAGCATTCTTTTAAAGAATCAGACACAGAGTTAGAAACTCCCCAAATTCAGCAGCTGGATCGTATTATGCATTAAGCAGCCCCACAATGGCAGGACGAGCTGCCCAAGCCTCTCCCAGTTAACCCGGTGTGTCAGAAACGCTCCTGCTCACCACACAGCAGGCAGCGACCGCACACCGAGGCGATCAAGTGACGCTGCCACCCAGGTTGCAGTACTGCCACAACCCTCATAAATAAAGCAGCAGCTTTCTTATTTCAGGGCAGATCACATGCACAGGACTGGCATCATGTGAGAGGCTGCAGAGCGATGTGACACTGAGACTGTTCGTTTCAGGACCTTCAGGAATGTGACATTTCACTGCAGTACACTAAGTCCATCTCCTCCCAAAGCCACATGATACAACATTCATTAGCTCTCCCTCCCCTTGATTCAGCTGTTGTGGTGAAAGCATGTAGTAGGACTGGATTTCAAGTTATGTAAGGAAGGTTCCCACCTATGTAAAATTTCCAGCATGTCTTTGCAAACTCTGCTCTACACCCAAATTCAGCAGTGACCTCCCCAGCACGCTGGTACTGGCAGTACCAGGCCGCAGTGCAGCAGGAGGTGAGGCCTGCACTGCAGGCAGGCCTTGGGGCACCTGGGCAGACTGCTGGCCAGCTGGCCCTGTGGGCTGGGAGCAGCTCACCGCTAGCAAAGCCTGGGCATGTGCTGAGGTAGAAGCAGGGCTGGGGCTCAGCCTGGGTACCGCAAACCAGCAGTAGAGCCGTCTTCAAGTCCAAAGACATGTTAAAACAGAACTACCATGGTTCTCCATCAACGTTAGCAAGCAAGCACGCAGGATTCGCCCCACACAGTATACCTCAAATCTTTTGTGTCTTTCCTCAGCCCCAACCCCTCTAAAATCTCGTGTCCTAAGCGTTACGTGAAGGTGCGCCAAGAGGAGCCTCAGGACAACGAGCAGCTTACTCAAGGAAGGCACACACTGTCTGCTGTTCATTCTGGACCCTGCTGTGCTCATAGCACACCATTTCAAGGGGGTGTCACTTGATTAGAAATCCATGGGATGGTGAATGCCCCAATTAATCTTCCTGACTCCAGCATAGATTAACTTTTAAGATCAGTGTCCAATGTAGGCAATTACAGTTAGCCAATTAGGCAATAACACACAACAATGCCTTTCTGAGCAGTTAGAGCACAGACCAATATTACGAAGCACAGCCCTTCAGGACAACCGATTTCAGCTAAACTATGAGTACAATTATCTTTCGGCTGCTACATATTATTGCTCCTATTAAATGGAATTTGTAAATACAGATAAAGAAGCTGGCTAAGCCTGCACCTTGACCAGACTTTGTGCCTCACCCTGAGAGACTCAGAGAAAACTTCATCATATCCATGACAGTAATATTGCTAATAGGAACATTTCAGAATCTGAATTTTGCCTGAAAACTGGACAAGAAAAAGATGGTTATGGGTACACACAAAGTACTATTGATAGGCAAAGCTCAAACAAATCTTGTAAATTCAGTTCACAAGGACAAAAAAAGAATGCCCATCTATGTTCCCATGCGGCTGAAATCCATACAGCCTTATCTATAGCCTATCAAGAGTTATCATGGCTGTGTTTTTAGGCCCTGATGCAAAGTCTTCTTCCCAAAGCAAATCCCAGTAGCGACCATGGGATTTGGGTGAAGGACTATACAGGACAGGGTATTTCTAGCACTGGGCTCAAAAAAAAACAACTTCTGAAGTCTGAGAGAATCTCACTAGCAAGAGTATGAAAAAATAGAAAAATGTACAAAGATGGCATCGCCGTTGCCTTATTTTCTTCTCTGTATAACTCTGCAGGTTCTGCAGCAGTCTGATTATCATTCCAAAATGTTCTCTCCCCTTTAGCATTGCATCCTCATATAAAAAAATAATGTTCCAGTGCTTAGCCTTTTTATTTTTAGTGTACTAGAAACACATAATCTGTAAGCTATATGTATATTCAATAGCACCATCAAATAAATTATTATTATGGCATGTGTACTCTTTCCCTCCTTTTCTGATTTATAATCGATTTTAGCATTGTTAAAACTGCAGTTAGTCTGTCTACAGTCTCATAATTCTTCTCTCAGTCAAATGAAACTACAGTCTTGCAATTTTTAAACCAAATTACTAGTAAAATGTGTAGAAATAGGAATTTTAATAAGATTTCTATGTTACAAACATTTTAGCTCAGAAATACTTGGAGTCAGTCTCGGAATAGGATTAGCTTCTGCATATTTTCTTTTAATTTTACATATAAATGAAATATAGGATCTCCAGTCATAATTAAATTTGAACTATTCAAGATTATGACTGTGAAAGTACTCTACACGCACATCTACACAGATTACTCACAAGTCAGTTGATTCTGTAGTCTACAAAGAGAACATGCCAAAGACTTCACAGTTCTTCAGACTCCTACTTACAGCACAGCTAAAATGCAAGGCAGGCAGCTGCTCAGCTAGAGAGGAACTCCGCACAAAAGCTTGTGCTTGAAAGCTCAGGGTTATGCAATTCGTGTGTTAGCAGGTATACTAAAAGCATTCTGTGTTTTGATTTAAATTGCATTAAATTAATGATGATGATCTGACTGATTAGGACAAGCAAGGAACTGCAGATCTGGGGTTTCTCCTGCATCACAGACATCAGTTATAGCTTGTCCACTGACTTTAACGAGATTAGGAGTAGGCCACTGATGGACAGCAATAAATGAAGGTAAGTAGGTCAGAGTGGAAGTGGGACACGGAAGGAAATTAGGGAGGAACAAAGGTGTTGGAAGAGATACTATGAGCAAATCAGAAGCAACAGTTGAAGTCATGAGCAATGCTGATTGCCAAAACTGCTCTTTTATCTCAGCTTAGCACTTCACATTTGCTGTTAACTACACGTATCTGGCTGAATACAAAAAGACCAGTATTTTCAAGACAGTGCTAAGTACTCAATTATTTGGGCACCATGTTATATCTCATAAGGCTTCACTTCTTTCCTCTGAAATCTAATTCCTAGTCTTTCTTTTCTCTTACATGTGTATCCTGTACAATAAAAACACCACAAATCCCCGGTAATTCCTTCTGTCTGACCTGTATAAAGCACAAAAATGCTTCACCCGTCAAAATTCTATCAGCTTAAGGAATCCCACCTCCATGATTACCTTTCCTGATAATACTGCTTGGCACCGGATCCAGATGGTTTTCTACTTGTTTTTACTAGTTACAAAATCAATCTCATATACTGCAGATTTTTACACAAACATGCACTTATGACAATAAAACTAGTTTGATACTTCTCTATTTCAATGGACAGTACTCACCCAGAGACTCTATTGTAGTAAGTTTAAGTGTTTCTTTCTGCAATTATAATTACTCAAATTTTCACTGGCTTCAGCAATAGAGAATCACATTCTAAGAATACCTCTACACCATCAAATCACCCATTCACTTGCATTTAAGCTTCCATGAGGTCCTTGACAGCAACATACAGATTACATCAGGTAGATGTAGTAGCAAAGGGGAAACCATTAACAAATCAAAACATGGTTAATAACATACTTCTTCATCCAAAAGGTGTATCTTAGGAAATCTCCTATTGAAACTTCCACTGTATACATTGCACAACTTTCTCCAGTGCCGGAAAGTGCCACTGTAGGAAAATCCTGCAGAGTACATGGTACGCAAGTATCTAATAATAGTTGCAGTGTTGAACTATGAGCTTGAACAACAGCAACGTGCATACTGTGACAAGGAAATAAAATTCCCTATTATGGAAATCCTACATTGTATTTAATTATGTAATTATATTTTATTGTATTAGTGAGTGGTTGGGCACAGTATCAACTGCTGGGATTTCTGCAAATTAGAAGCACAAAATTCATTCTTTATAACAGCTGATTACTTTTTATGATTCTATGGGAATTTCTGAGCTATGGAAATGATTCTATTTTTGGCCTATTTCTCTTAGTAAAAGTGATCCCCTCTCCTGACATCATAATCCACAAGCACACAAAGAATTCCATCTTCACAGAGTCTCCGGGCCAAATTAATCCCCAGCATAAACTCTTATCATGTATGCAAATACAGGGTGATGTTTACATCTAAGATTAATTTGACCCACACAGAACAATGCTACCTGGGGTTTTGCTTCATTTTCAAAGCCCTGAAGTATAAAATTTCAACGTATTGAAGAAAATCAGTGCACTCCTACTGAGTAAACCCATGCTGCATGGTCATACCCTAATGGCAGACAAGTGGCACACACCACCTGACCTTGTTTCAGGTTACAAGACAAAGCCACATGTCTAGAAATAATGATATTATAATAAAATGAACATACCAATACATAAATACAAAGTAAAATACTAACCTGTTATAAATGAATAGAAAAAAATCTTTTATCCATTCTCTTTTTTATGCCTTGGCAAACACTCCATTTTATTGTGGACTTTAAAAATGAAAAAGTAAGTGTCAAATTGTTTTTAAGACATAACATGCAGAGTCCTTCCTATTGCTAGAATTCCTTATTAATATGAATAACTGTGGGGTCATATGGAGCTTGATAGGAAAAGCATATCTTCACAGTGACCAGCTAGAGAAGACAATGAGCAACATTTTCAGAATGGAAATGCATGGGCCTTTCTTAATGCTCAGAAGCTGTGAAATCCTGGCAGCTATTTATGTGCTTCAGTGTGGCTAAAGAAGCTTAGTTTCAATCACCCACCATCTTTAACGGTAGAGATTTCACAAATACATAGGCTTCACACTACGCTCATTTTCTGTACGTATTTTTACTGTGTCTGGGGAAAATACGGACAAAGCTCAAACATTCACAAGTGTTTTAATAACAAATGCTATTTGCCTATTAAGCTCATTTCCACTAATAGAAAAATACCATTAATAATTCTGCTTTTCTCTCTCACTCCTTTGTTCTGTTTAGGTTACTTTGGAGTCTCACTCTGACATTCTTGGCTTCTGTTCATTTTTCACCAGCAGTGTGGGGACTCAGCCTTGGCCACGTTTAAAACCTCCAGTTAATCTGGACACGCAATGATGATCTGGTCAATGTGAAAATAAGTTCAGATTGTTGTGTTGTTGGTGGTTTTTGTTTTTGTTTTAAACATATATCTACAATGCTATTATTATATTAACCCAGCAATTACTTAAAATATTAAAAGCAGCAAGGTTGCCTCACCTGCTCTAATATAGCTTTTATATAGTGATAACACACATTTAGCTCACATCTGACGTTAGCGTAGCAGTCAGCAAGCAATTCACCTGCTGGCATTTATTTTTGTTAAGCAATCTAGCAGTGGGTGCCTGGAGTTGCTTTCTTTATCTATATGACACGATGGTATAGACAGACATTACTGGATTAGGAAATATTTCATGCCTGAGATGAAGTTAGAGGGTCAGTTTCTTAAATGAGTCATTACAGATTTCTACCAGGAGATTAAATATTATCTACCGACTGAAAACCAATGATATAAAATATGTAATTATTCTGCAGTACATGATTGTGGTATATTTTTCACATCGCTTCTTTCAGCTCTGCAAGCACTACCAACGTTTTTATAAACTAAGAACTACTAAGACAGGTACTTACAACAGAATATATGCTACCAGAAGGAAATCCACAATGGGATTATATTGGGGATTTTCCACGTAGAAGTTTCTGGTGTGGAAACGTGGGAGTGTGCAGGGCCTTTGTTTAGAACTCCGTGGTTAAAACAAACAGACAAAAAGACAAGTCATAAAGATTTTCATACTCCTTTAAAGCAAAGCATAAGAGTAACTCCTCTATAAAAATTCATAAATATGCATTACCAGGAGGAGGGAAAAAATTAAATGGCATGTGACAAGCGTTGCTATAACCATATTTCGACATCATCATTTTAATTAAATAGTCCCACTAACTCTAAAAAGCATCTTAAAAGGTAATAAGGGGCATCATTTAATGTCAAGCAGACAAGAATCCCAGTGGGACAGATATGGAGCCTTTTCCAAGTGCACTGATTCAGGACAGGCACTCCCAGTATCATTTAAATGCTCACAGTCAACATGGCTTACCCCGCTATCTCATTACCAAAACGTGATAGACATGCAGAGAAAGACGTGAAATCAGCTGTTTATATCTCATGTCGCAAGCACTTCACTCAAATCTCTGAACAGATTTATTATTTACTTGCCTGTTAATAAAACTAGCAGCTTTACCAGCCAGTACTTTTTCCCCAAGCTTCTGAACTCCGTTGAGATTTGGAGGCAATTAACATTCACCAGTAACAGAGCAATCAACATGAGGATATCTAATGGAACTGGACAGAATCCAAAAACAGGTATT
Source organism: Gallus gallus (assembly GCF_016699485.2). Classification (NCBI taxonomy): domain Eukaryota; kingdom Metazoa; phylum Chordata; class Aves; order Galliformes; family Phasianidae; genus Gallus; species Gallus gallus. The sequence continues at coordinate 73,380,699 of NC_052535.1, read as the reverse complement.
AGGATAATAGTGAGTCACTGACATAAGGTTATGATGTTAATTTTGGAGGGGAGAGCAACAGTGAGTTTTCAATAGCAGCGTCTGTGATTGCTGTCACATTAACACAACATTATTTTCTATATGGCTGTCTCCTGAATCCAATACATGTTCAAAACTGAAAGCAGCTGACAACATCCAGAATTAACTCTCTGTTGCCTGTTGCTAAAAAGCCCCACCAGCCCAATTACTTACATGATTGTTTTCAAATGCTTTTCTTCAATGAACAAATGAAAATCATAATTTTAAACAACAAGAATTGCTAGCAGCTGTATACTGTTTATGCACGGTGCATTCAGAGAGAGATCTAGTTAATCCAAACCACCCCCCGTAAAGTAATTTACAGGAATCTTTAGATGACAAAGTCAGAGATATTCCTGAAAGCGGTAACTACACGGGGCATGGATGCCACCTAATCAGATCTCTGACTAAGCAGGTTTAGGCTGCAGCTCAGATCCAATAAAGGGCTTGGGCACCTTCAAGTTAGGCCCTGCAAGGCGCACGTTTCTACAAAGTCGGTCCAAAAATGGAATCAGAAACCCAGAGGTAGACACAGACCCCAAGGGCATACAGAAACCAGCCTCGGGGTGCATTAGAAGGCTCATGCTGAACACATGGACATGCAAACAGGAAAACTCAGTGCAGGGTATATCCAAAGTCTTATCCCCTTCCAGAATTCCCTGAGACGAGGCAACAGGTATTTGCATCCTTCCACAGCCCAGCACCCTGTTAGCACCTACCTCTGTTCTCTAAAGGAAAAGCAGCAGCTCCCTGAAACACCACCTAGCAGAGGAGCTGCTGTCAATGTTACACCACGCGCTGATGGGCAGGGGAACAGAAAAGTGAGACACCTGAATTCAAGTCTTCTCCCAGTCTGAGAGCAGTCACATCTCTCTAAGAGTCCCACGGACAGCACGACACAGGTGAAGACAACCATTTTCCATTGAACTCTGTGTCACAGCATGGGGAGCTGGGCACTCTGTTCAGAACAGGAGCGGAACATGAGACGCAGCCCAATTTTGCAGCACCACGATCAGGATAAGGGGTATTTCAGATCTTCCAGATGGCAGTGTTGGGACGAAATGGCCTTGAAAAGGTCCTGATCCACTCTGACTGGGTACGTTACAGAAAATTTAAAAGACAAAATCAAGGGGCCACCAACAGCAATATTAGACAGAACTGTTATTTTTCACAGATTATTAGGTCTCAGAAAAAGGCACTGCACAAACACAGCATCTTCCATAAACATATGGCATTTGCTGTCAGCACCATATGTAGCTTCTGTACTTAGCGAAAGAACATCCATTCTCCTAACACGTACGCTGTATTTATGAAGTTGTTCTGTGTCTTTCATAAACATCTACATTTTTACAAAGTTCTCTCTATAAAAGCCACTAGAATTTGCCCAATAAAAGCTAATAAAATCAAGGAAAGGATCTCAGTATTTGGCTTCCAGGGCTCATTTCACTTCACCCTGCATCCAAATGCAGGCATCAGGGGTGGGACGCATCAGACATTTTACTTTGCCAGCAAATCAAGAGCAGTGTATATACACCAACTAAAATGACAAAAATATTTAGCTTTTCACCAAGAAAGGCTGGCACAATAGCATATAAAAAATAAAAGGATTACAGAATTTTACCCTCCTAGTCTGCAGGATCATTTACAAATTGAAGAATTCTGCATGGCATCAGATATCCTTCTAATTCCAGCTGCACTTCTTTTTTTCTTTTTTATGAAGGCTGAACACACAGCCTAGCCTGCTCAGTGAAGGACCGGACTCCTAATGGTAAATGAAGGTGAAAATTAAGACTTCTCATATTCTTGGGAGTTGCGTTTTTCTGGCGCCTTGAGCTCCACTGAAGCTTACAGACAAGTCGCAGGACCTTCCTACCTGTTAAAGCCTAACCTGTTTCTCAGCTTTGCAGAGGGAAATTTCCATTCCTACAAGGAAGAGTGAATCCCACTGCTTCCCTCCAGCCCTACCATTCCAGCACAAGCAGGGCACAAGAGAGGAGGCTCTCCCTTCTGCTTAAAGCTCAAGAAACTGCCAGCCAAGACAGCTCTTCTCTTTGTATAGAGTTATTTGCTGTGTAATAAAAAAACAATTTTAATGGAAGATTTTGGAGAACATAGCAGTCTCACAGCATCCTTCAGCTTAATCCCCCTGGCACAAGCCTGCTGTAGAAACACCAAAAGAACATAGGCAGGCACAAGGACCTGAACTCAGGTGGAGATGCCTTACACAGGGGAGCAGAACAGCTCTTGGTTCCAGCAGTTCAGGTGGCCACAGTTAAGGCCAGGTACAAAACGTGCTCCTTGCATCTCATATGACAAGTTTCACGACCCAGCCCATGTCTTTTTTCCTTATTGAGCATATCTTGATTGAGCTTATCTTGATTGAAAGTTGAGCAGGAGAAATTGCTCAGTTCCCCATTTATTTTTTCATTGCTTTTTGTCTCTTTGCATACCTGTATATCATACAGAGTTGTTTTCTAGTATTTCGTGTTTCTCTGTTCCTCCCTTCTCCAAAGGGCATTCCAATACTCAGAGTCATTGCTGAGTCAGTTAGCAATCACAAAATATAAAGTGTTTAAACACAAACTATTCACTAAGAGTACAGAAAATACCAACTGTTATCCAACTAAGGGGAAAAATCACTTTACATCCACTCTGTCTTAATACCATTCCGCTGGCATCTGCTTTGTCTGAGACATGATACTGGCTTACAAGACCTCTGGCTTGCAGTACTGGCCATTATGTGCTTACATTAATCTTCAACACCAGCTTACTCCAGAGAGCATTCTGAGCATGGACTCGGGCTGCTCTCAGTCAGGCTATCACACAAAGGATGTTTCTACAGCTCTGGAGGGCAGTGAGAGCAATTTGTATTTTCTTCTCATGCTAAAAGGTAAAATCACTACTCGCTACCTATTTCCCTCTCTCAGCTACATCAGTTAAATATCTTTCTACCACAGTCACAGGACTAGAAGATTAAGGAGCTAAGCACACTCATCCGCCTCTTCAGCACGGTCCCACCACACGTCTCAGTCACTGGCTTCCCCCAAAGCCACAGTAGTAGAGATTAAAGTGCTTCTGGTCCATTGTAATCCAATCAGAGCTAGAAGTGCTATAATCTCTGCCATTCTGTAGACAAACAGTTTGGCAAAATGCCTTCCTTACAGTATTTTGACTTCCAACTGGGTCTAACAGTGTTTGGGCCGTGTAGGATTATAAGCCACCCAAAAAGGTGACAATTTCTTCCTTTTCCCTTGGCTTAAAAAAAAAAATCAGCACCCAACTGCATATTCTGATACACAGACAATAAAGTTGTTCCCCAGTTGCATACTGGTAAGAAATGCACATTCTTTGAAGAAAAGATGGAAAGAATGCACTTTCCAATAGAAACTGGAGACAAAGGTGTTACTGTTGTTCACAATCCCAAAGGACTTAGGTAAGTTGTCACCTACTAAGATAAGGAGGGAAAACTGTACCCCAGCTGTGCGATTGCTCCCATTTTTTTAACACGAGGTGACAATCAATTGAAATTCTGGAGCAAAAGCAAGCCTCTCCAGCCCAGGGAATTTGCATTATGCCCACAGGCTAGCACAAGACTGTTCAAATTCTGCCCTGTCATATAGATAGGATATGGCATGATCTTCCTTGAAATGTTAGATTTATGTACATCTGTTTGTGTCAACCACATTACTTATAAGGAGTGAAGAAAACTGTAGCCAGAAAGACTGACACAGTCATCCAGAAGAAAAAAAAAGTTTTGTTTTGTTGGGTTTTTTTTAAGATTTTTCTTTGGGAGGGGGTTCTGCAGTACTGAGCACTTCACACTGCTTTTGAGTAGCAAACATCGGTGAGATTTACCTTAACAACCATATATTGCTCCTTGATTACGCCTGCTCAGTAGATAGGAAGGGATCATCGTGCCTGTGTCTCACTACAGAAGGAGAAGCCTGTATTTTTCATTAAAGAGCAGAGGCAAAAGAAAAAAAGGAGATGGAATCAATGGGAGGGCAGGAGAAAGAGAGAGATGAAGGAATATTATTCTAAACTCAATGTGTAAATCTTCAGCTGTACAACTCCCACTTGCATTAAAGGGATTTGCACAGCTAAAACATCATGCATCAAGTTGACAATATAGCCATAAAGATGTGAAATCTGAAGGTGTTGGTTTTTGGTATTTTTTGTTCTGGTTGGGGATTTTTTAAGTTTGTTTATTTGGAAAATTGATTTTTAAATTTTTTCTAACAAAAGGTGAAAGCACAAACAGCAAACATGACTCCATCAGGTCTACACAGCTAGTGCCCAGACACCTGAAAGGGTTTTTCTAACTGAGAACTAGACATATGTCCTATCTGCTCTCTGACAACAAGATACACGCAACGTTTGCACAAAACCTATCAGATTAATCAGTGGTGAAATTCTCACATAGCCCCAAAACACTCCCCTCTGCAAGGAACCTTGATGGCAGGGGGCCAAACAGAAATAATCTAAAAAACATTTTTGCCATTTCCAGTGACATTTCCCAGTGAAGATGCAGCAGGTGGGAACTTCCTATGCGGTCCACGGTCTTTACATATTGAGCATTCTCACAATGACTGCTATGTGAGAAAATAAATTTTAACCACTCAGGCTTAACCCTTAGCTATAGGCAGGGCCTTTGGCAGAGCCTTTAAAAGCAGAAATGCACTGTTTTGCTTCACAGCATTGGAGCCATCATTAGGCATTAAGAATCTGAGCTGGGTTACTCTATGGGAAGCCAGGAGAGTGTTGCAGCTAGGCTGCTTGTTGCCTTTTCTCTGTTCAGTTGATGTCAGTCCTCTGGAGGTTGTGCCAAACTCTTTTGGCTACAGGCAGAGCGATCCTGTCAGAGCAGTTAATCAGCAGTAATTATTGAGTAAGACTGATGAGAAGTGGGTGGCGTGTTTAGCCATGGCACTGCTGCTCCACAAGGTGCAGAGGAAAACATTGAGCAAATGAACGTAGGCATGGAGATCCTTCTTTCTCTGTGCAGAAGAGGAAATTCAGCTTACATTTACAGCAACACTGCTGGACTGCAGAGTCATTACTGGAGACAGGACACAGCAAATGGTCAAAACTGAACTTGATACTCACTGAGAAATCAGGAGCAATCAAATGTTTCCGAGATGTTTCTAAACCTGTGGTGGGTTTTGAGTTACTATGGCAAGCTCCTCTAGGTGCCAAAGAGTTGAAACATTAGCATTGTTCTGGTGAGACCAGATTAAAGTCACATACTCACAATGCTTCTCATCTGATGCCCATGTTTCTTGATTATTCCTGCCATTTGCAATTCCAGCAACTACTGAATCCACGAGGACATCCTTCTGATGTACCTGGAACATCAGGTAGTGGTTCCCTCATATCTGTTACCAGCAGATTTACACCTGGCAAGCCATGTCTCAATTCCCCTGAACTTATGGAGTTACACAGCTTTAAACGACTGAGAATTTTGTCCCTCCCAGAAGTGTGAAAATTCTCTGGTATAATTTTCTTATTGCCATTCTATATAGTGTTGTGAGGAAAAGACTTTCTCTGCACCTCCCACGGCACGAAGAGCCTCCACGACAGTGAACCCACTGCTTGCCAAATTCCCAGCAACAATTTACTCTGTAATCAATAATTTTCATGTAATGTATTAATTGGCACACTTTGCCACTTCTATCCCCACAACTTGAAGCATACAATTTGGCTTATCAACTTTAAAGAGAATGATAACATTTACCATCATGATGAAGAGCTTATTGACAACAAGGATTTTCCACCCACAACAATGAAACATAGATTACTGTTTAAAAATTAAGAGTTCAAAGGAATTGCTTAAGAAGCAAAAGCGGTAATAGAAGCATATCAAAGCTAAACAAGCAATAAATAAGATGGTATGAAAACTGTCAGAGCAACTTAGCATCCCCATTCTATTTGTGCTTCATTTTATTAGCTAATCAAAGTGTCATATTATTTCTACTGGCATCTATTTACTGCCATGTAATTTTGATAAGGGCACCATCTGTATTTATAAAAGCATTATCTTAATAGCTGTCTAGCAATCTACAAACATAGGTGATATTTAACTTTTCTAAGGGGATCAATTTTACACCAGGCAAAAGGACTGATATAAGTCAATATGCTATGTTAACACACTGAGGGCCCTATTTGAATCTCCCACTGCCGCGTGCAGTTATATCAGCCTTACAGTCAAACAGAGGAAGGAGGTGAATATGTTTGACATGCTGTGCTCTTCTTTGCTTTATTAAGATGTACAGCCATGAATTTTGTTTAGCAGGGCTTAGAGCTGCCTGGATTTTAAATCCCAGGGAAAGGAAAAAAAAAAAAAGGAAAAAAATGAATTGTCACAGAGAACTATTTCGACACAAAGTAACAGTTTGCTTAAGCGACAGAGCTAATTTAGATGTGAAACTGGATTTTCCCTCCTTAAGGGGAAATCTTTTACGCATTTGCAGAAGGGCCTCAACCCCTCCAGTTCCTGCCCTCTCCTGGCTCCTCCAGCACAGCAGCCCGATTTTAGCAGTGAAGTTAAGGAACCTCCCAACTACAGCCTGCATTGGGATATGTTCCCAGGAGATGGAGACACAGCTCTGACTCCCTCCTGCCTGGAGGAAACCCAGACCTCAGCTCTCTCACCTTGCGCTGAAATCTTCACCCAGCTGTACTGCTATCACTTGGAAGACGCAGTGCGTGGCACTTTTTGTCCTGGATGCTCTACCTGAAGCGTGCTGGGTCACCACAAGGACCTTTGGTGCCCTTATCTTCACTGTGACCTCAGCCATCATACCAGGACTGCGGAGCAACTGGGGCTGCCAGTAGCAGAGCCCAAGTGTTTGCTTGGCACCTTCCTTTTGAGCCACTGTCAAGAGTTGTAGCTCAAAAATTCCAGCTTTTGGCTTGTGATCCTGCACATCTGTGGGCAGCAGAACAACGTAAACATCTCCCTCCTAAACAGCCAACGAAGTACTGGGTAAAATGCCAGTCTAGAACAAGGCCCCTAAAGCCCTATACAAGACAGAGAACTCACTGGATTCTGCTCATTAGTTCTAGCTCTAACTCTTCTGTTGATGTGCTGGTGAAATAGGAATTTCTGCAGGATTAAATCCTTTGGGATCTCAAATAAATACACCATACAAAAGCTGGGTGAGGGAAAAAGGTAGGAGAATGCAGCCCATCTCCTACTACATGACAATTATGTGTCAAATATTCTTAGAGTGATTTTAGTACAATCATTTCTAATACATTCCAGTGTTAATTGCTGTCTCCTATTTGACATAGTAATTATACATAACTGAGTAACTATAAAATTGCTGCCTTATACTGCAAATTAGTAATTATAGTAGTAAACATTAACAACATGCTATATAGAAAATAGTGATTTGTATACTGAAATGAATTAGAAATAATTGCAATGTGTGATAATTAAAATTATGCAAACATTAGCTATCTAATTGTTAGGCTGATTTTTTTTTTTCCATTTAGATTTCTGTTTTTAGACGTTAAGAAACAATTACCTGAAAAAGAAATTCTGTGTACCTTTTAGGCCTTTTTTTTCTTTTTTTTTTTTTTTTTTAAATCAAAGAGTGACTGAAGACAAGAAATGTATCCCTACTGTGCCCAAACAGAGATCTGAGGAGAGGATCCATGCTACCCATGGAGAGCTCTGAAGACAAAATATTTAGATTTCCCCAAGCAAAGAGGAATCCTTTCCTTTTCCATCTGCTGGATTGGCCACCACCTATACAGCTCAGAAGCTTTGTAAACACAGTGAGTAACCACAGCAATTTCAGAGACATCTTCTTGGAAATTCTTATCTTAGATTTCACTTCAGAGGTAGGGTTTGGTAAAATGTTAACAAGTGAGAACTGGAAGGAAACAGAAGTTGGGCCACCAAAAAAAACAACACCTAACACCACCTTCAAGTGATGGCACTTATGTCTAGTACTGTCAGGTACTGGCTAATGACCTATAATTCCCATCAGCAACACTGGGAATCACCATTCAAATTCAGGCTTCTGCATAAGAAAAACACAAAGATTTGCTGGACTGGTCAAATTTCCAGTTACTTGAAACTCCTTTCTCCACGTCTTTTTATCCTGAGCCTTGGTCCTCTGCTCCTTCAGTGCTCATTTCCCACCCAGCTTCAGTTCTGCACTGCTGTAAAAGCCCTAATGGGAAGGAGGGGTTCAAGACATGAAAGTCGCTGTAGTGTGCAAGCAAGGAACAAATTAGGTTGCTAAAATAATGCGATAATCCTACATTTATCTGCTAAAGAACATCTTTAATATTAGTATAACAGTAGAGCTCTAATCAGAAAACAGTCCAGACATATTATCAGCAACAGAGTAGTGAGAGGGGACAGCCCCTTTATGAAATTGTTTTCTTTGATAAAGGGAGTTTCTTAGTGCTGTAAATCTAACTCACATGAATGATCATACAGCCAAAGGTACAACACTCATTATTAACTAACTAAAGAGTATGCACCAAATCAATTAAAAACAATCTTTAAAAGAAGGTACATAATTTAATTCTACCTACGTAGAGCTCTGCTCTAATTTATCTTCTGGCCACTTTCAAGGGATTTTACTTAGGTGTTTAATCTAACATCCATTGCAAAGGGTAATTCTCATGAAATTGCTATGGCATCTCCTGTATCACTTAATGCAAATGCTTCAGTGCCTTAGCAATGGAGAGGAGCTTTTTCAATAAAGACACACATCAAAGTGCAATATGAAGTGCTCTCTTTGTTCAAGTTGTTTTAAAAGCAGCAAAATGTTTCACAGTAACGAGACACTCAGACTCTAACACCAGCTACATTTAGATGACAAATCGCATTCCAAACAGTGAATGTACATAGCATGTCCATGATGTGACAAGGGATATGGGCTACGGACATGTTTTGCATATAAAAGCACGCCCTGCCTCATGAACAGGCACAGAACCACTAGGTATAAGCATGCCTACATTATCCACAGATGTGCAACATTAAGATGACTTTAAAAAAAAAACACCTTATTATGAGCTCCTGTATTCAGAGTAAGGCACTTAAATAAGTGACTCAGTCATTAAAGGTCACCTGTCTGACAGCACCCATTAACCTCACTATTTGTGTATGTGTGGAAAGTGGATTTTAGCAGGTACCAAAAGCAAAGAAAGACCAAATCTTCCATATGTAAGCAGGAACTAAGCATTCACATTCACCTGTAAAATAATGGTGGTCAAACGAGGAGAAGATCTGGCACAAAGGCAAGAGAAGAGCTGCAGGAACAGACCCTCAGGGAGCAGTATGTGCAAGAGCCCCAGGAGGGGACACCCATATTTCTGGGCAGCGGGAGGACAAAATGTGAAGGACCTAGCCAGCAATCTCTCATGCCCAAGCCTGCTCTCACTCCTTCCCCAGAATTGCCTCAGAATTATTCCTAGTGTAGACCAGTGCTGTTATTTGGCACCACAGACCTCGTTTGGGGATGCAGTGAGCTGGGCTGGTAGCTCCCAAGGCTCTATGAGACACGTGAACAGCTACAGCTGGAAAAAAAGAAAGACACACAGCCCCATTACTACCTCCTCCTCCTGGGAAAGGGAGAAGGAATCGATAACTTTGCTATTATTCGCTGCTATTCAAGCAGCCTTCCACTTGACATCAACTTGCACTGAGGCTCTGCAGCAGGGCCCAGAGGAGACAGAAGGAAAAGTGAGCAGAGGCCCAGCTGCACGCACCAGATGAGGCCTGGCTACGGAGCGGCCACGCAACGGCCCTGACCAAGGCTCCACAGCAGCACCTCAGCAGCGGGCAGCAGAGGAGGTTTCAAGGCAATCTTGCTGATACCTGCACACACGTTTTCTCCATCTGCCAATTTTCTCTGGAGAAGGAGATAATCTGTTCCCTAGCTCTGGTCCTCCTCATTAACAAAAGCAACTGGGGTGGTTTCTGTTTGGTTTGGTCTTAATTAAGACTCCTACCAATGTTCCTGTCCGTCATCGCAGAAAATGGCTCAGGAGGACATCTACTTCCTTTCACAGTAATTTTTCACCTCTGCTCTTCGCTGAATATATAAAACATCACAGTGGGTACGGATTCCAATATTTACAGAATACCTACGTAAGCAGCTATAAATCTTTTTCCTTGGAAGCTCTCTCTTCAGGTTACCATTACCATCCATCTGACTAATAAATGTACTTATAAATGTGCATGTTTTCACATCTCCCTCACCAACACAGTGTCACCATGCTTGCTAATCATGATACAATTATTCAGGACCAGCACTGCAAGTCTGCTCTTTCTTCCTTGACACAGAGAGCTCAGTACCTGTTAGCCAGGCTGGGGTTTTTATTCCATAAAGCTCTCGGATATTTTTCATTCCACTGACGTGAAATTAAATGCTTATATTATGGGAAACTTTGGGATACGCTACTCCACTTCTTAAAAAATAAAAATCCACACACAAACTTGCAATATAAATATTGCTTTACTAGGGAAAAGACACGGCCATGTATGCATAGTCCATACGCCAACAAATCAGTAATTTGAAATCATTAACGATCTTTAGTTTGTACAACAGAGTAAGTAAAAACATTAATTTAAATATCTTTCCACACAGCAAAACTCTACTGACATCAGCATATTACCAAAACCAATTTTCTTACATCAGCTCACATCTTCCTCTAATTCTGTAGCATAGCCCTGGGGAGTTGCTACAAGGTCTGTGTAAACTGAAAATCTAAATAACATTATGACGCCTGTTACAGAACTAATTTATAATCTAATACCCTAGCTGAATTTAATATCCTACTTATTTATTCAAGCAAAATATCTGGAAAATATATGCCAAATCATAATGCAGTTGTTATGAAAATGGGAAAAATAAAGAGGAACTTTAAGAACGCATAATAGTAATTGCTAGGGACAGGTACAAGCAAGAACTGTTGCCTGTGCATCACATGAACAAAAGCTTCAGTGCCTTAATAATTGGAATGCTTGTTTCATAATTCAATTATTGACAAATTCAGTATTTTACATCAGATCTGCAAACTGGAAATGCTCCTTCAATTAATGCTATTAGGTGCACACTACTGCAATATGTAACTTGTCAGGTATCTGACAAACAGTTACTTCCTCATCAATCACCTTTAATAACTTCTGTTTTTCCTGGATTGAACTACTGAGCTTCATAGCACTATTTACAAACATGTGCTTTCAATATAAGTACAGTCATACAAGCATCTTAACTTTCAAACTAATGAAAATTGACTATGTCTGTGACTAGAGAATTTACCTCTTAATTTGCCCGCTCTAAGTCCTTCCATGTGAGCACACCTCTCATTGTTTTTTAAAACACAGTTTTATAAAAATGTTTAGGATCACAGCAGGAGACAAAAACAAACAGGCTAAAATGATTCACAAAACATTTTGCTATTGAAGTGTCACTGCTGGATAAGCCCTGTTAGTTAGCCTGGCAGCAACAGCATTTTATAAAAACTTTGCAGACCTGAACCGCATATTTATATGGCAGAGCTGAATGCCCAGAAAAAGGACAGCATCCATTTTTTAGCCAACTTAATACCCACCGTGGAGGTCTGCATAAATCATCTTACAGCAAATGCATAACCTTAGTGCCTGACTTGAATTGGGTCGCAGTCCAAGCTTTCAGCCTGCACCTGGCATTCGGCAGACCAGAGACAACCACTGACCATAACACTCGAGTGACTGCCAGAAGTCACATAAATAGCATCAATGGCATAAAAACCACAAATATACATTTTTTTAATCCTGTGAATAGTCAAATACCTTCACTAAGACACCCGGCTAACTGGAAGTGCAAAGCCGTATTGAGACTGCTGTGAAAATGCAATTACCAAGTTCAGCCAATTTGTTTTGGTGAGGGTTTGGGTATAGAGAGTTAAGAAGTGGGTGAAACCCCACCTGCTTAGAAGCACAAGCCACAAAGGCAGAAGCTGGGCATCTCTGCTACCCCTGACAGTGCCACTATGCTTGAGGGCACAGTTTGAAAGGCATATTTGAGTTTAAACATCACCCCTCACTAGCAACAGTAAAAGCTCTCAAAAGTGCGAGCAAAGGCTGCTGTCCAAGACAAGCAGATGACAATTAGATGTTCCCCACCCACCTTCCCCAGAAAAGAATATATAGAAACAGACACTCCACTTCCTAATCCCCGATTAGTGAGATGCTCCTTCCCCTTCCCAATGAATATGTCTCTACGGATTCCTTTAAAAGTCAACTCATTGCCACCTTCCTTCAGAAAGCCAAAGGCTCCTCCAGCACTTGCCCTTGTGCTGTCCCTTCACTTCCTCCTGCAGACCCCCAAGCGTCTCTGCCTTCATAAATGACAGAATCATAAAGGTTGGAAAAGACCATTAAAATTATCTAGTCCAACCATCAACCTGTCACCACCATGCCTACTAAACCACTTAACTCCCTCAGTACCACATCTATATGTTTCTTGAAACTTTCCTAGGACAACAACTTCATCACTTCCTCAGGCAACTTGTTCCAATGCCTCACAAGACTCTCTGCGAAAAATTCTTTTCTTTAATATCCAACCTGAACTTCCCCTGGCACAACTCAAGGCCATTACCTCTCATTCTAACACTGTTACCTGGGAGGACAAGCCCCACCTTTCAGGGAGCTGCAAGAGCTATAAGGTCTCCCCTGAGCCTCCTCTTCTCCATACTAAACAATCCCAGTTCCCTCAGCTGCTTCCCATAACACCTGTGCTCCAGAACCTTCACCAGTTCCACTGCCTTCCTCTGGCTTTGCTCCACAGCAGCAGGAGCACCCTCTGCCTGCACTCCTCACAGCAGATTTTATGTGAGCTAAAAAAGGAAAGAGGAGGCCAAAAAGCAAGGTCTGCCAAGTCACAGTCATCACCAGAGATGTGGGCAAGGGGACAAAGAAGCACAGCAGCCACCAGCACTACTCCTCTCCACTAATTACACCAGAGAAGGATGCTTCTGCTGGAGAGCTACGCTCTGTCCATCTTATCCTCCTCCTGTCTTCTGCTCTGCTCGAGGAGAAGGGAAGGCAGCAAAGAAAAATTTGTCTAAATACAACTAGCAGTGCAACAGAGCTCTGTGCTCCTGTTGCATCTTAGGGTATAAAACTGCAATAGAAGCCATTCTGAGCGCACTGCCCAAAAATGTTCTGAGACATCATACTTTTTTTATCTGCTTTACTTATTGTAAAAATACAGATTACAGGAAAAAATAACAAAAATCTGAAATTACCTTCTATTCTACCTATTAAAAAATAACGTGATACACATTTGAGTCCAGTTAGCTCTATCAGACCAGACCAGACATAATCTTCTTCCAAGAGCACTACAAAAATAGCCCTCACATTATTAAGTTACTAGATGTGCTAGAGAAGTGCCCTGGGGAAACTGGGCACAAAGGTTCATGGTGATAGAGTGAGCATTTTGTTTGGTTTGATTTTTTAGTACCTTCTGTTGTTTCCATTTCTTAGGACTATCAGGGCAGAAGCAGTCACCAGAAGTTAAATAAGCTACACATGGAACCCCACATAAATGTCCTTGAGACAACTTAACTTCTTACTTTCACCAGAGTACAGTATTTTATGAGGAGGGAATCATAAAGTGGAAGATGTTCCCTGCTCTCAGTTCCTTTCAGGGAAACAGGAAACCTCACCCAATGATTTGGGGCGTGAAGGCTCTTTTTTCTTTCTTACAACAAAATTCTAAAACCTGCTTGCATTTTTCTCTACTGATCCTTCACTAGGGGAAATTATTTTGGACAGCAGCATGGCCAGCTGCTCTTAATTATAAATCAGGTCTCCAGCATATGTACACAGCACATAGGGCCATTCTAGCAGTAGGAAGAATAAAACAGCACATGCAAGGCAGCCACCCACAGGGCAAAGGGCTGCAGGTGAGTAGGTGTGCAGTCCTGCACACATCTGCATCAAGCTCAGCCCCAGCACCCACACCAGCCCTTCCTCACACAAACACTACAGGATTCGGAGGAAAGCAAGCGTAGATCTCAAGCAACACAAAACTGTCACAGCCTTACCAACTCCTTCTCAGCTATTTCACGTTTGCTTTTAAGACATTCTTTAGTAGCCAGATTTGCTAGGGTTTTTCTTTCAAGTAAGAAGGAAGAGATGAATGTGGCCCAAGGGCCAAATGCATCCCACAAAGCACTACACTATGGCCTGAGGCCACTCTCTCAGCTCTTTCAAATATTTAAAGATTGCAGAAATGCAGGGACCTACAGAAAACATCTTGCCCAACCCCTTACACAGAGATGCCAATCACAGAGCTATTTCAACATTTTGTCCGAGAAATCAACCAAGCCCAAACTTTACCTCATTGTTTCCTGTTACACGTATGCTGAGGTTGACTCCAACTGACCGCAGTCATTCACAGGAAGGGGTGCTGAGGGCCAAGGAGCTCCCACCAAAGCACAAGGATTGTCTCAAAACCTTATCACCTCTGATGCGAACTTTCAACAAAACTCAGTGCAATGAGTCTAATACTTCACAGCTAAATTGCTTCTTTCTTTTCTGCTGTCTTTATGGCTGTTTTCGCTCCTTTCCTCCTGCACCAATGGCTGAAAATATAGGTTTGATCATTTTAAGAGAAACATTTATGATTCCATCTGTTGTACTGCAGTACACTTGCATCTAAGCTCCAAATACGGTGGGTATGCTTATTATGCTTTTTATTCCTCTGGGTTTTATTCCTTTTGTCTTAGAAGGAGGCATGAACGCAAATCTGTGGCACGCTCCTTGTTGTTAGCAACTTGGCCACACCATCCTTACAGTCAAAAACTCAGCATCCAGTCAGATGAGGAGTAAAATAGTGGAGAATGCAGAAAACAAAGCAATAAAATAAAATAATTAATAAAAGGAAAAAGGAAATTTAAGAAGACGAAGAAACGATGCACTATTCTATATATGCAAGAAGTATTCACAGCTAAGCGGCACAGAGAAAGCCCTGGCTAGTGCAGCTGAGGTCCTAGCTCGGTAACTAGCATGTTCATGCCGTATGTTCAATAAGCACCGACCTATGCCATCTGTTTCTCGTGTCTGTGGTAAAGGGAGCCAAAATCTACCTGATTTGTCACACCTGCTCTCAACTTCCTTCCCTCTCCAAATGGCAAACACTTACTAAAAGTATAAAAGCACTCCTTGGTAGACACAAATCTCAGGAGCACGGGTGTCTGCATTTCTATCTTGAGGGGCAGACATCTTTCCCTAGCCTTTCATAATGTGCCAGAAAAATATGTTACATCCTCTAATAACTACAGGGCAGATTTTCTAAGTCAGGCACATGCAACTGAGCAAGCCTTATTTATGCAAGCAAATAGCAGATGTGTACGCACAGATACCGACCTGCTCGCGCACGCAGGATGTCCGTATTGTACAGCTGCGCTGATCCTGTGGCACAGCTTTATTTTCAAAAGCCTACTCTCACTTGTGGAATTTCAAATGCTGGCTGCAAGCAAAAGATGTTCATTTATGCTATTCATCTACATAGTGGTATTCAGGTGGAGCTCAAAGCAGTTAGCCAAAGAAAAAATGACACAGTCTTTCAAAAGAGGTAGGAGAAATGTATGGGAATCAAAAGATTTTTATCAGTCTGTACCCATCCACTGTGTTAACAGCACTGTCATTTATATAACGTCCTACCTAAAAAACAGTCTTGGGAATGATTATTTTTTAGTATTTGAGAATTAGATCCTGACAGAGGGCAATTTAAGCAGCGTGCTGAGTTTGTTTTTTTTTTTACGAACATGCAGTGACAAGTAAGATTGCTGTATGGACAAATACGAAAAGTGAAATGGAAGAGCAAGGGAGTATCAGAACTGGGAGGCACTGTCATACAAGCGATGGGCAGATCCTTACATCTTTGTCCTGCAATGGATCAGCTGCCATTGGTGGAGCTCAGCAGACAATGAAGAAAGTAAATGATGAAGAAAAATAAAAAAGATTCTCAAAGTTGCTTAGAAAGGAATAGAAGATTTTGGCTCTGACCTCACCCAGTCATGGAGCCAAGGTCCTTTTTTAAATCCTTATTTAGAAGCCTGAAGATGTGACCTGATTTCAAAAAGTAGCAAGCACCCAAAAGATCACTTCAGCATAGATAACTGCATGAATATAGCCTATCTCCTCTACTGCTAAAAGTTTCATGAAGCTTCTGTGTCACCTATAAGATCAATGGGATCAGCAGGCGCAAGGTATCTCACAAGATCAAGACGATCTGGATAGGAAATAGTCCAATTCCTATGCAATTTACCCCTTCTTTCTCCATCTATGTTCAAAACAAAAGAAAATTACAGGTTCCACTCAAGTGGCTCAGACTTGTGAAGCCTTAATAAAACCCAGTTTGTGAGCCACCAATACCCTTACGCACATAAAATATGTCCTTTAAACTTTTCACAGTAAGCTTAATTTGGGTGCTGCCATTGTTTGAACATTTTCCAAAGCCTTCCTTCATGAATACTGTAAGCTTAACCTAGTTTAGTCAGAAATATGTCTCATTCCAGCACAGCTCAGAACAGCTCAGTTTGGGAACAGACATACAAATGAGCAAACCCAGTTTGCTTAAAATAATATGCATTTTTTCTTTCCTAAAGGAGATGTGGCTCTTTACAGAAGGAGAAATATTGTGCTTAAGAATTCTAGGTGACTGTGGGGATTGGGGGCAGGGAGAGGAACTGGTGATTTTGTTTGTTTGTTTCTGGAGGAGGTATTCTTCTGAATTTGATCATCTCTACCATTGTCAGGGAAAAGAATCCCGTGGTCAAATTACTTACAACAGACTGCTATCCAAAAATGCCAGTCAACTTTGACTGGTTTAAATATGGTGATACCATTTGGTCCCTACGTGAGCGGCTTTTTCTATGAAGTAGACACCCGAGCTTCACTGAACCATTCCTGTTTAAGAAAAACTTATCTTCTCTGCATCAATTTGCTACAGAAAAGACTCCTGCTTCTGCCTTAACAAAGCTCTGTGGTGTCGAGTTTCAATTAAAAAATTCTAAACAAATATACCCATTTTAAATGCTGCCACTACTTCTACAAAAGTAACAGCACTATACTGCAGCGTGGGACAAAGTTTCTGTAGTCATATACTTGAAACTGTACTCTTGTGCATCGCTACACACATGGGAACACTTACTCAAGTAGAGAAAGTCAAAATTGAAAGGTAATCTCCAAACTACTTTGATGCAACTAAACCAAAATATATTCCAGTTTCTTGATTTGGTTTGTTTTTGGTAATGCTTTGTTTGTTTTTTGTTTGTTGGGGTTTTTTTGTTGTCTGTGTGGTTGGTTTGGTTTTAATATGCGTTCTGCGAGCAGAAAATGTTTCTGGTTCAAGTTCAAATAAATTACAATTTACTCTTTAAAATGGTAACTATTATAATTTTTAATATATCTGTTATTTTGGTCAATTCATAAATCCCTTCACAGGCAAAAATACAAACAACTTTAATGTGAAGTTAGATCTTACCGTTATCATGGTAGGTCTTAACATTCTTCTGCAAGCTGTTCAAGTCTACCCATACACAGAACATACATTATTCACTGCTGTATTTGCTGACAGAACAAGCAAAATTGTAAAAAAAAAAAAAAGTGAGAAATAGGATCTAAAGACTGAATATTTGCCCATTTTTTAACACCAAGTCTTGATACACACTACTAAATCTGTCAGTATAAAGCTTTTCTTCATTCAAACAAATGCAAACTTCTGTCAAATTTCACTGTTAATAAATATATGCTTTTTAATTACAGAAATTTTTATACTAGGTCCCTGTCCCTGCTGTACCAATAAGTGGCTTTACCATTTATTGGTAGAGCAATTTACCAATATTTGGGCCAGTAAACTATGTGCTCTGTCTCACATAGCTAATATTAAGCTTATGGTGAGTAATTCTTTAACACAAAAAAATCTGAAGTGTATGTTATTCACAGATGTAATTTTCAGCAGCCAACAACTATTCAGGAAATACCCTCCGAATGTAACACCTTGCATTTCGGTAGGAAATTAAGGACATTTCAGCATATATAGTTGACATGCAAATCTGTAAAGGAAGTATTTTGCAGTGTTGTACAAACATAAAATAGGGCAGTTTGTGATCACATTAAATACTTGGTATTAAAGGAACCAAAAAGTTTACTGAAATGAGAGCTGCTACAAGAAGAGCTTCAATCCAGCTACTAAAACTCCCCTCAGATTTTACTATTATCCCTAATACTTCTCCACTCTGCCCTTGTTTCCATTACTCTGGATAGATTCTCCAGTTTTTTGTTTTGGTTTGGTGGGTTTTTTTGTTTGTTTGTTTTTGTTTTTGTTTTTGAGTCTTCCACTCCTCAGCTCTTCCCTGAAATGCTCACTGATGTTGATCTTCCCAACCTGAGCACAGTTATCGTTAAGTCTCTCTTCACTTTCATGCTTACAATAAAAACATCAGAGGACAAATGTAGAAAATCTAGGCCATGAAATGCACCACTTGCTGGCTGCTCTCTACTTTCCAGCTTCAAACACAACACCTCTATAGAGCACATCATGACACGGAAAACCAAACCACAATACATACTGCACAGCACTCAGGCGTGCCATGCCAAGACACTTCTACTTTACAGCAAAACATTCCACTTATGATGCAAGGAAGCACACAGCCTCTCTCTTTATTTCGCCACTGCCAGGTGCTCAACAAGAAGCTGGAAAATGCCTACAAGGAGCCACTCCATAATGAAACATAACAAAATACTGTTCCTACAGATGAAAGTTTCTTATTCCTTTTTGTCGGAAAGCACTGATGTTCATAAAGCATCATTTTTATCCAAAAATAAACTGAAGTATTATTATTCTTATTATTCATCTAAAAGGCTCTAAAAGCTCAGGTTTTCACTGCTACGCACCTGACTTCAGGAACTCCCCCGAGATGCCTGGGTACAGCACAAATCCTCCCTCCAGCAAAGCAGTACTTATCATCTTCACAGAAACCAGGGCCCAAGCGTTCATTGCTCATGGTACAAATCATACACATGATGTGGGCAACCTTTAGAACTTCGTATTTCAAATACTTACTTGAAATGATTACATTTGAGAATAGAAGTGTATCAATATTAAGCACACACATTCAAGAAAGACTTCTATTTCAGATGTTCTGCACATCTCATTGCCCCAGTTACAACATTTAAAATGGAAATAATTGCACTTTTCTCCTGACAGTCACAGTATAAAAATAAAAACACTAACTCACTGACACACAAAATAGACAGTGACAGATAAATACCTAGATAAATAAGTTTAGTTTAATAGGATGCTTCCTTCATCTTGTCATTTCTATGTGATGAAAAAAGGTGAACAAGGAATCTCACCAGGCTGTTTTTTGTATTGCTATTTCCTATGGTTTCCATCATTAATCTCAGCTCAAAATGAAGTAATTTCATCTCTTTAATTTCTGCCTTTTAGAAGATTTTCCACAAATCTAGTTACAGCCACTGCATCTTTTCATTTCTGCAATGCAGCTGACTATTTTGAAGCATATATTTATGACCAAAAGCAATGTCTTACATAATTATCAATGTATTTCCAATAGGAATATAACAAATAAATGTAAACAATTGATAAAATAGCACATACCTTCTATTTTCTTCTCACATAGATTACTGCTGTGTATTTCATATCTCTGGTTTTCCACATAAAGTCAACTCAAATGCCACCTTTTCAACAAAAGATTGCTTATTCCATGAAAAGCTGAGGTAATTACATTGCTTTATGCTCAAACTATCAATTAAATTACTAGGAAGACTCTCCCAAAACAAATAGCCAGAATAGGGAAGGTAGAAGATTACAATAAAGGTCAGTAAATGGTTATAATTTGGGGTTAAAAAGGGACAAGAAATATGGCCTTCCTGTCTGCCAGAGATTGCTGAATATATACAGCTCTAGGGAGCTGTTTTTGGTTTTGTTTTTTTTTTTTTCAAGTGGGAGTTATCTGAACTTCCAAAGTTTACAATCTTTTTCATCAACTTCAATGTTTACAGCACAAAACAGTAAGATTTTATGCACCTGAAAGAGCTCTCTTAGCCATATGGCAGCCTCTGAAAATACATGTGTTCAGGATTTGGTTATCAGCCACAGCTGGTAACTTAGGTCATAGCAGCCTTCCTGATGTAAACAAGCACACAGAGAGGCACATTTTCTCTATCTGTTTATATGCACGTATGTATACACAAGTAACTCTGTATGCATACATGTATTTTTGCATATGTAAAGAAGTATGCATGACAGTTCACACTGAAATCTCCACTCCAGATCTGATTAAAATGTATTGAACAATGTTGTCATTACAGGCTTGGATATTCACCACTTGAAATTGCATATTTACACATCCAGTAACACAATTAAAAATGGTGCATGAAATAATTGTTCATTAGCAGGTCTTAAATTACAGGAACTCTCAAACTCTGAATAGTTAAGGCCAACCAAGGGACAAAGATGGACAAGGATGTGAATGTCCCCATGAAACTCTCAGCAGCTTTGAAAAGATGACACATTTCATGCTTCATATTCTAATTATTTTTTGTTCATATTGAATGCAGCAATACTCTTGTTCATATTACTTTGAATTTTTGTAAATTTAGAGCACCTTACGTATTATTATTATTATTTATTATTTCGTCTATTTATTGTAGAGATAAATTCAACTTTTATGAAGCTCAACAGGAATTACTGTGATTTTAATTAAATTCAAATTGAAAATACACGGATTTTTGTTGGAATTAAAACCTAAAAACCTAAAGGCAGATGCAATAAGCCATACTGCTTGTGTATCCTTCAGGAACTAGCTCTGGATTTTCAAAAATCTGTATCAATTTTCTGTGTTTTACATGCACACACAACGTGTTAAAACAATCTCAACAATCCTTCTTCATGCCAGCGTGCCATTAATGTATAAAAAGGCCTTTCATCCCCCATTTTAGAAACTACAGCACCGCATTCCTATTTTCTATTTCCAAATCAGCTTAAGAATCAAGGTAGCTCGTAAGATATGACTTTTTAATTCATTCATCAGCACAAAGAAAAAAAATAGTGATTGAATAATTAATAATTGTGATACCTGATACACTACAAAAAGCTTGACTTCATGAACAGTTCAGTACATCAAAAATATGTTCTGAATAAGCTCTCTCCCAAATGGGGGCGGTGCACAACTACTGGTTTAAAGAGTATTTGTTTAAATGAGTGATGGCAAAAGCGTCAGCAGAAGCTAGTAACCCAATTGGTAGTTAGTGTCTTGTCCCTGGGACATTCAGAAAGCACATCTGGTGAATGGAAGCAGTACTGTGATGAAAAACTATCCGGTTCTGGAATATATTTATACTTTCTAAGGCACAACTCTTTGTTTTGGTTAATCGTCCTTCTTAAGCAATGAAGAGAGAAAAGAATCTACTCCATAGCATTTGCTTGCTCCTATATTACCAGTCAGCTCGGTGTGTTAAAACAAGCACTAAACTATTTCCCATATATGCAATTAGTTGCCATGTAAATATATATGGAGAACAGATTTTATACAGGACAGCTAAGGTTTCCTTGTGACAAATGGAAGAAAAGACAACTGCATCTCCAAAAAAGGTTATTTCTTCTTTAGCATGGGACTTAAGGCAGAATTCTAAAAAGCGACAGGGGAATTGGAGCATAAGGCACGCAACTGTAGGAAGAGAGCTGTTATCTTTTGTTTTTAATATTAACAATGATGAAGTGACCGTTTTCCTTAAAAGAATAATGCACGTTGTGTAAATACAGGGTGAAAAAAAAGACTGCGAGAGAAATGTAATTGTATTTCCGTGACTCGGAAAGCTGTTCCATCTGCAAGGTTAAACAGAAAAAAAGTTATTTTGAGGTGGGCAATGAAAGGGAGGCATTGCTCATACAAATTAGTTGGCACAGAGTGTCTAAATGGAAGAATTATCAATCCAGATCATGATGTGTCAGCTTCTAACGAGAAAGGCAGGATGCAAAAATAACATCTCAGTGCAAGCATTTAGCCAGAATAGATGCTATTTACTTTACTAATGTTGCCTTTACTGGTGTAAGAAAAAAGACAAAATAAAAACAGAAAAAAAAAAAGAAAAAAAAAAAGGGATTGTATTAGGCCATCACGCTCCCATCTTTTCAATTACAGAGATAGAACAATCTCAGATTCCAAAGCTAACTACAAATCAAAATTGTGTTATGTTATCTACTGAGACACAAATGGAAAATAAATACTGTTAACTGTCACTTTCCATTAGGTAACAGAAATTCAATTACATTTCAAACAAGCCTCCATGTCAACAGAATAAATCTGTTTCATAAATGAGCAGGTAACCATTTTTGATTCTAACTTCCCAAAGGGAAAAAATCAATTTTAATCACAATTGTTCATTTTTCGCCATATGAATGTTTTGGAGCAAAGTACATCATCTGACCTAATAAATACCATTGTAGAGCACCGACAGTTAAGAAAAAGGGGCAGAGAAAGGAGGTGAATTATGAAATTGTTCTGCTGATACACTTCTGTTTTTTGAGCTGAAGATTCATGCCGCCTAAAAGAACTATGGGACATCAGCTTCCCTGCTTGATTTTACCAGATCAGAAGTGCACAGAAACATCAGCAACTGGAGTTCATCAGAATGTAACAGCCACATTAAAAGCCACGCATTTTATTGGGGTGATTATATTTTAAGAGCTTAAGGTGAGCAGTAAGGAATATTTTCAGAAGGAAGGGGCTCCACTCTCACCTCAGATGTGAACAAAAATACATGTAGGCTGTGTGAGACACTTCAGAAATACAGGATATTGTTGGGTGGATCCCAAGGTATCTTCTCATTCAGGGGGCCACCAGAGTAGTGACAGAAAATGAAGAAATCTGAAGCTGAGATCTATTTCTGAGATTCTTTTATAAATCTTTGTATCAGCTTTTGGAAATAACAATCCTGTTTCACCTGCACGAGAGTCTTGGCTTGAGTGATGCCTACACTGATGCAGAACAAAAGAAAGACACAGCACGAAAAGCAAGTAGACAAAAATTTCATCATTTAAAGTATTAAAAAGGAATTATGAGGTCAAAGAAAGTCCCCAGAACAGTCAAAACACTGTACAAGTAAGAGATTCCGAAAGCACAGCCTGCAGCAGGAGCTGAGGTGGCCTAATATGCCACCTGAGTTTTAGTAGTTGAGTTAAGCAAAGCACAACGTCTGCAATCTAAAACCTTTCTTAGAATCGCTGTCCAACACGATTCATAATACTCGGAATAGGCAACTTTACAACTGCCTGGTGCTGCCATAGACAGAATGGTTAAAAATAGTGAAAACTGATAAATTCAACTCTACTCCTTTCAGAACAACCAACCTTCCTCAGTTTCAAATACTTTTGTGATTCTGACCCCATTTATACGACTTTCTTAGGGCAAAG